>NC_052626.1:93043931-94243931 GCF_016161935.1 Mauremys reevesii
ACATTTGAAAATGAGTTAGCCATCCAAATCACTTTGGCTTTGCAACACTGAGCAGAACAATGCCTAAATATCTTTAGCAATGTGGGCCTACCTGTATTGTCCAAGGTCACACAGGAAGACTGGTGAAGCAGGGAGTTTTCTTTCAAGTTGCAGGTTAGTGTCCCAACTACTGGACCATATGCCCAGGGATATGGAAACCTGGAGGATTTGGTGGTTAGGACCTAGGTACCTTGAATTCTGTGGTAATGGGTGTGACAGGAAGGACTGTGTAAAGCATGAACCTGAATTATATTTAATCTTGATTCCATTGGTTTCACCTGTAATCATTTCTTGGGGGATAAAAATCCTAACCTTTTGCTCATACTGATTAATGCAAGGTCCTAGTTACTAAAGTTCAACTCCATATTTTATGAAGGATGAGATTCTTGCCATTGCATGTATCACTGAAACATGACTAGACAATACTGCAGAATGTGTTTTGGCACAGTTGGTGCTGACCAGATATATGATGCAGCTTAAATCTAAAGGATGACAGGCAACAAGGTGGTGGTAATATGCTGTTACGTCCATCCCAGAGTTCTCCTATCCCAAAACTGGGTTGAATAGTTTGTTCACCTTGTTAGTCCCAGGGTGGAATGATGATGGGATTGGTTTTGATGTATTAATTGCTATACAGTCCCTCCTGAGCTGCTGTAAATATTGGTTCATACCGCCATCTAGTGGACATGCACTAGGGTTAAAAAAAAAAAAACCACAAAACCTACAAGTCATACAATTTTTAGATAATCATGTTTCCTTCTTGCTTCCTTCCTGATGCTCCTTAGATTCAGTCAGCAGTTCTATGCATTTATTGTAACTATTCTCTTGGCCTTCAATCTCCCTACCATTCTTGCTTCTGTTTTGGCTCGTGAAATGACATGCCTTTTGAACACTGTTCTCAATTAACAGTTTATTCTCTCAGGTGCACCAGGACATTATCCCTCTGAAAATGCTACATGTCTCTAAAGGACAATAAAATCTAGTATGGTCCTGACAATACAAAAAGCCCCAATCAAACACACAAAGTCATAAAACATGAACTTCATCAAATAATTTATTAAGAAAAAAATCCCTGTAATACTTTGTAGTTATATAGACTCTTTTATGTGAGACTCTCTATGTTCTACTGACATTTAATTAACTGAGCCTTGCGGTTACCTGAGGTAGATGTTGTCCCCATTTTACAGATGACACAGGCAGAGATCATGGCCAAAATCTTCAGTTAATGGCCTCTAATTTTGGGTGCCCAGCTTTAGACAACTATGGCCTGCCTTTCAGATGCTGAGCAGCCATAACTCCCATTGACTACTAATGCAACTGCAGGTGTGCAGATATTAAGAGACTGAAGTTGGGCACACAAAAAAGAAGGAACTCAACATTAGAGATCCACTTTTGAAAATGTTGCTGTGACTTGACCAACATCAAACAGTAAGTCTGTGGCAGAGTTAGGAATAACATTCACGTCTTCTGCCTCGGTCCTATGCTTTAATTACAATCCATCCTTCTGCTGCTGCAATATAATTATCAAACTGGCCTTATCTATGATGAGCTTTTTCTTAAGTCTCCCACCATTGTAGTCAGTCATGTATGTTGCATGATGAAAGGGTCAGAGAGAAGTGCATTCTTAAATGAAGGACTTGTACTGTTTGGATAAAGGGCAGCTCCTGAAGTATATTTTTGTTTTGGTAAAAACAATCTCAAGTCATAATGCCTGCGGTCTGTGGTGCAGCTGCATGGTCAACAATGCCTATAGGAAATCCCGTTATTCCTTTTGATAAAACTCATTTATTTTTCTGAGGCCATAGCAGCTTGAGTAGCCAGGCACCCATGAATAGTCATCTAAACTGCAGTCAGGGTAATATTTTTAGTTCACCAATATCCTCTTTTCCATTGTCCCATTCACTAATCTTGTTGTTTTAAAATGATTTTTGGACATGTAATCTATAAACAATAGATATATCTGTTCTGTGCTCTACCACTACAAATCTAATGATTCAAAGCAGCTAGAACAGTAGCTCTTAAACTTTTGTACTGGTGACCCCTTTCACATAGCAAGTTTCTGAATGCGACCCCTCTCCCCTTAAAATTAAAAACTTTTTTTATATATTTAACGCTATTATAAATGCTGGAGGCAAAGCAAGGTTTGGGCTGAAGGCTGACCTCTTGAGACCCCCCCTCCATGTAATAACCTCGTGACCCCCTGAGGGATCACAACCCCCGGTTTGAGAACCCCTGAGCTAGAACAAAGTAGTCGTAGATTTATTTTCTTCTTTCTCCCCTTATGGATAACAACATTATGCTCCACACTATATAAAAGATATATTTTGAGTGCAGATGGAATGCAAGACTGAAATCAATATAAAAAAACCTGTCAGATATTAGATCCAAGAGGACTGGCTTTTCAGGACAAGAAAAACCTGCTATTGTAAGCCATCTAGGAATTGACCACCTTCCTAGGCTTTAGGGTGATCACTCTGGAAAATGGGTGCTGGGGATTCCCATTAGAAGGAAGACATCTACCTGCACCCTAAAATCCTTACATTGCTGGCTGTCGTTCCTAGGCCCATGAACCAGTTAGTGGAAATGGGTCATGCCGGGGAGCAAGACAGGCTAGGATGGAAGGAGGTGATAAGCTCAGGTATTGCATCATAATGTACATCAGAGAGAGACTAGGGAAAAGTATTCTTGTTCTTAGTATGTATTTTAGTGTATTTTGGGGAACTGCATGGTATCTTAGAATTATTGTGCTTTCTCTGTCACAAGAACATAGGATTTTAGTCACTGAACTAGTATCCTGCCTCTAGCAGTGTTAAATTCCTGATATTTCTGAGGAAGGCAATATCCATGCCCTTTGTCTTCAGTAATATACCTCGTCAATTTTGTAAAGCTGTAACCAGGTGATCAACATCAGCTCTCATCCTGAAACATAAGCAAGATAAGATGTCACTTTCTCTTTTTCTCACTGCTATTATGGTAAACCAAACACATTAATATTCAAGTTATTGTATAAAGATTGATACCCAAAAACGATTATTTTGTATTTGAAATATTCAGTATTGGACAAATAAAGTACAAAAAGCCAAGTAGAGAATATATACTGTACATTTCTAACTTGGCAGTATAACTGAATAGCATATAATCAGTAAAATAATATATCACACAGAAGAGTCCATTACAATGCTGTACGGTAACATAATGATAGAACAGCTAACTGAAATAATCCTTATAATGATGTAGGTGTCTGTTTTTTCAGATTCTGTCTTGTCTTTATGCCTTGAACTTTTTCATCTTTTAGTGCCTTCAAAAGCTTATCTAGAAAGGAATGGAACATAACATTAATTTGTCTCTAGTACTTAATGTAAATATAAAATATTTTAATAAAAAAACTCACACTTTCATGTGAAAGTTAGTAAACCACTACGACTCACTGAAGATAATCAGATATTAAAGTGGAAACAGGTATCCACTATTCTGACACCTAAGAATAAAATAATGGATTTTCTGTAAAGTAATTGAATTAAAGCTACATGTTACAATTTCTTTTAGATATTTTAGAGTTTTTGTATCTTATAGATTTAAATTTTCTTTTTAATTTTTGTGACTTTAGCTCTCCTGAAAGGTTTCAGATTTTCCTGCCAATGTGATTCTGCTTGGGGGAAGAGATGAGAATCTTCATGTCCCGTCAATGATTGGCTTCTCTTCTGAGACTGCCAAAAATGGTTATCAGCCATGCTTCTTGTTTATTCCTTTCCTGTGACATTTTGCTCACTTGTAACTGAAATGAAAACACCAAAGGCATTTCACCAATAGCTTTGAACATCAGGTCACTACTGACCTATGCTGGTTTCAGTAGTGATCTGCTGCTGAGTGCTCCTATCTCTCAATACTAATGCTAGGGCCTGTTCAGTTCTTCACGCTCTTCATGCCCAAACAAATTTGTTAGTCTCGAGGGTGCCCCAAGGGCTCCTCATTGTTTGTGCTGATACAGACTAACATGGCTACCACTCTGGGCTTGTCTACATTACCCACTGGATCGATAGGCAGCGATCGATCCAGTGGGGGTTGATTTATGGCATCTAGTCTAGACATGATAAAAAATGACCACTGAGCTCTCCCGTTGACTCTGGTACTCCATGGGACTGAAAGGCATAGGCGGAATCAACGGGGATTTGTCAGCCATTGAGTTACTGCAGTGAAGACACCACGGTAAGTAGATATAAGTACGTTGTCTTTAGCTATAAAAAACAAGAGTACTTGGGGCACCTTAAAGACTAACAAATTTATTTTAGCATGAGCTTTCGTGAGCTGCAGCTCACTTCTTCGGATGCATAGAATGGAACACAGACAGGGGATATTTATACATACAGAGAACATGAAAAGGTGGAAGTATGCATACCAACAGGCAGAGTCTAATCAATTGAGATGAGCTATCATTAGCAGGAGGAAAAAACCTTTTTGAAGTGATAATTAAGATGGCCCATAGAAGGTGTGAGGAGAACTTAACATAGGGAAATAGATTCAGTTGGTGTAATGACCCAACCATTCCCAGTCTTTGTTTAGGCCACAGTTAATAGTATCTAGTTTGCATATTAATTCAAGTTCAGCAGTTTCTCTTTGGAGTCTGTTTTTGAAGTTTTTTTGTTGCAAAATTGCCACCAAAAACAGACTCCAAAGAGAAACTGCTGAACTTGAATTAATATGCAAACTAGATACTATTAACTGTGGCCTAAACAAAGACTGGGAATGGTTGGGTCATTACACCAATTGAATCTATTTCCCTATGTTAAGTTCTCCTCACACCTTCTATGGGCCATCTTAATTATCACTTCAAAAAGGTTTTTTCCTCCTGCTAATGATAGCTCATCTCAATTGATTAGACTCTGCCTGTTGGTATGCATACTTCCACCTTTTCATGTTCTCTGTATGTATAAATATCCCCTGTCTGTGTTCCATTCTATGCATCCGAAGAAGTGAGCTGCAGCTCACGAAAGCTCATGCTAAAATAAATTTGTTAGTCTTTAAGGTGCCCCAAGTACTCTTGTTTTTTTTGCGGATACAGACTAACACGGCTGCTACTCTGAAACCTGTCTTCAGCTATGTTATTCATGTAGCTGAAGTTGCGTACCTTAGATTGATTTCCCCCGCCCCCAGTGTAGACCAGGCCAGAGCTGGAACCTCTGAGAGCAAGCTAAGTTTCCTTCCAGCTGTCCTACATTCAATAAAGGGACATGCTGTTTTCACAGGAGGGGAAAAAAACACAGTTCCCTTGTTTTTCTGGCCAGCATGAGCATTTTCAGAGGTGGGAGCAGCCCTGAGCACCTCTCAAAACATCTAATGCTGTGAGGATGGGAAGTTGCATGCAGTCTGTTCAATAAGTGCTGTCCTGGTTAAGGGCATGGGGTAGCCCCCAGGGAGCCAGCTCCTTTAAGGGCATGGATGCAGAGATGTGCAGGGCCAGGGAGTGGGGTATGAATGCTCCTGCCCAGAGGCTGGGGGGTGAGGGGAAAGGACGGAAGGTCCATACCCCTGCACTGGGGGTCCTCATGTGGAGACTAAGGGAGTGAGGGGTGCTTATGGCTGGGGACAGGCGTGTAGAGGCCAGACTGCTGGGGGCAGTGCCCAGGCCTCAGTCAGTGGCTGGGGAGAGCTACAGCCCAGGAAAGCTGTGAGCCGGAGGGCCCCGTGGGCGGCTGGCGTGTGCCGGGCTCTGGGCCGGAGTGGCCCCCAGGGCCGGCAGGGGACTCGGGTGAGTGCCGCCCCTGCCCGCACACGCACACTGCTGCGGGTCGGAGCCGTCCCCGGTCAGCGCCAGCAGCTCCAGCTCCTTGAGGCGGATGCCCAGCTCGCAGATCTCCCCCTCCGGCTGCTGCCCGGGGCCCCGCGGGGCGGCGCCGCTGGCGGCCGCGGGGCAGAAGAAGCGCAGCGGCTCGTAGGGGATGGGCGCCAGCCCGGCCGGCCAGGGGCGCGGGCAGCTGCGGGCGGCGGCGGCGGCAGGAGCGGGGCCCAGGCCGGGAGGGGGCCGCTGGGGCCCGGCCGCGCCCCCCCGCAGGGGCACGAAGAGCTTCCGCCAGAGGCCGCAGTCCGCCAGCGGGGCGGCGCTGGGCGCGGCGCGGTCGTAGAGGGACGGGAAGTACAGGGGCCGCGGCGCCCGCTGCTGCTGCTGCTGCTGCTGGCTCATGGCGCCGCCGGCCGCGGCCAACCGACGCTGCCCTGGAGACGGCGGAACGGCGGGGAAGGGGAGGGGGGGACAAGGGGAGCGGAACGGCGGGGGGGGGGTGATGGGGGCCAGGGAGAGGGGCAGAGCAGGTGGGGGTGGGAGTAGGGTTCCCAACCCTCCAGGATTGGCCTGGAGTCTCCAGGAATTCATGTGATGAAATCTCCAGGAACAGGACCCGTCCAACCAAACTTGGCAACCCTTGGTGGGAGGCATGGGGGAGGGGCACTAGGTGGTGGGGGCAACTGCTGGGAGAAAGGCACTGGACACAGAGCTGCCAGTGGCACCTGCGTGGGAATGGAGCCCCTTTCTGACTGTGCTGGGGGGGGGTCATGCCACGTGGGACATTGACACTGTTTCTGGGCCCTGTCCTGGGCAAAACCCCAAAGGTCAGCCTGGCACAGGCCTCTTTTGTTTACCCAAGTCTAACTCTGTGTCAAGGAGCAGGTGCCAAGAGCGCCCCTTTCTCAGTGACCTGCTGCTAGGGTTGCCAGGTGTCCGGTTTTTTACTGTAATGCCTGGTTGAAAAGGGACCCTGGCGGCTCGCTGGCCAGGCCGTTCAAAGTCCAGTTGGTGGCGTAGCGGGGCTGGAAAGCTCCCTGCTCTGTGCAGCTCCTGGAAGTAGCTGACATATCCCTCCAGCTCGGGGGCAGCCATGGGGGCTCCGCACGCTGCCTCCGCCCCAAAGGCTGGGTCCACAACTCCCATTGGCTAGGAACCACAGCCAGTGGGAGCTGCAGAGCCGGTGCTCAGGGCGGGGGTGGCACATGAAGCCCTGTGACCACCCCTTTGCCTAGAAGCTGGAAGGACATGCCGGCCACTTCCAGGAACGCCCTGAGGTAAGCACCACCAGGAGCCTGCGTCCCAACACTCAGCCCCATAGAATCATAGAATATCAGGGTTGGAAGGGACCTCAGGAGGTCATCTAGTCCAACCCCCTGCTCAAAGCAGGACCAATTTCCCAACTAAATCATCCCAGCCAGGGCTTTGTCAAGCCAGGCCTTAAAAACCTCGAAGGAAGGAAGGAGATTCCACCACCTTCCTAGGTAACCCATTCCAGTGCTTCACCATGCTCCTAGTGAAAAAGTTTTTCCTAATATCCAACCTAAACGTCCCCCACTGCAACTTGATACCATTACTCCATGTTCCGTCACTTGCTACCACTGAGAACAGACTAGATCCATCCTCTTTGGAACCCCCTTTCAGGTAGTTGAAAGCACCCAGTTCGGAGCTCTCTCCTGCACCCTGAACCCCTCATTTTGGGCCCACCGTGGAGCCTGTGCCCCCAGCCAGTGCCCTCACCCCCTCCTGTACCCCAACCCCCCTGTTCCAGCCTGGTGAAAATGAGTGAGTGAGCCAGGGTGGGGAAGAGCGAGTAACGGGGGTGGTGGTGGAGTGAGTGAGGGCGGGGCCTCCAAGAAGGGATGGGGCGAGGGTGTTCCGTTTTCTGTTGTTAGCAAGTTGGCAGCCCTACCCGCTGCTGCCCCTATACCCATGCCACTTAGTTACAGCTAGTGATAAATATCTTTGTAGAGCAAAGTAATATAAATTATATTGACAGAGATTTGATGGTATGAGATTCTGTTTTTCATCCAATATCACTTCTTCACAGAGACATGTGTGTCCCTCCAAGGCCACAGCCTGGTGCTGAGGAGAGTAACTTGGAAGGGATAATGCTCACAGAAACAATTCTGGTATCTATTTATTAAAGAAATTCTGGAAGGGAATGGCCATAGATAGTCACTTCTGTTACAGACCACTTTGTGTCAGAAATAAGTTAAAGAAATTAGTCAGTAGAAGACACCTATTTCTGTCTTTAAGCTGCCAATGAAGGGCCCCAAGAAAATGTGGATGCCTAGTAAAAGTGCACTTTAAAGGAGCACTGTTAACTTGAAAATTACCTTTGTCAAAACATTTTGTATCCTTTTATCATTGCCAGTAGCATCTAAATTTACTAAAAATCGCTCAAATGCCTATGGAGCAAATCCTGCTACAACTTCCATGCCTCCTGAGAACTGTGCATATAGTGAGACAAGGGATTTTCTGCACAACTTCTTTTATTGAAAATGTGATGTTGTCTGTCAAGGATGCATGATTAGACTTTGAAAGCAGCATTTTTGCAAGTACTGATTGAACAGTATAGTACCTTAAAAGAAGAGTATTTTAGCTGTCTATCCCTAGGCCCACCCATGAATAGGGGGAAGTGGATTTTTGGGGGTGGGGAAGGAGCAGGAGGGTGTTAGTAATGACACATAGTGGCTTTCACTTTTAGATTGCTTGTTCAAACTGAGCCTAGGTTGAAAGCATCTGTGGGCCCAAGATTGCAATTCTTCTGCACATAAATCTCCCATTGATTTCAATGGGAATTTTGGGAGTTCAGGGACTCCAAGATCTGACCCTATGTCATTAAAATCAGATGGCTAGTTGGTGGTCTGTGTGAAATCAGTCCTGAACTCAGTGAACGGGTGTTCCCATAACAAAACTCCCCATCTCACGTGGCACTAATTGGCAGAACTGGTGATAATCTAGACTGAGAGGCCAACTTTTTCCATGGGATAGGGAGCCTGAAAATTCTCAGCCTTACTGGTACTGTAGTTTCTTCAGGGCAGGTTTGAGACACATTGACAGGGCCTTTTAGGGATGGTTGCAATGCAATGCAATCTGTTCTGTGGGTGAAAGGTCTTTAGGGCTTGTGGCCATATCTCACAATTAGTACATTCACACAGGGTGAAGTTAACCACAATGCATTGAACTTGCACAAGCCCCATTGAACTGCTGATGTAGGCTTAAGTGTTGCATGGACCCCATGCATTGAGATGAATTCAACCCATCATATTTTTAAAGTCTGCTCTTGAATAAAATGAATAGAGCCCTGTATGGATACACAAATGTGGATCGGATGCGGATAGCTGCAGATATTCACAGATTTGCAGGGCTCTACAATGGGGGCTGGGCTGAGGCATCAGGGAGAGCCGGAGGGGAGCCCACACAAAGTCGTGGACCCTCCACCTGCCCTCAGCTGGCCAGGAAGCCTGGGGGTTGGGGACACGGCCGGGGCTCCTCTTGCCACGCACGGCTGGCAGGTTGAGGGTCCGTCCCGGCTCCCCGGCTGGGCTCCATGCCAGGCCAGTGGGAGAGGGGAGACCTGGGTGGCTGCCCTGGGGGTTGCTCGGGCTCCCTGCCCAGGGCAGGTGGAGGGTCCGCTGCGGCTCCCCACAGTTGCCCGCCTGGCTCTTATCATTGCTGGACTGTGGCTCCGAGCTGCCCCCCCACCCTGGCCGGAGCAGGGTCAGGGAGAGCTGTGCTGGCAGTTGTGGGGAGCCAGGGTGGACCCTCCACCTGCCCTGGGTGGGGGCCTGAGCAGCCCACGAGCAGTGTCCCAGACCCCCCTGCCCAGGACAGGCGGAGAGACCCAGGCTCTCCCCAGCTGCCAGAAGAGCTGTCCCGGACACAGCCCTGGCTGGGAAGGGGAGTGACTCGGAGCCACAGCCCAGCAATAAGAACCAGGTGGGCAAATGGGTGGAGCTGCAGCAGACCCTCTATCTGCCCTGCACAGGGGGCCTGAGCAGCCCCCGCCCAGTGTCCCAGCCTCCCTGCTCACTGTCCCTGGCCTCCAGCCTTAGGATGACCAGATGTCCCGATTTTATAGGGACAATCCCGATATTTGGGGCTTTTTCTTTTATAGGCTTCTATTACCCCCCCACTCCCTGTCCCGATTTTTCACACTTGCTGTCTGGTCACCCTGCCCAGCCTCCCTGCTCAGTGTCCCTACCCCACCCCCAAAGCCCTTCTGCCCAGAGCAGGTAGAGGGACCCAGGCTCCCCACAGCTGCCAGTGCGGCTTTCCCTGACCCAGATCTGCTGTGTGTGGGGGTGGGGGGCTTGGAGCCACAGCCCAGCCATGCTAAGAGCTGGGTGGGCAGCTGTGGGGAGCCATGGCGGACTCTCTACCTACCCTGGGTGTGGGGCCCTAGCTGCCCCCCACCCAGTGTCTTTGCCCCCATAGACCTCCCGCCCATGGCACGTGGAGGATCCGTGCCATGGTTCCTCACAGCTGCTTGCTGGGCTCTTACCATCAGAGCCCTGCACGGATACATCCACGCGGCTATCCGCAGATATAAAGTGCATGATTTGCAGGGCAGTAAAAATAAATATTTTGGTATTATCTGTTGCTAGAAACAGGCAGCTTTCTTATTCTAGTTGTAATGTTCTGTGCTGCTGGCTAATATATGAGTGGGTGCTGCTTTTGAAATTTTGCAGATGCAGACAGTAAATATAAAAGCAACTGACAGTGCCTTTTGAATATGATAGAAGCTGAAAGATAAAAGGCTGGGTTCATCCAATACTTTATTTCCCTATGCATTATTTATGTAATATATTTAATTTAAATGGATAATCAGAACAGATTTATTATTGTGGTATGTGAAAGATGCTTCAGCTAGTAAAACCCTTAATATTTTATAGTCACAGTTGGGGAAGAATAAACACCACTCGTGTTCTTGAGGAATTGAACACATGTTCACAACTTGATTTTAGAAGGGTACTGGATGGTTCAGAAGTCTCAGTAGTGAGATAGTCTTTACAGATTTCAGTGCAGTTCATGTTAGTAGTGACCAAAAATCATTTCTGTACATTGGTTATTGAGTGGCTTATGTGAAATGAGTCATCAGTTTTAGCCCATTTCCTACTGGGCAGGTATCAGCATCTCGGGAACCACCACATCAGTTGTCATTGCTTGGCAATGTCAGTAGAGATGCTAAGCATTGAATGGACATAGAGTGAAAACTGCCCTTTTCTCTATGGAGGGTCATTCCCAGTTAGATTGGAGGAACATTTGATTGGTGGCATGCAGAAGCTCAAATGGTTGTTACCAAACTCTCATTCTTCGACAAATAGATCTCATTGGCTTCTCCATGAAGTCCACGTCTCACTTATGGATGTAAAAACATCTTTGCTCTGAGACAAAGTTCAGGATCTATCAAATCTGTATACTACCTCTTTTGCTAAATGGGTCAGAAACATGAAATCTCTTACAGGCAGACTTGGAGTGGCTAGAGGCATTTCATATACATAGTCAGGGCCGCGCAGAGGATTCCGGGGGCCTGGGGTCTTTGGTGGTGGGGGCCCGCCGCGGTAATTCGCTGAGGGCCCTTCGCCGGGACCTGCCGCCAGTGCCCGAAGACCGCGCAGGCCCCTGCCGCCGGGCGGACGTGCAGCCGGGTCTTCGGCGGTAATTCAGCGGCGGGGCCCCGACGCGGGTCTTCGGGGCACTTTGGCGGCGGGTCCCGGAACGGAAGGGCCCCCCGCCGCCGAATTACCGCCGAAGACGTGGCCGCATTTTGACGGTGGGTCCCAGTTCGGCGGTAATTCGCCAGCGGGGGGTCCTTCCGCCCCGGAGCGGAAGGACCCCCCCGCTGGCGAAGACCGGGAGCGGAAGAAGCTCCGGGGGCCCGGGCCCCGCAAGAGTTTTCCGGGCCCCCCAGAGCGAGTGAAGGACCCCGCTCCAGGGGCCCCGAAAAACAATACTGAAGTACTTTTTATCTTCATGACAAAATAAATGGGGGAACATATGCTACTAGTGCTAATAAAATAGATTTTACTGTCTTTAGTGCCATCTAGTGGGTTTTTTTTTTCTGGCATATTAAAGGGTGCTTAATTTCCATGTGACAGTCAATATGCTGATAACACGTCTTTAATACAAAAAAGTTTTGAAACCTATACAAAGAATTAGGGATCAGATACAGGGCAGAAGAGTGACACTGAGCACAGGACAGCTGTAACATTGAAAGGCTGTCAGATATTATTCACTATGGCATGCCATGGGTTTTAAAGCTCTCCTGATACTCCTAACTTGTGTGATTCTCTCCTTGATTTCACGTATAATCACTGACAGCAAGCTTGCCTGGATGGCAAGTAAAAGCTCCTAGTCTTGATATTCTGAAATGAGGATAATAGCATTCAAACTGCTATCTAGTCATTTCTTAGGACTGTGGCTATTTGTCAAGATGCTTTTGGTGTAATTTGGTATTTCTATAGTTAGTTACAGACATCCTGGGTTAATGTGTGACTATAACACTGCTCTACAGCCAAAATGCTTCTGAAATAAATGTAGTCAAACTTTACTAATTCTGGGTCACTGAGAACGAAAATGATGCTTAAAATTGTTGATTGGCTCTAGTTTCCAAGATATGCTATTGGGTCAGTATATACAACCCTTGACTTGGGAATAGCGGAGGATAAGTGAGTTATAAAGGGAAGGGATCTCAATTTAAACCAGAAATGACTAAAATACATCTTTGACTGGATCTATGAATAAATCTATGACTGGGTTTGGACAGTACTTGCTTTTTAGGCAAAACAATGAATGATGCAATCTGAAGCTGGTATTGCGTCATACATGATATGAATTGCAACATGTTATTCCTAGAAGTCATGGATGATGCAATCCTAACAAAGCTTACATCACTCTGCTGAACAAATTGCCCTATATCAGCTCTAGAAATCATACAGTGTCATGCTCTCTTATTTGTCAGTGTTTGATTCTGCAAAGGGACACATTTCTGTTTAGCCAAAGTGAGCAGAGATGCCTTGTACTTGTGTGAACAGTGCAGATAACTTCTGCTATGTTTGTGGTGAAGTGACTTTTGCATCACAAAAGCGCAGTATAACCACTATGGTTAAGAAAGCCTATCACCTTTATTTTGGCTGCAAAATTGGAGATCAGGACAAGAGGTGGGCCCCACACATACGCTGCAACACTTGTGCAACAAATCTTCGCCAGTGGTTGAACAGGAAAAGGAAATCTATGCTTTTTGCAGTGCCAATGATTTGGAGAGAGCCAACAGATCATACCAGCAATTGTTACTTCTGCATGGTGCCTCCAGTTAGGAAAGGTGTGTCAAAGAAGAAAAAGTAGACTGTGCATTATCCAAACATTCCATCAGCTATACGCCCAGTACCCCACGGAGAAGGACTGCCGGTTCCTGATGCACCAGAATCATTCTCACTTGAGTCAGATGAGGAAGAGGATGAAACTTCTGGTCCTGAACCATCAATGTCAGAGGACCCACATTTTCTCCCATCCTCCTCCTCTGAACCACACCTCATAACACAAGGTGAACTGAATGACCTTGTCAGGGATTTGGAACTACCCAAGAGTAAGGCAGAGCTGTTGGGCTCCAGACTACAGCAGTGGAATCTCCTGGCAGGTGATGTTAGGGTTTCCATGTTCCGTGACCCTCAAAAGGATCTTGTCCCATTCTTCTTCATGGAAGGTGATCTTGTAGCCTGCAACAACATCGATGGTGTGATGGCAGCCCTCAACATCGTTCACGATCCAGATGAGTGGAGACTGTTCATTGATTCATCGAAGACGAGTCTTAAAGCTGTTTTACTGCATAATGGCAATGTTTTGCCATCAATTCCAGTTGGTCATGCAGTCCATATGAAGGAAACCTATGACAACATGAAACAACTTTTGAGGTGCATAAACTATGACCAACATCAGTGGCAGCTTTGTGGTGATTTGAAGGTTGTTGCTCTCTTGCTTGGTCTGCAGACTGGATACACAAAGTACTGCTGTTTTCTCTGCGAATGGGATAGTCGTGCAAGAGATTCTCACTACATCAAGAAAGATTGGCCACTCCGCCAGTCATTGGAGCCTGGGAGGAAAAGTGTTCAGCATCCACCACTTGTTGAATCAAGGAAGATTTTGTTACCACCCTTACACATCAAGCTGGGTCTGATGAAGAACTTTGTCCAGGCCATTGACAAAACACAAGCAGCTTTCAAGTACCTCCGTGGAAAATTTCCAAGGTTAAGTGAAGCTAAGATAAAGGAAGGTGTCTTTGTTGGTCCTCAGATTCGTGAACTTCTTTGAGATGATGCATTTGACCATGCACTGCGTGGCAAGGAAAAGACGGCATGGAAAGCCTTCCAGTTAGTGGCAATAAATTTTCTCGGAAACAACAAGGCAGACAACTATAGGTTGTTGGTGGAAAACCTCCTCAAGGCATACAAAAGCCTTGGTTGCAACATGTCACTAAAGATACATTTTTTGCACTCTCATCTAGATTTTTTTCCACTGAACTGCGGAGCAGTGAGCGACGAGCACGGCGAGCGATTTCACCAGGACATTGCAACAATGGAGAAACGCTATCAGGGCAAATGGAGCCCATCAATGCTTGCAGACTATTGCTGGACAGTGACAAGAGATGCTCCATTTAATGAATACAAGAGACAAGCCAAGAAGCGCCGAGTAGACACTGAATAGGACTAAACTATGTACATAATAGTTTTTTGCCTTTTGTTTCATAATAAATTTTATTTATATAACCCTTTTGCTGATTTTTAAAGTGTTACATAAACAGGACAGGTGAAATATTATCATGTAAAGCAACCATAAACACATGAAAAGACCTAGGTTTACAATTTATGATTAAAACTCTACTATCTACACAATATACATAGACATAAAATATAAAAACTTAAATACCTTAGAAACAGTAGCCAATCAGTTGTTTTAATTGTCATATTTGAATTCAGCACATCAAAATACATAATAAATAGCACATTTTATCTCTGAAGCAGACAACTTCTCCAAAATTGTAGACCAGTGAGCTATTAATGTATGTTAATAGTCATGTCTAGGGGTCAATTTAAATGGCAAAAATGCTGAGATCACTTTTATCGGAGGTTATTAAGTTGGATACATTGTTATTTTGATGTCTTCTGGAGCAGAGCATTCAGAAAACCAAATATACATGGAGGATAGGTCCATCAATGGCTATTAGCCAGGATGGGCAGGGATGGTGTCCCTAGCCTCTGTTTGCCAGAAGCTGGGAATGGGCGACAGGGGATGGATCACTTGATGGTTACCTGTTCTGTTCATTCCATCTGGGGCACCTGGCATTGGCCACTGTCGAAAGACAGGATACTGCATTAGATAGACCTTTGGTCTGACCCAGTGTGGCCATTCTTATACAAAACATGATAAAAGACATTGGTATCAGAGAAAAAGCATTGCTGTTTGGTATAACTAACAGGAACAAAAGTAAGCCTTTTAGACGTTCATTAAGGTCTGTGTGGTGTTCTTGTCCTACGCAGCTGCACAGGGGAGTAAGCCCTTCACATGTGGCAACGTATGTGGATTGTGGCTTGGTGTGTGGGTTGAGCAGGGATATGCTTTGGACCCTCCCTTTTGTGAGCAAGTGCGGCAGGTGGGGAATAGGCACTTTTCCTGCGTGCCTGCCAGCCAAGCTGGCCGAACATGATGGGGAGGATGTGTAGTGTCTTGTAATGGGGTATTGTAACACACTCGATCCCTGCAGAAAAGTGTGACAGATATTGCAATCTCATAAAGTATCTATGGAGGGGTTTACCCCACACCACCCCTGAAGGGGCTAAGATGGCTCAGAGGGGGCTAATTAACCTAGTAAGATGCACCTGGGGGGAGACTTAGGCTTGACTGACAAGCACTAATTGAAGATGGAACCCATCTGAACAGGAGTGGAGGACTGTAGTGTGGAGGTTTGCCATCACTCTCTGGGCCTAATAAGGAAAGGAGCAAGCCAAGGGGGAGAGCAGAAGCCTTGAGATTCTTTCCCTGAGGGAAATGGGGGGCACGTGGAGGAAAAAATGTGCAGAGTAGTAAGAGGCCTAGGGAAATGGCACGAAGGATTGAGATGGTGCAGACTTTGGCTGCTAATTTTCAGGTCCCAGGCCTTGGGTTCCCCTATCAGCCACTGGGGAAATGGCAGAGGCTTGAATCAGAAGACTGCCTGGAATGACATGCAGATAGCTGGTCTGGTGAGACTTTGTTGCCCTGGAATGGGGAAAAAACTATAGTGACCTGGGCAAAGAGCTAAACCATAAAGAAGAAGCGCTGTGACGCAGAGAGACGAGAAGCTGTGGTGTGAGTGATGGAAGAATCAGAACCATTCCCCAGATACAGCCTCAAGAAGGTGCCCCGGGGTGAGTGAAACCCTGTGACAATTTGGTGGAGAATGTGGGCATGACAGTCACCCCTGACACAAGGGGAGTGTGAAGGCCCATAGTAGGGAAAGGGGACTATAGATCTGCTGTGTATAGATTCCTTCTTTGCAGAAGGCAGATTATAGCCTCCTGAGCTGGGCCCAGAGTTGCCCCTCCTACTGAAGGGGGCTGACAGACAACAAAAGGAGATCCATGCCCTACTTATGCAGATCCTGGGAGACCAGCAGAGACAATGGGGTATATCTACATGGTTATTTATTTGGCAAAATTAGCTGAATAGTAATATTTACTTAGACCCCTCTGGGAAGCAAGTGAGGGGCCAGAGAGGTGGGAAATCAAAAAATGATTCTGGCACCAGGAGGCTAGAAGACGATAGTGCCATGCATGTGAGCAGAAAGGACTCACAAAAAGAGAACGCCACTATTGGGATAGAGACAGGAAGCCTGAAGGTGGGAAGGTGACGTTTTACATCAAGAGAGAGCAGGAAGGGGAGGCACCTGTTTTTCCTGTGCGGAATCAGGGCATACGAGGAAGCATTGCCCTCACAAGGAACAGAACTGTTGCCTGGGGAAGAGTGAGGTCCTGATTAAGGGCTGGAAGAAAGGGTTAGTGGATCACAGAAGGGGCCTGGCTGTAGCAGAGCAGGCTGATGGGTGATGGTGACAAAGGGCAAGAAAAAACTGGAGATGAGACAAGTGCCTCCAAAGACCAACCTGAGGAGGCAGGGGTAAACATGGAGAGCAGTCAATATATGGAGGGGACCCAAACCTAGAGAAAAAGTATGCTGGTGGAAAGTATTAATCTTTTATGATTAAACTCTCTGGGAGACCTGGTCAAGAAATCATGAATCTTATCTCTGTTAGCCAGAGGTGCTAGCTAAAGAGGGTTTTATATTGGATAAATGAATATCTTTGTCCTAATAGGTCTGTGTTATAATATACTCCTGGGAGAATTCTGTGCCACTGCACATGTGCAGAATTAATGTCTCCTGCAGACTTCTTTTCTTCCCCACAGAAAAATGACTTTCTGACAGGAAAGCAAAGGGAAGCCACAGGAGCAGTCATGAGAGCCTCCCCAGCAGTATGTTTCAGTTTCCCAGGGCAGCCGGCAGAGAGGTAAATCACTGGGGTGGAACTGTGAAAGACCCAGCTGGTGGCTCTTGCCCTGTGCTGGGCTCATCTGCTAGTCTTGGGTGGTCTGGGAAGGATGAGACTTCCTCTTCCCCTGCATGGCATCCGGGGTCAGGTCACACCCTCCCCCAGCTTTCTCTCCTGGCTCCAGTAAGCTCTGCGAACTGCCCCTCCCCTCCCCACTGTGCTTCCTGCACCCACTGCTCCTCAGCTGCAGAGAGAGGGATCACTGTACAGGAAGCTACTCCCCCATACAGATCCACCTCCTACCCAGACCCTCCCGCTGAGCCTTGCCCCCCACACTCAGAGCCCCCGTTTCTGAGCCCCTCTTCTCCTGCACCTGGACCATTCCGAGCCCCATTCCCCCTGCACCTGGACCACCCTGACGAGCCACCCAGATCCTGACCCCACCGAGCTCCACTCCCCCAGCATCTGCCCCCCCCACCATGACCCCCTGCCAAACTCTATCCCCTCACCCCCAGACTCTCCTGGTGAGCCCCAATCACCTTCATCTGGACCCCCTTGTAGAGTCCCATTACCATTACACCCAGAGCCCCTCAACAAGCCCCTGTGCATCCAGACCCCCCTGCATCTGAATCCTCTCAACCCACACTTGGATCCTGCCTTGCTGAGCCTGCCTGCTCACACCTGGTGCACCTGGCATGGAGGGGCAGGGCCCTGGGGTGTTTCTGGGGCAGGCCCAGTCCTCGTGCTGTATCAGGGTTGTGTGCAGCCTCACCACTGAATCAGTGTCCCGGGGGAGTGGTGGATCTCCCATCTCTGTGCAGCCAGTGGCCGGTGCTCCTCAGTGCCATGCTGGAGCCTCCACATTTATTGACAAATAAAATTTGTAGAATTTTGCAGAATTTTAAAATATTGTGTGCAGAATTTTTAATTATTTGGCACTGAATGCCCTCAGGAGTAGTTATGGATCTACAGAGAGGGTGCTATGGCCCCAGCTTAGGATCAGTCTCTGGGAGGACTCCCTTCATTGACCACCTAGGGGTAGTCTCATTATTCTTCAGGGCAAGCCACACAGCATCACCGCCTCTTTAGGGTGGACTGACACAGGGCCTCTTTTCTGATCCAGGAAATGGACAGTACATTTGGCCCAATGGGAGGGCCAGCCCTGGCAGACAGTTTGGAGAGACTGTAGCCTACTTGAGCCCCATAAGACCGATGGGTGACACTGGCATGTTTAATATGTATTTAAATCCATTTGTTATATTTTCTCTATAATGTTTATCTTAATAAATGTGCTGGATTAGAAAGAGCTGTGTGGTAACTTGTAATTGCTGGCAGCACACTGTTCCTAGCTCTTGGAGAGAAAACAAAACACAAGTGCTGGCCTTCAGGGAGCTTGGCTTGCTTGGGTATCACTGTAAGACAGGGAGCCGTGCAGCCTTAAAATCCGTGGCCTGGAAGGAGAGAGATGCGATAGTTGGGAGCCAGAAACTTTAAGTGGGTGCCCCCTTAAGGGGGATAACCGGTGGGATTACTCTGAAACTGTGACAGTAAGTTCTAATGGCATTCTGCCTCTAGGGGTATGTCTGAAGCTGCATGGTCAATGTAGCTCTAAACTATTATGTAAACACCTGAGTGGGAATAAAACTTGAGAGCCATTAATGGCTATACAGTGGAGTGCACTGAAAGACAAGTCATGCACCATGTGGGCAGATCTTAACCAACCGTAGAACTGGGAACACTGTTTTGGTGGTGGCTGTGATGAGCCTGAACCCATAAAGCAATCATTCCAGCATTCAGTTTTCGAAGGTAGCTGCTCTACCAGTAAGCACAGGCCTGTGAGTGAGGAGACTACTTGAAGCTGTATTTCTGCCTGTCACTGACTCCCTGTGTCTTGAGGCAAAACAGTTAAACTCGGTTTTCCTCATTTGTAAAATGGGGATAGTAATACTTCCCTACCTTTGTGAAACACTTGGAGATCTTTGGGTTAAAATGGCTACTTAAGTGGTAAGTACTATTTCTTATTACATAGGTCTGGAGTTCTATTTTTAGCAGTTTTAGGCTTTTTCCAGAATAGCGGTTTGGGACAAAAATTTCCTACTCTTTCTAAAAGTGATGTAGCTCCACTGGTGGTAGCAACAGTAAGAGGTCTAACACATACAGAGGTCCTGATGTTCTTAGCATTATCATCTAACCATGCACAGGCCTAAACGACACCATATTAAACAATGGAAGCTGCAAGGGCCTTGTCTACACTAGGGTCCCCTTGTTGCTACCTTTGATAGGGCTATTACTGGTGTTAGCAATGGAGGGGAATTCTTGCTAGAAATCCTTTTGTTTAGAAACAGCCTTAAATAGATTTAAGCAGGTGAGCAATTGTCTACAAGCAGTGAGCATAGTATTTTCTAGCATGTGTCCATTCAACTTCACATAGTCTAGAGACTGTTGATAATGTTTTAATTTTGAATATATTTTTGTCTTGCACTTTATAGCTCATTAAGTGTGACATACCAGCTACTTTAGAGTTCTTATGGTCCACTCAGTAAATATTGCAATGTGAGAAGGAAACTGGAAATGAAGAGAGAAGACGACAATTACACTTTTTACATACACTAACAGTAGCCTCTCAAAGTCATTTGCAAACAGTAAATTGATAAGTAATTATACTGCACTGGGGGTAGGTAAGTGTACCCACTTGACAGCTGAGTAGACTGAGGTACAGAAGTTATGGGGCTGATTTTGCTAATCCTTAATCAGCCTGCCTTAAATAACGGGCCATGTCAAGGGTGAAAAATGACTGAGATGACATTATAAAGATTCTGAGTCATGAAGAAAAAATGGCGAACATTCAAGGAGATAATAGATGGATTGGCCCTATTAACAGTAAGGGTTGTCTTGTCAATCAGGTTGGACCGTAGATATGGGCAAGCAAATACCACCTTTGGAGTTAAACAATTGTTTTAAAACTGGCATAGCTTATGTTTGGATTTGGTAATAAATCTGTGTTCAAAAAACAGAGCCATCCAAAATTTGTAGCTAAACTGCCCATATATAAAATGGGAGATCATAACTCTTGCTACAAAAACAAGTTTATATACTAGTGTAGGCTAGCAATGGTAATGCAGAATAGCCATACTGACTGTAGGAGGTCTGCTTTCATCCAGCAGAGGGAGCGATACACTTGATAGTATGTTACACAGAATGTAAGCTTATCAAAATGCGTCTGTATCCATATTCTTTTTTTTAAATATAGTGCTTGTGGAAAATGCTGGATTGTTGGTTTTGGAGAGAGAAGCCTCCTGTTTATGTACCAAACAGTACAGACAGCAGCAGTGCAAAAATCTTGAACACTCCAGTATTGTGCCTCAATTCTGGCCTAAACTCCTGGCCTACATTACAAATGCTACTTCTGAGGGCATTCTGCTCCAAAAAATTAAATTCTGTGCACAATATTTTAAAATTCTGCACATTTTATTTGTCAATAAATCAATGCAGGGGTGCCAGCATGGCAGTGGGGAGCACAGGCCACTGGCTGCACAAAGGTGAGAGATCACCCTGCAGCCAGCCCACCCTGGGGACACAGACTCATCGCGGGGGCTGACCCTGATGCTGACACAGTACAAGGCCTGGGCCTGCCCCAGAAACACTCTGGGGCTCTGCCCTCTGCGCCAGGTGCTCCAGGTGTGGGGCAGGCAGACTCAACCAGGCAGAATCCAAGTGTGGAGGGGCTCAGTGTGGGGGTGGGATCCAGGTGTGGGATGAGAGGATTCTGTGTGGGACAATCTGGGTGCAGGCAACTCAGTGGGGCTAGGTGTGAGGGGATGTCATGATTAGTTAGTAAAGGGTTAAAAATAGTACCTGGTAGGCACCTGACCTGAGGACCAATCAGGGAAGAGAATTTGAAATTCCTGGGAGGGAATTTTTTCCCTCTGTGTGTGTGTATTGTCTTTAGCCGTCTGGAGTTACAAGAGTCCAGACGATTTAATCAAGTCTCTCAAGTTCCACCTTTCTGAACTAATTTCTTCTAGCCAAGATAGTGAGTATTAGAAAGATACTTTGTGTCATTATCTAATAATCCTATGTTTGCAATTCTGTGTGTTTGTTATTGATTATTCTTAATTCTGCTTGTACTGGTTGTACTGAGAAAGAGAGAGGATTCTCTCCAGAACTTAGCAAGGTTATACCCTATGAGTGTCCAGCTTGGACTCATAGAGATTCTGTATTTTCTTGTTTTTCTTTTAATAAATTCTTTCTATAAAGATTTGATTAAATCCCTTCTACTGTGGATCGGGGAAGGGGCTAAGACACTCAGTGATTCACAGAGTTGAATCGGTGTATATCTCTCCAGAGTGGCTAGGAGAGAGGAAGGGGGGGAAGTGGGCTGCTTCCCTGTGTGTGTGAGATTCAAGGACTTTGAATCAAGGTATCTCTCTCTCCGGAGCAGGCTGGAGAGAGGGAAGAGAGGGGAGGGGGAAGGTTCCTCCTCTGTGAGTTGATCTGTGTTCCCAGGGAGTGTCTTTGAAGGGAGACAGGGGGGAAACAGGGGTGTCCCGGCCCACGTAATTGACCGAGGTGGTGGCAGCAAAAGGGGAGACCTACCCTAGGATTTTGGGGTGGGGGAAGACATGCGGGTCCTCACCTTGAAACCCCCCAGTTTCAAGTGAGGGTGCAGACTCTGACATGGTGAGCAGCGGTGTTTCGAACCCATTGATAGAAGCACGGTTTTTTTTCCTACCAAAAGGCAGTTTTGAAGCAGTTTTCAGGGTTAGAAGGAGTTTTTTTTCTCTGCTAGGACACTGAGAAAAACTCATCCCTAGAGGTGTGTCCTTCCTTTGTGATATCAGGTATCACTCAGGATTCCTAAGGTGGGGGGAAGTGCTCGTCAAAGTACATTCCCATCCAGCGGGAAAAACAGGTTGGGGGGGGGGGGGGGAGATAACCCTCCAGCCAGGTTTTTTTCTACCTGTGTCTTTTGAAAGGATCACGAGGCAGGAGAACAGATCCCTGAGGAAATAGACCAGATTTTTCTCAGGGGTAATGTTAGCAGCAGCCTTTCAGCTGGACTGCTGAGTACAGCAACTCAGGGCAGAGGGAGACAGAGAAATTTTTCTTCTTTCTTTCCCTCTTTCTCAGTACAAAACAGTAACATTATACAAACCACAATTTGCTATACAAAGGATTAACTTCTCTTTGTTTAGTCAGGGATAAGCAGGGTTAGAAACTGTAACCCAAGCAACGGAAGCAAGCAAAACAGCACATACCCTACCTGCATAGGGGTGTGGCCAGCACCAGGACACAGAAACAATGAGTAACAAGGACGCATCTAAACTGGATGCAAAACAAAGAGAACTGGACTTAAAACAACAAGATGTAAATATTAAACTCCAGGAACTAGAGATGAAAGACAAAATCAAACAGGCTGAGCACAAGAGAGAAATGGAGAAAATACAAGCCAAAGAGGCTGAGCACAAGAGAGAAATGGAGAAAATACAAGCCAAAGAGGCTGAGCACAAGAGAGAACTGGAGTTGAAAGACAAAGAACTGGAATTAGAAAGGCTTAAGCAGAATCACCCAACCAATCCACTCCCTCTTCAACCTACTGATCAACCTTCTCGGAGAAAATTTCCCGCCTACAGGGCAGGTGAAGATGTTGAGGCCTTCTTAAAAAACTTTGAAAGGGTCTGCCTTGGATACAAGATCCCTGAAGACCAATACATGGTAGAGCTGAGGTCACAGCTCTGCGGAGACTTATTACAGGTGGCAACTGAAATGCCTAGGGGCAACATGAACGACTATAAACTGTTTTTAACCAAGGCCAAATACAGAATGGGCATAACCCCTGATCACGCCCGTCAGCGTTTCAGAGACCAGAAATGGACACCAGAGGAGTCATTTCCAAAACACGCCTCCTACATTGAAAAGCATTATTCTTCCTGGTTATCAGGAGCCAATGTTAAAACCATGGACGAGCTAAACCTCCTGATAATGATGGAGCAGTTCTTGGATGGTGTTCCTGAGAACATTAGACGCTACATACAAGATGGTAAACCAGAATCTCTCACTGAGGCAGGGGAGATTGGAGCCAGATGGATGGCATCAGTAGACAACACGAAAGCTACTACCAAGGGGAGCGAATCCCACAAGGTACACACCAACACTAAACCCTACCATCGAGGACCAATCAAGCCCACACCTACAACCCAAGGACAGTCACACTCTACCTCACCAGTCTCCAGTAGACCAACACAACCCGGTGACCCATCAAGTGGGCGATGTTTTCAGTGCAATGAATTGGGGCATATCAAAGCCAAATGCCCAAAGAACCTAAACCGAGTGCAACTCCTTGCACCTTCACACCAAGGAAAGCCGGACATAGATGTATCTCAAATACCCTTAGAACATAGGGAAACTTTGAGAGTGGACGGAAAGGAGATCATCGCATGGAGAGACACTGCAGCACATGTGTCAGCTATCCACCGAACCTTCGTGGACCCCAAATTCATCAACCAGAAAACCAAAGTGACAATTCGACCCTTCATGTCAAAACCTGTAACATTACCTACAGTGCGTTTACCTGTCCAGTACAAGGGCTGGTCAGGGAAGTGGACTTTTGCTGTCTATGACAACCATGCGATTCCCATGCTACTGGGGAACGACTTGGCCCGACACGTTGAACAGCAAAAAACAGAGGGAGTGGTTACACGCAGCCAAGCCAGACGAGCTGCCGGACCCATCCCTGTTCCTGAGCCATCCACCGGGACCCCGTCTGTGTTACCAGAGACCCAGACAGAGGTGGTGGAACCGGATCCCAGGCCAACACCTACAGCAGCCATAGTACATCCAGTCCCAGAACCAGAACTGGAAGAGCAACCAGCGCCAGCACCGGCGCCAGCAATTACAACTCCACCGCCAGAGGGCGACAACGGGCCTGAACTGGAAGAAACAGCAGACAACCCTACCCAAGAGGCTCAGCCAGAGCCTGAAATATCACCTTGTGCACCAGCGGAGAGCGGTTCACAGTCAACGGAAACAACCTCATCACCTACATCACTTCCAGAGGAACTGGTGTCTCCCGCCCCAAGGGAACAGTTCCAGACGGAGCAGGAAGCCGATGACAGCCTCACGAAAACATGGGCGGCGGCACGCAGCAACCCACCGCCTCTCAGCTCTACTAACCGATCCTGGTTCGTTGTGGACCAAGGACTTTTATACAAGGAATTTCTTTCTGGTGGACACCAGGAGGGCTGGCATCCTCAAAAACGGTTGCTAGTTCCGACCAAGTACCGGGAAAAGCTCTTAAGCTTAGCCCATGATCACCCTAGTGGCCATTCTGGGGTGAAGCGAAGCAAAGACAGGTTGGGGAGGTCCTTTGACTGGGAGGGGATGGGCAAGGCAGTAGCCACTTACGTCCGGTATGCTTTGACTGGGAGGGGATGGGCAAGGCAGTAGCCACTTACGTCCTTGTAAGGTATGCCCCAGAAACACTCTGGGGCTCTGCCCTCTGCGCCAGGTGCTCCAGGTGTGGGGCAGGCAGGCTCAACCAGGCAGGATCCAAGTGTGGAGGGGCTCAGTGTGGGGGTGGGATCCAGGTGTGGGGTGAGAGGATTCTGTGTGGGACAATCTGGGTGCAGGCAACTCAGTGGGGGTAGGTGTGAGGGGATCTGGATGCACAGAGGTTTGTTGAGGGGGAGATTTCCAGGTGCAGGGGCAAGGGGACTCTGCAGGGGCTTCCAGGTGAAAGTGGCAGGGGCTCAGTGGAAGGGTCTGGGCATGGGGGTCAGGGTGCTGGGGAAGTGGGGATTGGTGGAGTGGGAGGTCTGGGTGCTGCTAATTGGGGATCAGTGGCATGAGGGGTCTGGATGTGAGGGCTCAGGGTGGTGCAGGGGGTGGGGCTTGTGTGCAGGGAGTTCAGTGGGGAGTGGTCTGGGTGTAGGGGTGGGAGTATGGAGGTAGAGATCTGGGGGCACGGAGCTCCAGATGCAGGGGTTGAAGTTCAATGAGGTGGTGTTTGGGTATGAAGGGTATGAGTTTATGGGGTGAGGCTTGTTGGGGGCGTCTGGGTATGGGAGGTTCAGATGCACGGGAGTGGGGTGTACACTGACTCCTCCCCCCCCCGCCCCACAGCTGAGGAGTGATGGGGGCAGGAAGCAGGGGAGGATGCTGAGCTTTCTGTTTCTGGGGGTGGGTCTGACACAGCCCCAGCCACTCCTTGCAGGGGAAGAGGAAGTCCCATCTTCTTCTGCCTCCAGCCTAGCCGGGACTAGCTGCTGATTCTGGCTCAAGGTAGGAGCCACTGGCTGGGGTGTCCCCAGCCCTGTGGTGATTTACCTCTCTGCTAGCTGCTCCAGGTTCCTGAAACAATGTACCTGCACAGCTAGGGAGTGGTGCATGACTGCTCTTGCAACTTCCCTTGCTTCCCTGTCAGAAAGTCATTTTTCTGTGGGGAAGCAAAGAAATATGTGGGGGACATTAATTCTGCGCATACGCAGTGGCTCATAATTCCCCCAGGTATGGGGGTGGCAGGTAGGTATGGGAGGCTTGGCTGGGAGGGTCCGGATACATGGTGGCTGGGCAGATGACGGAGCAGCTCCCTGTACGGTGTTTCCGCCCTCTGAGGAGTGATGGGAGCAAGAAGTAGTGTGGGGGTGTGGCGCTTCCTGCAGCCGGGGGAGGTATCTGGGGGTGGGTCTGACCCATCCCCATCTGCTCCTTGCAGGGGAAGAGGAAGTTCTGTCCTCCCCCAGGCCAGCTGGGACAAGTAGCTGAGCCCAGCGCAGGGTAGGAGCCACCGGATAGGCCATCCCCAGCCCCGTCCTCCCCCATAGTGACTTACATCTCTGCTGGCTGCTCTGGGCACCTGAAGCAATGCACCCACGCTGCTGGGGAGGGGCACGTGACCGCTCTTGCGGCTTCCCTTTGCTTCCTGTCATTTTCTGCAGGGAAGCAAAGAAATCTGCAGGGGGACATGAATTCTGCATATGCGCAGTGGCTCAGAATCCCACCCAGAAGTAGCGGGTTGGGTGTCTAGTTGCAGTGTAGACATACCCTCAGAGTGCACCCTCCTCTAGTCTTGGGCCTCTTACCTGGCTCGGGGTGAATTCTTGCAATTCTTCCACTCTTAGAACAGGAGCCAGGTATGCTAACCTGTCAATAGTCTTCTTAAAATAGCCTTTTTATTTAGCAATTGGAACAAACCACGAAAGAAAAAGGATTTTAAAACAATAAACAGCCTACATGCATATTTGGTCTGATTCAAACTTAAGCTTCGCTACAAGCTAAGTTAGACAGGCTTTCCTCTTAAATTTTGGGAACAGAAGAGAACCGTATATTTTCCTAGCAAGCTCAGCTCCTTCTATGTCTGTGATTCTTAATCTGGTTCTCTCAGGCTGTGTCTTCATCAACAAAATGTGTTTTAACTGTGGGATAACTAAAGTGTGTGGTGTATGTGATGGGTTGGATCACAGAAGCCCCCATTGGGAACTGCCAACTGATGTGCCAAGACTACTTGTGACCCTGCTTTCCTGTCCTGGCAGCTTAGCACTCCAGCCCCCTGTCTTGTTGAGTCAGACATGCCAGTCTGCTCCAACACAGACCCAGGGTCTGAACCACGTGCCCCAAAGCTGCAGACTTAACTGAAAGCAGCTTACAGAAGTGTTCCTGTCTTTAACACACAGATTCCCAACTCCCAATGGGGTCTAAACCCCAAATAAATCCGTTTTACTCTATATTAAACTTATACAGTGTAAACTCATAAATTGTTCACCCTCTGTAACACTGATAGAGAGAGATGCACAGCTGTTTTCCCCCTCCAGGTATTAATACATACTCTGAGTTAATAAGTAAAAAGTGATTTTATTAAATACAGAAAGTAGGTTTTAAGTGGTTCCATGTAATAGCAGACAGAACAAAGTGAATTACCAAGTAAAATAAAATAGAACACGCAAGTCTATGTCTAAGAAAACTAAATACAGAAAAACCTCACCAGTTCCAGTAAGTTTCCTTTTACAGACTAGGCTCCTTCTAGTCTGGGTACAGCAATCACTCACACCCCCTGTAGTTACTATCCTTTGTTCCAGTTTCTTTCAGGTAGCCTCTCCACCCCTAAAGGATATCTCTTTAGCCAGCTGAAGACAAAATGGAGGGGTCTCCCAGGGTTTTAAATAGACTTTCTCTTGTGGGTGGAGACCCCCTCCACACTCCTATGGAAAGTCCAGCTCCAAGATGGAGTTTTGGAGTCACATGGGCAAGCCACATGTCCCTGCATGACTCAGTTTTTACCAACCAAGCCACATTCCTGGGAAGGCTCAGATGTGGATTGGCATCTTCAAGTTTACTGTTGGCTTAAATGGTTTTTGATTGGGCACTTAATTTGCACTTTTGTCAAGAAGCTGACCAAATGCTCTACTAGGCTAGTTAAAACTAAGCCAGTACACAGCCAATATGTATAACTTCGAATACAAAAATGATACATGCATACAAATAGGATGAATACATTCAGTAGATCATAACCTTTACATAGATATGTTACATGGCATATGTAGCCTAAAACATATCACACATACATTCATAAGTATATTCCATAAAGCCTTATGGGGGGCACTATCAGTGTATTCCTGTAAAAAAACATAATGGAGACAAGGCACTTCAGCTTTGCTACAAAGTTAACTAGAGACACAAGGTGGATGAGGTGATATCTTTTACTGGATCAACTTCTGAGCTCTTCGGGTCTATATAGCTAGAAAGTTTCTTTCACCAATAGAAATTGGTCCAATAAAAAAATATTACCTCACCCACCTTGTGTGTCTCATATATACTCTGGGACCAACACAGAGACAACAGTGCAAACTACAAGGTGAACTACTAGTGAGTGGTATAGTAGTACCACTACCAGTAGATATCTGCTATCTACCTCTTGGTAAACAGTATAAGTGGCTTGGGATTTCACAGTGAGATAATTATTGCTTTTTGTTTCTTTGCTTTAAAAAACCAACCAAACAAAACCCCAATCTTTGAACACAGTCTCAGGCTATATCTACACTATGCACCTTCTGGCGACACTGCTGTGCCATTACAGCTGCGTCTCTAAAAGGCACACAGTGTAGCTGCTGTTTCTCAGCAGGAAAGAGCAGAGTGTGTGCGCACACACACTCTGAAGGACAAAAGTTTTGTCTTTCACTTGCCAGTGTAGACAGAGCCTCAGTCTGACCTTATGCCATTTAAAGTAGTTTTGGTGCTCCTCACAAGAGGAGGCTACAGCAGTTAAGGCTATTTGCTCCGGCATTGTGTCTTAACGACCCTTAAGTATTAAGCTACTGTTTGGCTGTTTACAATTCCTACACTGGCAATGGAACGATAAAACTTTTGTCTTTCAGAGGTGTTAACCTCCCCCTCCCCTCAAAAGACAAAAGTTCTGCCGCAACAAGCACCAGTGTGAACAGTGCATTGTTGGCAGGAGCGCTCTCCTTCCAGCTCCTCTTTTCCTAAGTGAAATATCCAGTCCTTTCTATGGTACTGAAAACACCATAGCCGGTGGCCAGCCAAGATACAGTCTTAACCATTAAAGAGAACCCTCATATTTTGTCAGACATGTCATATCCCAATATATGTCCCCAGGGTCATCTATTTCTTCATATTTTGTATATATTTGTAGCCAGTTCCTCAGCAGGTATAAACCAGCATCAAGAGAGCTGTATTGATTATACTAGCTGAGGATCTATCCTTATACATATCTTGTTTAGTGAACAAATATTATGACACTGGGACATTCATATGTTTGCAATTTTTCTCCTTATAGATTGTGATTTATACATCTTTTTTACTTTGGTCTCTTTAAAACGTTTTCCTTGCTCCTTGATTAAGTTAATTGTTTTTATTGGAGCATACTGTTGCCCACTTTTTTGTGGACCTTTAAAATATCCTGTTTGTTAATTTGGAGTTGCCCTGTTACGTTTCTTTCCTTCTACATTGCTCCTTTTAAAAGGGCACTTGTCAAAGTGTTGGATACCAGCACTTCTCTCTCCCTATAAATCATTTATGACTGCTTGCATTATTCTAGGACTATATCCAATATCAATGTCTATAAAATATCTTGTGATTTCTGCAGTTTTTCTGTTAATTAGAAATTAATGATGAAATAGCTCCATTAAATGGACTTTACTTAGGAACTCATAAATTTTACTTGGTATAAAGTGGTTAGGCATACTTTTTAATGCTGTCAAGATAAATGTAATAATCATATATCAAGACTTTATGATGGCTTTTCTGGTCATCTGCCTTTGTTTTTAACAGACATTTAGCATGTTACTTTAATCACACTCCTTGGAGTGGCAGTTTCTGCCAACCTGAAGTGGAAAGGCCAAATCAATGCAGTTAGAAGGAAGGTGGTTTGATATATTGCCATTATGAAACAAAATAGTGCCTTCTTACACAATGTGCATGCTGTGTGATCATATGGAATATGTTTCCCCTATTTGGTATGTAGCTTCTCTAATTGTCCAAATAAATGGCAACACAGGGGTTCAAGATTATTGTTGATGACCAAGAAATTCTACAATTTGACTATTGTCAGTTTCCTCATTAAATTGGATTTTCTATTGGTGAGGGTGATGCTGTGACATAGTATAGTCGCCTTTCACTTTGGAGACTTGGTTTCAAACATCCAAGACATTGGAAACCTGCCACAGTCTGGATTCAGACTTATGTCTAAAGATGACAGATATTTTTAAATAATATGAGGGAAATAATGCAACAAAGGAAGTATCTTAACATTATAAATTGTGGACATTTCTCGGGAAAGACTCTGGCTTGGTTTACTGATCAATTAAATTGTTTGACTCCAACCAGTGGCTTCTTGGGAGCTAAAATGCTGGACTGGACAAATATTAGAAAATATACTTCAAAGACAATCTTTCACAGGCAGGGTGATAGGTCTGTTAGGTCATGCTGCCCTTTTTCTTCTATTTCTACTTTGACTCTCTGATTCTGTAGTTATCCCATTACCTAGTATCATTCTCAACACTTTGCTATGTTATTTTAAACCCATACAGAACTCTGCATTTCCACCTGAAGTTCAGTTTTTGTTGTTGGTGTATCTCCTTAATCAGCGGGTGCTTCATATAGAGCTATGAGAATAACTGACTTGTTTTGCTTCATTGGCAATTCCAAAAAACTGAAACACAAATTATATTGGGTTGAAGCAAAACCACTTTTTTTGTTGTTTGAAATGTTTAGCGAATCAAAAAGTTTAAAAAGTGTCTCAGGTTGAAGAACTTTTTTTGTTCATCTCAAAGTAAAATGTTTCACTTGGATTCTCCGTATTAATATTTAACTTTTTTTTTAATTTTCTAAAATGAGAAATTTTCAAACAAGTCGCTTCAAACTGAAAATCAATGTTCTGAATTTCAGATTTTTTACATGAATAATTTGTTGAAATTTACATGAATTTGTGAAATGTTTGTGTTGCCAAGTTTCCTTTTTTTTTTTTTTTCACTGAAAAGTTTCAGCCAAAATTTACCACCTAGTTCTACTATATTGATTGATTGAACCCAATTCTGCTCCATGGCAAAACTCTCATCAATTTAAAAGGGAACAGGTCCATTATTTGCAAGTTGTGGAGCTGATTTGTGTAGATAAGACAGTCTCACATTTCAGCCCTGGATGGTGGGGTTTTGGCTTCAGCCCCAGGCCCCAGCAAGTCTAACACCAGCACTGGGAACCCCATTAAAATGGGATACTGACCCACAGTTTGAGAATTGCTGCTATAGGATATATCCACACAGAACAACAACAAAAATTACATTGTGACCAAGCATCACAATCACTGGCAGAAAAAGTGCTCTAGAACTCCAATATGAGAGCAGTTTTCTGACTACCCTAATACAGCACAGAAGGACCAACTGTACCAACAGCAGATGAGGGTATAGGTGAACTATAAGGCATCGCTGCACACGCATGCATGCATACATCACTGCACAAGGTGAGAAGTAGGCAGGGTGCACTTTAGATGTAGCTGAGAATCTGGCCCACAGCCTCTGTAGGACTGCTGATATTTCAAATAAGCAATTGCTTGTGGGACTAGTAAATCTGATTTTATAGGTTGAAAATGACAGTCCCCAACAGTATATCCGATTAAAATAATCAGTAATCAAAAAGGCAAGTTGTGTGTGCATATAGATAGTTGCACTAAAATCTAGCATGGAGGTGTAAAGGATTATAACAAGAGAAGTGTGGGATTTCTAAGTATATGTTAGCCTGAAGACCCATGTGCCAAAAAAATGCAGGCAATGATTCTATGGAACATATAATTTGAAACGTATACTGATGACTCAAAAAAAATCTCTCTGCTCAAGACCTGTTTCTTTCTGTTCAACCCTACATCTCTGTCTGGTCTTTCATCAATCTCTTCATAGACATTCTGTCATCTGCAGTTGTCACCTTAAATTCATCATGGCCAAAGCTGGGCTTTTGATCTTTCTCTCAGAGGCCCTCCCTTTTCCTTCCTTTCTTCATCACCATGGACGACAAACCATTCTCAAAATCACTCAAGCCCATAACCTGACTGGTACAATTGGCTAGGTCCTCTTTCTACACTTGCACATCTAGCCAGGGTCTTGTTTTGCTGCTTCTTCCTATGTAACGTCCAGCCGCTTCTCCGTCCACACCACAAAAAATCTCACCCATGCCTTAATTTTACCTCTTGACTACTGCACCCTCACCCTTCCTCCAATTAATTCAAAATGCTCCTGCTAAGATCATCTTTCTGTCTCACTGCACTGACCACATCAACCCACTACCAGCTCCCCCTTCAGTTCTGCATCCAATACAAACTTGTCTTTTTTCCATTCAGGCCATTCACAACTTAACCTTGCCTTACCTATCTGATTTAGTAACTTATCACTAACCCTTCCAGCTGATCTAGTAACTTACACTCATGTCAACCTCTGTCTTTGCTGTGCCAAACTTCCTAGTGCTCACTGCCCATCAGTCAGCATCTTCTTCAAGTGTTCCTGTGCTGCCTCCTACGCACCTCCTTATGCATAGGAAAAGCTCCTTTAAAAAAAAAATCTATACTGCCACTGCCTTACTCTCTCTGATCCCACTGTTAGACTTACCTCTGCGCTGGTGCCTGCAAAACTTTGCTTGCTGACCAAGGGTAGGCAGGTAAAGAGCTGTGACTTTCCCTCCCTTCCTTTTCCTACTCCTCAATTTTACTAACTCCCATGTTCCTGGCATTCCCATCCTATCTCTACCTCCAATTAAAAATAGAACCCAACCATACATGTAACTAAACTGTGCCCATCAGCACCTTTGTGTTTATATCCTCATCTCCAACCCTCCATTTGTTTGTCTTTAAGATTGTAAGCCCCCCACAGGCAGGGATTCTCAGGTTCTGTGTATGTACAGCACCTAGCCCTATAGGACTCAGTCCTCACTGGGGCCTTTGGGCAGTACCATAATATGAATGCTTAGTAGGAATAACAATGTGCTGTTTCTGCCTCCTGCACAGTATACCAATATACATATGACTATGGCATAAGGCCTACTTTGCATCTCTTTTGAGTAAATACTGACTTTGGTTGATGGATATATGGATTTGTATGTGAAATTGATTTTTAGAACAGGCCTAGTCCTTCCCCCACCAACGGCGTGTGTATGCACACGTGCTAACAATGCAAACCAGTGTTCATGCAGCTGTTTGGATTCTCAAACCACAGTGCCAGTGAACTTAAAATCAACAGCAAAGAACTAATTAAAAATTATACTGGTTAAAAGCAAAGCTAATTAAAAGCAGTTTAAAAAGATGAGCCTTTAATTGAAGTGTAAAAGTAGCTAGAGAGTATAAGATACAAATGCAAATTGGGACTAAATGAGTAAAATAAAGCTCTAGATATAAGATGTAAGTTTCTTTGAAACTGAGATCTTTTTTTTTACTTTAAATAGGTCTCTATTTGAGGATCAGGAAGAGATGTACAGCATTATCTAATTGTGCACCAGCTCATGGGGAAATCTTTGTATACACCAAGTCGGTATCTCACTATCAGTGTGGGAATAGATAAGTAGAGTAACTGGATACACATAGGATGTAACTTGCCACTTCCAGACTGTTGCAGCAGGAGCCAGAAAGATGGGGTTGGGGGGCGATCTGTTCTGCCTTGCAGTGGAAGCAGCTGGGTTCCTGGTGGGAGGTTATTAGCACCCTACTGGGGAGGGATAGGGTCTTGCCCCAAGAGAAGACGGCTAGTGGTTTGCTTCTTTTTCCAGAGGTAATGGGTATTCAGAGGAAGTGCCTGTAATGCATCTGGATTCAAAAGAGGAGTTCCGCATCCCAGCTGTAACTTGATCTTTCTGATTGAGTTGCCGACTTCGTGTCTTACTTCCATTGTGAGGTAGAAATGAAATAAAGGAATATTGAAATAGGTAATGCAGCCAGATTTTTAAATAAGGTTACTTTAATAGGCTGATCCTGTAGTAGGGGGCAGTCGCATGAGGGTGTGTACATGCTCATTTTACATGCGTAAGTGCTGGTTGGTGCGTTCAAACCTAAGATTTGGAGATCCTGTCAGGCCACATTTGAAAACTGGACTCTCTGTGCCTCTGATTACTCCGTGCTGCAGAGTTGGACACTCCAGCTCCGGTGGCAGGGATTGTGAAGGAGGCAGGAAACAATAGATTGAAATCTGGATCTCAGCTTTCAAAGTTGAGCCTACCTTTTAACAAACCTAAAATCTTCTAGGCGATTCAAACTCCACAGCTGAAGTTGTTTGGCTCTGGGGTTTGGTTCTAAAGCTTCTGTTGTTTCCTTGTGCTGTCATGTCATATTATTCTGTAGAATACTAAGAACAATGACCTGATGTCTTCAGAAGGATTTAGATATTCAGTATTGGATGATATCAAAGGTCGTGCCAGGCACATAAATAAAGAGGATAGCAGCAGCACGAAAGCTGTTCTATTTTTTGTGTTTCCTGTAAGGCTCCTTTGAAACTGCCTGTTTTTTATCTGTCATAGCCTGCCTATAAGTTTTATGTCTAGAGTGGAAGAAGAGGAAAGAGATTACTTTGCTGTATCAGAATAATATCTACACAATAGTTCAACGGTTCAGTATATTGTTTACCTTGATTTGTCTTTGAATTATATATGGCTGCTCGTGCTTCAAGCGAGGACATCTGTAAAACAGGACTTTCTGGCACTACATATATTTTAGGATGACTGCTTCTGTCTTGAAACCTTTCGGATTGATGGTCACTCTCTCTTTCTGGAAATCTCATTAACTTTATAGTGTAGACCAGGCGTATGCCAACGTAAGCTGCCTTGTGTCAACCTAGTTGTGCATGCGTCTATGCTTAAATTTTGTCTCCCGCCAATGCAAGTGGTCAGTTATGCTGACATAGTAACACCACCTCTCCAAGTGGTATTGAGCCAAAGTCAATGTGCAGAGGACAGCGCAGCATGTGTGTAGGCACGGTTACTCATGTTGACAGTAACAGTCCTCCAGCAGCTGTCCCACAATGCTCCACACTAACCACTATGGTCATCACTGTGAACACCGCTGCCCAGGGTCAAGTAGACTGGAAGCCCCCACTCCCCTTTAAAGCCCTGTGAATTTTTGAAATGCCTTTTCCTGATTGCCTAGCTTGGTGAACACACCTAACAGTTCTCCATTGTTGTATGCAGCTTCCCAGATTATCATGCTGGCTCCACGCTCCAGATACATTATGGCCTGGAGAAGATGGGAGATATTGGATCTCTTGGGCCTATGGGGAGAAGAGGCTATGCAGGCACAGTTCCGAACTAGCCATAGAAATGTGGACATCTATGAGCAGGGTGCTCAGAGAATGCAGGAGAAGGGGTACATTAGAAACCATCAGCAGTGCTGTGTGAAAGCCAGGGAGCTGCAGCAGGCATACCAGGAAGACAACAATTATCTGGTGCCCAGCCGTGGACCTGCCGTTTTTACAATGAGCTGCATGCCATACTTGGTAGAGACCCACCATCACTACACATAACACTGTTGATACCTCCAAAGAACCAGAGTCATGGGCCCCTGCCGTGGACGAGGAAGAGGAAGAGGATGGTGGACAGGCGACTGCAGGATCCAGTCAGGCAATGACACAGCTTTTGATTTTTCATTACTTTACTCATGCTAGAAAAGGTAGTTACTATCTGCTTTTCAGTTTCCTCTAGAGTTAGGTGGAGGCAGGGGAGCATGTGGTGCTGTTTGTTTGGTGTACACAGGGATGTCCATTGAATCCTCCTGAGAGATCTTGATTGCAGAGCACCTACAGGAAAATTTAATCATCTGCCAAAGGTTTCTAGGGATGGCAGCTTTATTAATTCCTCCACAGTAGGACACTTTCCCACACCACTCAGTGATGATTTTGGCAGGCCCCATTGCAGTATAAAGATTAGCAGTATAGAGCTCTAGTGGGCTTTGGGATGCCAGCAGCTGTGCTCTCACTCCTGAGGGTAACGAAGACAGAGAGATCAGATAAAATCACCACTGCTGGTGGCAAATGGTGCCAGTATTCAAGGCCAATGCCCTGTGCTACTGGTTTCATGCAACTGAGCAATTCCCTTCTTGTTTTCCTAACCCCCACAGGGCCACATTCACCATGGCTGGTGCTGTGACTGGGGCCATGCACAAGGAATCCCAAGCAGAAGCGAGAATGAGCCTGTGCTTAACATTTTAGGGGAGCAAAGGGAGCGATTTTCTGCATCTTAAGTCTTCCTTTCTGTAGTGAGTATACCAACAATGGTACCTCTGTGTTTCATCTGCAACTGCTGCTGTTGTGCCCTCAATGGTCTCCTTTCCATACCTGTGGAACATCTGACCCAGACAAGGAGGACTCTGGATGACATGTTCAGTGAGATCCTGCAAGCCAGTGCTGCATGGGACTGTATGCACAGGGGGTGGAGGATGAACGCTGGGGACAGCATGGAGAAGGAAAGAGTGAAAAGGAAAAGAGTTCAGGAAAAGGAGCGGGATATGTACCAGGACCTAATGGGACTTCTCAGGCAGCAAACACAGATTCTGCATAGTCTGGTGGATCTGCAGGTTCAACAATACTGAGCTTGCCTCCCTTTGCAGCCTGCTGAGAACTCAATATCCGTACCTCCCTATACCACCCACCAATCTTCCACATGTCATCCGGGGACACTGCATTACCCTTACCACTCCACTGGACGTTAAAGACTATCAGAGCTTCACATACACTGACCTATGAAAGCCACAGTTGGTGTAGGTGTAGCTGAAATGGCCATGAATGTTCTTTCCCCTTCATAAGTTTTGTTCTCTTAAATTATTAAGTTCTAGTAAGTTTTTTTTTTAATATTTGTTTTACAATTTCTTGCTTTTTTCACCTAATTTTGTTAAAATGTCATATTTAAAACATAACTCCTCTAAATTAGTTTGCAACATATGCTGAGTGCTTAGTGAGTCTGAAAACAGCCAATTACTTGTTACTGATAGCATGATACATCTCCTAAGATAAGCCACAAACAAAATTAATTGATGTATTGACAATTTTATATTCCTACCTGTACAGCAATCACCAGACAATTCCTAGCAGGCCATAAAAGAGCAGAGCCAAGCAGAACACAGTACAACAAAGTCTGTTACAGTGGCTCTCTGTTAAAATGGTCTTTCAAAGCCTCCCTGAGCTGTTGAGCTCTTCTAACAGCCCTTGTGAATGGCTGTTCAAACTCAGCTGCTCCACCTCCACTCTGGCAGAAAGGTTCCCCCTTTTGCTTCACATATATTATGCAGTACACAGCAGGCAGCTCTAACCACTGGGATATTTTTCTCACCGAGGTCCAATCTTGTGAGTAAACAATGCCAGTGTCCCTTCAGTCAACCAAAAGCACATTTAACTGTCATTCTGAACCTGCCAATTATGTGCACGCACACGCAAGTGATGTACTAACTGCTGTGGCTTTATGCCGCCATAACTTGCATCAACATAAGTTCATAGAGTAGACATAGCCTTGGATGCTCGCTTATCCTGCAGAGTGAGTGTGTGTGGGGGGGGCGGGGGTCCATGAGGCTCATTGCTAGTTCAAAGCTCTCTTAAGCAGTTGTGCCAGCCTCCATCCTAGAAGTCTATTTCCCTCCCTACTCAGGTGAAGTCCATCCTGAGAGAACAGTCCTCTGTCCATGAATGCTTCCCAGTGGCCATACATCCCAAAGCCCTCCTTATAGCACCACTGCCTGAGCCATCTGTTGATCGTTATAATATTGTCTCACCTTTGTTGCCCTTCTCCAGGAACAGGCAGAAACCCACTGAAGATCACTTGAGCCTCAATTTCCATAAGCATCTTCCCCAGCCTGGCATAGTCTCCCTTGATACGTTCCAGCAAGAATCTAGCCATATTATTTGTTCCCACATGAAGGACAATCAACGGATTCTTTCCTGCTCCCATTAGGATCCTCTTCAACCTCAGGTCCACATCTCGTATCTTAGCACCCGGCAGACAGCACACCCCTCTGTTCTCCCGATCAGCTCTAGTTACAGGCCTGTCTATTCGTCTCAAAAAGGAGTCCCCAATCATGTAGATCTGCCTTTTCCTGGTGATGGTGTGATTCTTTGGTCTATCCCCTGTTCCCTCTGGCTGCAAGTCCTCTCGATTCCTATTCTCCCTTGCAATCCTCTGTAATCCATCCTGTATCCTCTTGTGGCTCATATTTGGTGGTATCTTCATTGACTCTTCCCTTCTTCCTATAGGACTAGCTGCTCTTCTCTTCTTCCTTGCCCTTCCACCTTCAGTGACCACCTGCTGTGCCCCTTCTTCATTTTCCAACTCCACAAACCTGTTCCTGAGCTCTATTTCTCCTTCACTAGCCCGTCTTTTCCTCTGCCTGGTTCCACTGTCCACTTTTCTTATCCAGAAGTCTCCCCTCAGAGTTCTTTGGTCCTGCTTCCATCTGCAAGTCTGAGCTTTTCCTTTCAGCCTCCTCATGTCTTTGCTCCATCATCTGCTTGACCTCCTTTCTAAACTCAGCTGGAGTTTCCACCTGCATCTCCAATCCTCTGATCTTTTCTTCTATCAGCTCTATCAGGTGGCACTTTATGTAGATGAAACTCTTTTCAGGTACCTCCTCCAGGATCATGTACATACCACAGCTTCCACATCCAGTCATCTTCATTGTGTCTTCCACTGCTTGGGTCACTACCCACTTCCTCTGTATCTGTCATAGCCTTCCCACCTAAGTCTTATTAGTCTGGGAAACACAAACCAAACCAAAACAACCCCCTATCGAGTACCACAACACTGCCAGACACCACACACACCCTTCAATAGCCTGTCTGTTCCTCTGCCTGGTTTTCCTAGTCTTCCCCTTGCAAACTCCCCTGTTTACGGCTCTGTTTGCTGGCTTCTGTGCTGCTGCCTGATTGGCTGGCTACATTTATAGGACCCCTAATCAGAGAAGCCCCACCCCCAATCAGGGCTCAGCTTCTCTCCCAGCACACTGCCCCTACCAGCCTCTACAAATGCCTTCTCCTCCAACAGAACTCCCACTCAAACTCTCCTGTTTACAGCTCTGTTTGCTGGCTCCTGTGCCGCTGCAGCTGTCTGTCCATCCTGTTTGCAAGACTCCATATTGTTGCCTTCAAACATGGCCAAAGTCAGTATGCTCTCTGAACTGCCATTCCATGAAACTCATGGAAATAGTTACCATCAAGCTAGTGTCTTCCCTGATATGATGGACAAATCCCAGTCAGGTATGCATGGGCACTGCCTTTCTTCCTTCGTCTCCGGACAGGACCATTATTACTGACACATCGCACATGAACAGCCACACAGCACAAGGTACCTACATGTCTTGACAGTCCAGGGTGCATATCAATATCCTGGAGTTGTTAGCTGTTCAGAAGGTATGCAAGGCCTTTCTTCAGTTCATACATGCTCACCGTGTCCTTATAATGTCAGAAAACATCACAACCGTCTTGTACATCAACAAGCAGGGAGGAGTGATATCCACCTCTCTGTGTGCAGAAGCTGTCAACCTGTGGAACTGGCACGTCAGCAATCGAATCCCCCTATCATCAGCCTACCTTTCAAGGAAGTAAAAGGTGCTTGCAGATTCTCTCTGCAGATATTTTGCAGTTGACCATGAGTGGGAGCTCCACGACTTGGTGTTGCACAATATTTTCATTCTGTGGGGAACCCCAGTCAGGGATCTGTTTGCCTCTCAAGCAAACAGGAAATGCACCACATATACTCCAGAGGAAGCCCTAGGTCGTCACTCCCAGGATGATGCTCTGCCTCTTCCCTTGGTTGGACCAGTTTAACTGTGCCTTCCCTCTGCTACTGCTTCTGCCACGAGTTCCGTGCAAAATACAGCAGGACAGAGCAAGATTATCCCGATTGCTCCCTTCTAACCCAGACAGTTTTGGTTTCCCAAAATCCTGACTACCAATTATCCTCTGAGTGTTTCTCGAGCTCCTGACCCAGTGGAATGGCAAGATCAAATGCCCCTTTCCACGTCCATTTTACCTCAGAGCTTGGAATTTGGATAGGCATCGTCCTTAGACCATTCAAATTCTACAGATGTGTGAGACATTCTTTCTAATAGTAGGAAGACTCTATTAGAAGATATTACCTACCTTTCTTCTTGGGCACATCAAAGGAGCATTCTCTCAAACTGCAGATATTTCTCTTGTCTTGGACTATGTCCCCGCCTCTGAAGAAATCAGACCCTCCTATCAGGTCCTTGTGAGTCCACATAGTGGCAATCCGGGCATACCATCCACTTTCTCAGGGCTACACAGTCTCCATGCATCCACTGACCACTAGGTTCTGGAAAGGTCTAATCAGAAACTTCCTGCCTATTCAGAAGCCTATTCCCAAGTGGGGCCTGAACCTTGTTCTCTCAGTACTCACAAGGTCTCCCTTTGAACCTATAGTTTCTTGCTCCATGTCTCTGCTTTCTATGAAGGTATCTTTCCTCAAAGCCATCCCTTCAACTACCAGTGTTTTGGTGAGCTTGGAGCCATGATGGCAGATACCTCTTAAGGTGAGAGCTCACGTGGCAAATTGCTGGCACTATTATGATGGGTCTCACGCTTTCTCTTCTTTGGGAGGGGTTCAGGGTGCCATTTCTTGCCCCTGAATTGGAATATTAATTGCCCCACTAGTGTCCTTGAGGAGGAGAGTGGAGAGGGAGGGACCTGGGTCTGCCCTCTACTCCAGGTCCCAGCCCAGGGGCCCTGAGGATAGTGGTGAACCACTTGAACTGGTGGTTCCTTCCCCTGGGCTACTTCCCTCTCCTGCCCTTCAGCTTGTGGGGGGGCTTCCTGCCCTCCCTCTGCACAAGCCAGGTGCCCCTTACCTAGAGTCTTGGACTTCTTAGCCCACCGCAGCACTCCTCCAAACTTTCCTCTGCTTCTCTTCAAACTGTTCTCTGCTCCAACTCCTTCAAACTGTTCTCTGTTCCAATACCAATCCTTTCTTCTCCAACTCCCACACTGTCTGATTGAAGCAGGGTTTTTTATCATGTGACTGACTGCAGGTGCTCTAATTGGCTTCAGATGCTCTAGTTAATCTATAGCAAACTTTCTTCCCCTTACAGGGTATAAGGCTCCCTTCTAACACTCTCCTGCTGCCCTCTGGCCATGCTGTATCACACTCATTACACAAGAGCACAAGCACAGACTATGGCATTGCTTTAGGAGGGGACCCTCCTTGATATCTGTAAAGCAACCACGTGGGGCTCCAATCTCATTTGTGAGACATGTTTGCTGTCGTGCAGGACTCCTCTGCTGATGCCTCTTTGGGGCGGCGGTCCTCAGCTCAGCTCTACTGTCTATATCCTCACACCCTCGTCCTACTTAAGTACTGCTTGTCACCCACAGTAAATACAATAGGGGCCATCACTTGAAGTGGAAGATACTGACCTGTAACTGGAGGTTCGTTGAGATGTGTGGTCCCGATCTGTATTCTACTACCTGCCCTCTTTTCCCTCTGCTTTCGGTTGTCTCTGATTCCCACTAGAGAACTGGAGAGATGGTCTGTGTGCACTGCTCTTCATCCCCTCAGACAGAGATATGATGTGAGAGCCAAGGCTCATGTGCAGACCAGTGGACAACACTTCCAAATTCTCTGGGTGCACATGCATAGCCCACGGGAGAATACAATTATCCCTGTCAAACAAGTGGGCTTCCAGCCAAAACGTAGTTGTTGTGAAAAGTTCTGGCACTTACAACTCACATTGAAGCTGGCTATCAAAAAGACCCAAAAGACTGGTGCAGTATTTGTTGACCTGTCATCTGCATATGATACTGTATGGATTAAGGGCCTGATGCTGAAACTTGCTAAAATTATATCTTGCTGCCAAACACTTTGCCTGCTGTGGTCCATGCTGAGTAACAGATGCCTACGGGTATACCTGGGTAATAAGACCAGCTCACCCCTTACCATAAACAACAGGCTACCACACTGAACCATAGCAGCATAGCATTGACACCCAAAGTTACAAGGCAGGTAGTGACAAACCCCTTATTGGTCTGGGTTATCCCCATAATGTTACACTGGAAGGCCACTAAGCTTTTGACTGTACATGTCTAGTAGTCACAATCCTCCACATATGGAGAGCATAGGGGTCACTATCCTTAGTCCAGTTCTAGGGGGGGTGGTAGTACTTGGGGTGCCCCACTTGTAAGTGCCTGCACTGTAAACTCCTGCATAGTTGACAGCACAAAGCCATCTTATTGGTACTTTGTGTGGTGTAGAAGGTGAGGAGAATAATGAATATCATCCAATAGCAAATGTCATAACATTATCAAAATGTAAAACCAGACAGAATATACAACTGAATGCATATAGGTAAGAAATATGTTAGACGCGGACTTCAGTCAAAAGAAAATGAATTACGGTTATCAGGACCAGAATAAGTAAAAGACACAGAAAAAACAGTTAAACCTTTTATAGTCAAATCTTTTCACAGATAACTCATCAAGAGGTATACTCTCCTCTTCCATCTCCTTCCAAATTTTATTTTTAAAGGAAGAGACAGTTAAATTTAGTATTGTAGCAGACAAGAGAGTGCTTCCTTCCAGAGGCATGAAAACCAAATCAAAAGAAGTTGCTTAAGAAAGAAAGCGTCCTGGTTAAAGAGGAATTCTGTTTGTGAGATCCCTGTAGTCATGCATTATAATTAGGGCTAACCACAACACATTATATGAAATGTATAATTTGCAAATACACACTTTATGGAAACCAAAAGCTGACCTGCCTCTGGTTTACTGAAGATTGTATTTGTTTAACTCCTCACATGAACTCCTCCTCATTTAAAGTGAATGAACCCTGCTGTTACTCATTTCCATGTGGCGTTTAGGTTTATTAGGAGCTGAATCTGCAGTTCTGTCTCAGGGAAAACTCCAATATGTTAATAGCTGGTGTAAAGATCTGCACAAAGAGAGCCATTTGGAGCACACAATGGTGAAATGTTTTGGTCCTGCAAAACCTATAAATAGTGATAACTGGCCTCCATACAATTTCAGAAACCTGATGTGGCCCTCAGACCAAAAATTTTGCCAGCCCCGGTGTAGACCCTCAGGGCTTGATTTGTCACTTTTACAGGAAACTATTGTGTAAATCACCTTGAACGACTGGGAACAGCAACTCAGGGTTACTTCAATTAAAAAAAAAAAAAAAAGTAGAGCAAGATAATGTGTACTTTATCTTCTGTTACAGAGTTCTGTTCCTAACCATCATGGATGTGGTTGGAAATAGGTCTGTGTCTCATGGCAAACAGTCATATGTGATGCCGGCAAACCAGGTGCCAGCTCATGCTGAAGCCCTGGGCCAATTCACTGGTGTATTAGTATAGATCAAAGTGATAGTGTGTTTGGCATTTAAACTTCATGAAAACTAGTGGGATGTTACTTGCATTGTTTTGACTTATCTGTATCTCATTACAATGCAGCAGCAAACACTTACCTTGTGTACTCCTCTGTAACTAAAGAACCCACCAAATGAGCCATGAAACGAGAAAAGCCTTGTGGAATGCAAATGAAGAACTTTAGCAAAAGTGCTAATTTCAAAGCAAGTGGTCATTGTGTGTTAGATCAGAGGTGAAGATTCAAAATGCATTCCTCACTCACTGTCATCAAAGGAGAAGCCTATGTGGGTAGTGACCTTGTCAGCTTGTTTTCTGTGAAAAGAAGCCATAAGTATGGATTCAAGGAAACATCCTGCATCTCTGGACTGTTGGACAAGCACATGCTTGGAACACTGGTGCCTAGAGCTGGCCCTGCAACTGATTTGGAGTAAGTGACTGGTCTCTTGGGACTGGGAGCAACCTGATATGGTGTGATTTTTTTTTTTTTGGTGTAAATGAGCTTTTAGTCACAAAGTTGTTTGTCTGGGTGGCAAGATAGACTGAAGAGACTAAGGGGACTGTGTGTGACTCTATGGTAAGACTGGTATAGTGAGCCAGCAGTTCACATTTGTCACCGGCTTGGTGAAATCTAATTATAGAACGCACTGCAAGTTTGGGGTGTCTGTCCTGAGGTAGGAACTTACAGTCATGAGCCACTCCAGACAGTGTGATAGATTTTTATTCTAATGTGCTGAGAGTTACCCTCCGTGTTTAGTCTGCAGCCCTCAAAATTGAAGTGGGTTGAATAAAGCCTTTCAAATTCAGTGGATTTTATTACCAGTAGGTGCAATCTCGTGGATATATCTGAAGTAGGCATTAACTAGAAAGGTACTGCACGTGCCTCCGTAATATGGCTGTAAGATTTGCTTTACATCAGTTTATGTAATAGCTGGGCATGGGTGCAATGCACCTTACCAAAAAAAACCTGTCTCATCTTTGAAGTGTGGAATTACCTGAGGTGGTATTCCAGTGACACTGGAACATTTCTGGCATATATAATGAGCCTTTATCCATACTTACCTGTAGGTATTGTTAAAGTAAAAGACAGACTTTAATTATACTTGCCTGGGCATGTGGATGTGTTGTGCATACCAGCAGTCTAAAGGCTCTGGATGGGTTCTGATTATAGCAGCCTGAGCGTGTGAATGGGCTCTGACAATCTAATAATTTTTTTCAGTGCCACAGCCCATCCTATCAAGAAAACATATCAGAGAATGCAAATTGCTTAGTTTACATTAACCACTTATGATAATGGAGATTGGCTCATGCCACACATAAAAGTACAGTAATTGCAGTGAAACTATATTGCAATGGTACGTTGGGTTTCATTAAGAGGCAATTTAGTCTTACAGCTTGGCTTATTGATTCAGAGCGAAGATGTCATTCAACCATTCTATGCCAGTTTGCCACTCCCACCCATTCATGAATAAAAATGATCAGGTCAGTGTTTTCTTTGAAGCTCTGTAAGTTGATTCTGTAAGTGTACTAATAAAGTGTGTGTTTAATAAATATGAATAGCACTCAATACACTTTGATTGTTTAACACTGCTTTTTTATTTTAAACAGCTTAAACTAGATGAACGATAAACAGATTTACAGTAAAGCAGTTATTGGCCTTAGCATGATTTTTGTCATCATGATCTTGTTTTAGCCATTTCTCATACTGCTGGGGGGGGGACCATGGTCTCTCTTTCAATTGTTTTCTCTGAGAGATGCATCAATTTCAGTGTTTGAAAGACTTATCGTTTCAATTGATAGTATATCATGGTTTTTAAAATGGATTCAGTACAATTCCATCTCCAGCTGCCAAGACCTCATTACCTCCACTGGAAGATATTACTGGCTAGCAGGTTGAAGCAGTGCTGTGACAGTTCTCTGTATATTTCTAGCTTTAGTTTATCACAAACCCCCCCAAAACATAACAAATGAGGTTAACCCTTTGTGTAAGGAACCAGATGGCGCTAGGAAGGCCTACTGCCAGAAGACTCTACTTTTAAGAAGGATGTAGGCCTTCAGTATGGGGTCAGGTCAGTTAAGGTAACAGAGGTTAGAAGGCTGAGAGACTGAGCAGGTAACTGATACCATTGCCCTGCAAGAGCAGGTACATGCACAAAACATTTTGTTCTCTCAAAAGTTTATAACTGAATATTGACTTAATACAGCTTTTAAACTTTACTATGCAGAAGAAAAATGCTGCTTTTAACTATCTTAATTTAAATGAAACAAGCACAGAAACAGTTGCCTTGCCTTGTTAAATCTTTCCTTAAACTTTCCCTTTATTATTTTAGTAGTTTAACACAATACTGTACTGTATTTTCGTTCGTTCTTTCTTCCTTGTGTCTGTGCTGCTGATTGATTGCGTACTTCCGGTTCCAGATGAGGTGTCTGGTTGACCAATCACTTTGTAACACAGGTGTTTGTAATGCTGAGGTTCTACTGGATAACCCCCTGCTGTTTGTTTGTTCCTGCAGATTCTCTTTTGTAGATTGTACAATCTCTGTCTGCACCTGGCTCAATATGCAAATAGGCATACAGTACACACATTGCCAGACAGGGAGATAAATGTCAGTAGCCTCCTGCCTGAAAGGAACACTTTCCAGGTGTGTCACCTGGTGATTTGTCTGAATTCCAAGACCTTAATAATGTAATTTTTTAGTAATAGAGCCATGACTTCTTAAATATTATCTGTACATACATTTTGCAGTGATTATGATGACCACTGGGTGACTGGCTTTTGGTAGATACCTCATGCTACCCTATAGTGAACTATTATTCAGATTGCCAACTCAGGGGATTCCTTTAAAACCTTATACACCCCTGTCCTCTGCCAGTCGGTATCAAGGAGTTGCTGCATCACTCCCATTAAAACACTCTCCTTCTCCAAAGTGTTTGGATTCTCTCCAATGTTTGCTAGTCCCACTCACACTGGCTTGTCACAGTGGGTTATCTGCTGACCAATTAGTTGTCCTACCATCTGTCCATCTTTATACATACCAACTATAGCAATTGTTTAGGTTGTCCTAATCAATTTTCACACACGGAACTTCCATTTTGAAATGGAAGAGGTTTTGAATTTGGGCGGCCTCTTTGTTATTATCTTAAGTCAAGATTGGTCCTATACCACATTCTACAAGAATAAGGGGAAGAGGAATCCTTAGCATTGGATTCATGGATGGGTGAGGAGGCCTGTTAGTAGAAGCCTTCCACCAGTGGTTACGTGAGTCCAATAACATACAGCCCATATTTTATCAAAAGGCTCCCTCAAGAGTATATCCTTAGCCAGTCTGTGAATCAAGATTGCATACCCTTGCAGGGGGGAGGAGGGAGGAACTAGTATTTAAAACAAATCCAGTCTCATAATCATAACTAGGCAGGGAGACAACACCAATGGGCAACCAACTTACAGGAAGTTCCCTTAGTTCTTGAAAAGAACACCTAAGCGTAGACAGAAGAGAGCACAATGCAGGCGAGTTGAGTGGAGTAAAGACCCTGTTGGGACGGTGAAGCATGTCCCTTTCTTCCCTTAGGGAGTGTGTGTGTGTGGGGGGGGGGGGGGTATTTTTATTTATTTATTTGTTTTTTTAAAATAGGTTAGTTGGTACAGTCTGGTGCATTCCAAAGAAAATGTTTACTCAAAAGTGGTTTTGGTTTTTTTTGTTTTTTTTTGAGCTGCAGGGATAATTCACCCCTGACAGGGATGACTTAGCAATGCCTAGAAAGGGTTGACTAGCTGAGGCAGAGCGTGTCTCCAGTTCTCCACCTGGATGGTAGAATTTTAAGTGGGAGCTGCCTCCCCCTGATCATTGAGTGGAACCGAGAGAACTCAGCTCACAGCAGAAAAGGGAATGTTGGGAAATACAAAAACTCTCAGAACTAAATGTGTCCAGTGTAGTTATTTGCAGAAAACTGAGGCAACCAGATCTACTAGTAATCCAACTGCTTCCTCTGCTTTTGTGTTCTGTCAGCTTCTTTGAAATGCCTTCCACAGGCTGCCAGGCAACCATAAATGTATGCATATTCCATATACCAACCATTATGTTCCTGCCTTCCGCGTCTCTTGACACAGGTTGGAACAGGTGCTTTAAAAAAAACCACCCAACACCTGTAACTAAGTATCATTGCTGGATAATATGAAACAAGCAGGGGGTACAAGCTATTTGCAGTCACACACAAGAGCTGCACTGTTTCTGTTGCCTCTCTGGCTTTATATTCTCATGAGGGTGAGAAAGAAGGCTGGATTTGCCCCATTGAACTTGTATAGCTTCTAAATGTGGTATTGGCATAAATATAGTAGTAGAGAGGGTTGGTGTGTGAACATAAAGATTACAGTTCTGTAATCACTCTAATGGCTTAGAAAACTAGCCACCTCACCTAATGCAACACATGCTGTTACCTATGGGAAATTGCAGTGCTTCGAAGCAAGAGACGAGCAGTGCAAAGATGATTGTTTTGACAGAACCCTACAAAATGTCCTATGTCATTGGTAGATTTTTCATACGAATTTATTTCTTTATAGTCAATATGAAAACTAACTTTTTAAAAAAAATATCTGGAGCAGTTATAGTCAAAATAGCTTTAACTTCCTTTTCAGAAGGATCAAAGGTAAGCAGATATAAGTTTGTAAAAACAGATTTTTAAGCTATTCTAAGCTTGGTCACTTTGTTGGAAGCTGTGGGCCAAATTCTGCAATCACTCATATTTACACCAGAGCAACACATTGACTTCAGTGGAGTTACTTTAGATTGATGTACCAGTTAAAATGAGATTTATTGACATAAATCACAGATGAATAAACAAATCACTAGCCAGGATAATCCCACAGTGAGGTGGTAGGATTTACAGGTGTAAAAGGAAAGCAACATACACTCAGATCACAAATTCAAGCTTTACAATTAACACCCGGTCCTTGTGGTACATTGCCTGTTGCATTAAGAACCTTTGGGAAGCAATATAATGTAACAAATCATAAGCAACATAAACAGATGCTACACATCATAAAGGAAACAGGATGCATTGGAGAAAGGAGCAACAATAAATAAATAAATAAATGTAGCAGACTGGGTATTTCTAATTAGCCCCAGATAGTTCATTTTCATGGATAAGTAGACATCTGCATAATTTAGATGTGTAAAGCTTTCACGGTAGCTCAAGATGGGTGTTCTTCCTCTTTATTGCCAGCAGGTGTCTCTCTTGAATACTGCATGGCATCATAGTTGATGCGCTTAATTCAGATTTAAGATCAAGCTGCAGATCTTGCTGCCTTGAGTGCCGTTCTCTAGCTAGTTCCCAATTAGCTGAAATTCTGTTCTGGATTGTGGAGCAGTGCGGCTTTACATACAGAAACTTAGAAACAAAGTGATATAACAGTAAAAATAATCATGAATAAGTAGAGCCTCATGATCAAAATGTGCCTCAGTTTTAGAATAAACTGAAATAATGAAAGGAAGCACTGCAGGAAAGAAATCTGGTTTGATGGTGAAGAAAAACTTTCTTACAACATTGGAGGGCTCCAACCAGGCTCCTGTAATCCCTTTTAGAAAAATCTCTTGTTAGCTAAAGTTTATAGACTGTGTTCAGCTGGTACAGTCATGATATTGCAAATTATTGAAGCACCATTTTGGCTCCTATTCAGCAATCCATACTTTGCATTTTAATGGCAGAATTGCCTAGATAAGGACAGCAAGAATGGGCCTTTAGTGGCCTTACTGAAGCACCAAACAAAAACGTGATAAAGTCATGCAGAACATTCCTAGCTAGTTCACGGTTTTACTGTCTATTACAACAGATGCTGAATTTTAACATATTCTTAAAAATATGTTAAATATGTGTTGTGCTCAAGGTTAAATGATTCTAGATATTAAGCTCTTTGGGACAGGGTTCTGTTGTGGTAGAGTGCCCAGCACAATGGAGCCCTGATCCATGAATGGGTATCCTAGTATTACCACAGTCTGTCTAAATAATAATAATAATTAATAATAAATAGATGCTATAGTCTAGTAGGTCTCAACCTTTTCTGTACTATGACCCAATGTTATAACAGAAAAGAGTTTCAGGCTCAATTCTCCCTTCTAGCCACTAAGAAAGGTAGGGAGGTCACAACCTGTCTGAAGTTGTTTGCAACTTCTCTTGGGTCATGACCCCTCAAGTTATGAACTCTTTATATAGACTAATTTAAACATTATCTTCTTCTATAGCTTGGCCTCAGTCTCTAGATGTCTTCGTGGTTTTTTTCCCTTTTGATTGGGAAGGACAGCGCACTGGAGCGACATCAGAGAAGGTGCTTGTTGGAGAAAAGAACAAAGGAGTTGTGGAGGGAGGTAGAATGGGTAGATTTTTCCTGAGCAGGTGAGTGGAAGGTGATGAGATCTAGGTAGAAGCAGTCATGCTCAGTACCTTGGAAGCAAGGACAATGAGTTTGCAATTTATTTGGAGCCAGTGAGGGAACTGCTATAGCGGAATGATATGGCTGGAATAGCAGCCGAGGAAGATGTTTGGTGATGGCCATGTTGGTATACTGGAGGGAGTGAGGCCATGCTAGAAAGTCCAGAGAGAAGGTTAGTTGTCATGGTGGGAGATTATGAAAATACGGACTAAGGTTTGGCTAGAAGGGACAGATATAGATGGATTTGGGATATGGTACAAAGGAAGAAACAACAGAATGTAGAAATGGCCTGAATATGAGGGGTAAAAGATAATAGACTTTGGAAATGGGGGAGGGAAGGTTGTTGAATGGTGGGAATGAGAGACCCAGAGGAGTTCTAGTTCTAGTTTGTTATGCTAAGCAAGGATTTGCAAGTCTAGTTCTTAATACGTTCAGCACCAGTGAAATGTAGATGTCTCTGGGAGATGGCAGCAACCACTGGGCACACGGCTCTCTGAATAATGGTTGTGGGGAGGGGAAACTTAGGCCAACAATAGTAGGTTAAACCTCCACTCTTATGAAAAGTGCTGAGAGATCTTTAACATCCACACAGATCAAACCAGAGCTAATTTTTAACCATATTGAGCCTGATCCTACCCTGGTTTCAACAGGAGTTATGCCTGAGTAAGGAGAGCATGGGTGAGCCAAATGGCTTTAAAACTGATTGTAGATTCACAATACTACAAAGAAACTCCGGGCTTGTGCTCAGCAAAATTCTCCAAAGAGAAATAAACTGGGACAGACCCTTGGCTTGATTCCAGCTGCTCTGGGCCACCTTGGAGCTTTTATCAATTTTGGTATTCCCCACTGTCAGGGGGATACCCAGCTGGAGCTACCATAATGTGTCTATGCCACTCCCTCTATCAATCTCAAGAGCAGGCAGCATGGCTGGGGTTAAAGGGGACCTGGCCAAACTGTGCAATATGTTGATCCCCAAGTGCCAGAATGGCAACTGGTCTAATTCAGCCTTGAGGCTGCTTTTAGTTTTACTAAGGGCAGAGCTGGCTCGAGATTAGTTTTCCATAAAGCCATCTTTTTCCTCTCCTCAGATGGGCTGAGCAATTCTCAGCTGGAGGAGAGGATCTAGCCTGCTGTCAGGTGTTAGTGTTTAGCTTGAGCTGCAGAGTAGTACTTTCTATTTAAAAAATATACACTTCTGGAAAATTGCTTCTCACTGAATCGCTAGAGAATCATGCCATGTATTTTTCAAAAGCTTTTACTACAAATCCTTTAAGAAACCACAACACATATCCAAAATTATACTTTAGAAATACACTCCTAGAAATAAACTCTTTCACTGGCCTTTGTATTACTTTTCAAGTTTTTAGTTTCCTTTGTGTAAAGCTTTTTCTCTTTCATTCAGAGTTTGTCTCTTCAGGAAAGCTCTATCTCATATCATCAGCTTCCAGTGGCGCATACTGTGTGATTTCTGGGGCCATAACTCCTATAAAAGTTATTGTCAAAACTGAAAAGTTCTTTATGTAAGAAGAAAGGGGGCTCTTGATGAAATTAGTGACTGCCAAATTTGCAGCAAAGAAAAGGAAAACCAAGCCATACTGTCCCCTACATTCCCAAGTTTGGACTTATAAGTTGGTGGAGACTTTCCAAACAGTCTTAAGGAATTTGGAAGTCCAATTACCATTAAAATTAACAGGATCTGAATGCCCTGTTCCCCTAGGTGGCTTTGAAAATCTCACCCATGGAGTTTCATTTGCTGCATTCTAACCTTTAAGAGGGGAGGGTTATGTTTGTCCCCCACCCCCTTAGAAACAACATAATTTGTTTCCCTAACCCAGTCAATCCACCTGATTCATGGAGGCCAGAGCCGCCATCTTAGAGATTGTCTCTCTGCATTGTCTCAGGGGCCTGCTAGGCAGTACCTCCCTTTCTATGTTTCCAAGTACAGGATGTTGCAGAGGGGGAAAGTGGTTAAACTGCTGATCAGAAAGTCAGCGTTAGGGAAAGGGTAGAGAGTTGGACAGAGATCATCCTCTTTCCCATCTCCATATGGTGGAGTTCCAGTCTCCATGATAAGGTTCTCTAGGGTCAAGGGAAGGGAGCAATGAGGCTGTGGAGATAACACTCCCATATTTTGTGGTCCCAATCTGAGCTCGACTGATGTTTCTCTGTGGTGTTCACCCATGGATGGAGGCAGTATAGATCAAAATGCACAGATAGCAGGGAATGGGACTGTCACAGGCTGCTGTAAGTTATTGTGTCAAGTAATATGGTGGGTTTAAAAAGCGGGGTGAGTAATTTTATGACCATCAATGACATTGGTATTTGCACAAATTGAGACAATGCTAATCAAATTTCATTTTTCAGGTTATTATCTGGTTGCCTACAACTGTCAGGAAAGATTTTTTTGCTCTCATGTAGCATTGAACAATTGGTGATTGCCTTATAGATCTTTTTCACATTCCTGTGAAGCACTTGGTATTCGATACTGCCAGACTTGATGGAGTAATGGTCTAATCTGGAACAATCCCATGTCTCATTGGTGTCAGTGGGAGGCCCGCATGTGGTACAAGTGCAGAATGTGTTCCACAATTGTTTCTTTACTACTGTACAGTCGAACACGTCCCCAAAAAATTAGTTAAACTTGTACTAGATATTTTAAAGTCAGACACATTGGGAAAAAAAATCCACTTAAGGTCTTGATCTTCTGAATGGTTCCTACGTTCTGTCTCCTTTTCTTTAATGATTTCTTTAGAATGACTTTAAAGCATGATTTTTTTAAAAGGATTCTCAGTCTTTTGGAAATTCTTAGGACTAAAGGATTCTTGAAAGCTTTTCCACTAGGGCAATATTAAATTTAACACATATCTGTATATAATCCTTTAATATATTTTTATAAGATATAAAAATTAGAAACACTGAGTGCTTTATCCATGGGCAACATGCTTAAAGAAAAGTTTGTAACATTAAGAACACTTGGGCAGTAGAATATCTTCATAAGGAAGATAGTTAAAGCACTATCATAGCCAACAAAAGCAGATTGTTAATATTTTTATCCATGTACATAATGCCACCAATGGCCTTGCTGCTTTAGATTCATTTTAATGGGAATGAGGCAATCAGTAGTGCTGCAAAGTTCAGAATTGGGTCTGAGCCCAACTGGTCTTCTCTGGAAATATTTCCATCCCAGTGGATATATCCGAATATCAGGGATTCTTGTGGAAACACTATGGCCTATAAGCTCTCCTTCCTGCAGACAAAGGCACAGAAGGACAGGACTCACCTCTACAGTTGCATGGCCTCATAAGAACAGCCATTCTGGGTAAAACCAATGGTCCCTCTAGTCCAGTATCCTGTATTCCAACAGTGGCCAATGCCAGATGCTTCAGAATCAATGAACAGAACTGGGCAATAATTGGGTGATACATCTCTTGTCATCCAGTTCCAGCTTCTGGCAGTCAGAGCTACAGAGAAACTCAGAGCATGGGGTTGTGTCCCTGACAATCTTGGCTAACAGGTTCATGGAGAATAGGTCCATCAATGACTATCTAATTATTTTTTTACCCCGGTTATACTTTTGGCCTTAAAAACATCCACTGATGAGTTCTTCAGGTTGACTGTGCATTGTGTGAAAAAAAAATAATTTATTTTTCCCCATTTATGCTGTCTGTTTACCTTTTGCATGTCATGCGCCTCGGAAGATGAAAGTAGATCAATCCATTTAATTTATTGTTTATAGTCACTTTTACTTTCTGATTCACATGCATGGACGTGATATATTGTGGTTTCCAATGTCACAGAGGAATTTTTAAATTAAAGTAAAAGACAAACAAAAACACCCTAACATTTTTTGATAGTAAATAAATACGTAAACATCATTTAAAATGTTTCTAGGATGTTATAACTAGAAAAATCTTTTATACAACACCTAAATTTTGCCTTTACACAATTTGATGTTATCATTCTAATAAATTATAATTAAGACTGATGCAAGCCAACAGGAGCCAGGAAATTCCAAATTAGGAATGACATTGTCTGGGTTTTTATTCAGGTAGTGGCGTGAGCTAAAGGCACCATCAAACTGAACTCGAACTCTTTGGCCTTTGAGGACCTGTATCACACTGCTAATGTTATTTAAATGCAGTTTTTGTCTGTGATTGGTAACATTGTATGACATTGTGTTTCAATAGCTATTGCATTAATACTCTAACTGTCAAACTAATACAAACTGCCTCAATTTGTAATTATTCTACTTGACTTCCATTGCCATTTGTAGGTTAAAATACCAGAAACTCCTGGTTAAAAACATCTTTTAAAGGTGGCACTAAAATTGATTTGATGATTGGAAAATTGTGCAACTAAATACAACAACTATGAGTGCTTGAACACACAATTAAATATAAATGTTTTAAAAAGCAGTTACCTGTATATTTCACTTTGAAGATCACAGCACAAATGTGAGTTATTCCAGTAGTTGTGCTTGGTAGAAACTACACAGGGAAGCATATCTTTTCCTTTCTCTGTCTAGTGTGAAAGAAAGCAGTAGTTGTGATCTTGAAAGACTATTCAGGGTGGAAAAAAGAATTTTGATTGGCTGCTGCACTGGGCATTAACTTTCTTAAAATATCCAGCACTTCATCTATCACATGTATGAGAGGCGTCTGAGAGACAGTGAGGCAAAGTGAACTGCAAAGTTCTTCAGTGTATGGACTATACACCTCTGTGTGTCCGTATCACTGGATTTGGATGGTGCAGTTGCAGAGTTCCCAGTATTTAGTATTTAACTATGATTGGGGCTTGGATGAGAGCTGGTGTTAAGTGCAATTTGGATAATTCTGAGGTAGTGTTGCTAGTTTGGAAACAGGAGGAAATGATGAAGGTAATATGTGATTCCCTCAGTTGAGGGAGTTTGTCTTCCTTTTGTTATTCAGATGTGCAACTTGGGCTTTTGTTGGGTCCTAAGATGCTTTTGGATGTCCAGACAGGAAAAATGTTCATGAGTTTTCTTTCTCATCTGTGCTTTGCTGCATGGCTGCTTCCAGCCTCACAGGTCTACTTTTGCCATAGTTATCCTTATCTCTGCCACTGCAAGACTAAATTTCGGTAAAGCTTTGGAATGCTACATCTGAAGACCACTTGAAACCTTCAGTAGCACAGTGTGTTTGTGCGTGTAATTCCTTCTTGATGATTCTTGTATGGATTACAACTGGTCTTTAGAAACTGCACTGATTTCCACTTTGGTACCAAGTGTAATTCAGATGTCAGCTACGGTTTATAAAACATTGTTAGTCTTGGTCCTGCATATGTAAGAGACCGTCATTCTTGTGTTTTACTCCTAGCTGTTGAGATCAACTAAGATAGTTAAGCTCAGGCTCTCAAGATTTTTGTTTGGTGACAGGACATTCTAAATAAAGGGCTCTTAGCCTTGACTCTAGGATAAGTATCCTTGATCTAGTCTGATTTTGCTGGAATTTTTTGATCTTCAAGGGCTTTCCCATAACCCATACCTCACTAGACAACATCAGTATTGAAACAGGGATAATCTGGCTTTTTGCCTAAAAAGATCTTGAACCTATACCTGATTAAAAATATACCAAGTTACAATATCCTAATGCTAACTAATGAGAACCAAAAGAAAAGGATAGTGCCACTCCCTCTCACCTGTTTTATGTTTGAAAATCACAATAGAGATTTTCTGCAATGTAAATTAAAAAATCAACAACAAAACCCCCTGAAACAGAGACTGAGTTACCTGGACCTATAGCTGGTATATTTACCAGCTAGGCACACATTGTCTTGTAGAAGCTTGTCAGGTAGAAGCATGTCTGTCAAACATTTTGAATGCACCACCTGTTCATTTTGTTGAGATCGGTGTTCTGTCTTAAGACACTTGTCACGAAGCTCTGTAGCAAATGGGTGATTAAGGTGCCTGGATCTGATCCATCCATAGGAAGAAGACCCATAAAACATTTTATTCAAGGATCAATGCGGAGATGGGAGTAGGCTGTAGCATTGACCGGTCAAGGAGTCAGCACCACCACAAACACCTTAGCAAGGGATGCCTCTTGGGTTGGTTAGGTGCAGGGAGGAGGTCCATAGGGCAAGTTTTGAGCCTAGCCCATTGTAGTCTTAATCCACCATTGATTGGAATTCCTTGCCAGCAGACATCACTTAGGGCACAAACAAGGCTCTGCCACCTCTGGCTGTCTTGGGATGCTCTATATCCTTTGTGGTGTTAAGTCCTATCAGTTTTTCCCTCTCCAAATACTGTTTGATGGAGGGGTTCTTTCCATGGGCCTGTGATGCTTCTTTGGGCATCCAGGTCTGTGAATAAACCTGTTGCCGCCCTCCTCCAGGGTGAAGGAGTGTTGCCTGTGCCAAAACTGGGTGTTAGCTCCCGAACATAACCAGTCTGTCAGCCACTAAAACACTTTCCTCTGGTCTGTACCAACCCGCTGGTCGATAATAGATGCACCACAGTCCCCGAGTCCTTCAAAGTGTTTCCGTCTGGTATATAGCCCCTGATCACTGGATACCCACAGAAATCCCAGATACTCTGTTCCTAAAGGAACAGTGCTTCCCAGTTTCCCCGGGTTATCTTAGACCACAGCTCCTGTATCACACACAGTATTTGAGTTCAGTTATAGTAAAACAAAAGGAAATTTATTTAAGAGAGATGAGATTCAAATAGGAAAATGTGAGTGATGGAAACAAATGGTTACATACAAAAAATCATAAAATGCAAGCTAGGGCCTACACTTCTTGATAGTTACCCATGCTATCTGATAGTCTTACCCCAAAGTTTGGTCTTTTGCAGCGTTTGCTAGCCCTTAGGAGCCAGGACCCAACTTTCATAAAGCACCCCCCTCTGTTCCACGGTACCTCCTCAGTGAATGGATCCAGAGTCTCCTTCTCCACCCTTTCATACACTGAATCAGTCTTCGGTTTTTATTCCCAGACAGGGCAATTCACTTATTGTCCTTTCGTTCCTTTTCATTTCCAAGTGGTTTCAATGTTTATAGTTTGTCCTTGATGGGTGTTAGTGCAAAGACAGACAATTGAGCAATATGTAACTACATAATGGGCTAGCCAGGGTAGGGGACAATTCCCTCCTGCTTGAATGACCCATCACCAAAACATGAGAGTACTTGATGACTCGCTTTGACACCAAGACAAGAAGGGCATAATTTTCAATATACCGGTAGTTACATTTTTCCTTAAATCTCACCCTATACACGCATCTCACAATGGTATGAGTATCAGTAAATTACTAGCTTTCAGTAGATACCTCACATGCTACCCTTCTGGATAAATACCATAAAAGTGTGTATTAGGTATAGTGAGTTTGTCAGGTCTGAGTCAGGAGTTGTTTGTAAAGAACAGTGAACCTTTTGCCAGATGTCACAGGACCTCTTTTTCATGTTTCTCCATGGCAAATGCTCTGCCTTTATTTTCTGGATAACTGTGGAGATGAGGAGTATTTAAACTCTGAAGACTCAGCATTTGTTAATAATCATTGCATTTAATACCTAGTATTTTCATGAGGCACTTGCTTTCAAAGGCATTTTGGTGTCTGGTGGATTTTCAGTGGCCTACCTACTTTATGATAATGTAAACAATATTTTTTTTTTTTTTTGCATACAGACTAGGTGATCGAAGCATTACTTCTCCTACTCAGACAGGATGCAATGTCACCCCCATAGTACATAATCTGAATGGGGGTAGGAGGAGGAAAATGTGAATGAGATTGCACAGGATGTGATCTTTCTTGTAAGGAAATTTTCTACTATACAGTCAAGGCCACAACATGTGAAAATCTGACTAAACGTGGCATAATTCAGGAGGGTGGGTGTGGACAACTATCAGAGTTTTGAACAACTTCAGTTTCATAACCAGTGGTTTTCTTAGCTCTACTATTCAACTCAGTTTGCAGCTTTGAGAACTTTCTGTGGCTTCTCCCTGTTGCCTTAGCTCCACTGCAGGGTTTCATAAATAATTCCTGGAATACACTCTTATTCATACGAGGTACCCCCAATTTCATGTATTAATTTATAAGATGTTTTCTGTTGGAGGGCTTTTGCTGAGGAATTAGAACTATTTTAATACAAGAGAGACTTAACGCTTCAAATATAAGCTTTGATGGAAGGAAAGCTATAAAATAAGGATATGTTTTTAAAAAAATGGCCGGTGCGATTCTGTCCCTGATATTTTGCCATCAGAATGTTCAATTCCTGGTTTTCAAAGCAGAGAGAATTTGTACTTTATGAGAACTACAAGTCCCAAATGATCCATAATAAACAAACATTTATGGTCAGTGCTGACAGTTTCCATCTTAGAAGAAACTCTTTTGAGTGTGGAGAATGAACATTGCCTGTTTGATCTAATATTTTATTGCATAGCTACCTGTCTCCCTTTCCTTGAGGTGATATTAAGAGCAATTAAGTTTTACTGATATTCTTATCTTTCCCACTATGCTCTTTAAAAAAACAAAACACTGAAGGTGGCTAACAGACTGCACATAAAGTGCACTGATTGAGACGAACAGGTTTATTTCCCTGGACTAGGGTGACCATCCGTCCTGTTTTTAAAGGGACAGTCCCATTTTTGGGGACTTTTTCTTATATAGGCGCCTATTACACCAACCCCCATGTCCCGTTTTTTCACAGTTGTTCTCTGGTAACCCTACCCTGGACTGAAGATTGAGTCAAGCAGGGGATATACCCAAAAGACTGTTTTAAAACAAAACAGTGAAAACTGTTTTTGTTGTACTTCGCTAAATCAGACAGGTGAAACTCTTTTTGGAAGTGTGCCAAACGTGCTTCTTTCTCAGCCTGAAGCATTATACAGTAGTTGCTGTTAATAAACAGATGTTTACTGCACTGGAAAATGTACAATTGCTGTGAGTGGTGATGTTCTCTATATCTCATTAAGAAAGACTACAAATGCTGTAGTCAGTTTAATTACCTTGGGTGGTAAATGTCCAGCTTTAAATGGTGTCCAGTCTACTTTGAGAGGTGGTGTGATCTAATACAGGGGTCGGCAACCTTTCAGAAGTGGTGTGCCAAGTCTTCATTTATTCACTCTAATTTAAGGTTTCGTGTGCCAGTAATACATTTTAATGTTTTTTAGACGGTCTCTTTCTATAAGTCTATAATATATAACTAAATTATTGTTGTATGTAAAGTAAATAAGGTTTTTAAAATGCTTAAGAAGCTGCATTTAAAATTAAATTAAAATGCAGAGCCCCCCGGTTCGGTGGCCAGGACCCAGGCAGTGTGAGTACCACTGAAAATCAGCTCGCGTGCCGCCTTCGGCACACGTGCCATAGGTTGCCTACCCCGATCTAATAGATAAGGCGCTGTCCTGCAAGTTAGGAGACCTGGGGTCTGACTTTACCACTAACCCATTGGGCAAGTCGCTTTGCCTGTTTCCCCTCCCATCTGTGGCCTATCCATCTACTGAGTTAGCAAGCTCTTTGGGGAAGTCGCTTATGTGTCTGTACAGTTCGTAGCACAAGTTGGCTCCAATCTCAGCTGGGACTCTAGACACAACAATAATAAAATTCTGCACTCATTCTGAAAAAAAAAAATTGTGAGAGCAAGTTGTGTTTTTTAGCTTCAGTTTAAAAGAAAAATATCCCCTTCCTCCCTCCCACCCAAAATCAAATAAGTTTAATGGGAATAAAAGAATTGAACTTCTGGAAAATGCATGTTTGTCTGTTCTATAACTAAACATGGGAGTATATTAGAGTAACAATGCTGCACCAGTTTTCAAAGACTGTCTTAGATATTGATAATAGCTAGCCCTTACAGCACTAGTGGGGCCAAATTATTTAGCCTGCTCTCGCAGTGCCAGGGAATGGAAATGAGAGAGATCTTCCCAGCCTGGAATCCTGCAGTGTAGGGGAATTCTCTGTGGGCATAAAGATGTCAAAGCCAGCTGCTATGACACTTTTCCTGCAGTTCCCAGCACAGGGCCTCTTTTAGTATCAGAGCCCATTGTGCTCCAGTATGCCCCAGTTGATAGGTGACTCTTTGATGCCATTATCAGATTGGGGAAAGGCTGGAGCCACTTGAGAATAAGGGAAACTTACTCGGCACCATGGTGGGAACCCCACTCAGACTCTGCTGCATCTAGTGGAGATAAGATATAACAAAAAGTCTGGGTCTTTGAGGGCTTTACAAACATTAACTAAAGAAGCATCACAGCTATCGGGTATGTAACTATTCCTTTCAGATAAGAACATAAGAACAGCAATATACTGAGTCAGACCAGTGCTCCATCTAGCCCGGTATCCTTCTTTCTGACAGTGCCCAGTGCAAGATGCTTCAGAGGGAATGCATGAAACAGGGAAATTTGTTGAGTGATCTATCCCCCGTCATCCAGTCTCAGCTTCTGGTAGTCAGCAGTTTAGAGATGTCCAGAGCATGGGGTTGTGTCCCAGGTCCATCAGTGGCTATTAGCTAAGATGGTCAATCTTCCATGATCCCCAATGGACCCATCATCCTTATTTGAACCCAGTTATACTTTTGGCCTTCACAACATTCCTGGCAATGAGTTCTGCAGGTTGACTGTGCATTGTGTGAAGAATTACTTCCTTATGTTTGTTTTAAACCTGCTGCCTCTTATTTTCTCCTCATAACACGTGAACCAGAGCTCACCCAGTGAAATTAACACTTTCCTATTAACTTTTTCCACACATTCATGATTTTATAGACCTCTAGCCTATCCCCCTTAGGCATCTCATTTCAAAGCTGACCAGTCACAGCCTCTTTAATCTCTCCTCATATGAAAGCTCCATACCCCTACTCATTTTTGTTGCCTTTCTATGTACTTTTTCCAATTCTAATATATATTTTTGAGATGGGGTCATAAGAATTGCATTCAGTATTCAAGGAATGGGAGTACAATGAATTTCTATAGTGGCATGATATTTTCTATCTTATCTATCCCTTTCCTTTTGGTTCCTAAAATTGTTAGCTTTTTTTGACTACTGCTGCACACTGAGCCCATATTTCAAAGAAATATCCATGAGGATTCAAATCTCTTTCTTGAGTGGTATCAACTAATTTACACCCCACCACTTTGTATTTATAGTTGGGATTATGTTTTCTCATAATCATTACTGTGCATTTATCAACATTGAATTTCATGTGCCATTTTGTTGCCCTGTCATCCAATTTTGTGAAATCTCTTTGTAACTCTACACAATCAGTTTCACAGTCAGCTTTGGACTTAACTATATTGAGTAATTTTGTATCCTCTGCAAACTTTGCCACCTCCCTGTTTGTTCCCTTGTCCAGATCACTTATGAATATGCTCAACAGATCCCTGGGGGACCCCACTATTTACCTTTCTCCATTGTGAAAACTGACCATTTATTCCTATCCTTTGTTTCCTATCTTTTAACCAGTTATTGATCCATAGGAGCACCTTCTCTCTCATGCCAGGACTGCTCACTTTGCTTAAGAGCCTTTGGTTTGGGACCTTGTCAAAGGCTTTCTGAAAGTCCAAGTTCACAGAATCAACTGAATCACCCTTGTCTACACACTTGTTGACATTATCAAATAATTCAAATTGATTGGTGAGTCATGATTTCTCTTAACAAAAGCTGTGTTGACTCTTCCCCAACGTATAGCGTTCACCTATGTGTCTGATAATTCTGTTCTTTACTATAGTTTCAACCAATTTGCCCCCTTCTGAAGTTAGGCCTACCAGCCTACAATTGCCAGGATCACCTATGAAGCCTTTATAAAAAATCAGTATTACACTAGCTATCTTCCAGATATCCATATATCTTCATTATTAATCTACTTTCAAATTTTAACAAACAACTATATTAAAAATTCCATCCTCCTAAACCTATCGTCCCTTAAATGAATCAAATCTCTAGACTCATCTAAGAGATACTGGAAAAAATTGTTGGAATTTTTAATGAATAAATGTCATGTGTATTTGTTAAAATGTGGCTAAATAAAAATAAACGTGATGACAACGTAGATCTAAATTTATATAAAACAGTGCTTCATCAAATTGGGCTATTAATGTGTGTTAGTTTTCTATAATACAAACATTTGGTATAAATTTTGAAACCAGACTTTATTTAACTGAAAGCTGATGCAACATTTTTTTTTTTTGGGTGCCAAAATGAGCTATTTACAAGAACACAAAATATGTTTTCCCTGACTTCGATGATTCCAATGCATTTTTACAGTTATGTTTCTCATTCCTAAGAGATTAATATTCTTTCCATTCATGCACTTAACTTCCACTTAATAGAGCTATCTATGGGTCTGTTCTATTCCCAACATGAATGTTGGGTGTCCTACATGATAGTTGAGAAATTTATGTGCAGGGTATAAATGGCTCAAGGTATTGACAGTAGCTTATGGAGCCTTTTACTTTGCCAGTTTGCATCCAGTTTTCACACGGGTATTATGATGAATAGTACTTTGCAATTCTTGATCATCATAAGCATTTGTAAAGTTTATCTTCTGTTCAGTGGCCTTCATGAAATGAGCTGTGTCACGGTCCTATTTATACAGTGACAGTGGATCGTGATGCCACAATAATTAGTACTCCCCATGTTAGCCACGTTACCACATAGACAAAGAACTGTAGGTATAGCCACTGAACTACCCTACCTTCTCTAATGGTGGTCCTCTAGCTCACTATTGAGGCATATTAATGGAACAATATTGAGAAGCTTTCCCTGCTCGTGCACACACTATGACTGTTCTGTGGACAACATCAACCTCATATTTTACTGAGCATTAAATTGGTTAGAAAAACATATGCTGTGGAATTCTGGCATCACTGAAGTCAATGGGAGATTTGCCATTTCTTTCAGCAGATCCAGGTTTTCACTCACAGTTGTTCCCCCAGTTAGAGTGTGAACTCTGCGGAAAGGATTAAGTTGTATCTTTAATATATTTTGTTTTGTCCACTCCTCATCTCTACCAGTTTGTTCATAGTTCGTTGGTTTTGTTATATTAAACACAAACAGTAATAAAAAAACCTTTCAAAAGACAGTGGTGTAAATAGTGAGGACAACCACATAATGGAATAAATCAGTGGTGGTGGAAACAACATGCTGTATGGGAAAAGTCATTTCAAGTATCTTGAAAATGATCAGAAAAATTTCTCCTCCTTTTTATGATATTTATAGAGTGGACTATGTCTCTGACTTATTGCACACGGTATGATTTCTTTGTTACATTTTCAATTCATCTGAAACCTATTGTCCATAAGGGAACATACTGCAAGTGGAACATGACTTTGTACTTGATCCTTTTACTACAGTGGATTAACAGGTTTGGTGCATTTCTAATATTCTCCCTGGGAAATGAGCCCAGGTCACAAATCTGTTTTTTAAAAATGAACTTTTGAATGGACTGGACAAGAATGAGTATGAAATTTAAAATGGCAGTTAAAATGATTTAGGCTAGGACAGTCCATTTAATTAAAAACCTGCAGTGTCCCTATCAAATTCATACCAGTATTTACTTTCCATTTGCTGTTAGTTTGAGAAAGATGGGGTTTTAAATGTGGTTTGGGGGAGAGTGGTTAATCTAAAAATGATTTGGAAATAAATGTGAGTGTGTTGGTCTTACTGAGTTCTCATTTGTTCATTCTGACTGTTCAGTTAAGCCACTGAGTTTTGGGAGAGGAAAAACAAAATGGAAGAGGAGCACACAGCTGCAGTAAACTTTTTTCCTCTGGCCACCGTAAATCAAGTATTGAGATGGGGTATATACCTAGCTCCAAATCTTGTAATGTTATCAACTTTGTTATTATTTATTTGAATTTTGGCAGTACCTAGTGTGACAGGTTGGACCATAGAAAACCCCTTAGGAACTGCCAACTGATGTGCTGAGACTACCTCTGAGCCTGTTTTCCCTGGCAGCTTGGGACTTCAGTGTCCAGCCCGATTCGAGCCAGACACGCTAGCCTGCTACAAACACAGACCCAGGTCTGAACTACATCCCTCAAAAGCTGCAGGCTTAACTGAAAACCGCTTAAGAAGTGCTCCTGTCTCCAGCACTCAGATGCCCAGCTCCCAATGGGGTCCAAACCCCAAATAAATCCATTTTACCCTGTATAAAGCTTATACAGGGTAAACCCCTAATTTTTTTTGCCCTCTATAACACTAATAGAGAGAGATGCACAGCTGTTTGCGCCCCCACCCAGGTATTAATACATACTCTGGGTTAATTAATAAGTAAAAAGTGATTTTTATTAAATACAAAAAGTAGGATTTAAGTGGTTCCAAGTAATAACAGACAGAACCAAGTGATTTACCAAGGAACTCTGCTGAGGCCTGGTGCCACTCTACAGAGGGACAGAGCCATGGTAAGGGTAGGGCCATTGAGGCCCCATATGGGTTGTGCCTAGTACACAAGATTGCCTTAATTTGGCTTCAGGATAGCTGAAATGGGATCATATTGGGAGTGGGAGTAATTTACTTCCCCTTATTTCTCTGAATTGCTGCATCAGGACTAGTCAATATCTAATCCTCAGTGGTTACCCAGTGTGTGGAACCAGGAGTTCTGACTGCTTTAATCACTAGCCACTCTAAATGGAGTTAACATGCTTGGTTTAAATCAACAAAAGCAAGAGAAATACACTGCTCTACGCCACTTTGTTCTGAACTAACCATGTTGTGTTCAAGTATTGCAGGACTTGCGAAAATGTGTTTGGTAGAGGGAGGTGGTGGAAAGAGAGGAAAGGATAAAGGTATTGTGAGAGTTTCAATATTGGAACACAATGGAGAGAATTGGAAATAGAGTTGCAGCCTTAACTCTGCTGGTTTAAGTCAAACCCATAGGGATATTATTTTCAGCACTGTGGATTAGAACTGCAGCCCGGTTTGCAATCTATCACTACTACAGCAATGAAAATCTGTCCCTTAATGCTATTTTACTAGTGTCGGTTTTTGTGTTTAATTATATTATGCAGTAGTTTGTTGCAACGTCTGCATAATTCCTTTAGAGGTGCACTTGAAATGCTTATGAATTTTTATAAACACAAGCTGTGGATTACTTTTAGTCTCTCACTACCTGGTTTTTTCTCTGTAAGCTATTCTGCTGTGATATCATTACATTTTTCTTTTTCTCTCCATGCAAAGCGTGGCCATTTTGTCTAATACACAATATTAAGACTGAGAACCCCAAATCTCTGAATATTACATTCATGACTTCTATGTAAACACTCAAAGGGCCTGTTCCCACTGATGTCAATTGCAAAAATCCCATTGACCTCAATGGGTCCAAGAGTTGGCCCTAATTGTTGGATGGATCATTATCATTGTCATAAAGTTACTGATATGTGGAGCTAGATGAATACTGCATTTTCCATGGATATGTTCAAACTTTGATGTGAGTTTGCTTTGATTCTATTTGCTTCACTCCTTTTGTATTCTGTGAATGAACGTTCAAGTGAATTGCAGGGATATACAGCAAGCCAGTAAATTTTAAGAGCTTACTGCTGCATATTCATAATGGTGAATATTTCCACCAGAAACCCGATTCTAAGTTACACTCATCCAGTCACATGTAACTCCTGTGTCTAGTAAAAACAGCATGAATTTCTAATACCGAATACTCACAATGAACTTGTTAGTCAGCTACAGATGACAAGTTACTCTGTGAATAATTTTGAATAAGAAATGTAACTGAGAAAAGAACTATCAGTTCAGATGATCGCAAACCAATGAAGAGGTGAAATTCATCTAAAAATTATTGGTCCTGAATTATTCACCCACCAGCTCTGCAGTTATGGAGCCTTTAATCAGTTATTCAATTCTCTTTCTCTGAGTGGGAAGAAATGAATATGATCACTGCAGTTCTGTTTCGCTGTTGTAACCTATTTTTCCTCTCTGTTTGTTTGCTTGGAAAATGAAAGGAGAGAAATAGAAGAATGTAAGACTCCTTTTTTTCTTTCTTTCTTTGAAATGGTTTTGGAGGCAGCACTGAGAGTTGAAACACTCTGTTCAGAATGAGATATGTGCTAATCCAGAACCAAAAGGCAGATTGACTCATGTACCCCAGATGCTTTATTTCCTTATGCTTGTATGCAGTGGTGTTGTTGCTGTGTTGGTCCCAGGATATTAGAGAGATGAGGTGGGTGAGTTAATATCTTATTAGACTAACTTCTGTTGGTGAGAGAGACGAGCTTTCGAGCTACATAGAACTCTTCTTCAGCTCTGGCAAAGGTACTCCAAGCATGATGGCTAAATACAAGGTGGAACAGATTGTTTAGCGTAGGCAGTTAGCATCACCTTCCCATAAACACACTAGGGAAATGCAGCCTAGATGGAGCTACCTATAAGGTAGGTGCAAAAGTGGTTGGAAAACTGTTCCCAGAGAGTAGTTATCAGTGGTTCACAGTCATGCTGGAAGGGAATAACAAGTGGGGTCCCACAGGGATCAGTTCTGGGTCCAGTTCTGTTCAATTTCTTCATCAATGATTTAGTTAATGGCATAGAGAGTACACTTTTATAAAGTTTGTGGATGATACCAAGCTGGGAGGGGTTGCAAGTGCCTTGTAGGATATGATTAAAATTCAAAATGATCTGGACAAACTGGAGAAATTGTCTGAAGTGTATAGGATGAAATTCAATAAGGACAAATGCAAAGTACTCCACTTAGGAAGAACAATCAGTTGCATACATACAAAATGGGAAATGACTGCCTAGGAAGGAGTACTGTGGAAAGAGGTTTGGGGGTCATAGTGGACGACCCAGGCTTTGGGCATGGGGCTCTCTGCTGAGAGCCTGAGCGGCTGACCGGCTCCTGGTGGAGAGCGGGGAGCCACAAGAACCCAGAGAGGGAGGCAGCTGGGCTTGCGGTGGGGAGCTGTGTGGAACTGAGCCTGGGCTCTCAGCCCCCAACACTGCCCCTCTTATCAGTGGAAGCACTCTTGGTGATTCACCACCAACAGAAGGCGGTCTATGTGGACATGATTATTGCTGTGGCTTTAAGTCAACCTAATGCAGGTCAACTTAAGTTTGTAGTGTAGACATTCCATTGGCGAGCACTGATAAGCTCAGGATAAACTGGGCTTCATTGTTACACTGTCTTTTACATCATTTTAACTACATTGATTTCCCTGGATGTATTCCTAATGAACAATGAGATCAGAAAGAAGCCCTAACTGTTTGTTTTTTTCCTGAATTGAACTGGGACACTGGCCATTTTGAAGTTTCCTCATAAGTGATAAAAGGTCTGACTTTGCCATGCTCATTCATGTTGAGTAGCTCGCTATTCCACAGGAAGGAATCACTCATGGAGTAAAGTACTACTCCACGTAAGTTAAGGTGGCACAATTTAGCCCTGAATTTTCAAATTTTATTTAGAATTTTTTATAATCCCTGCTTGGGAGTTAATATAATCATTTTACACATGGAAAATCTCAAGCAGAGATAAAGTAAGGGATTTGCACACAGTGCCACAGCAGAAGATTCTTAGAGTCCAGGGCAAAATCTAAGAGTCCTGACTCTGGTAGCTTGCTCTGATCACTTGACACACTGCTTCATGGGAAACATTTGCATTTCTTGTGGTGGTGTGTATTATATATTTGTGCTATCACAGAAACTCCCTTAAATATCCATTAAAAAGAAAAGTCAGTGAAATATTATGCTGAAGTTTGTAATGGTATTTGATTTGGCTCTTGGAAAAAAATGTTCCTCTAAAGGGCTAATAAATAAATAAATAAAATTTACATCGCTTCGATATATTATTTAAAGGTAACCCAGTGTCAGTGCACAGGCAGCTGTGTGCAACAAAGTAATATTTACTTATCTCTGCTTTGCATTGAAAGTGATTTTTCATGTTTTTTTTCAGGAACCTACATTTTTGTGTATCTTGTAGAAACCAATGATTGAAGATTTTTAAATAGTCATTTATGTCATCTATATCTTAGGGAGCAGATCCTTTTTTAGTGTCATCCCTTTTTTTAATATTCTCTTTTCTTTTGATGTTAACCTTAGCTTGTAGATTTAAAGATATTTCAGGAATTGCCAGGGATTCTGAATCATCATTTTATTGAGCCTGACATAATTTGAGTAGAACACACAAGCCCTGATATTTTCAGTGTTCTCTGGAATCCATAAATCATTAAGACAAAAAAAAATATGCAAGGAAATGCCAACCAGTCAAGCTCACAAAGGTAAGCAAATTCATAAAAAATCACAACCAAAATGAAGCATTTTTGTTTTCCTTATGGATGATTGAAGGCCTGATCTTATGATCCTTATTCAATCCTATTGACTTCAGTATGTGCTTTGCCTGAGTAGAGACTCTAAAAAGAACCATTAAAGGGTGCAGTTTGAATTCAGTTCCAGAAATGATTAAAGATTTGGGGGCTCAAAAGAGATTTTATTTTTACTGAATCAGCTCACCCATCTCTGACAACACTAATGCTCTAGGTATTAAAAGAGGTAATAAATTTAAGCACCTGAAAAAAATACCATTAATAGTTCAAGTAGTTGTTGCTAAAGTGAATGAAGGAAATAAAGCACTTTGCCTAGCAGAATGCGCAGTTTCTGAATTGCAACAGGTCAAATGAACACCACAGCTCTTGCTGTGTCTCTTTTGACTCTGTACATACTGGTACATGGCATCTCTGAAGGTCTGAAAGAACTCAGGCCTTTCATAGATGGGTCTAGTTGTAAAATCCAGGAATGGGGAGCACACATTATTGTGAAAAACAGAAAATTTAGAGGGGGTCAGTAAAAACAGAGATGTTGTAATGCAACTAAATGCCTCCTATCAGTCCTGCACTGGCAGAGAGCTAGAGTAAACGACCTATTAGATCTTTCACATCTCAAATGTCCCTGATTCTAAAACAAGGTGAATTTGCTGGAACAAAATAGCTACTGCTACTGGCTGCTGCTGAGTTTGTGACCAGAGCAGATGCTCCATTGCTTTCAAGACGTTTCCCACGGTTACTTTCCTCCCTCCCTACCCATTTAAAACATTTTTATTTTAAGGAAGGTGCAAAACACAGTCAGAAAGAAGAATACTTTGGGAACCAACTTGTAGTCCTACCTCAGGCCTAGTTCCTCTTATATCAGCGGGAGTCTTGTATGAATAAGGATGTCAAAATTTGTCACATTAATATCTCTCAGGCTTAATAAAACTTCATCACTCGCTGCAAGACATTTCTAGGTATTGTCACTAGCCCATAGATATTGCTGAGTAAAGATAGTCCAATAAATTATTCAGTGAACTTTTTCTGTTTAGGTAAACGTCCCCCATGTTGCAGAGAGCAGGAGCAGGGCCCTTTGCATCACTGAAAGCTCCCCTGCACCAATTAAGACGCTCAAAGGGGTGTGTGTAGGAGGACCACAGATGGACCAGGCACACAGTGCTCCTGCGCACCCACTCATACCACAGAAAATGTTCTTGGCCCAGCCCTTCATATGCTGCTGGAGAAGCCACAAGGGACATGGGCTAGAGGAAGGCCCAAGAAATGCATGTATTCTTGGAAAGAGTGACCCAAAAATCCTTTGCCAGTGGCACAGAGGAATTATGGCTACTGTTCCAACCCATAGGCTTTAATAACAGCTGATAAGGGAGATGGGGACACTGTGCAGAAGTCCTGCTTACTGGCCCTGGGCCAAAGGTATGGATTTCACCTCCCTAGCATCTCCCCATACCACCAGCATTAAGTCTGAACAGTGGGGCGCTCTATAGCTGGGGTGGATTCACCATCTGCAAATTGTTGGGAGCAGCCTGCTTTTCACTGTGATGTGTAGCTACACCGAGCCTATATGCTGCCACCAGTGGCATGCAATGCAGACGTAGCCAGAGTGTACTGGGAGTAGACTTCACTCAGTAAACAAGGCAAAGTGAACCCTTTGTGATCCAAATTTGATCAAAACTATGAGAGAAGTTCAGCTCTCCAGTTCAATTGCTGCCTTTCATAGATAATAAAGAAGTGATGCTATTATTCACCTGGCAGCAGCCACAATAATACACCTGAAAACAATCTGAACAGATGTGCCCTAAGAGCCCCCTTGACTTTTTTTATCAGGAGTTGTCTCATGTCTGTGAGGCAGATCAAATGACTTGCAAGATGCATTAATTTTATGATAAACCCACTGATTGTCATTACCAAACTTTTGTACAGTGTGTTTGAAATCCATAATTAAGTCTGTAATATTCATTAACTATTAATGTGTTTTTCCTCCTGATAGCACAAATATGAAATCAAGTTATCAGTGTTACCTTGGTAGGAAAATATCTTTAAGTGATCATTGTAAGGACAACCAAGTATGCGAGAGGTCTACTTACTTAAGGTGGGTGCTTAAAAACATAATTGTGCTACTGTGTGCTAATACAAGATTACCTTTAAATAACAGATTATTTAAAACGTGGAAGGTATTTTCCTACTCTGTCTGTATTTGTGTCCAGGGTTGTTTCATTTTATTTTCTCCATAGACATTTCTTTCTACATTTGCTACATTTAAAGTGTGGTTTGTCTTTGTATTGTGAAGGTGTGTGTCTATTTCTTAATGATTCCAGCTCAGTATTCAAGTAAAATGATGTTGGTGCTTTTTTAGTGGCCACCAATGCAAACTCTACCTAGGATCTGAAAGTCAAGCTAAATTCTTTCTGGACTATCATAATCACCACTAACAAAAATTTGGTATGTCAGAGTCTGCCCAGATTTCCACACCTGTACAACCCTATTGTCTTCAAATTTAATGTGATGAAAGCTACAGAAATAAAAGTAGATTTTTGGTCCTCTAATTGGACCTTAGTTAACAATTCTGCTGATGATATGCAAGCTATAAGAGAATCCACCTCCTCCTCCCAGAACTGTCAAGGCTTTCTGACAAGTTTAAAAAAAATGTATTTTTTCACTTAGTAGGGAAATATGATTCTAAAGACAATGAATATACTGTCCACTCTGAGTAAGAGTGTATTTACAATGTAACTTTTCAGAGTAAAACCACATTTTATGCCTGGGCAAAATAAAGGTCGTTAAGACTTGGTTGCTGTTAAGAGCTATTTCTGGTTATGAAAATACTGTCAAGGACCACAGCCTATCACTGAATGGAAATTCAAAATTGGGTGTCTCACATCCCAGGAAAGTGCCGTACCAGTGGGCTAAACATTATACAGAGGGATGGACCCCCCTCTCCTTTTCTGAAGCTGGGCTGAAATGGACTCTTCTAGCTTGCTGAGGAGTTCCAAATATTTTCCCCTGACCTTTTGGTTTGTTGGCTGTACTGAAAAAGTCAATTATTTGCCAAGCTGTGATTGTGAAGATAAATGTATTAAAGATTGTGAGGTGCTCAGATATTACAATAACCAGATCCATATAAGTACCTGAGATAGACGGATCTTGTCACAATGAGTCCCACGTGCTAGTTGTATGGAAAAAGTATTTCTTTATATCTGTTGACTTTTTTCACTATTGAATTTAATCAAATGTCCCCTTGTTATATAAGAATAGGCCCTATCTGCCTTCTCTTTAGCTTTCTTTATTTTGTATACTTGTATTAAAACCCCTATTATTCATCTCCTCCTGGAGGTAAGCAGTGTTTTAAAAAAAAAATAATAATCCTTGTTCACATTTCCTCTCCAAAGATTTTAACAATGGAGGGGATGATCTATCCCATTGATATTAAATGTATAGACTCCATACTGTGTGTTTAGTGCATTATGAAATGCGCACTGTAATAATACTTATCAGATGGTTTTTGTACAGATTCTAAACATTAATATAGATATACAACATGAAGACTTCTGCTAGACCTTAGCTGAAGCTGCTAGGTTGTCATGATACAAGAGCATTTGAAATGTAGGATGTACTTTAGAACAGGCTTCAATTATTATTATTACCTGCTGTTCTAAGGCTGTCAGACAATAACATTCAGCGGAGCCTGATCCTTTTTTTTTTCTTTTTTTTTTTTTGTCTATGCTCTCATCCTCCTGTACACTTTTGTTAGTGTTGTAGAAGAGGTTGTGAAGTGCAATAAAACTCTTTTGAACACACTGGCTCCCAGGGGGTATTTCCTTTCAAATGTATAGTTGTATGGCTGGTCCTTAAAAGAAACTATCTTGTATGATTTGTCTGACTCTTGGTTTTGAGTCTAATTCAGTGACAAAATTGCAAGAGACAATAGCACAGCAAGCACATTCTGTAACCCTTAGTATGGAAGATTACAGTACAGTCCGTCTGAATAATGAGCCTAAAATTGTCCAAATGATAATTCTGAATGTCGTTTGTAAGTAAAATAACATCTGATTAATAGCAGCAAAAAGTAAAAAAATACTGGCAATGGGCAATAAAATGCCAACTACCTGCTTTCATCAGTGAGCACGCTGGAGGTGTAGCCTATTTCTGCAGGACTGGACTCTTTAAAAGTTACCTTTCACAGAAACTAAAGCCATATGAAAATTGCTGTGATGACAGCCCTGATGGGTAAAATCCTTTTTTCTGCCACTGAGTAAATGCAGTATAGAAAGGAGCAATGCTTGCTTCCCTATACCACTTAAATGAAATTCTTCAACGTTGGCCTTGAGGGACCCTCTTTGGGTTTAAAAGAGTTCATTGTCCAGGTCTGTTCCATTTTTTGGAGTCCATTAAGACTGCCCACAGGAGAGCTAGTTGCCATCTCAATGGACTTGAGCCAACTGAACAAATGTGAGCTGGTTACTACTCTTGCTCACTGACCTAGGAGGAGATTTTCAAAAGTGCCTCAGTGACTTAAGGGAGAAATTGTCAAAGGCACAAAGGGCAGTTAGGAGCCCAACTCCCAACCTGACCCATAATGTGGAAGAGGACAGCAGGTGGGAGATTGTTTTCAGATGAGGCTGGGTTGGAGTCAGGATAAATTTAATACTGAATGTCAATGGGAATTAGGCTCCCAAATCATGCAGACACTTTTGAAAAATGTTACCCTGGGACTGGAATAACACCAGTAACATAAATGTGCAAGAATCTATATCACCTTATCAACGCAATCCCCCAAAACAGACTCTTGCTTTACCTAATGGCGCAAGAGCTTTCAGAATTTGGGTAAAGGGTTTATTTTTGTTTCATTTAATAGAAATATGTTCAAGAAAATGCCAATGTTTAGTTGTGTTTTGTCCCTGCCATGCTAAGTTGGGCTTCAAAGAAACTTCCTTGCTGAAACTGTAATTTGTTGGGTTTTTTTAAGCTGCACGTGGCTGACAGTGACAATGTTATTGTGGGCACCCCTGTGTGATCAATTTGGCTCACAGCTGCAGTTAGTGTCAATAGTAATTATAAGGGCTAATGGGATTAGTTTCACTGGTGATGTGGCAAGCTTCGATTGTTGAGACCCTGTAAACCTATGGGATACTATAGTATGGGTGCCAATTGGGATCACAGTAGGTAAAGGAGCAAATCTGAGGGAAGTTAAAATAAAGGAAGAGTGTAATCATTTGGTAAAATCTTCTTAGTCAACAGCCATTTACTATGCTTCATATATCCATCATAAGACTAAAAGGAGCCACAAAGATAAGATTCCTTTGCCCTCTTCCCCTGCCCCATCTCAGTCCTGTGAAGGAAATCTGATTTGTATCAACTGAAATACTCCCCAACAGTGCCATCTGGGTGAAACCAAAACTCACAGACGAGAGTTAACTGCTTTCTATTGCGCTATTGGTGTTTTTCTCCTTGATTCAGGTAGTTAATTACAGTGTTGATAGCAAAGGCACACTCTCCTCTGCCCACTAATCCTGAATGTGTTCCCTGTTTAAATTTCTTGCTTTGAAGAAAGTGGTGGTGGTGGGTGACATGTCTGTTTCCCTCTCACTTTCTTGGACTGGTGAGAAAAGGTGAGATGAATTCAAGTCAAAGCTGAGAACTCTTGTCAACTTTAATTTGCCATCTGAGAATGACATGATTTACATAGACTAAATGAGTGAAGTAGTTGGGGCGGGAGGTGGGGAAGGAGATGACAATTTAAATGAGTTTATTCATACATTGTAAAGCATACTAAATTAAAAAGACAATGTGTTCGTTTGACTGTTATAGCAGGAGTGAAATGAATAAAGAACAGAAAAAAAGTTTTTTAAATGTGTGGGGTTTCCACACACCCATAATGTATCTAACTTAGAAATGAAGCCTATCATAAAAGAGTCTTGTTTGTATCACAAAATATGAGCACAGAGCACTTGGTACAACATACTAGAAACCATATTGTGTATATATTGTACATGGCTTGTTTCTGTCTTGGAAACCTTCTCTCACACATCCACCTTCTGTCTTTTGTCTCCTTTCGGATTCTCTGTTTTCGGCGAGCTCTCTACTGTGTCAGTTACTTGGCTCTCTTCATTACCATTTCCAGGCCTTCTGTCAATCCCTTCGTCTCTGCTGCAAGTATCTGTTCCTCTCAAGATGTTTAAATTAATCTGTAACTCAAAGGATAAAAGAAACGGATAAAAATGTTCTGAAATCACTGCTGAAGGCAAGAGAGGACGCCCTCCCCGCATGATAACAGGGTTCCAGAGGGACAGAGAATGTACTTAGCCTGTGTTATATATGCTATAGAAACAGCATGTGAATAACTTATTTCACAGTGCTCTTCTGTAGGAAGCTACTGGTACTAAGAAGTACTTGATTTTGTCTAATTTTCATGTTTAATGTTAATGACTCTCTAATCTACAGACCCAATCCTCCATCCATTGAGTATGAGTGACTCCTATCAAAACCAATGAGAAGAATGTGGGGGGTGAGAGCCCCTTCAAATGGGGGGGATGAAGGAGGAATGAGGGGAGCTACTGAGATTTGGCAGGGAGCTGCTCCAAACAGGGAAGGAGGATCCTGGGGTACCTACCTGCTCCCCAACCCAATACTGGGCCCCCATGTGGCCACTCCAGGCCTCTGGGTCTCATTCTCACCTGCACCGCCCTGTTCTGCTGTCCCTGGAAGGATGACAAATTTATGCACAGAATCTGGGTCAAAGTGACACAAGGCTAAAAATCCAGTGTTAATGTTGGGCATGCACAAAAGAGTCGTATGATCTTACATTGATAACTGAAATTTTCACAATGGTTGAACTTCTTGGACAACCCGCTGCTGTGTTCCCAATAGGGCTACCACTGCCCAGGTTTTCCAAGGATTGTCCTCTTTTTGAGGTAGCTGTCCTGGGAAATCTGTAAGGGTGCTCAGTACACACTACTAGCTGTCCACTTGTATGCAGGGGCGGCTCCAGGCCCCAGCATGCCAAGCGCGTGCTTGGGGCGGCAAGCCGTGGGGGGCGCTCTGCCGGCGCCACGAGGGTGGCAGGCAGGCTGCCCTCGGCGGCTTGCCTGCGGAGGGTCCGTCAAAGCCGCAGGACCAGCGGACCCTCCGCAGGTGCCGGCAGAGCGCCCCCCACGCTTGCCGCCCCGTGCTTGGGGCAGCAAAATTCCTAGAGCCGCTCCTGCTTGAATGGGATCATGATCATCCCAGATGCCCTGGTTTTATGTATCTCACAAGTGGCAATTCTATTGCTGAGTGTTGTAGCTCGGGTAGATATTTTAGTTTAAGCCCTATTTTGCACAGACCCAGGGTCTTTCTCTGCACTGCAGTATACACATGTGCTATAAGCTTATGCTTTAGAGAGGTCTAAAACATTCATTGCCTAAATATAAAATGATTCAAAGTAATAGGAATATGTAGTTATTGAAAATTAAATTGCAGTTTGCTGCTGTTCTCTGTGTGATGACAGGCCTTGAACACTAGGTACTGTAAAAAGAGCAGAAAAGCTTAAACCATGTGGCTTGCCGTTGTGAGGTTATTGAATCATGTTTTCTAGCCATGGCGAATTGTGTTTTTGAGACATTTTAGTTTGAGCCCTGTTTCACAGAGACCCCGAGTGTCTCACTCCTCTGCAGTACCAGTGTTTGTACTATCTGCAGTAATAAAGAATCCTGTGCCTTCAAAGAACTGAATCTGTGTTTGAAGTGTGTCACATTAACGCATCCCACTGTGTCTAGGAATTGCAGCTAATTTTGAGCTCAGTTGGGCTGCCACAAAACAGAGCATTATCCTTTTCAAATGGGGGGGAGGGGCAAATTCTTCACTCCCTTACACTGGTGCAGATGCATTGTTGTCAAGGGCTGTAAGTTGCAAGCTAAACAAACAGGGATGTAGAGCTCCAGCAAGTGCTGCAACTCCAGGGTGAACCATGTCTCTCTTTGGTGGAAATGGAGGAATCAGCTCTCCGCCAGATGCCCCCTTTATCCAGCAGCGGTACTCATGCTGATTTCTCCTTTTGGAGGTTGTAGAGTGGTAAATCATCAGACTGGTCCCAGTCATGTTGAAGCACAATGTCCAAGGTTTCATGTTAGTAGAGTGCCTACCAGAGGGAGAATTCATTTATCTTTGTCTTAGCTCCCATTTTTGGGAGCTAAGTCACTTTCCTAGGAGAGGGGATGCTTTTAAGTCCATTTAGGTTATAATTCCAGCTTTCCATAAAACAGCCTTCTGCTTAATGTAGAGAATCAGACAATGAAACTGATTAGAAACAGGGTGAGGTGAACCTTGAAAACAGTCAGAATGGGATGAAATATAAGGAAAAGTTACCTTCCCTCCTGCACTGTGCTGCTGGGAAAGAAATCTTTTTTTATTATTTTCTCTGTTTGTACTGTACTAATGCCCAAAGGCCCTGTCAGTAGTGGGCTCCATTCTTCTAAGCATGGTACAAACATACAGGCAGTAATGGTCCCTCCCCTGAAGAGCTTACAGTCAATTCTGACCTTTGAATAGTCATCTAGGGACAAACTGGGCCCAGAATCTGTTTCCAGATAGGTTATATTCCCTGGCAGATTCTGTCCTGCAATCACTTATGTATACGCTTAACTTTAAGAAAATGGTAAGTCCTGTTAAAGCCAGTATATTTCAAAAAAGACTGTTTAGTAATTGAGACTACTTGCATGCTTAAAGTTAAGCACATACTTAAATTCATCCTTATTCAAGAAAGCCCTTAAGTATGTCTGTAGAATGTACTTATGGGTTTTCCTGAACAGGGATAGAGTTGAGCACATTCTTAAGTGCTTTCATGAATTAGGGCCCTTGTCCGTGCATGTTAGAATATGTATGTTCAGTAGAGTGAATGAAAGATACCAGGTTTAATTTAAGAAGGTCATGCAGAGTTTCATAAACTACCTATATGGTGGAAAAGAAATGTTTTATCCATCATTTAAGTAACCAAAGGTAAGGAAAACTGTCTACTTAAAAGTAAAAAATTTAGCTTGGTAGTGTCCTTTTACAATTTTCTTTGGATATTTAGAAGGAAGTAAATTTAATTCTTAGGCCTGTCAGGTTGGTAGTGTCTCTTTAACATTGTTTTGACACATGCCCCATCTTGCAAAGACTTCCTTGATTAACATATGCTTAACTTTATCCTTGATGGGACTACTCACTGTGTAAAGATAAGCACAGGCATAAAGAGGATGGATTGCTTTAAAATCAAATCAGTTTGAATCATGGATTTGAATAATTTATATCAGCAAGCAGGAAATGATTTATACAATTGATTTAGATCTCGTTTTGCATTTGTACTTTTTAGTTTTCTAAAGAAAAGTTAATTGGTTGATATAAGCATTGAAACATGTTGATTTGCAAACAAATAGAGCTTTTAAACTTAATTTTGGAACTTCTTTTTGCTAACCTGGAGGATACCCTATAGTTATACACATTTCATTGTTAAGTTATATAAGTGTTTAAACATTTTATTTAGATTCCTATTTTTATTAGGTTAGAAAATGTTCTTTACTAGATTCTTTTTCACTCAGGATTTGTGTCCCACTGGATAGAGATTGGAATTCAATTAAAAATGTAAAAAAACCCAACATTTTAAAATAGTTTTTATTAGTTAAGTAAAACTACCTGAAATGTACTGGATATATTATTTTTAAAAAGTTTTTGATAAACTTATTTATTAAACAGAGGGAATATAACTTGTAGCTAGGGAATTGATGGATTGAAAATCTGGCCCATGGTGACCAGAAACAAAGGTATTGAAATCAGTAGGCATTAAAACCAATGGGAGTTAGGTGCCTGCCTGGGTTAGGTGCTTTTGAAAATCCCACTAGGCATCTATGGTTTAGGTGCCTAAATACGTTTGATATTCCTGCCTTATGTCCTTCAGGTTTTAGAATTAGTAGATCTCATCTTCTCCCACCTTGCTTTTATTCATAAGTTGGAAGAAAAAAAGTAGGAAAGTTTGTTTTCCCAATTCCAGTTGCTTTCTCAAGTTTGAATGAACTAGCACAAATGAAGAAAATATCCTCTGTACCTGCTAGGTACACAGAAAGTAATTAAGGGCAAAAGTTTTTCTGCACAAAAGAAACTGAAAGTACATGTATCTGGGAAAAACAGAAATACCTGCATTTACTCCATTGTAAATACAGAGTACTGAAAAGAATATAGATACTTTGCAGTACATGAGACCATAATATGTTTATAAAGCCTGAGTTGGCCTCTAAAGTTAGATGTTTTCTCTGATTTTGTAAAGAACTGAAAAAGCACCACACTTTAGCTCATTGAAAATTGAGGTGTGCTCATTTATGCAGCATGTTTTTTTATTTATTAAAATTATTTTAATTAGAGCTGTCAAGCAATTAAATAATTGTGATTAATCATGCTGTTAAAATAAATGGTATTCTATTGTTTAAATATTTTTGGATGTTTACTACATTTTCAAATATATTTCAATTACAACACAGAATACAAAGTGTACAGTGCTCACTTTATATTTTTTATTACAAATATTTGCACTGTAAAAAAAATTGTATTTTTCAGTTCCTCATACAACTACTGTAGTGCAATCTCTTTATCATGAAAGTTGAACTTACAAATGTAGAATTATGTACAAAAAGACTGTTTTTTATTTTTGAATGCAATGTAAAATTTTATAGTCCAACTTCTTGGTCAGCCAATCACTCAGACAAACAAGGTTTTTACAGTTTGCAGGAGATAATACTGCCCACTTGCGCTAAAGAGTCATATATCCCTTTATGTTCAACCACCATTCCAGAGGACATGCTTCCACGCTGATGACGGGTTCTGCTTGATAACGATCCAAAGCAGTGTGGACTGATGCATGTTTATTTTCATCATCTGAGTCAGATGCCACCAGCAGAAGGTTCATTTTCTTTGTTGGTAGTTTGGATTTTGTAGTTTCTGCATCAGTGTGTTGCTCTTTTAAGACTTCTAAAAGCATGCTCCACACCTTGTCCCTCTCAGATTCTGAACGGCACTTCAGATTCTTAAACCTTGGGTCTAGTGCTGTCGCTGTTTTTAGAAATCTCACATCAGTACCTTCTTTGTGTTTTGTCAAATCTAATGTGAAAGTGTTCTTAAAATGAACATGTGCTGGGTCATCATCCGAGACTGCTATAACATGAAATATATGCAGAATGTGGGTAAAACCGAGCAGGAGACATACAATTCTCCCCATAAGGAGTACAGTCACACATTTTATTGACACATTATTTTTTTTAATGAGCATCATCAGCATGGAAGCATGTCGTTTGGAATGGTGGCCGAAGCATGCAAGGGGCATACAAATGTTTAGCATATCTGCCATGTAGATACCTTGCAACGCCAGCTACAAAAGTGCCATGTGAATGCCTGTTTTCACTTTCAGGTGACATTGTAAATTTGTAATTTGTTTGTCCTAGCGATTGGCAGAATAAGAAGTAGGACTGAGTGGACTTGTAGGCTCTCAAGTTTTACATTGTTTTATTTTTGAATGCAGTTTTTTTGTACATAATTCTACATTTGTAAGTTCAACTTTCATGATCAAGAGATTGCACTACAGTAATTGTATTAGGTGAATTGAAAAAATACTGATTATTTTGTTTATCATTTTTACAGTGCATATATTTGTAATAAAAATAATAAAATAATATAAAGTGAGCACTGTGCACTTTGTATTCTGTGTTGTAATTGAAATCAATATTGAAAATGTAGAAAAACATCCAAAAATACTGAATACATTAAAATTGGTATTCTATTGTTATAAGTCCGATTAATCGCAATTAATTTTTTAAATCACGATTAATTTTTTGAGTTAATTGCGTGAGTTAACTGCAATTATTTGACAGCCCTGATTTTAATCAATTATTGTAAATTTTAGGTCTCATAAGATGTCATAATCTCTAATTTAATTTTAAACAGTATTATTTTTTTTTAAATATGTATTTTAAATAAAAATCTGATTTTATATTTTAAAAAACGTATTTTTATACATACTGGGCATAGTTTTTGTGAGATCAGGACCCCATGGTGTTTTATATGTGGTTTTCCTTTGTTATGAAAACCTGCCACATCTCATTCTTTTCTTTAAAAGTGTCGTGTTATGGGGAAAAACATCCACCCCAAATTTATAATTTCTTCATGCTATTACTTGACCAACTCAGTCAAAAACAAATACTTTCATTTGCAAAATACCCCTTTTTGTTTAAAATACTTTTTTGACCCATGATCACCAAAAGAGCAAGATGGAATTTCTAAATGAATACATTAAAAAATTCCATTAAAGCAGTCAGTGAAACAGTTCTAGGAATGTGAAGGGTTTAGCAAGCAGCACAATCCAGATAGGATTTACAGTTGTTAAGCAAAATAAGCACTCACCTTTCCTGTCAACAGACTTGTGCTGCTGACATTTGGTAGGGTCATTTTGTCATCCCTCTTGCTGGGTTTGAAATGCTACAATACATGTTTTCTGAAAGTATACAAACATCACTAAAAAAGTTTACACTAAATAACTGATTAGAAAAGTTAAACATAGCACACATTTTAACTGGCAGGTTTATTTGGGGTATTTATAGTAGATACATATCCAATTATTCTGTAGTTTACAGTATTTTAAAAACAAATTTTAAGAAAACACTTAGAAAAACAAAGTAAAAAAAAAAGCTATTTTACTGGGCCAGATGATCGCTACAAGGCTGTTTTAGAATTTGCTCTGAACCAGGAATATTTACTCTAGTAAATGTAAATATCATGTAGGCAAAAACATTCTGTAGTAAACTACAATTTACCATTTCATTCTTGTATTTACAGGTCATTGGCAGGGATTTGCTTGCTTTGGTTTCCCTCTAGAAACTGAAATATGTGTAAGCAACCTATTGTGTCTAAGCACCTACTGTATAATGCATTTGGTTTAAGCTTGGTTATATAATACTGGAGCTACAGTGGAAGGCAGAGTAGTTTTATTATCATTCTAATACTCCAGTGAATTATGGTGATACGCATTTTATCATCTGGTGCTGACATTAAACTTTGTTATTCACAAATACACTATCTACAGTATATCTGCTCTCTAATCCCAAATCCAAATGATAAAAATAAAAAAAATGATTTTGTCTTTATTAATAAAGGAATGAGAACCATGAATGAGAAACTGAAAAGACTAGAAAGTGTAATTGCACATTTTTGATAGAGCTTCCCACCTTCTGTCCATTCAGAGTCCAGAATAAAGGTGGGTGAAATATTTTGGCTGTAACTTTTTTTGATGAAAAATGCAGATTTGATGTTACGGAAACACTGCGAATTCATGTTGATTTTGCTGAATTGTTTCAAAAACAAAATTTAAAAAAAATGTTTTGGTTTGATATTTTAGAAATAAACCTAGTAGTAGGCTGAGGATAGTCCAACCTGTGTGATGGGTTATATGGTGGGAACCCTGTAAATCCCTGGACCCACTTCAGTGCCTGGTATGTGAGGATTTGGGAGACAGGGCAGATAGGGCCACTCCCCAGTGTTCAGTTAATGAAGTTGCAGCCTGCCTTTAAATCCACCCATGTCTGTCCTCATTCAGCTGCGTCTCTTGATCAGTGCTGATAGAAATAGAATAATCAGCATCATGTTACCAGTAAAAATACATTTCTGTATAAATTAATCATTTTTTTTTATTATTGGGCTGTCATCAGTGTGCACTGTGCTGTACAAGACAGAGGAAGATTATGGTTCCTGCTACAAGGAACATAACATTTAGGGGCCCAATTCTATAGCTCTTCCTTGGACAAAACACCCGATGAACTCTGGAAGTGGAAACTTAAATTAGACAGACAATGCAGTTTAGGCACTCATCTATTGAGGTTCTTATCTTACATCCATCACTGTAGTCTGGGAGCATCTCTCAAGGTAGAACTAATGCAAAGCAAGGCCCCGGCCATGTACTAGATTTCTCTCTCTTCTCTTGGAGGTTGCCAGACATTTTTAATTTAGTAGATGTGTGTTCTTCCCTTCCCTCCACCGCACTTTTCTATCTTCCATTCTTGTTGCTGTTATGGGGAAGCTAGGCTGAAGGAATGCTTTGCATGTTATTCTAAGGGCCATGGAAATGATATCTTGTCTGGAAGGCAGAGATCCATAAGATCAGGCCAGTTGTCAAGCAAGCTATCTCGCCCGCTCTCTCAGGTTTGACTTTCAAGGATGACAATCTCACCATTCCTGTCAAATGTCACTTTTGAGGGAAGCCCTGGTCCCTTAGTGAAAGATGTTCTTTTCAGTGACTTGGTTCAGTGCCATGAGAGGCCTTAAAGTTAAGTCCCATGCTCTTGAAATGTAACATTTTTATGAAATGTATCCGTATTTCTGAAAAGCTGAGCTCTGGGATTGTGAGATCTTGGCGGCTGATTTGGGATCAGTGTGGTTAGGTCATTCATTATTAGATAGTAGGAGTCAGGATCTGTCTGGTGGTCGCAGAGTACATGGTAGTTTATCCTCTTCAAAGGAGGCATTAACCCTTTGGATAACCTGGCGATGATCAGAAATTCCAAAGTTGTGCGAATATTAAAATTTTGTATATAAAATGCACTTTCTTTGGATTAATGTTGAAAAGGCTTTTTTTCCTCTTGTTTTGTGAAAGTGTTATACTTGACATTTGTTCACTTTTCTGGTAAAATGTTACTTTAAAGGGAATTCTTTGGTCAGCTGGGTGAGCTTTTCTAAATGACTTCTTTATACAATTTTCTGATGCATAGTTGCTGGTACTAGGGGTGCTGGCTTGAAGTCGTTTCCATTACATACAGAGTTTGCAGCACCCCCACTATAAAAATTGTTCCAGTCCTCCTGTTCTGATGTGAAACTTATTATTACTGTCTGATCAAATCCCTCTTAGTACAAAATAATTGCAGCCACGCATGCAGACCAATACTCCACCTTCCAGAGTTACGACTAATAGCATAGATATTGACTGTGACTGAATTGATTCTTAATTATACTGTACTGTAGCTGCTTTTAACCAATGATGCTAGTGCAATGCTAGTACCATAATGCACTAAGGATTCAAAAAATAACAGCTATAACAAAGAAAACACCCTCAACAGAATGTATTGAACAAGTGAAATACAAGGCACTTAGATTCAGTTAAATCTTTTCTGAAATATATTCCCTCCAACGTTAATGTATGTGTGTTTTGGCTTATTACTCCCTATAGCGTATATACCTCTTATGAATTATACGTGAAGGTTTCTTGTATGTGAGATCTTGAATTCAGGCACAAAAGGAATATTTCTATTTAAAATAGAAAAAGAAAAAAAAAATCCAGCAGCTAGTATTTCTATTCTAAAATGATGAGAGTTTGATTGTTACATTTTTAAACATTTCTTTCTTGAAGAACAAGTCTTGTTTGTTTAATTTCAAAACCAAAAAATCATGCAACAATATATGTTCTAAAGATTTTTCTTTGCTTATGCATAAATATTTAAGGTAATTGCATATCAAGCACAATGCTGGTCTTTGTTCTAGTTTGACTCAAGCTTTTTTAGTAAATGTGAACTTTTATTCTATTATTCTTATAGAAGCTCTGCCAGCAGACCTTTCATCGTAGGCTTTCTGAGAATTACATTACAGAGATTTTTGGAATGACTTAATCAAAATGAATATTCATTTATTCCAGGCATAATATATTTTTAAGTGAAGCTATAATAGTCAGTGTCACACTTGCTTTATAGTAAAAGATTTCCATTCTTTCTTTACCCACCACAGAACCCTGCTCGTTAGATATGAGCCAGTCAAAATATATGTGCTGCTACCACCACTATTTTCTCTTTCCCCTGATTTTTTGCATTCAAACCTTTAAACATAGTATGCTTTTAAACGGTGGAAAACTTCCAAATCTAAAAGTACATATAAATTTCCAGTTAGGTATTCAAAAATGTAATTTTTTTAAAAAAAAAAGCTCGAGTGTATTGTGGAACTGATCTTTACACACATGTTGGAAATAAAGTAGAGAGGTGTTCCATAATTCTCCTCTTCTAGATATTGACTGGAATAGTATTTTTCACTTCCCTACACTTCTGAATTCTTTGTCTTTTTCTTCAAAGCTGCATGGAGGATTAACTTCAGGATGAATTACGTAGTCATAGGCAACCTAGCACTTCATGTGTCTAAACAGAGCAAACTCGCAGCAGATTCTTTACTTTTTTTAACAATTTCTTTAGCGGACGAGTGGATTATGGAAGATACACTCTTTAGGTTTGTCTAGACTACACATAAAGGTTAGGATTAGGTCATTATAAGTCTCAGGGTTTTTCCTAGTGTGGATACCACTTAACACCTTTTATCTCAGGTTAGCTGGTCAAGGTCAACCGTAAACACAAGGGAAAAGATTGGGTTCAGGCCTGGGTTAGCTAACGTATACTAGCTAACCCCAACTGAACCTCAGCTTTTCTTCCTAATCTTGACATACTCCTTTATGTATTTAAACGATATAACCATTTTCCTAGATTGACAACAAACATCTGCACTGTGCTATTGATTTTTAAAAGCCATTTAAAGATTTGTAGCAGTGCTAAGTATTGTTGGTTCAGAGACTGATCCAAAGTCAATAGAAATCAATGGGAGTCTTTCCATCAACATAGGATCAGTACTTTGTACTGTTTGTCTGGGTAATACTCCTGTGGCGTATTAAGTCATAGCAGCAACAGCCTGCCCTTGCTCAGTCCAGGTTGATATGGAACCTACAGAGCTGGGATATGGGGTACTGGCTACAATCATCATTCTATAGGAAGAAAAAAAAAGTGACAAAAAGCCCTTATACAGCTGTGTTGTCATTCCAGGATTTTAATCAAAGCCCAAGCCATAGGGAGCCTTGAAGTTTAGAATGAGCTAAAATAGTAAACTGGACTATACAGTCCAAACCAATCCAAGAAATCAAAAACCAACAATGTAACGCTAGCCCTTCAATATTTAAAATACATACCTGGTCGCTTCTCCTGTGTAATCTAATTTCTACCTGGAATATGTAATTAGAGAATTTTTCATATATTTTCAGTTGTACTGATACAGAAGAGACAGAGTAACTAAGAGAGGGGAAGGGAGTCAGGATTTCTGGGTTCTTTATTTGGCTTTGCCACTGAATAATAATACTTAGCCCAGATATCACTTTGTATTTTCAAAAAACTTAAATAAAATAAGGCTCTGTAGAGATTTTCTGTGTCATTTTGGCCAAATCACTTCAATGCTCTGTGTAAGTTTCCCACCTATAAAATAGCACACGGTGTTGCTTTTGTGTGGCTTACATAGTGTCTGCAATGTGCTTCAAGCTTCTCGAATGAAAACTGATTCATAAGTGCAAAACCTTATTAGAGTTATAGTTATATTACGGCTTCCATATGAGGAGAGATTAAAAAGATTAGGGCTGTTCATTTTAGCAAAGAGACAGTGGGGGGATAGGATGAAGGTCTATAAAACCATGAATGGTGTAGAAAAGTGAGTAGAGAATGTTATTTACACTTTCCCAGCAGTTACCCACTGAAATTAATAAGCAGCAGATGTAATACAAACAAGAGGAAGTACTTTTTCACACAGTGCACAATTAACCTGTGGAACTCACTGCCATGGGCCAACAGTATAACTGGGTTTAAAAAAGAATTAGATAAGTTCATAGAGGATAGGTCCATCAGTAGCTATTAGCTAAGATGGTCAGGGATGCAACCCCATGCTCGGAGCAGCCCTAAAACTCTAACTGCTGGAAGCTGGGAGGAGAAAACATTGGATGGATCTCTCCAAATGTCTGTTCTATACACTCCTCCTGAAGCTCTGGTACTGGCCACTGTTGGAGACAGGATACTGGGCTAGACGGACCATTGTTCTGATCCAGCGTGGCATTTCTTGTGCCATTTTTGTGGGTCATTGGGCCCACAGAAAAGAGAGTGCCAAATCCTAACAGAAACACCTTGTGTTCTGTCAGAGTTGCTGTAGGGTGAATTATTAACTTTACTCATCCACAACAGTAGAATCTGAATAGCAAGTGACATTTCAAGGGTGCCTACTATTATCAATTCAACTGCACAGTGATTGATGCAGCTGGTGGTACTCATTTAATTGCCGAACACGGCCGGCTTAAGTTTGCAGTATTGATCCAGTTTTGGTCAAGGTAGAAGACAGAGGTGGGGGATGTTAGTCCTAAAGTTATTGCTCATTCAAATGTGATGTGTGAAGTGAAAAAATATCTGTTAGCTCTAGTATTACGTACAGTGTTTTTGCAGAATAGTCCAAATAAAGAAGGTAAGGGGCATTTCAGTAAATATACATTTATAATTAGAGCAGAGGTTTTGTTTGTTACTGAAACAAATTCCAAGATAAAAAAAAATCTGATATCTTCCATAAAAAGTCAGTCTTTGTTACCTCATCTGTGGTGGGGAAGTAGGTAGGCTATGCATCCCGACTCGAAGAGCACAGTTAAAAGAAAAATTCCCTGCCTTTTGCAACTAGAGCTCTGAGTTTCCAACCAGCTGGTGCAGTATAGAATGAAGACTGCAAGCAGTTGGTTAGAATTCATAAACTTTTTGTTCTCTTTTTTGGCAGGCCCACAAAGATCAACAATTTCTGTCTGCCACCTGATATGACACCCCTTCTGATGCTTTGCTGCCATGTCCATCTCACTGCTGAACAGCACTGGAGACTAAAGACAGGTCAGTCCTTTCCTCTGCCAAATATTGTTTCACTTTTTTTTTCTGTTCCTTGGGTCATGGCTGCATTTGCATGACCACTCTGGAGACTTGATTGGAACGTTCACATCAGTTTGGGCCTGACTCTCGGTTCTGTGCCCGTGCAATGCCACAGAGGCAGTTGTGAATGGACAAAACCAAGAGAGCAAGGTGGAGAATCAGGTCCAGTTTCACTAGGTGGTGCTGCAGAGCAGATTTGTGTTGGGTTAGTGCAAACCATAACTCTTAGTTATGGGTCAAGGTGGTAGTTATATTTGATTTTGCTGTTTTAGGTGACTATTAACCTAAAACGGTTTGGATATTAGTCCTCTCTTGCTGGCCGCATACCTGTTGGTATAAGTACTTTTTGGTGTGATTTGAGGATGGATGAAACAAGGCCACTTGGAAGAGTCAGCAGCCACTTAAAATCAACTTCTGAGGATCTCTTCATTTGGTCACAGAAAGAAGATAGCACTCAGGGCTGAGATGAGTTACAGGTTTTAGGAACTAAAACGTTCTAGACAGACAGGGTCTCACTCCCCAGAGCCTTGCACCTTGTGCCATCATTTACAACTGTTAAAAATGAACGGGAAGAGCTACCAAATCAAAGTGGCAGCGTTTCACATCATTCTTGCAGAGGTGTAAATTATGACACCATGTACAATGCAGTGGAGAACAATTTGTCCAGACTGTAAATGGAACTGAGTAAACTCTTAAACTAGGAAACAGAACAATGTGTGTAATGTGCTGGCCTAATTTGGCTCCAGCAATGTGGCCTGGTGGATGAAGCACTGGATTGGGACTCAGGATACCTGGGTTCTATTGCTGGCCCTGCTAGGTGACCTTGGGCAAGTAATTTCTTCTCTGGGGCCTCAGTTTCCCCCTCTGTAAAATGGGGATAATGATACTAACCTCGGCTGTAAAGTACTTTGAGATGTACTGATGAAAAGTGTTTTATAAAATCTAGCTAATGTTATTGTTGGTAGTAATAGTAATAACCAGATGATTTTGATATTCCCAGAAAATCTGGTACATTCTAAATTGAAATACCTTGGTCTGGAATGCTGTAGCTTTAATTCTTTTTCTTTTCAACTCTTTGCTAATTATGATTATTTAAAGTTCAGCGTTCCTTGTGAACATCTGGTTTTTATTAACAAAAGGTCATGTATGTTCTACGAGAAAATTCTAAACCAGCCTTACAATGTTATCAAAATATATTTCCTCGGGTGCAAAATCTGCTTTCTGGTCATGATGATGGAAAAAACTCAACACCACAATGTCAAACAAACAAAATTACTACCGTGGGAATAGCAGTATGAAGAATTTTGCAGGAGAAATGCATTGCAAATTGGTAGCAATGGGTTGCATTTGCTAAATGACTATATAGAATAAGATTATGAAAAACACCCAGTATAGGCCAACTCCACTCATGCTACTGCTCAGTGGTGGGTGTGAAGACTCTAGCAACATGCATGCTGGGATGTTACAGTAAGCAGGAATTTATAATTGTGGTAGGGAAGGGTTTCAGCTTCACAGAGCTGAAAGAAAGGCAAAATAAATGGCTGATGTTTATCCTGTTTGTTTAGGACACTTACTTGGTATTTTTTAATTAATAAAAAATATTTGTAGACCATCTTCCAACTGTGATACATTCCAAGTCATAGTTTTAATAATGACCATTTAAAGCCATGTATTAAAAACATTGGGGATGGGTAACAGGCAGGTATTCTATTAAATAGCTATAAATTGCCTTGAATTGAAAGCCTTTTTTTTTTTCTTGGATTAAGAGAGAATCCACCAGCACTAGCTAGTCCCTTAGCATTTCATGCCATAGCTACGTTTGTTTTGTTGCCAAGGTAACTATGCTATATCATGTCAACTCTGCATCCTTCTATTGCATTATTGCAGCTGCAACAACTAAGAAGTGTAGCTAGTAAATTAAGGTTGTCAATCATATGAGCAAAAAGGGTATTTAAGAGGTTTCATGTCCATTTCCAATACCCCAGAGGATTAAGTCACAAGAAAAATTCCAAGCTCTAAGTGATGTTTTTTCTGCTTGGTCCTCATTACTTGTATTCATACAGGAAGTTCTGAAGCTTTATAGGAAATATTTTGTGGCCAAAAGGAATTAAAAACTTTTCAGAATTTTCTCAAGCTATTCATAGATTCCAAGTAGGGTGACCAGACAGTAATTGTGAAAAATCGGGATGGGGGTGGGGGGTAATAGGAGCCTATATAAGAAAAAAACCCCAAAATCAGGACTGTACCTATCAAATCAGGACATCTGGTCACCCTAATTCCAAGGCTAGAAGGAACCATTATAATAACCTATTCTGACCTCCTGTATAACACGGGCCTGGTCTACGTTACGAGTTTGTCGAATTTAGCAGTGTTAAATCGAATTAACCCTGCACTCGTCCACACAATGAAGCCATTTTTGTCGACATAAAGGGCTCTTAATACCAGTATCTGTACTCCTCCCCGATGAGGGGAGTAGCGCTGAAATCGACATTGCCATTTCGAATTAGGGTTAGTGTGGCCGCAATTCGACGGTATTGGCCTCCAGGAGCTATCCCACAGTGTACCATTTTGACCGCTCTGGACAGCAATCTGAACTCAGATGCACTGGCCAGGTAGACAGGAAAAGCCCCGCGAACTTCTGAATTTTATTTCCTGTTTGCCCAGCATGGAGTGCCGATCAGCACAGGTGACCATGCAATCCCAGAATCAAAAAAGAGCTCCAGCATGGACCGTATGGGAGATACTTAATCTGATCTCTGTATGGGGAGATTAATCTGTTCTATCAGAACTCTGTTCCAAAAGACAAAATGCCAAAACATTTGAAAAAATCTCCAAGGCCATGATGGACAGAGGCCACAACAGGGACTCAACACAGTGCTGAGTGAAACTTAAGGAGCTGAGACAAGCATACCAGAAAGCCAAAGAATCAAATGGACGCTCACGGAGGGAGGGGCGACTGACATATGTAGCTATCCCACAGTTCCCGCACTCTCCGAAAACCATTTGAATTCAGGACTGAGCTCCCAATGCCTGAATGGTCAAGAACATTGTCGCGGGTGGTTCAGGGTATATGTCGTCAGCCCCGCCCCCATGAAAGCAAAGGGAAAAAAATCATTTCTCGCCTTTTTTCAATGTCGCTGTATGTCTACTGGATGCTGCTGGCAGATGCGATGCTGCAGTGCTACACAGCAGAATCCCCTTGCCTTGCCTTGAGGACGGCAGATGGTGCAGTACGGCTGGTGTCCGTCATCATCGTCCTGTGGGTACTCCTGGCTGACCTCGGTGAGATCAGTCTGGGGCGCCTGGGCAAAAATAGGAATGACTCCAGGTCATTCTCTTCTTTAAGTTTTGCGTAATAGAAATTCAGTCCTGCCTGGAATATCAAGCCAGCTGGAGGCTTCTGCCTCAGACTACTCTCCCAGTCAGCAGCACCACGCAGTCGCGCCTACCCCAGCCTACCCCTTGCTACCAGGGCTCACAATCAGATACTTAAACCTCTACATTTTGCTATAAATAAAAAAATTAAGCTGCCATTTAGAACTGCCCCCCCAACATACATATCCTGGGACATTTTGTATTTTTACCAGTGTTAACCAAAGGCTCACACACAAATGGAGATTCAGTCCTGCCTGTGCTTCTATCCTAGTGCTTATCACAGATTCCCACTTTCAGCTATAGGCTGAGCAAGTGCAGAATGGTGGTTCATTCTACTTCGCTGTAAGCCAGCCACCCTCCCCTCTCCACTTTGATCTCTGCTTGCAGAGGTAATAAAGTCAGTGTTGTTTCTTATTCATGCATTCTTTATTACTTCATCACACAAATGAGGGGATAACTGCCACGGTAGCCCAGGATGGGTGGAGGAGGAGGGAAGCAACGGGTGGGGTTGTTGCAGGAGCACCCCCTAGAATGGCATACAGCTCATAATTTCTGTGGGATGTCTGGGGCTCTGACCCGGAGCGTCGGTTTGCCTCTCTGGTTCTTTAGTAGGTTTGCCTGATATTCTAGGCAGGACTGACTCTCCATTAGACAAAACTTAAAGAAGAGAATGACCTGGGGAGTCATTCCCATTTTTGTCCAGGCGCCCCTGACTGACCTCACCGAGGCCAGCCAGGAGCGCCCATGACAGTAGCAGACGGTACAGTATGGTAACTGTCTTTGCTAACTTGCAAAGGCAAGGGGATGCTGCTGTGTAGCACTGCAGTGCCGCGTCTGTCAGCAGCATCCAGTACACATACGGTGACAGTGGAAAAAAGGCTGAATGGGTTCCAGGGTTGCTGTGCTATGGCGTCTGCCCGGGTAATCCGGGAAAAGGCTGCAAAATGATTGTTTGCCATTGCTTTCATGGAGGGAGGATTGACTGATGACATTTACCCAGAACCACCCGCGACAAATTTTTTGCCCCATCAGGCATTGGGATCTCAACCCAGAATTCCAATGGGCGGGAGAGACTGCGGGAACTATGGGGTAGCTATGGGACAGCTACCCACAGTGCAATGCTCTGGAAGTCGACAATAGCCTCGGTACATGGATGCACACTGCCAAATTAATGTGCTTAGTTTGGCTGCGTGCACTCGACTTTATACAATCTGTTTCCAAAAATTGATTTTTGTAAAATCGGAATAATACCATAGTGTAGACATACCGACAGGCTATAGATCTTCCCCAAAATAGTTCTTAGGGCATATCTTTTAGAAAAACATCCAATTTTGACGTAAATATTGCTCGTGATAGATAATCCACCGCGACTCCTGGTAAATTGTTCCAATGGTTAATTAACCTCTCTGTTAAAAATGTATGCCTTATTTCTAGTTTGAATTTGTCTAGCTTCAACTTCGAGCCATTGGGTCATGTTTTTACCTTTCTCTGCTAGACTGAAGAGACAGTTATCAAATATTTGCATTCCAATTAGGTACTTGAACACTGTAATCAAGTCACCCCTTAACCTTTTCTTTGTTAAGCTAAATATCTCAACTCCTTGAGTCTATTGCTATAAGGCAGAGGTTCTCAAACTTGGTTCACGGCTTGTTCAGGGTAAGCCCCTGGCAGGCCACAAGACGCTTTGTTTACCTGAGTGTCCGCAGGTACAGCCGCTCGCAGCTCCCAGTGGCTGCGGTTCACCGTTCCTGGCCAATGGGAGCTACGGGAAACTCTCTACTTCTACTTGAGATTCCTTTGTTCATACATCCAAGGATCACGTTTTAGCCCTTTCAGCCACAGCATTGCACTGGGAGCTTATGTTCAGCTGTTTATCCATCATGGCTCCCAAATCTTTTTCAGTAACTGCTTCCCAAATAGGCCTCTATCCTGTAAGTATGGCCCATATTCTTCGTTCCTAGATGTGTGCACTTATATTTAGCCATATTTAAACACACATTGTTTGCTTATGTCCAATTTACAAAATAATCTGAAAGGTCACGGATATCAACCATGTCCTGGTCATTATTTACCACTCCCCAACTTTTGTGTCACCTGCAAACTTTACCTATGTGACTTATGTTTTCTTCCAGGTCATTGAGAAAAATGTTAAATAGATTAGAATCAAGAACCGAACTTTGTGGAACCACTCTGAAACCCTCATTATGTTAATTCTCCATGCATTAGTTAGCCAGCTTTTAATCCATTTCATGTGTGCCACGTTAATTTTATATCATTAAAAACTAGAATCAGTGTTGTATAGTAAGTCAACTGCCTTACAGAAGTCTTTATTAATCAAGTGCCGTATCAGCTGCTCAATTATCTTGCCTTGGATAGATGGCAGACTGACCTGATTATAATTACCTTGATCATCCCGTTTACCCTTTTTAAATATTGGCACACCACTAGTTTTCTTCCAGTCTCCTAGAACTTCCCTGGTGTTCCAAGGCTGATTGAAAATCAGCATTAATAGTCCAGCAAGTGTCCATACTAGTAGTGTTTCCGCCTCCACTAGCCAAACATTTTGCATGTTCTTTGGCCTGTAACGTTTATATTTCTGTAGAGTTTTCAAATAGAATAAATATAGAAAAATAAATACAGCAATTCAAAATGTCTGAATACTAAGCAAACGTCCACAGAAAGCATTTTATGCTGGGATAAATCGGGGAAAGGGTGGAGAGCCATTTTCAATCTTGGGTGCCCAAACTGTAGCATAAGTATCCAAATACCCTTTTTAGGCAACTAAGACCCAATTTCTAGACCAGATATAGGACAGAGTGTCTTAACTTGGTTGTGCTCCTTCAAAAGCTGGGCTTTTAATCTTTTGTGTATAAATTTACTATATTTGGTGAGATTTCTATCTCAAAAGCCACAAACGTTAATTCAATTTGTCAGCCAATGTACAAGGAAAAAGAGCACATTACCCTTTCCGGGAGCTGTTTAACAGGTAACTGGTTGATAAATGTTATCTGACGTACAGTGGTTAAATATATAGTTATTTTGCATATACTAATAAATGTCAAGAATAGCAAATGCATTATTTCTGAAAAATGCAGCTGTAAATCATTTGGCAGCATTTTATCTGTACTTAATTTGCACAAAGACATATTTATTTGATTTTTGCTATACTTTATCTTTTTATTAAGTGAAGAATTTGAAATGAGCAACGACTTTACTGATTTTTTTTGAGTGTCTGAAAACTAATTTGAGTGATTGGAAAACATCTACTGTGCTGAAAACCAGATTTAAAAAAATCTGGAAATAGGAAACTTTTGGCTCTTTATTCCTGTTCCTAATGTTATGCTGCACAAGACAAAATAACTAACAATGATTACAAATCGTAGGGGATGACCTAGGAATGCAAGCTACCCATCAAAGAACCCACAGCTGTTGTGCTCCCAAACCAGTTTGAATCAGTTATTTTGTTTCCATTTTCTTCAGAGGAAACGTACAACCTTTTAACAGCCTTTTCCCTTATGTTAACAAAGCCTACTGGCTCCCAAGGTTAGATGAATAGGTTTCTGGTGGGAGTTCAGTATTCTCCCAACGAATAAAACAGACTTCATAATTTAATGGAGACCTCAGCCTTTCACTTCAAAACATTCTTGTTTCCGCTTGCTTACTTCCTACCCTTGGTTATGATGCATTAAGCCCCAAATGATGAAGCAAGGGGGTTCTGATTTGTTAACTCTAACTAAAAAACCCAAACACATAATATTAGAAAAACTGTCAGTAAATTGTGTGAGTTGGAAGACTGCAAGTGGTCCTGGCTAGTTCTAGTCATTGTTGGCAATTTACCTCCCTAAGGAAAAGAATTAGCTATTAGTTTCAGACTTTGAAACTAATGGAGTTTTAATAAAAGTGGCTTAGCAGGGATGCATGCACCAAAAATAATTCTGAATTCTGTTTGCTTACTTTACTTAGAAAGCAAGCAGAACACATTTTTGGTCATTAACTTTTAAAACATTTTATCATGCCAACCTCCTGTGCATATGTGTCACCTCCATTTTATGCAAGCAATGTGTGCACCATAAAATACAGAGGACAGTCAGCAAGTTCATTAAGCTGAATATACACATTCATTTAGGGAGTTAATCCTAGTAGAGTATAGCTTGAGTAACCAGTGTATGCACTGATGTGAGTCTAAGGGACAAGGAGTGAGAAGTTTGCCCCTCCACAGGCTGCAAACAGCAGTGTTGTCACTCTGTATTTGCTATTGCAGCATCAGGGCTGCCCAAGAACATTTTTGGATTATGCCAGTTAGGCCCTTCCATGGCCCTAGTCACATTTGTAGATGGAGAGTGAATCAGGATTTAAGCCAAAGGCCTCTTCTACACTTAGAAATTTGGCATTGTAACCACATTTTGATCGCCTGCCTCATAACATACCACATGTCTACACTGAATTGATGCCAATGGCGCACAGGTGTTTACCCCACCATTTCGATTAGACTTGCTCAAATCAAGAGCAATCACCATGGCGTCCGGGGATGAAATGCTTGGTGTACAGATCAGACACTGGCTTAGAAACTGCACATCCCAGTGCAATCCCAGAATGCCTCCTGCCTTTTGCTCATTCAACTTCTCAACCATAACATTGCATTAATGTCAGCTTTTGGCAATGAATAATAACCTTCGTGATCTCTGGAGTCTGTGTAAACCCAGAAGCGGGGATTATACGTTCTATTCAATGACACAGAAATTTTATTCTCAGGCTATTTTCTTTTATCGGAAGAGCTGATAAGAAATACAATAAGCTGTGATACAGGCAATATCATAATAAGCAATCAGGCCCCCATGGAACCTTTGTTAGACCTAAAGGTGAATCAAAATCTTATTCCCCCTGGATGGAGCAAGCAATTATAATACACTGTGAAATAAATGACAGCTCTGCAAGCTCACATACTGGTTGTGGGAAGGGAGTTTAGCTTACATGAAGATCAGAGGGCATTTTATAGAAGTACTTGTGTGAGTGTGGTGAGGTGGAGAAAGGGCACCATTACAAGCAAAGCTTAGAAATCTGGGAACAACAGTCTTCCTATTGATGCCCCCATGAAAGACACATTAATAAGACAGAACAAAAATCAATGCAAATGGAACCAGACACACACAGCCCTTACAGAGCCTGGATGTGCTTTGAGGATTTACTCCCTGCAGGTGGGTAATAAGGTAGGCAGACTTGTAGCCTGGCACTGGGAGAAATATAGAACCCATTAAGCTCAAGAACTACTCCAGCAATTTTGCATGAAGCTAGGATCTCTGTGGTTGACACCAAACATATAAATGAGTCACTTCTTTGTTCAAGTCCCTGTTCTTGACCCTTAGACATGAGAGGTAGTGCCTTACTCTGTGACTTTGAGTAGAACTAGTTGGAGAAGGGTGATATTTCCTATGAGCATGAACTGCACTCTTGGCTAGTATAGTAATTTGTTGCCATGGGATTGGGTTTTGCAATCTTTGCTCATGGCAGCGAACACTCACACAAGTAATTCCATGGAAGCCAAGGGGGCTACTTGTATTGAGGAAAGTGTTCAGCAGCAGGAAGGCGCAACAATCTGGGAGTTGCTATTTTTCTTTTAATTTGAAACTGATGTGTTGAAAGGAGTAAGAGAGATACAGACATGTGTAGTAGGATATAGTGATGGCACAGAACATCTCTGTTGCTGTATTGTTGCAGTTCTGTGATTACAACAGAACATTTTTGATGGCATTAATAACACATCCTTCCCTGCAATGAGATAATATGCTCTACAGGCAGAAGGAAATGTTTGTAGGTGTTTTGTAGTCTTTTTGCAAATTTGGATTGTAGTACCAGATTGATAGAGGCCATGTCCCTAATTGAATCATTGAACTGGTACAGTATGGATAGTTGTGATGCAAGTTTCCTTCTTCCGCCTTCCAGTATAGTTTAGCCCTAACCAAGAGAAATTGCCCGGAGAAGGTGGATTACTCTTCATGCCTCTCTAGTCCTTGGCTCCTACACTTAGGGAAATGGAGCCATCTGTGGTGGAGGTTATGCAGATACCTCTCTATTAGGAACTGGAATGATACTGACAACTCATCTCCTGTAGGCCACTGAAGATTTGATTTTTAGTAACTCCTGACTAGAGTTGCTGCTGTGACAGTTCATAATTCGTTATAACGTCCTCTCTGGACAGGAACAAGTCATTCTAAATTACTATATTTAGCATTTTGACACTACAGTGATGGGCATTTTACAACTATCCAATATTGAATTAGTCCACTGACCTAGAGGTGAGAGTCTTTTACTATACAGCTTTCCATTCAGTCCTTCAGTGAATCAGATTTATTTGTCTATGCACTGGAGATAGCTTACAGAGTTCTGATACTCTCACAGTTTTACCCATTTTTAGAACCAAACTGAAATGGAAACTCTTTAACAGAGGAGAAATGGTCGGTCAACTTGCTGTTCTTCTAGTACATACACATTTGGGCTCCATGGAGTTGTGAATGCTTGCCCCACAGCTCTTCTGCATAGCTGCAAACTCCTCTCCTCGATGGCAGAATCTTTGCAGTCACCTGCACAATTTTTTCCAGAGCTCATTTTCCCATTCTATGGATTTTTCTGTAGGAAAGGAGCACTTGCCCCCAAGGGATGATGTACCTAAGCCTTCACAGCAGGACTGCACTCTGCTTGCATAAAACTTTTTAAATCACTTAATTACACAATGTTAGATGTGCTATAGCTAAATGAGCTATTTCTGTGCATGAGCTGTGAATTATTGTTTTGAGTCAGGTTTAGACTAGATAATAGTTACAGTCTATGTGAACACATGCTTTCTAAAGCCAACAAATCTGACTTACTATTAAAATACCCACTAATGGTCACATCTGTTACCTTGAGGTGTTTGCTATGTGCTTCCTGCACCTGTGCTAGTGGCATGGAGACAGTGGACCAAATGCTTCTCTATTATACTCCTGCTACATCATTAATTGCAGTGGGCTGCATAGACAGAATTTGGCTCAGTGAGTGTTCGTTGCCATGTCTTGACCAAAGCAGGTGCTCCAACTTCTGGGCTGATGATCCAATGTATCACAGAAATGACATACTAAAGGCTTGTCTTCAGTGCAACAGTTAGCTCAAATTAGTGCACTCAAATTACTCCACAGCACGCCAGCTTCAATCCACCCCCTGATGGACCAAACTAGCTTGAGTTTAAAGCACTACTTAATGTGAGCTAGAGACTTGAGTGTGTGGACAGGAGTCAGGGTAGGGCAAAACTTGAGTTATACGTTGAGCTAACTCTGCAGTGAAGACATGCTCTTAATATGTCACTTAGACTTGGAGAATAAAAGTCTTTTGGGCTGGACTCCTCCCTGGTTTATGCTGACTTCTTCTGCGACAGAACTTCTGCTAACCCAATTCAAGTTGTACCCACCCCAGAGTGTGGTTTCAACAGTGCAGAGAGGCTTCAGTTTCCCTTCTGTCAGGGACCTGGATGTGTAGTCCCTAAACCTTGTGTTGCTGGCTTGGAAAGGAGCATGGCAAGGGCAGGCAGAAAATGTGTTATTTTTTGGTATCTTTAAAGCTGCTTTTGCTGTTGGAATCTTCAAAAGAAGGCAGCAGAGCAGTGCCCCCTTCCCCCCACTCCCAGGGTGAATCAAGATGCTAGTGCATATTGTGCAGTTAGTGACATAAATGGCAGTTCTGTGCATGGACTGAGAGTAGTGTGCAAGAGATCTATAGTGTGGAGGAGATGAGATTCTTTCCCTTGGCTTGCAGGTGGGATTATTTTGATTTCTCGCTATTTCTCTATTTATTGGAGAAACATGAAGTGCCGGTCTGGGAGAGAACATGCATTCTGCACTCCTACAGAAAATAGCAGTCCTACAACATAATAAGTTGCTATTGCAATAGCTAGAATGCACTGGAGGACATTATGACAAAACCAAAATGAGTCCTATTGCATGCATTACGGGATGTTTCATGCTAAGATAAGTTTTCTGGAGGGTGGGCAGGGCCAGCTCCAGACCCCAGCGCGACTGCGGAGGGTTCGCTGGTCCCGCGGCTCGGGTGGACCTCCCGCAGGCATGACTGCGGAAGGTCCGCTGGAGCCGCCTGCCGCCCTCCCAGCGCACCCTCCGCAGGCGTGTCTGCAAGAGGTCCCCCGCAGCTGCGGGACCGGCAGCGCGCCCTGCTTGGGGCGGCCAAATTCTTAGAGCTGCCCCTGAGGGTGGGGGGACTATTTTAGTATCATGACACTCTTCTCTTACCCAGTTTTATCTTGTTTTGCTCATTGAACATTACTGAGAAGTATAGTTTTGGTAAGGACTGTTGGGCGTTTGTATTAGTTTTCAAGCCCTTCTCACCTGCCTATGCTCTAGAAAAAAGCTCACAGGACAGCTTTCCTTCTGCTCCTTGCACACTGCAGGAATGTGTCAGCTGCAAGAGAGCTGCTAGCTTTCTCATTCCCACTCTCTCCGTGGGTGGGCGGAGTGCATTGCATCATGGCACACAATATATGCTTTACAACATTGTCATGAGACAGTGATGCTAATGTCTGCCAAACCAGCCACGCTTGAGAGGCCTCAGGGTTTGCTCCATACTGCACTCTCTGTCCTAGTTAAATCCATTGATAAAGAGCTTTGGCACATTAGAAACTTTAACTGTGATATTTCCTTTCCATGTATTTCACTTGCAAGTTCACTGTTGGGGCAAGGTTGTTGAACTCTTCTTTGTATTTAAAAAGAAAGCAGTACAGTGCTTCTGTTTGCCTGGAATTTCTAAGGCAAAATTGCAGCCATCTTGGCTCCTAGTGGGAGCATAAATTTCTCATTGATTTGGAGATCTCTGCGTGTAGCCTCCACTGCATCAACTGTGATAGTGCTATACTGGCAGTGTCCTGATCTCCAGCATGGCACTATTTGCTGCTAACTAATGAGAGTTCTGCTCACTATGACAAATAGTTTTATTTGCCAGGGTAACACTTTTGCTTTAGGGGATTTAGCAGGATGAATTTACGGGGAGGGATCTGAAGCGCTTGTGCAGGAAAGATTAGCCAGGCTGTAATCCAACTTGATTGCTGGCCAAAAAAGGTGGTTAATGACTACAGGGCAAGTAGCCTGAGACTATAGGAAGTGAAATTATCTAAAATTACAGAGAACAGAGTGTTTTAAAATGGATTTAACAAGTATTTGGCTTGGTCTTTAGCAAATGTTTTGTGAGGGTTTTTTTTCTTTAAAGTGAATCTTTTGAATGGTGAAAAGTGTCAAGTGGATTGCTCTGGAGACTGAAATCCTCTATCTATATAGCAGGTACTCCATAGGCTGTGATGGTGATAAAGCTGCCCACAGTACTCCATCAGCATGCCTGAGTCCTGATCTGGTGGGGCAACCTGCATGGCTGATTTAGGAGCCTAAGCTCCATTGGCTTTCAGACAGGAGAGCCTCTTAAATCACTTTTGAAAATGGGAATTAGGCTCAAGTCATTTTGGTGCTTTTGACAATTCTACTCATGATTTATATTTAAAGTTGCTCTAGTTTAACTAAATATGTGATTTTTAAATTGGTGTACTTACGCCAGTGAAAAACCCCCGTCATGAACACTCTTAATTTGATTAATCCTGGCTGGTATCAGATTAGCTCAATTCAAAAAGAAATCAAGTTCGGCTACACCAATGTAAGCCAGGAAGAAACTGAACTGAGTGTTTTAAAGTTTCACTGGTTTAACTTTAAATCAGTTTTTGAGTTTTGGGTATGTCTACACTGCCGCTGGAGGTGTAATTTCCCACGTGGGTAGAGGTACACATGCTAGCGCTGATTGAACTAGCATGCTAATAATAGCAGTGGAGCAGTCCAGGAGGTAGCATGAGCTAGCTGCCTGGGTATGTGCCTAGGGTCTTGGACAGGATTGTACTTGGTTGGCTAGGCCATCCTGCTGTCTGCTTCACTGCAGCCACACCACTATTTTTAGGGCACTAGCTGGATCAGAGCTAGTGCATGCACATCTAGCTGAGCTGGGAATTGCATCTCCAGCTGCAGTGTAGACACACTCATTGACAAGGCCTATGTCTTCTTCATGAGCGTTCAGTGTTTGTGTTCTAGCAAAGACTACCAAGAGGGACAGGGCCATAACCAGGGCAGGGCGAGCAGGGCAGTCACCCAGGGTGCAAAGTCACAGGGGCAGAAAAATAGGGTAGTGTGGAGGGAACATATGGGTCACATGCCCTCTCCCTCCCCGCCCCATGTCTGCCTTCCATTTAGCACAGAGGTTTTCAAACTGGGGTGTGTGCCCAGGAGCTGGTGGATTGGAAAGTGATGCAAGCAGCCAGGCCTCTGGCTCTCTGTGCTGTGGGAGCCTGCTGGCTGCCCAGGAGCTCCCCCTGCCAAGCTCCCCAAACTGGACACTCCCCCGGCAGACCAGGTGGCACTCTTGCCTGTCCACCCCCTAAGAAGCCCAGTACCAGCTGGCAATGCCCCCTGGAGCTAGCCCTAGCCTGCAGAGCCCAGCTGCCATGCGATGCTCCCCAAGGCACTTGCTCGCTGCTGCCCTGGTGCTACTGGTTCTGCTGCAGGAATTGGGAAAACCTCCTTTCACAGTTTGAAAACCTCTGTGCTAAAGGCAGAAATCTGGGGGGGCACATGACCCTGAGTACCCCCTCTCTCCTGCATTGCCTGTAGGGGGCACAAATTATGCTTGCTTGCCCTGGGCACTGGAACGCCTAGCTACAGCTCTGAAGAAGGGTATAAATTGTGATGGGTGACATGTGAACAGGTGACATGCATAAGATAGAATGTTCCAAAACTTTCCTCCTCCTTAAAATTTGTCTTTAATCTTAACAGAAGTTCCAAATCTCTAAGATAGGACTGTGTCTAACAAACAAAAAAGGGCTTTTCTCAGCTTGACCTCCTGTCTCTTTCTCAGCAAACTTCACTCCTCTCTCAGCCCTTAATATCCCTGACCTGGAGTCACAGCAACCCACTGGGTTTGCCTGCCAGCAGCATAGGCCTGCACCGTCCAATAGCACCTGACACCTGCTTATTATGGGGTTTTTGGTGCTGACATTTGTGGACTGATTTTCAGAGGCACTGAGCCATCCATAATTCCTATTCCTTTCTGTAGGAATTGTGGGAGTTTAGCACCTCCGAAAATTAGGCTGCTGTCATCTGCAATGAGACCACTTGGTCCATTTTGCATAGCTCATCAAACAGTTCATGTGATCAAATGGTATGAAACTTTACTGATCTGGATCCAATCCAAGTTGATGACCTAGAGATGAGTAACTCTGCATCTCATTACCAGTCTTCTGAACCTTCCAGGGTCCCAAATCATTAGCAAATCTGATACTTTTAGGGTTGAATTATATTTTTGTTGGTGCTAGAGAAGTAAAACAGGTGGAGTTCTGCTTTATAATCTTCTCCATCAAATAATAGTCTAACATATGTTGTTTTACAGTAAGTAACAGTAAGCATAGCTTTAACTTTTCAGTGTTTGGTTAGATAGTCATGGATAATTTAAATCAGCACAGCTTGTATGGTTGTAATTTGTACCTCATTATTTGAAGGAAACAGAATACCTCTGAAAAATATTAAAGTAAGTGATAATCCCTCCTGTTATGAAGAAGCGGGTAATTGAAGCTCCATGTTTCTGTTAGCTGTTGGAACTGTTCCAGTATTCCCACTTCGGGCTGATGCTGGGTCACAGAGTTCTTGTAAGAAAAGACAAAAATTGATATCTCTAAAGAAAATTAGACAGTCTTGCAATTGAATTTTTTGATGGGCCCAGCTGGCTGGAAGCGTGCCTGCTCCATGAGATGCCATGCTATCAGGTTGAGTGTGAACAATTAAATATGAAAACACAGGATAGTGTATGCATAGCTTTTCTCCTCAGATGTTCTGAATTTTCCTTAAAAGCTTAGCCCAGTGTTTGGGCTTGTGCCGTAATACAGTGAGTACCCTATGAGCTCACATATAGATGACCGCTGATTTACACAGGTGTGAGATCAAAATCAGGCCTCTAATATCTTGCAAAAAATAGTCTTTAAGATGTCTGAATGATACATTTGGTAAATCAGGTTTGATAGAATTCTCTAAGAGACTGTCCTATTTAAAGAAGTAAATCTTATGAATTTCAATTGCAGCTATGTTGCACACAGTAGGTCAGAGTATAGGCCCACCAAGTTATGGTAAGCTTTTCAAACCATATACATAAAATATCTCTACATTAGTCTAAAAGGAAATTCTTTTTTATTTGAATCTTGGATATAATTGACACTTGCACCCATAATTTTGACTTGGATTTTTTCGTGGTGCCAGGAACAGGGGGGATTTAGTTAACCATGATTTAAATTTGAACTAGGATCTGGAGTAAAGAGTTATCTTTTCACAGGCTATGCTCGTTCTATGAACATTTTTAGAAGAAACAAAATAATGGTTTTCTTTTCCTGAAAACAGATGGTGCTATGACTATATTACTGTTAGCACATCCTACAGGCATTGGGACAAGGATTTCAGTGCCCCAGTGTACTATTGTCTGAATGATCCTTAACCTTGAGGGGAAGGCAAGATGGATTGTGTGTAAATAAAACAAATGAACAAAGGGGGCCTCATGCAATGTCCGACTTGTATTCTACAGCATTACTTGTTCCTCAGCTGAATGACAAATGCAGTGAAGGAGAGACACAGGGTAATGACTGCTCCAGGATCTTCAGCCATTCATTTCTTTATCACAGTGGAATAACTAGGGCTGCTGTTGCTGAACATGTCACCACACTATCACCATCAACTGATGAAACTCATGTAATGGATGAGGATGGATATAAGTGTTTAGCTCCTGTCAACAGATATGGACCAAAGACCAGAGAAACTACTGAAACTGTAAAGAGATTCTAGTTTTAATAACTCTGACAGTTGTTCGCTCAACTGCCTAGGGATAGTATGCTTAGAGGATGACACAATTAGATGTTGCAAATACCACCATTTCTTTTTTGTTTACTATAGTCTCTTAGGGTATGACTCCACTGCAATGTAAACCCAGGGTTAGTGTGACTCAAGTAAGCTGTGACCTATACTAGGAAACCTTAGGTTTGAGCATCTACATTGTATTTTAACCCTATGTTAAGACTTTTCTAACCTATGCTCAAACCTAGGGCTCTGGCATCCACACTGCAGTGTGAAGACCAGAGCCAAAGTAACCATATTCCAGAGTCCGTAGCACCATTTCCACCATCCCTGCTGAAATGTGGCCACTCTAGCCCTAGGACTGTGGTCCAATGTAGCAAAACTTTACTTCCCACCCTGCACATTACAGGAAGTTTGAACAGCCCATCAACACAGCCTGCTGAGCAGTCATTTTGGTTTGTGCACTCCCACCAATCAGAGACAGCAACAAGGAGGAGGTGCCTTTTGACAAACTTGCTTGCACTTTCACTCTTATGGGAAGAAACTGGCAGAGCATCCGTGAGGCACTGTGAACATTGTGGTGGTGCTTTCTGTCCCACCAAAGGTACCTGACGGATTTCCTGATGGTGTTTCAGGAGGAGGAAGAGGAGGCAGGAGTACCCTGGTATTGCAGACTCTCACAGGTTGATGCTGCTGAGCAGAATTGGCATAGCCACTGATGCTCCCTACTATGCCCTCATGTGGACCTGGGATGACCAGCAGTGAGTCCAGAACTTTTTTATGAAGAAGGCCACATTTCTGGAGCTTTGTGAGCAGCTTGCCCCCACCCTCCACTGTAAAGAGACACATCTGAGGTCACTCTTCCCAGTCCAGAAGCAAGTTGCTATAACTGTCTAGAAGCTGCTACCCCAGATGACTACAGGTCTGTTGCCAAACAGTTTGGTGTAGGAAAGTTGGCAGTAGGTAAAGTGGTGGCGGAGGTTTCTGAGGCCATCAGGTGTATGGTTTACCTCAAGGTGGTGGGCATTAAAAATATTCTAGAGGTAATCATTGGCTTTGAGAGAATGGGGTTTCCTGACTGTGACGGGTCTGTTGATGGGACTCATGCGCAAGGAGCACATGAGTACATAAATCACAAAGAGTACCACTCTATTGATATGCAGGCACTAGTGGACCACAGGGTCAGATTTATGAATGTCAAGTGGGCCCTACAGGAAGAGTTCATGGTGCCAGAGTTTTTTGCCCCCAGGAATCTACATTCATGGACAGGCTGGGACACTATTCCTACCAAATGACATGGACATAAATAGTGTTACTGTTCCCACTGTTCTGGGGGACCCCATGTACCCCCATTTGACTTGGTTTGTTACTGTACTCTGATTTGAGGCCCTGCAAAAAAAAATTTGTTGCACTCTCAGCAGGTGTAGAATGGTTGTTGTGTATGCTTTTGGCAGATTGAAATCACATTGGAGGTGTCTACAAACCCATTTGGATGCCAGTGTCATCTATACTGCCCGCATTACTGTGGCTTGCTGTGCTCTTCACAACCTTTGTGAAGCCAGAGGGAGCCATTTCCCCCCTGAACAGACCTATGACAGCCAGGGGTCACTGGATCGGTGCCTCAGCCAGAAAGTGCAGCTACCACTGTGGGAACTGATTGCACTGGGCAGAAGAAGTTGGGGTGCTTTGTGTTCTCACATTGTGGTCTTGCATGGCCCAATGGCAGAGGGGGAATAGTACCTGTATGAATGTGTTTGTGGGGGGAAAACTGGCTCATTTATTTTTGTGGGGGACAGAGCTTGGAGGGCAGGGGTGGGCTTGATTGCCATGCAATGCAAATCTGAATGACATGATGAATAATAAATTTGGTGGGGGGGGGGCACAATGGCTGCACAAGTGGAATTTGCTGAAATGTGAATTGCTGTGCCTAGCTAAATAGAGGAATACCTTTTCTTGTTTACTGATGTGTAATTGCTCTTGAACATGTTTTTAGCTGTATTACCTCAAATCATGAGTATGATATGATGCAGTGAGAGCAATAAACTTTCTTGAAAACATAACATGCTTTATTTATAAACATGTCTCCAAAACAGCAAATCACTCGTAGTCTTGGGCAGACCAACTTCAATTACAACACCACACACCCAAAAAGAAACAGCAGGAAATAGTTAATAGCCAATCTCCCAACTGCTTACGTGTCCCCTGGCCCCACATTCTCCTTTTCCTTCTTTACACATTTTCCCCTCACTTCATAGGTGCTGGAACTAGAGGTGCTGGGGGTGCTGCTGCACCCACTGGCTTGAAGTGGTTTCTGTTATATACAAGTTTTATGGTTTGGTTCAATGGCTCTCAGCACCCCCACTATACAAATTGTTCCAGCACTGCTACCTCACTTTGCGGTGGGGGAGAAGGTTGGAGGTTTCCGCTGGAGAGGGGTGGAAGAAGGAAAGCTGCATAGTGTTTAGTAGCCCGGCCCAGCAGCTAATGAGTCCTGCATGCCTGGGCCGCCCTGACATGGAGTTGTTGTCCAAGCTCCTGCTGGGCTGAAGGTATGCTGCAGGGTGATCGTGCCATGGTGTGGGAGAGGCAGCAGGAGATGGGACTCTTGCTGTCATTATAGACAGGAGTTGTTGAAGCAGTTGTCTCTGAGCTCTGTCCTACTCCCTCAGCCGCCATTCCTGTTCCAGGAACTGCTTTGCAAGTGCCAGTTCCCTTGCTGAAATGTTGTCCTCCATCTGGGCAGCGAGCCTCAGCCTGTCAGCTCGCCGTTGTTCTAGTCTTTCTTCTCTCTTTTTCTGTTACTGGACCTGCTGGTCTGCCCTCTCAAGAACATGGACATAACTTCACCAGGGAAACACTTCCTTCTGGAACGGTCCATGATGGTATATTGGGCCCAGGATCAAGTTCCTAAAGAACAGCAGGAAGAATAGGACAAGTGTCCTGAAATACAAGTCTCAAGGACATAAATCTAGCTGCCCTAAACTGAGCTGAAGGGGATGCTCCTGTCCTCACACCATCTCTGGATACAGCCTTGTTAATCACGGTTACAGAAGTCCAGAGACAATGGTAAGTCTAAAATTATAAAAAAAAAATCATAACTAATTGCCATATGGGTGAAGGTGTATAGTGCCCTTGTGGCAAAAGGCTTTTTCTGTCATTTCAGGCCTTTCGTATTTTGGGAGACATAACAGTTCTTGTGGTGCCCTCTTTGCAGAGGGAGATGTTATTGCAAGCTGCTGAAGGGAAACCTGCAGTGTCTGCAGCTGAATTATTCAAACAAACAGTGACTGAACAGCACGTTTGTGAGTGGAGTGAACTAGTCCTCTCTACAGGTGGGCCTGGAAAATATGCCCTTCCCCACAGGGTGACTAGCTATCTGGAGTTCCTGCTTTAGGAGCAGTTTGCAGCCATCAGCAGCTAGGATTGGGTCAGAATCTATGTTGGAATTAACATGTTGCAGCATTAGCTCACACTGTAATTGCTGCATACAAACATGCTGAAATCTTCAGCTTTTCTCCACCTGGCACAGTTCTGGGGAAAAAACAGATACCACACTTTTACTTTGGAGAAATGATTTTGCGACCTGCAGACTGCATGTATTATCTCTAACTGAAATGCATTTGATTTGGAAATAAAATACCATTTCCCAAACTCATACACTCAATTCACTGTTTACAAGCAGCTGCATAGACCCAGGAGGAGTGATTGCAGAGTTGCAAATTTCTAATTACTGAAAGGAAAATGACAATGACCCTAGCAAACCTCTGACTTAACAGTTAAAATAACCTGTACAGCTGTTTATGAATGTTTGAAATTCCTAGTCGCCATTTTGAACTCAACATGGGGTTGGGTGGCGGGGGGGATGCCTAGGTGTTGTGATACAATCCACCTTTATTGGCCAAACACTTACCATTTTTGCATTGTTTCTTACAGCAGAAATGTCACCTCCTTCCTTCACCAATTTTGTAATAAACTTTTAATTTGAGTTACACACTGACCAGGCTCTGAGGCAGCTTCTGTCTCCATTGGATTCTCAGCAGGCTAAGCAGAGGGCTGTTCCTTGATGGGGGGAAAGGAGGAAAATCAAACAGCTTTTGCATGTAGGCACCAAGAATTTGCTGTTGATCCTGATCCACAGCCTGCTCTGGGACTGGTTACATTAACAGTCACTGCGTGCTCCTCACTGGGCACCTACTGCTGGGTCCCATCAGTCCTAATGCTGGATTCAGGGCCAGCAGGGCACCATCCTAGCTCACCAGGCTGTCATGAAGCATGGTTGGCTCCATGCTGCGTGCAGTGTCCAGGACCCAGTCAAAGTCTCATTGTAAAATGGGCATGTCTTTGGTGAGCCTTCTGGTACTCGCTCTTCAGCCTCTTAATACACTCCCTGCACTGATCACCTGTCTGGAAAATCTGCAGAGCTGCCATCTTTTTAGTTGTCTGCTGGTACGCATGGTCATTTCTGGTGCTTTTACTGAAGCCCACAGTTTTACTGGCCTCACACCAGTGATTCACCAAGATCTTGCTGTGCTCCTGTGACCAGGAAGCAGCTGACACTGCCAAAGGCTTGCTCGGTTTGCTCTCCATTGCAAACCCAGGAGGCTCTCTGATAGTGTTCTTACAGATTGGAGATCAGAAGAGAATGGGTTAATGCTGACCTGAGCTACTGCCATTTGCAAACGGGCAGGGACTTCCATTTTCCAGAGAGTGGATTGCAGATTGTTGGGATAGAGAGGACTAAGGAAGGTTATCTTGTGGGATATTTCCAGGTGACTCCCAGGACCTGAGTCAGGTGGGGCTGCATCTACTTTGAAAGAAATAGGGCTTGGACCCTGGGTCCTGGCTTAATTTGAGCTTGGACCCTCTAGCCCTGCAGGATTCTGTAGCCCTGGATCTGAACCTTGGATTAGTGCAATTATAGTATAGATGCAAAGGGGGGTTAGGCTTGAGCCCAGGCTCAAGCATGGGCTTACATTGCAGTGTAGACATACCCTTAGACTGCTTTTAATCTTGATCATTTTTTCCCCTGATAACTTTATAGCTCTGATGCTAGTTTTAGAGAGAATGCATCTTCTTCACTGTGATTATCACAACTTCAAGCTGCAAAGGCAACTTTGGTCCAAATAGTTTTCAAAGATTAATGCGCTTCTCTGCAATGTGAGTTGTAATGAAAATAATTTATATATATAAATGTTAAACTCATGGTGCTGCCTATGCTTGATGTTGTCCAATGCTAAGATCCTCTTTTCAGTTGCTTATGACTTTTGCCATACTTTAAGTATTCAGACTGAAATTTTCCATGCCAGATATCTGCCTCAGGCTGTGCACTGAATGAGATTGGGGAGGGAGAGCTGTTGAAAAAATAGCATGTGATAGTGTAATTAAAGACTGTATCATAATGCATATGTACTAGCAAAGGTTTCACAGGTGACCTTAATTCTGGGATATTGCAGCTTTTTGAGTGTTTGACTTCGTAACTTTAATTTATGAATGTAGGGTTTTTTTTGTTTGTGTAGGTAATATATAGAGGCATACCAAGGAAATCCAAACCTTTAAATGCAATTATCGAAGGGCCAGTAGGAGCAAAAATTCCTTCTGAAAAGGGATGTTCTGTTGTTAACATGAACAAACAACTTCTATGCATTTTTATCCAAAACCCCACTATCTTCTAGTAAGTCTCATCAAAGGACTCAAATATCTTTCACAGAAGAATTCACTTTAATTAAAAAAATGCATATCTTTAAATAACAAAGGCAGAGGCAGCCAAATATTAGAGTCAAAATGCCTTTTTGTTGCTGGTTGAAATGGTGTAGGGTGCCTCTGGTTTTTAAACTATATTCTCCCATAACATCCATGGAGCAGCTATAAGCCAAGTTGGTGTATCTTGGTTCCAGAGCGCCGGCGTGGCTTTTTAGCATGCTTTTGTACTTCAAACAAAGAAAAATGTCCCATTTCTGCCACATATATACAGTTGGCTCCAACTCATTCCCAAAAGGGGAGATGGTCTGGTAAAAGAAGGCCACTTACAGTTCTTTGTACCACTGATACAGTTTCTAGTATCCTGAAATGTATGACAATGAAAACCTGTGTAATGTCTTGCAGGGCCAGCTCTAGGCACCAGCTTGGGGCGGCGAAAAACCTGGAGCTGGCCCTGATGTCTTGTAGAAAAGATCTTTCTCTTCTTAGGTTTTATTGCCGCTCACTAGCCTCTGTCAGTTCAGAAACACTGGAAAATGCGTTCTTAACCAAGCCTCAGTGTGGTAGTAAGAGGGACTGCTGTGTGTAAAACTTATGTGATCATTAAAGATCCCATGACACATATTGCAAATATCGGGATGTTGGCCCCACTGTCCTGGCCACATTCCAGTTTGAATAATTGTTAGGTCAAATGTGTCCCTATAGTAATGCCATGGGCCCATTCTGTCTATTTTACCCCCCCTAGGGTTACCATATTTGAACATTCAAAAAAGAGGAGACTCCATGGGGGGTGGGGGAGGATTTGCACCAGTATCTACCAACTCGCGTTGTATTAATGTGTTGTTATACTGTTATATATGCTGTGTGCTACATGTTGTCTGTATTGAGTATATATAAGAAAAAGTGATAAGGCCTCAAAAGTGAAGTTTAGTTATTTAAAGTTTACTGTACTACTTTATATGAGTCCTTTTCTTTCTCCTCATGTGCCCACACATACTTCTCTGTAGATCACATTTTTTCTCAGCAGTAGTTGATTGCTCCTTAAGAAGGCATGAAAGTCTTTAGAAGAAGTTTGTCCGAAGTTGTACTGTACAAGTAAAATTCCTTTCAGCGACTCAACATTCAAGTTGTTCCTTTCCTTTGCCCACTGGCTTCGCATCAGTGAAAAAATTCGCTCTACATTTGCATTGTGAGAAGGAATAGCAAAGAAGTACTGTGCAATCTTTAACAGTTCTCCCCTAACTGGCCCTATGTACAATTTCGGAAACCCAATGCAGCCCTCAGGCCAACAAGTTTGCCCACCCCTGTACTAGACTCAAACCCAGAGTGCCAGAAGCTCATCAGCAGACACCAGCCTCAGCTACAGAGTTTGGACCCAGCTCAGAACTCACTTCGGCCCAGACCTCAGGGTTCAGGGATATTTGGGTCACCCACGAGGTCTGATTCTGAAGTCACAGCCAAAGTTTGCCCTGAGAGGTTAGGTCTGTTTTTGTTCCATCTCTAGTTGATGGAAACAAACTAAGTCTCTGGGGTGAAGTTGAGCCCAATTTGTGCAGCTGAAAGATTCATGGCTCCAACTCAGAACCAGATGAAGTTCTGAGATTTCTAAGGCACTTCCCTTTGGGCTCGTTCATGGGGGAGCAGAGGAGGGAAATCAAGTAGATCACAACCTAAAAAAGCAGCCTGACAAAACATTGCAACACAAAAGCTGTTGGCTCATCCTGCCCCATCTGTGTCTGATTTTCTTTGACTGGTTGCTGGTTTGATTTTGCAAATACTCACGTCAAGGCTCTTTCCCCTGCATCCTCCCCGACTCTCCTTGCACCCATACACCTCCCAAACCAGGCCCCATGGACCAGAACCAGCCCAGGCGCAACAGGCATTGGTCCCCATCCACATCCCACCCAGCTAAGGGTCAAATTCAGCCCCCACTGCTTGGCTTGCATGGGAAAGCGAGCTGCTGGGGGAGAGGAAATCGGCTGCTGCTCTAGGAAAGTCTCTGTAGTAACAGGATGCAAGGGAATAATAATAAAAAGAACCACCAGAAAATATCAGGTGTCAGCAGGCTGGGTCCCAGCCAGCATGTTTGCTAGGAGAGATCAGAAACGCTTAACATCACTGCCTGCCTTGGTTTCATCCCCCCTGTGTTCACACCTAGGCTGCATGAGCAGTTCCAGGGCCCCAAAATGGAAAAACTGTACCTGCAAGAGACACAAGGTTGTCACCGTGCAGCCTGCTAGCCCTGTAGAGTTGCACTCTGGCTTGCCAGGCAGTAACGTCTCGGCTAGACCAAGCCCCAAGCGAATCAACAGCTCCCTCACCCAGCTGCATGGTCCATGCACAGACAACTCTCCCTTCTCCCATTGACAGGGGAGGGTGTTGAGGGCTGGCTCTGGACAATGCCTAGCCAGGCTGAAGTTCCATCTTCCATGGGAAATGGTTCTTCGTTTCAGTGCAAGGAGTTGCAGAGGCAAAAGTTCAAATCATCAAAGTTAAGCAGAACCTTTTGCTCATTGCTAGCTGGCTTCATCTGCAAAGCACTGTGCAGACAGTCCTTGATTTAGTGGAGCCCCCCAGGGATGGAAAGTCCACCTGGGGATTAGGGCGATAGTAGGACAAGGTGCTTGCAACCTTAGCAGCTGCACAGTGGATGGGGCTGATCAATGAGGAGGTACTTCTGCTCCCAGTCACTGCAGCAGCCAGGACAGCCTGGGGTCGGGGCCTCTCCCAGCTCCAGCAAGGGGTCGGGGCAGCCCAGGCTGGGGACTTCCACCCCAGGGCAGACCAGGCTCGGGGCTTCCATCCTTCTTCCTCTGCTCCAGGAATTCCACATCCCCCTCCTCCAACGGCCGAGGCAGCCCAGGCTCTGACCAGGCTGGGGACTGATTGTCTTCCACCCCAGCCGAGGCAGCCCGGGATTGGGACTTCTGCCCTGCAGCCCTGTCCTCCTGCTGCCCCAAGCTCCTACTGCGGCTCCCTGGGCTTCCTTCTCCAGCGTCTCCTGGGGGCTTCCGCTCCTGCCGGCTGCAGCCAGGGCAGCGTAGGCTCAGGAATTCCGCACCCTCCCTTGCTCTCCCCTTCCTAATGGCCGAGTTAGCCCAGAGGCTCCAGACTTCTGCTCCCGGCTGCCACCCAGGCTCAGAGGTTCTGCATCTTCCTCCCTGCCCGGCAAAATCCCAGACATTTTGAGCTCTTTAAAAATTCCTCCCGGATGGCAATTTAAGATCTAAAAATCCGGATATGTCCAGGAAAATATGGACATATGGTAACCCTAAGCCCTCCTGGAATTTCTTTTGAAACACAATATTTTTCCTCTCCATGTTTCTCTTATGGCACTGCTTTACAGTGCTGGACAGTTGCCACATTTCGTTTGAGTTGTGGCTGCAATTAACTGTTGGTGTTAGCAAAACCGCTTGTGATCCATGTGGATGAAAGGCACTAAATAAGTTCAAGATCATTCCTCTTCCCTCTGTAGCCAGACAGGTGCAGAGAAGAGACAAAAATACGAATTTAAGAATCTTGAATGAAAAGTAGAGAACCGCGAATGTAGACTATAGCAAATAGCTTTAGGGTCTCTGAAGTTCTGAAAAAAAATATTACTTCATAGAAAGATTTAGTAATGTGTGGCAGAGAGACAGAAGAGAGCTGTTTTCCCCCTCTGAATATCTAGCACAAAATGCCCCAAAGCATGCTCTGAAAACACACTGCACTTTGGCACCAAACACTGCAACCTCCATTGTGCTTCTCAAGCCCTGTAAGGTCTGACCATTGATACTTCACTTGCAACTGTGTGAGATAGAAACTTCTGCTTCTATCATTTTACTGGACCTCCCAGGCCTGGTTTGACTGACAGCTCTTTCAGTTAGATGCAGTGTTCTGGGTATCCCAATTTAACATGACAGCAGACATAAAATCAACAACAGTTAATGAATCTTGGTTGTTGTTAATGAACCATAAGGATTGACAGCAGTGGCTGTAGTCATTAATTCTCTCTATTGTGACTTCACCCTTTCCATTATGTTTTAGAACCTTTTATCTACACTGGTTGCCTAAGGCAGAGTGGCCTGCAGAGATGAGACTAGTAAAGCTTAGAGCCCAAAAAAATGACAAATTGCACTGACAGCATTTTAGCTTTTAGTTTTGTATTTGCTCAGCTGTAGCCTGGAAGCCCTGTCATGTGAGACATTTAAAATGAGACTGGACAAAGCTCTTGAGAATATACTGTAGGGAACAGTCCTGCACTGGCCCATGAGACATGAGTTAAACAACATAATAAGGCCTTCCATCTTCCCAGAGAAAGAGACTGCGTGAGTCTAAAATTTTCCCTGCAAATAACTCTTCCTTTAAAAACTCCAGCCCAAGTGTATACATAATTAAAAAAAAAAAACTTTTCATTTTCACAGCTACAGCACTGGCCCTCTCCTAATCAAATTGGTCCCATGGTGCTGTTGTACAGTACAAGACAAAATCCTACATGCCTTTCTTGGTCAAGATTCCCGGTGAAGTCGATGAGCATGTTCTCTGAATAAGGAACAACAAATAGGCCCCATAAGTGATAGTAACTTATTTATTCTTACACTAAGATAAGTGGCAACTGGAGCAGCAGTTACCTGCCCTATTGTTATGTACTGGCTTTGTGTTTTTATGAGTTGACTTTTGCCCCTTAGTGATTGGTATTTCATAGCAGCTAAGCATATTTGCCTTTAGCCTGTGATTTTTGGAGCTGATAGATCAGGATTCTAATACCAGCATTTTGTGTATCTGTGTGATTTATATGATAACTGTTCATAGTCTGCAGTGTATACACCTGGGGATTTTTCAGAACATGGTTGGCAGCACTAGTGATTAATTGCTGGAAGGACAGGCAACTGAGTTACTTAAGCTAAGGTGGTAATTTATTATTCTTGTGGTTGGGATGAGTGAAGCTCAAAAGGCTCAGTTTGGATTGGCAGGCACAATTTTGAGAAGCTTATCCAAACCATCTAGACCAGTGATTCTCAAACTTTTGAGGCTCAGAACCCATTTGTAAATGTTTATGGCCTGTCGCGACCCAGTAAATAGTCTGGGGATGGAGGCCCTGGGGTGGTTTTGGTTGGATCCTGTGCCCCAGGGGCAGGGCCGCCCAGAGGATTCAGGGGGCCTCGGGTCTTCGGCGGCGGGGGGCCCCCCGCTTCAGTGGTAATTCGGCCGCGGGGGGGTCCATCCGCTCTGAGACCTGCCGCCGAAGGCCCCGAAGACCCAGCACTTCGGCGGCGGGTCCCACTTCGGCGGTAATTCGGCGTCGGGGAGTCCTTCTGCCTCGGGGCAGAAGGACTCCCTGCTGCTGAAGACCCGGAGCAGAAGAAGCTCCAGGGGCCTCAAAAAACTCTTGTGGGGGGCCCCTGCGGGGCCCAGGGCCTGGGGCAATTTGCCCCACTTGCCCCCCCTCTGGGCGGCCCTGCCCAGGGGGGTTGGCTCCTACTCTGGCACTCACCCTACAGCGGTGGATCCTGTGCTGTGGGGCTGGCTGGCTGGATTTGGCTCTCTGCTCTGAGGTTTGGCCCTGCCACCCTGACTGGACTAGATTTGTATGAGTGGAGTTGTGACCTGGCTAATGGAATTGCAATGACAAATTTGGTCTACCTGGACTCCTGTTGTCATGACGGCTGGGCCAAACCTGAGTGGCATTGGGACCCCAGAGGTTGCAGTGCCTGGAGCAGGGAGGTCAGCCTACCCAGCCCTATGGGAAAGGAGCCACAGGAACTGCTTTGTGACCCTTCAAAACATTCTGAGAAACCCAATCTAGACCCTTGAAAAGTTAGGCTGGAAATTGTAAGAGAACCAGCATTCTTATGAAGTTTGATTCACCTGCTTCCAGTCTCAGTTGAAATATCACACAAACAGCATCTCTTGTGGTATTTTGGCATTTCTGAGGCTGGCCCTGATGCAATGAAAGATGAGCCTGAGTCATAAAATTCCAATCTGAACATCCCCAAATTGAGGAAGTGTTTGGACCCATCTCTACCAGAAATTAGAAGAAAAAAACCTCGTAAGTGAACATATCAGAACCTCAGAGGTTGCAGTTCACTCCTAAAGCTGCAGCAAGCTTTGCAAAAGTGAGGGTGGATAGTGGTAATGGAGGGAAACTAGTTTGCCCTTTCCTGCTTTTAGGCCTGTACTTCCGCATGCTTTAAAAATCTTTTTTATTTTACTGTGAATTTCTGATATTTCTAATTGCACATAACAAGCAGAATATTTTATTTATCCTAATTTAGCATGTGCCTCTGATGTCTATTGGATACTAATTTTCAGTAATGCTTGTACTTGATTTTACTGTTCAGTCTGCAAACTCTGTACTTAAGGATATTAAAATCAGAAATGTCAATTGAACTAGACACTCAGAAGTCAGGCTCATCAGAATCTCAGGTGAATCTTCTTAAAATGTCATTTATTTTCTCCAGAGTCTTTTGCAAATCACTACATTAAAATGAAGGATTTTAAAGCACTTTTAAGCTGGGAATGGTTTATACACTACATTAAAACTACTTAACTTTATATGTTGATTTCTAACCTGAATAGCATTAGCTACCAAATGTATGTTAGGGTTACAGAATGTAAAACGTTATTCATTCTTGATAACAAAAGCATTACTTCTCAATGTCCTTTTTGCCATAAGAGTCACCTTTCATCCTTAATATTTAGAAGTAATGGTCTTTAAAGAAAGATGTATGACTGTCTATGATAAAAACCAGTAGTTTGGCTTTTTTTTGCAGAGGATGGGTAAAACACCCTTTTAGTGCTAAAAATGTTATCCGGAGAAAACATAAAAAGGGACAAGGCTTATTAGGAAAACTCTTATGACTTTGATGCATATTTCCAACATAATGGGAAACTTTTCAAAGTAGTATGTGGAGATTAGCAACACAACTCCCAGAGATTTCAGTGGGAGCTGCATGGCAAAGTCACTGCAAACTGCTCTGAAAAGTATACCCTGGTGTGCTTAGAGAAGTGTATTTGGAATGGAAAAATAGCATAGGGAACACTCAGGTAATGCTTCCCCTCCTGCCCACAATAACAAACCAATATCTGACAAGGTCCCATTTTGTTTTTGGATGAATATCCTTTATTCTATTTTCAACAAAATACTCAACTTTATTGTATTTGGCATTTATGACACATGTGACTTTTTGCCACACAGCCAATCAGAGGAACTAGATCTTGCTATTCTTAACTACCCCTACAATTTCTATCACCAGTCTGGCACTCAAATCAAATACGAATGGCAGTTATATTTTCTCTGCTCCCCACCAAAAGTGGTAATGACTGAGATGAGTGACAGATATCTGTGGTAAAAACAACATTTACATGTTTATTCTGCAGCATCCTAGTCAGTTATAAAGGTGAGGGTGATGGACAGCTGAGTGCTGATTGTATTACATGGTAATGGACTAAATAAACTACTGTGTTGTGTTGGACTGATATACAGACCAGTATGTATAGAGAACTCATGAAAGTAATTAATTAGATTATTTTTGCTATTAGATTGTAGGAGAGTCTCCTAAGGGAAGTAGTGGAAACCCTACTTACTTAGGACATCTACAACTAGATTAGACAAATCAGTTGCAACCTGTATTACCGAAGGTACATCTGCGGTCCCCATTACTGTAGTATGTGAGCACTTCCCAATTTTGAGTGTATTTACCCACAAAACACCACTGTGAATTAGGGAAGTGGTGGTGTCCTTATTAACAGATGAGGAGCTGAAGCACAGAGAGACTAAGTAAATTTTTCAAAAGTGCTCAGGTCCCATTTTCAAAATGACTTAAGCGCTTAGGAGCCAAAGACCCACTGAAAGTCAATGGAACAGAGCTTTTGAAGTATCTAAAGTCACTTAAGGCAAAAATTTCAAAAGAACCTCACTCAGGAAGCCTGTGGCAGAGTAGAGAATTGCACCCAGGTCTACAGAGTTAGAGGCTAGCACCCTAACCACTAAACCATCCTTTCTCCCTACTAGACAAGGAACTATCACCTGTAATTCCTATGACTCGTTCTCTGTATATCAGATGACTTTCTATGGACCCAGGATGAATAGTTACTGTGTCATAAATAAACAGATAGTTAAGGGTTAAGGTCTCTTTTACCTGTAAAGGGTTAACAAGCAGTACCTGTGGACACCTGACCAGAGGACCAATGAGGGACAAGATTTTTTTCAAATCCGTGTGGAGGGAAGTTTTTTTCCCCTGTTCTTTGTTTTCTTAGAGAGTCTCTTTTGGAATTTAAGAGAGTCCAGACATCTTAATCAAGTCCTCCCAGGTTTCTGCAATAAATCCTTCTATTCAAGCTAGTGAGTATTAGCAAGGAACTAGTATTCTTATACTTTTATTTCTGTATTTGCAATTCTGTGTTTTGCTATAGAATTTCTTTAAGTCTGTACTGTGATTGCTTTTACTGAGAAAGAAGGGAGGGGGAATTCTCTCCAGAGATTGATAAGTTTAGACCCTGTATTGTTTCATCTTGATTACAGAGACAGTGACTTTTCTTTTTATTCTTTAATAAATTATTTTCTTTTCTTTGGACTTGGTTAATTCCTTCTCTTGTGGAAATTCAGGGGAAGGGGAGGGGGGAGGAGAAAGTTCCTCCTGGGTTTGATTCAAGCAGTTTGAATCAGGTATCTCTTCCCAGGACTAGGGAAGGGGAGGGGGAGGTAAGTCCCTCTTTGTGTTGAGTCAAGGATTTGACTCGGTGTATATCTCTCCAGAGTGGCTAGGAGAGAGGGAGGGGGGAAGTGGGCTGCTTCCGTGTGCAGAGATTCAGGGACATTGAATCTGTGTTCACCAGGGAAAGTTGGGGGAACAGGCAGTGTATCAGACACTTAGAAAACTGATTGGTGGCAGCGTAGTAAATCTAAACTAGGATTTTAGTTTAGAGGGAAACCAGTGCAGGTCCCCACATTGGAACCCAACAGCTCCAAGTGGGGGGTGAGACCTATGACATGGAGGCAGCGAGAACCAGACCTAAACTAGGATTTTAGTTTAGACAAGTCAATGCAGGTCCCCACATTGGAACCCAACAGCTCTAAGTGGGGGTGAGACCTATGACATACTGCAGTTTTGAATATATCTCTCAAAATTTTTGTGAATACCCTATAAATACATCAGGCCAACAAGTATGCCTGAAGATGTCTATTAAGGTAATGTCTTCAGACAGCTGCCCATGGGGTGGGCTTTGGGGGGTGGGAGAAGAGCACAGAGCTGGGCTTCATTATACATAATTCAGCCTAGAAGCAAGGGAAACAGACTTCTGGGCCAACAGAGATTGTCAGGTCCCAGGAGCAACTATGAACTGGCCTACTGCTGTTAGCATGCAAGAACCACTCACACTAGCTTTTCATCCTTATGTTTTCTGGACCTGTAATAGTGCCACTCACCAAAGCTGCATTTACACAAGAGTAAATGGTTCCCTTCATTATCTGTTTCTTAAGAAAATACATTGTTCAGCAGCCCTTGTGATTTGGACTGTTAATACCATAGGGGAAAGAAGAGTTAAATTGAGTTGAATACAGTACATTGACCCTGACCAGGTTGTGGTTAGGGTACAAGGGAGAGGGATGTTGCCTGCAGAGAGGCAGCTCACTGATTTAGGGTTGCTGGGATACAGTGCCACCTGCTATATAGTTACTCAGAGTAAATATGCTTATCACATATTATAAGGGAATATATAACTTGTGTATCCTTACATTATTTGTGCATCAAGAATGACTTGCAACCTCAAGATTTCAGTCTCCCCAAATCTTTTGAAGCTGGGTCGCTCCTTTGGTGGCACATGCTGCAGGAAATTGTTGATGATCAGGAGGTGACACTCGTCCTTCTGAGTGTATTGATAGGGCTCTGTATTGTTGGCAGCACCACCTGTTGGAAGAGCCATGAAACTAAAATTCTGGCTACTTGTGTGTGTTTAAAATACCTTTGCACTTTTTTGCAAGACTAGGGATTCTAGCTCCAGTATCCTCACCAAATTTTTTGCTGCCTTGTGTCAAGATTTTCCAGAGTGGTTTCCAGGATTTTGGGTGTCCAATCTGGGACACTTTAGGATAGTCTGACTTTCAGAAAGCGGCTCTGTTTTTAGACATGGCTCAAGGCCCAGTTCAAATTGAGTTGGGCACCCAATTCCTTATTCTCACTTGTAAATATCTACCTGGGTGGTAATCACACTTGGCCTATATAAAAATTACCTCCGTCGTTTCATAAGTTGAATACCTTATTCCTTACCTTGTGCCCTAAACTGTTCAATGCTGTTGTCATAGACTGCTAAACAGCTGTTGCAGTCCATATCATAGGGGGCTGCACTTCATTAGGAGACACAGGACTTCCTGTAATGCCTCTGTGCAATTAGTTAGTTGATTTTGGATGAAAGCTGTTAAATAAATGCAAAAGCAGGATCATTACCAGACTGGGAAAAAAAATCCCTAAATTGCAGATTTTCTTCATGTTGTCCTTCTTAACTCCCCCTCCTCTGCTGTTAACATATGAATGTCAGTAGAGTTTCTATGGAGTTAACTTTTCTTAGTTTCATTGGAGGTGACTTCTGATTTAATTTCTAGAAGTCAAGCAGAATGTAGTCATCGTTCTATGTTAGTCATTAGCCATACCTCTGTGATCATGGATACTGTAACAGTAACCACTGAAGGCAGTGAAAACTGACCCCAGTCCAGTGGGAAGATTCTAATCTTTGTAACCCTGGCCTGTGTCATCTGACTTTGACCAGGAAATTAATATAAGTCTCTTAATAGCACTCCCGTGTATTGCACCTTCATTACAGGAACTAGGAGTACAGATTACAGTCTACAGTAACTCTATTGGCTGTACTTTCACTGAGCATATTCATTGAATCTACTAATGTTAACACAAATTAAAGAAGGAATCTCTTGGGCAGAATGAGAGCATTGATCACAGTTATTCAGCTCAAAAAAAGCCTTATGAAATGGCATGTTTCCTAAACCCCTTAGAACATCTAAGGTGACAGAAGTTACCTAGGAAACCAGAGATGCATGTCCACACATCTTTTTGGTGCTCTGTAACAAATGGCTAATGTGAGTTTGGGTCTGAACAGTGTGTTCCAGGGCTCAACATCTGCCACATGCCTAAAAGATGCTTGGAATTGCATCTCTGGTTTCATAGGTAGCTAATCTGTATTTATTGGAAGGGAGCATTAAATCATACCTTCAAGTTAGACAAACTTAAATTTAAAATGCTGAGAGTGGGAGATGTCATCTTTGTTCAGGACATATATTATAGAAGATGTTTATTCAGACCACTGGGTTTTAATTCAGTTCTGAGCCTCCTGAAATCATTCAGAATCAAGTGAAATACTATGCTGTTGTGGTACACAGACATGTTTTTTCTGCCCTTCAGTAGTCTCCTGCAGTCACCGGATTAAAGTTATTCAAAGCCTGGGATGGATTACTGGCTGATGGCTATTCAGCGTGCTATGGGATAATGTTTGAGAAATTTAATATTTTTCATTCCTAGAGTACCTTGTCATTCATTAATCCTCACAATACCCTTGTGAGCTAGTAAGGAATAGCCCAATTTTGAAGGCCAATAAGAAACTGAAAACTTGAATGCTGCGTGGAATTCTGGTCACCCCATCTTGAAAAAGATACACTAGAAATGGAAAAAGTACAGAGAAGGGCAACAAAAATGATTAGGGGTATAAAACAGATTCCATAGGAGGCGAGATTTAAAAAAAAACTGGGATTTTTCAGTTGTGGGGGGTATGAGAGAGATCTATAAAATCGAGAATGGAGTGGAGAAAGTGACTAAGGAAGTGTTGTTTATCCCTTCACATAGCAGCAAGGGTCACCCAATGAAATTAATAAGCAACAGGTTTAAAACATACAAAAGGAAGTCCTCCTTCATACAACACACAGTCAACCTGTGGAAATCATTGCCAGGAGATGTTGTGAAGGCTGAAATTATAACTGGATTTAAAACCAAATTAGATAAATTAATGGAGGATAGGTCCATCAATGGTCATCAGACAAGATGGTCAGGGATGCAACCCCATGCTCAGGGTGTCCCTAAGCCTCTGATTGCCAGGTATTGGATTGGATGACAGGTGATGGATCACTTGATGATTGCCCTGTTCATTCCCTTTGATGCATCTGGCATTGGTCACTGTTGGAAGACAGAATACTGGACTAGCTGGACCATTGGTCTGACCCAGTATGGCCATTCTTATGATAGAATGGAAAGAAAAAAAAGTAATCATAGCCAAAGCCTATAGACTAATCACCGACTAGATGGCAGGACATTGTATGCATGGATTTGACCAGTCTGGGCTTTAATGGAGGAACAAGCCATGGACAAGGAGTGAATGGCAACAATGACTGCTTCCTGTGTCTGCAAAGATACTTAGGGATGAGAAAAAGAGAAACTGATGCAGGAATGTTACCTAACTTACCCCAGGCCACAGAGACCATTGTGAGAGGCCAAATAAGAACGCAGTGTGTCTTCTCTCTCTGCTATGGTCCTATCACTAGACCATTTCCTTTCTTCCTCATTTTCCCGACATATAATTGTCTAGGGGCAAAACCATTTCACAAAACATGGATTAAGTCACAGATCCTTCAATGAAAAACTTGTTTTAGGGATTAATGCTGCTACTGTTGAAATCTATGGGAGTTTTTTGCCATTGATGCCAAAGGGAGGAAGCATGAGTTCTTAGTTGGCTACTGAGCAGTTTATAGTTCCATTCAAGGGAAAAGATGTCTCTTGCCTGTATGGGACTACAAATCCTTTCTATATTTGTTGAACCATGTTTGAAAACATTATTTAAATTTGGTTTCAACACTGTTCTGCCTAAACCAGCTTCCGACTGGATTTGGCAAACCAAGGACCACAGAAGGACTGCTTTTAAAAAATATTTTTAAAAACTCTCTTTGGGACCAGTTTAGTAGTGGTGGTAGTAAATATTGTGGTAGCTCCCAAAAGCCCAAATTGGCATTGGGCCCTGTTGTACTGGGGGCTATACAAACATTGATAAGAGAGAATCCCTGCCCCCAAGGATTTTGAATCTAACAGACACAGATGAAGGCTAGAAGATGCGATATAATATACGAGCAGATTAGTACTGTGAAAAACTGGCAGTTGATGTTAATTTCATGTAGTGGTGGTTTTTTAATTGCGGCTACAGAGAAGGTGTGTGGAAATAGGAAGAGGATAGAAGTGAAAAGAGGGACAGTCACAGCTCATCACCGGGACAGCCATTATCAGCAGGCAGGGTTTTGTGGGCATCATGGCACAGGTAAATCTTAAGGAAGGATTGGAAGGAATATGAAGTAGAGGCTGTTTGGTTATTTCAGGGGAGTTTTCCCTGGACATAAAAGCAGTGTGGGAGAAAGCCCAGGATATTTGAGAGAATTTGGTTGGTTGATTGGAAAATGTTGGTAGAGTGAAGATGGGAGTCGACATAGGGGCGCTGGAACAATTTTTATAGTGGGAGCACTGGAAGCCATTGAACAGAACTGTAAACTTGTATACGACTGAAGCTGTGCATTCGGTTGCTATTATTACGTGAAGCCAGTGGGGCTTCTGCACTGCTAGTCTCCTGGTCAACATCTTGATATATTACTAGGTCAGCTAGATTGGAAAGTGATGTAGCTGGACTCCTGTTTAAACAGAGTGAAAGCTCTGTTTTTAAACATGATTTAAGGTCCAGTGCAGTGAAACTTGCCAGCTGCACTAGTGTCCAAATATTTTTTGGACTTCATATGGGAGAAGGTAAGGAGGAGGAATGGGTTAAGAAAAGTGTACTGGATTTAGAAGATCTAAGTATTTCTAAACTTTCGGAAAATAATTTACAATACATATGTTGACATAGGATTGAGATAGGGCCAGAACTTTGAACATTTCCCTCTCTATATGCATTCAGATTTCTTTCCAAAATCAAGTACTTAAATGTCTACACAACCTGAATTGCACCCACAAATAACTGTGGACACAATATAGCACACACAATAATGTGGGTCTGCAAAATTACAGATATAAAGGTGGAGCTCAGTAAAGGAAAAACCTAAAATCAGGCCTACAAGAGCCAATTTCTTTGGATACCAATATACTCAACTCATTTGCTTTGAAGTTACAGTGTAAAGTAGTGGGGTTAATCCCGAACGCTAGTCAAATGAAGAATTTTTATTATACTGAGGTAGATGCGGTGTAAGCAGATACAGTTCCCTTTCCTTTTTGTGTTATGGGTTTTTTACCTAGAAATACTCATGCCACAGCCTGGCATTTGCCTTGTCTTATGCACTATCAAATGAGACAGGAGATTTCTAAAACACGCTTCTCCAGGTAGGTACAAATGGATGCTTTAAAAATAATTCTTAATCCAAATCAGCTTCACTATATCAGTGCTGCAAGCAGCTTCAGTTACTGAAAATGGCCAGCTGAAAGGTGCTTGACTATTTTTTCTCTTAAGTTGATTTTCCCCCCTGATGTTAGTGCAGCTCTAGCAGTCAAGGCAGAGCATCAGTGTATGTTTGAGTTAAGGTCCTTTTTTAACCTTTTTTTTTTCTTGGCTGACCTTAGCCATAAATGAATTGGGGGGTCATCCCATTCAGGGCATGCTAAAGAATAAGTGTTACCATGTGGTCTTAATTAAATTACTGTGGGGTTTTTAATATTTCACTTATGTCAGGTGATGCATAGTGTAAAATAATTCCTGTCCTTTTTTGAAATATTTCATGAGAGAGCCTCTTCGTGTCTTAGTGGTAACCAGCTTTAACTATGGGCAGCCTTGCAGAAAATACTGAAGCAAGAGGAGGAAAATGTGGAACATCTGTAGAAAATTCTATTATCAAAGGTGCAACCATGTAGGAAATAATTCTGACAGCAGCAAATCTTCTTTTTGTTCCTTCTCATTTCACGCCTTGTCATGTCTTTTACCCCTCTGAGAAAAGAGGCATCGCATTGTTTCCAACATTCATACCAGGGACTTGTTCTGCTGAAGGATAGAGATTGCCCCTTTGTAACACTGATACTGTTTTCTGCATGTATCTATCACTTGTAGGGTCACACAAGGAGTTCTATACAAATACAAAGCAAAATGTTGGGCGGGGGTGGGAGGGAGGATGGGAAATAGAAGTACTTGATGGAAAAGAAAATACAACTTAATTTTTGACATGTTACTGCAAGAACTTCCAGATTTCAGTAGCTTTATTCTAAAAAGTCTTGCACTGTTATGATTTGTTGAGCAGCTTTCTAATCCAGAGTGGTGATGGAGTTCTGCATAAGGAACCCAGTTATCCTTTTCCTATTAAGAAAAAGACATTACTCTACCTTTGTGCTACTGTATTGTAGAAGTTCATATTAAAGTAGAACCCCCTTTTTTTTGAGGACATGATTTGATTCAGTGACTTAAAATAGAAAAACAAATATGAGGGTTAAAGACATTATTTAAAAAGTATGCTCACTGATTTAGTGTGTTTGGATGCTGTGGTTATGGGAGGCAGTATGTCGGAATCCAAATATATTAAGTTTCTTTGGGTAAATCAATATCTTGTGTTGAGAAATGCATCTGTCCTACAGACTCTGTTTAGTTTGCAAAGCAATATAATAATACAAATAGCAAAAGCTATTAGGTCATCCTGCGCATCACTCCATTGATGTAGAATTGCTGTCTACATTGAAGTTTCTAGCTCTAATCCAAGTTAATTTTCCATTTCCTGAACAATAGTGTTTGAACTATATCCCCTGGGAGAGTATTTCATAGTACAATAAATCTACTGATACGTCTTCCTGATATTTTGCCAAAAATTTTGCTCTTTATTTCATCTTATCAATTCTAAATTATTTATTTATATCATCGTAGCACCGAGGATCCCCCAGTCAAGAACCAGGGACCCCATTATGTTGGGTGCTGTGCAAACAGAACAAAAAAGACAGTCCCTGCCCAAAGAATTTCCTCTTCTTCTGTCCTTATCTTTTCAGTTACTGGTAGCTTTTTATGTCCCCACACTCGCTTTAGTTGGTGCTTACCCAATATTTAAATGTAATATTTCCTTATAAATCAGTCCCTTTGGCTCTGTGATGGGATGTATGCCCCACGCTGGCAAACAGAGGGTTAACAGAAATCTGAGGGCCTAATTAGCTCACCAGGTTGCCACCAGTGTATGTGGGAGGGCGAGATGGGGCAGGAAAGACCAGTTCAGTAGCAGGTCCCACCTGAGAAGGAGGCTCCTTAAAGACAAACCTGAAGCAAAGTAGGAAAGACTCTGAAGTTAAGAGGCTTATGATGATGCTACTCACCTCAATTCTGAGGATGACATTGACAATTATAGTTTGTACTATAATTCAATATGTGAAGAACAACATTTTCCACACTGGCCACAGAGCCATTTGCTTACTTGTGTTGATTGAGCTGCACTTTGTTTCTGTGCCTGGTGTTGTGCTCCCAGCTGTTGAACACAATTCTTCTGAAAGTCATGGACACTCACTCTTACAGGATGGGCCCCGTGCAATGCAATAAATCTCCAGTTGCTGAAATATCATATCAGAAATGTTCATTTTTTGTGAAGGTTTTGTTTCAGGGAGTCTTTGAAGTGTTTCATCTACCCTCCATATGTATGATTGCCAGATCTTAATTTGGAATATGATTTGTTTTGCTAAACAGATGCCAGGCAAATGAATTACATGGTCAGTCCATCTCAGTTGGATGAAGATCAAATGAGCCTCCATGCCGACTGAACCAGCTTTTGCCATGGCAACTCAAGCTTTTTAATGTGCCATTGATAATAAGTCTATGCTTTGCACCCATAGAGCAGTGTTATGAGGACAACATCATTATAGACTTTGATTTTTGTCTGTAGAGAAATTTCGTGTTGCTTCCAGATTCAGTGATGGAGGTGACCACATGTGGTGCTGGCTTTCTTAATTCACACATCCGCTTCATGGTCGATGGTTGCTTCATTGTTCAGTGTGACAGTTCGACAGTTTGGAGTAAGATACCTTTCAGACTTGTTGATGGATCTTGGTAAGGTAGTTGAGGAGCTGGCGGGTACGTAACCTCGGGTTTCACTCAGCTAATAAGGCCAAAATTACAAACTGCCACAGCAAAGCAGTTTGAAGTAGCACTACAAGATCTTACAGAGTGCACTGTCAAGGCCAATCATCAGTGTAGAGCAGTTCCTGGATCAACACTTCTATCACCTTAGTGTTTGCACATAGCCTGGAAAGATTAAAGAGCTTACTAGTGGAAGCATATAATGATGTCATCTGAAAAGCCACGAAGGGCTTTCTCTAGCATTGCAGCAAAAAATAGATTCCAAAAAGCTAAAAGTGAGCACACATTCTTACTTCACCCCATTTGTGATTGGAAATGGGTCTATTAGATCACCATCAATGTTAACTAGTGGGGGGGGGGGAGGGATAGCTCAGTGGTTTGAGCATTGGCCTGCTAAGCCCAGGGTTCTGAATACAATCCATTTAGGGCTCTGGGGCAAAATCAGTACTTGATCCTGCTAGTGAAGGCGGGAGGCTGGACTTGATGACCCTTCAGGATCCCTTCCAGTTCTAGGAGATAGGTATAGCTCCATTTTTTTTAACTCTTTCAGCTATATAAGAACATAAGAAAGGCCGTACCGGGTCAGACCAAAGGTCCATCTAGCCCAGTATCTGTCTACCGACAGTGGCCAATGCCAGGTGCCCCTGAGGGAGTGAACCTAACAGGCAATGATCAAGTGATCTCTCTCCTGCCATCCATCTCCATCCTCTGACGAACAGAGGCTAGGGACACCATTCTTACCCATATCTTTATGGAATTGCCAAACGTTGTTAATAAACTTGTCTGCACATCCAAATTTAGTGAGTAATTTCCAGAGGGCAGTGTGCTGACTGTGTCAAATGCCTTGGTTTGATCGAGAAACATGATGTACAAAGGTTGTTGCAACATTTTTCCTGTAATTGTCAAATGATAATCATGTCAACTGTGCTCTGCTGAGCACAAAAGCCGCCTTGTCACTCAATTGAATATTGTCAGTGATTTGGGTCAGGAGTTAGTTCAGGACGATCTGTACAAGAATCTTGCTGGCTGTAGCCAGCGAAAGAGCTACTGTGGCAGTTACCAAATTAGCTCTTTGAGCTTTTATGGTTATAGTGGTGATGTTGGCATCTTTCAGTTGTTAAGATATGATTTCTTGAAGCCAGACGTAAGAAAAATTCAAAAAGCCTGTCAATGAAAAGATTTCCTCCATGTTTTTGAAAACTTTTGCTGGAATGGCATGGGGACCAGGAAATATGATATCTTTCATTACTTGAACAGCCTTCAACACCTCAGCTTGTGTGGGTGATTTGGTAAATGTGGATAATTTGTGGACATTATTCAGCAACTCATCAGAAACCATAGATACACAATTAAGTACGGTAGTTTACTAAAATGTTCTTCCCACTGTTGGTTAATAGCAGTGCGATGAGTGATGAGAGATTCACCATCAGTATGTTAGTGGTGTCAAGGAAGATTGGGTGGGGCCATATGCAGCTTTGACTGCATCATAGAAACCTATGGAATCAGCAGGCTGCCCAGAGGATTGAGGGGGCCTGGAGCAAAGCAATTTCAGGGGCCCCTTCTGTAAAAACAAGTTGCAATACTATAGAATACTATATCTTGTGGAGGCCCCTGTGGGGCCCAGGGCCTGGGGCAAATTGCCCCACTTCCCCCCCCCCCCCCTCCTGAGCGGCCCTGGGAATCAGGTTTATCAGTAAGGGCCTGTTTACGTGTTTTATGGTCAAATCACATATTTTGCATTTGGAAGAGTTTGTGCTGGAATGTGCCGCAAGCTGCTCTATAGCTGGCATTTTTCAACGGAGTGGGACAGCTAAGAGCGTAGCATGCGCTTGTTGCTTGATATCAAGGAGGTTTGATACTTTAGGATAATTATCATTGAACCAGTCTGTATGATGGTGTTTTGTATACCAAGCACAATCTGCAACTGTGTTATAGATTGTGTCATGCAGAGATACCTGTTTGCAGATGTCATCACTGATCATCTGAAAAATTTCTAAAACAGTAGCTAGCTGCATTGAAAATTGTTCTGTGATTGACCGATCTTTCAGCTGAGAAATATTTACATGTTTAACTGACTGTTTTTTATGCATTTTTGGCCAAATAGAGAGGGAAAGCTTTGTTCAAACAATCAGCTTCATGTAATACCTGTGTTATGCATGACAATGATGTACAAGGGTGAACACAGGTGCGTCCAGGTCACTTAGTATTTGCTGGGGAGTCAGAAGACAGTGTTTGTAATAACTAAATAGTACTTGACACGTCATCAGGAGAAGTAAGCTATTGCTGGTCATCTTGCCAGCTCCATGTTTGCCACTTACGCCATGCCACATAGAATCATGTCAAACACAAGCATTAAAGTCACCTAAAATAATCAGCTTATTTTCATGGGGAGTCAGACCACGTCATTTAGTTCATCACTGCAGTATTGATACAAAGTCTTTCAGGTTCTCGAGCAAACAGAGTAGTCTGCCTGGCAGGATGATCAGTTTGGTTTGGATGATCAGGAGTGTAATAGCATACCACATCGCAGTACTGGGACAAAAAGGAAACTTTCTGAGGCTTGTCTGAATTTTGACTGCATGATATGAAAGGGCTGGTCAGGGCTGTTTGGGCTTAGCAATTTTTAGGGCACCTTTTATAGCCCCCCTCCTCAGACTGAGGAATATGGTGTCACACTAGGTCAATGCTGAGTGACCAAAGTCTTGGCCCGCCCATGTGCAGATTCATAACTGACTCCCAGCAATGTTCATGGCTTGTCACTTTCATTGTTCCCCCATCGCTGTGAGACTTGTTGGATTGTCAAAGGGTTTGCGAGAATTTGTTAGAAGTGTGCAACAAGTTGTGCAACAGCTCAGTCACTCATGCATGTGTTCATGCTTGCTCGCGCTCTCTCTCTCTCTCTCTCTCTCACAACAAGACCATTGGCAAGGTAAACCAAGACAACTGAAGGACTTTCTGGCTGCAGTTTGGTTTTCAGAGTGACCTGCTATTAGACCAATTGCCCAGGCTAACGTGCCTGGTCTGCATTCCCAGAGCCCTGTTACTCGGGATGTTTTGGAATAAATCCCTGTAGGCCTTCATGGCTACTGTGGGAACCAGAGAGCAAAGCTCACCACCATACTTTGCCTTTCAAGGAATCCCCTACTCTCCCTGTTTCCACCATGTGGAGGAGGGGTTGAATGTATGGGTGGGAGGCAGTCAGGAGTCTACTAGAGAGTTTGACGATGGCTTTGAGGAGGCTTTCAGTGGCAGACTGAGAAGAAGCCACATGAAGAGGTAGAATTCCAGAGCAGGCATTGAGGAATGCTATTAGATGCTATTGGACTTCAGGTTTTCTGTTTGCACTTTTCTGATACTCCAGTATGGGGACTATACTTGAAGGGTGACCTGGCTGGAGTCATGGAAGCTACAAGAATGGCAGACAATAGAGGATGCTAAAGTCAAAGAACCCCTGCAATGTCATGTCCTAGTTCAAGGGAGTGCTCACGTGATGAGTAGGGATCTACTTAAATTGTGGAGAAATCACATATTTTTCAAGGGTTGGTCATGGCATAAATAGCAAATTTAGCAGATGTATTCACTCCATGCCACCCTTTCTTCTCTGCTGCTGGTGGTGGTGCTGCCTTCAGAGCTGCATGCTTGGCCAGCAGCCATGGCTCTCTAGCCTTCCAGACCGAAAGTAGCACAGAAGTAAGGGTAACAATACCGCAACCCCCTCCCTACAATACACTTGTGACCCCCCCCTTTTTGGGTTGGGACCCCAAGTTTGAGAAACGCTGTGTACTTTTACTCCATAGCATAGGGTAAAAGTACACAACAGACCAGTTTTCACGGGGGACACCACATTTCACAGTGATGTATTTTTCATGGCTGCAAATTTGGTAGGACCCTAGTGAAGAGTGTCCTCTATTAAAGGCTTCCTAATTTTTTGTTGTTGTTGTTCTCTCTGGGTTTCCTCTAATTTATTAATATCTTCTGGGCACTTCAGTAACAGTAACTGACTACAATAGTCAAACTGTAGTTGTACTAGGGCAATATGAAACATTAAAATACCTGACTGCTCAGTGATCTGATGCATCTGCAGCCCCAAACTTCAGTAGCCTTTTTTTTGTTTTATATAACATTGCTGACTTAAGTCTAATTGGATAACCACCATTACTTCTAGCTTTTTTTCTTAGTATTACTGCTTTCCAAATATCTCCCTCCCACTGAATTTCTGTATTTTATATTATTCCCAGATGTAATTCATTGCATTTTTTCAATCATTTTCATTTTGATGGTTTTTGTTCATATTTCTGCATTCACTAGGTTCCTTTGAACCATAGCTACGTACGTGGTGTTAACCTTTCCTAATTTAGTATAATTTAGAAATGTTGTTAATATATTCTTTAAACTCCATCGACATCATCAGTAAAGATGTTAAATAAACATTTGCTCTTTCTGGTTTCCCACTGGACACATCTCCCATGCCATTTTGGTTCATGGCCCTTCAGCCAATTTTCAGTCCATGTGATAATGTTCATATGCAGTGAGCATTGTATAGCCATAAAATATACACATGCTAAATAACATTTGAAAATATATGTAGGGTTTCTGTTTTTCTTCTTTCCAATAAATTCATTTAAGCAAAATTCAGCACTTCATATGAATAGGGATGGAACAAATGCCAGGAATTATAGTATAGAAGAATCCACAGCCCTCTTGTTGAATTCCTATCAATATGATTCTGCTGTTGCCACTCATAATTTTGAGAGTCTCATATTTGGTGTTTTTCCTTAAAGCCTTGGCTCCCCAAGACATGCAATTATATGAGAATCTTAGCTTTCATTTTTTAAAAAAACTAAGAGCGTTTCTACAATATAGCTGCTTCAGAGGCACAGGTATGGAGCTGCAGCTGTGCCTTTGTAATGCCGTAGTGTAGACACTTCCTACATTGATATAAGTGGTTTTTTCACCACTATAGCTAATCCACCTCTCTGAGAGGCAGTAGTTAGGTTGATGAAAGAATAATTACATTGACCTAGCCACATCTATACTGGAGGTTAGGTTGATCTAACTACTTCACACAAGGTGCCAAATTTTTCACAACCCTAAGTGACATAGCCAGGTTGATCTAATTAAGTGTAGACTAGGCCTAAATTAAGAGCTCTCATGGTTGTGGAGAAAAGCTTGAAAATGTGATCCATGAGCACCCTAAAGGCTCAGAAACCAGAAGACAGACAAAATGAATCCCAAATTTATTATTTTTTTAAAAATCTCATGATTTTTAAGCCAGTGTTGTGATTTGGGGGACTTGACTCGTCATTTTTGAATGGTTGGGGTTTGGCAGTGCTGTGATTCCAAAAACTGATATGAATAGCACGTGCCTAAAATGGTTAGCACAACAGTGGCAGCCATTTAAAGAATGATCTAGGTCTTACCCCACATACTGCTGCTCATACCCACCCCAATCTTGTGCCATGTTCCCACACGCTTACTTCTGTAACTCCGTTATCTCCCTCTTTGACCATATGTTGCATTTCATTTCCTTCTTCCTGCTATATCCTGCCTCCCCAGCCTAGAAATGACCCTGTGACATTGAGAGTTGCTGAGTGGTAAAGACAAAGCATTTGGCAGTCTGAAAAGGTGTGTTTGTTCATTCTTTCATAAGACGTTTGAATACAATACTATCTTACTAAGGCAGTTTACCATAAATTATGCACTAGCATAAAATGCATCTTATTTTGTATGGCATTAATAACAAATCACAGATCATGTTAGCAAATTGCTATATATTTAAGGAGCTAGAACAGTATGTCTTGAGCAACATCCAGATACTGGACTACTGCAAAACAAAATAAAAGCTATATTTATATGTAGCACTAGTGTAGATGACATATGACATGTTTGTTGTATTATGAAACAGCTGCATTGCATTTCCAGAAAACCATGTACTTAACAGCTACAGTAGCTCAGATGATTGGGGTACATTTTGTGAAGCTACTGTGTGCTTTCTGCAGCTTCTTAATTCCTATATAATATATGTAGCATGGGAAGGGTAAATACTGTAAAGCAATGATCACCAGATCACTAAACACTCAGGAGCATGAAGTATTTTTATTGCTCTACCGGGCTGTCAATTTTCTGTTGCTTAGTCTATGGGCCTGTCATTTGAAGATAGGAAAACAGACATGTTGCTCTAGTCATGATCAATTTTAAAAAGGACTCAGGAAACAAAAACATCAGAAATTATTCTATTCGCTAGGGCGATATCAGCAATATTGCCAATATAACTTTAAAAGAAATGTAGAAGTCACCAAAAAGATTCATTATATGGTCCTGCAAGCTGAAAAAGGGACCACAGAAATTAATTTTATCCATCTTACATTTGATCATGGTTGCTCAAAACTACCAGCAGCTGCAGTTACAAGATGAAAGGTACATGAGCTCATGATGTGTGCAGTCAGAATGGGAAGCAGAATGCCCGATGCAAACATTTATTGGTTACTTACCATATAGAAATGAAAACAGCTGAAGGCACTTGCAGCATTTAAAGCGGATCAAAACTTGTTGACAGAACTTCACTGCCCTGTGTTGCTGTTACTTTGGTCACTCATAAAGGCCATTGCAAAAAGGCTGGGAAATAAAATAAGAAATATAAACAAGAATTGGCATGAGCTATGTGAATTATAGATGGCAAGGCAGGCTTATGAAATGTGGGCAAAAATAAAATCACTGTTTGTCTGCTGAGGTTTAAACACCAATTATACATTATGCCTGACACAGCATATGAAAGCAGATCAAAGTAGCAGGGTATTAGACAAAACTCATCACTTTTTACTCAGTTTTAACCAGTCATGTTGTATCCAAGTGTACAAAGAGATTTATCATGAGGTAATTATGCCTTAACTATACATTTTACTTTTTGATCTAGGAAAAAATACTGTGTTTTGGTTTTAAGTACTAGAGGCTGGCTTCCCCCAACCATCTAGAACACTGTGATCTATTCAGAACGTGTGTATTCTATAAAAGAGATTACTTTAAGAAGCATAAACTAGATATTTTCCTTTACATCTGATTGTGCAAATATCAAATCCAAGGGGCTACCCACTTCATGCTGTTTGTTAAATTAATGCAATTTCAAGAAGCTGAATACAAAGTTATTGTCATCAGATGCTACCGGTGTGGTGCTCTGCTCTGTTCAATGTTGATATCAATCGGCTGCGTATGTATTCCCTCTTTTTTGCTGTCCCAGCTCTGCGCAGATAGCTGACACAGCAGACCCTGAGAGAACCCCAATGACCACAGACTCTAGTAAGGTACGAAGGCACGTAGGCCAGGTTTATTGTCGAAGAGAAACACAGTCTCCAGCTTTCCCTGGCATAGAAGTCCGAGGTGCTGCTAAGGTGCTGCTAGCTAGTACATATGTGCTCCCCTGACAATGGACTCAGCTCAGTCAGTGGCGGGACTTACCACAACCCCCTAGGCTGGACGAAGACATCCACTCAGAGGTGCATTCTTATACAGAGGTACAAACAAGTTACACATCACTCCTGATGTATTGAGGTGCAACCCCTCTATGTAGCAAGGTGCAGCCTCTCACCTTGTACATGTTGGTTCGAACAAAACAACTCTATCCATCATATTACCCTTTTGTCCCTGTCATTGGGATGGGTCAGCCTGTTCCTTGTTATCTGCGTGGAGTGTACAAGTATGCGAATGTTCTGATATCTGGTGTCCACTACCTTTTAGGTATGTCTCCTTTTCCAGCATCAGCCCTTTCCTTGCCAGCTTCTGTGAGCAGGGCCTGCCTCTGGCTCACAGCTTAACTTTGCTTTATGTTAGCAAAGTCTTGACCATTACTTTTAGTTCAGGCCTTAGGCCTTATACCGGGCCTCTGATACCAAGGGTTTATGTTTCAGGGCCTCATCTTACTACAGTTATTTTTTTATTAATCAGACTGATAACATGAAATCATACCCTTCCACATAAATAATTGTTTTTAGCCCTAAAATTCCAATGGGAGAGTGAGGAACAGAAGTACAGATGATATAGGAGAGTCCTTAGATTACTGTGTGCAGGGATGAACGATAATGCAGAAAATATTCTGCTACCTTATAAATCAATGGTATGCCCTCACCTGCAACACCATGTTCAGTTCTGCTCACCTCATCTCAAAATGAAGATAGCAGATATAAATGGGTTTGGAGATGTGTGACATGGAAAAACACTCATGTGGATTGTTTACCTTGGAGTGAAGATGACTGAAAGGAGACATAAGGAAAGTGTACAAAAAATTAATGGTGTAGAGAAAGTAGTTCAGGAACTTCTATTCATCCTGTCTCAGTACAAGAATAATGGAATATTCAATGAAGTTGCAAGTGAACTCAGAACTGCTAAAAGGAAATACTTATTGCACACAATGCACAATTGCTCTGTGGAACTCATTGACACAAGTTGTCAATAAGGCCAGGAGCTTTACGTGATTGAAACAGAACTGGACATGTATATTGAGAATGAGACCATCCAGAGTTATTATAACTAATATTATAAAAGCCATGCATTTTGGAAGAGAGAAACCCTCATGCTTCATGATGTTAAGCCAATTGTGGGTTAGAAAAAACTTGTGGGCAGGTCATCCTAAAATTGCTTAGGGTGGGTTTCCTGCACCATCCTCAGAAGCAACTGATACAGGCCACTGATGGAGACATGATATTGGACTAGATGGACCACTTACTTGGTATAGCAATTCCTGTGTTCTTACTTTCCCTTAAGAGTAAAATTTTCTAAAGGAGATTCTTATATGTTGTCTCTAAGTTTTGAATGTCCAACTTTGGGCCCCAGGAGTATGATTTTAAGTTGTGCTGCGCGTCCACTGCTTGCTGTGAGATATAGATGTTTGGGACTATGTGAGTAAATTTGGGGTGATTGCATTTTTGGATGCCAAAAGTAGAGGCCACATATGAAAATTTGGGCCTAAGTGATTAACTTTACCTTTTCTGGTCTATGACTGGGATTTCTGCCTCAGCAGAGCTTTGCCCTTTGGTGTTGGCTTTTTTTTTTTTTTTGGTGTTTGACTTCTGGCTTTTGTTTATAAGCTGGCTGTACTCTGAAAGAAATAACCTAGTCCAGGGGTCGGCAACCTACGGCACACGTGCCACCTTTGGCACATGAACTGATTTTGCCTGGCACGTGGCTGCCAGCCGGGGTCCCGGACGCCGGCCCCGCTCAGCGCGCGGCCGGTGGAGTTAACAGAACCCCAGGCCGGCAGGAGGCTGAGCAGGGCCGGCGGCCAGGACCCCAGACCAATGGCAGGCGCGCCCCCCAGCTCTCCCTTCACCGCGCTCGGGTTCTGCAGCTCCCGGGAGTGTGAGCCGCCGGGGTGTGGGGCCCTGAGCCTGCTGCAGGAGGGGCGGTGGCGGCGGCTCACGCTCCCAGGAGCTGCAGAGCCTGAGCGTGGCGAGTGGGAAGCTGGGGGGCGCATGGGGACGACTGCCCGCGTGCGTCCACTGCAGCAGCCAGATAAGGGTTGGGGCAGTCAGGGGACGGGTAGGGTTCTAAGGGGGCAGTTAGAGTGGGTGGGTCTCAGGAGGGGGCAGTCGGGACAAGGAGCAGGGAAGCTTAGGTAGGGAGTGGGGTTCTGGGGGACAGGTAGGGGCAGGGGTCCCAGGAGGGGGCAGTCAGGGGACAAGGAGCAGGGGGGTTGGGGGTTCTGACTGGGGCAATCGGGGTGGGAAGTGGGAGGGAGTGGATGGGGGCGGGGCTAGGGCAGGGCTCTCCCCTCTTATTTGATTGTTGAAATATGGTAACTAGGTGAAAGTGTAGCCAGGGGGTGCATGGGGGCTGGTGCCCGCATACATCCACTGCAGCCTGCAGGAGCCCCCGGGGTGGGGGTGCCGGGCCGCAGCCTGGGAAGGGGGGGTGGGGGGCATGGCTGCTCCCTGCTAGTGGTGCTGCCTCCTTTGCAGGGCTGCTGCCCCCCTGCACTGCACTGGCTCCTCCATGGCTGGGGCTTGCTGCCGCCGCAAGCGTGATGCTCTGGCTCTCCGGTGCCTCAGGAAGGCGGCTCCTCCCTGCCGAGCTGCTGCAGTGGCCCAAGTCCGGCAAAGCCGGTGAGTGGACTCAGGGCAGGGGCCACCTGGGTGGGGTTGGGAGGGCTTGCGGGAGGACTGTGCACCCTCCAGGGGAGTTCAGGGGCGGGGAGGGGGGAACCTGGTCTGAGGAGCAGCCCCTGGGCATGGCTGGCCCCTGGGGTCTATAAAGGCTCATTGGGATTTGCCCCTCAATGAACCGATGTGCGGGGGGGGCGGGGGAGAGGGGAGGGAAACAAGGTGCAAGTTTCACCTAGGGTGCAAAATATCCTTGCACAGTCCCTGCCCCAGGGGGTGTGTGTGCCCCAAGTTAAGAACCACTGCATTAAACTGATAAGATCTGCATTTTAATTTAATTTTAAATGAAGCTTCTTAAACATTTTAAAAAACTTGTTTACTTTACAGACAACACTACTTTATAGACTTAAAGAGAGAGACCTTCTAAAAACATTAAAATGTATTACCGGCATGTGAAACCTTAAATCAGAGTGAATAAATGAAGACTCGGCACACCACTTCTGAAAGGTTGCCAACCCCTGACCCTAACCTATCTGTGGTTGGCTGCAGTCCTTATATGTGTGCCTGCAATGTGATATATACCATATGAGATATTTTGTAGCTGATCACCCATAGCTGAAGACTCCCTAAGCAATTCCTAAGCTTAAGAATGTGTGTTAAACATGTCCTCAGCTGCACTACAGCTCTGAGGTTGCTTCCCTGATTCCCAGGGATGCCAAGGCTGCCCTATTCTTGATCCTCTGGCTGCACCCCTCCCATCCTTGCTAAGGGATTGGAGTATGTGTGTGACATAAAGCTAATATCAGTGGGGAGTCTTCAGATGGCCCTTTAGGGCAGCTTTCTGGTCCCTTTGCATTGCTAGAGTGGCTCAAAAGGGTTGTAGTGCATCCAGAATTGGATCTCTATTGATTCGAAGTATGATTTCATTTATGACGCAGCCTTTACTTTGAAGCAAGTGAACAACTTTTGTTACAAATATTTTAATTGGCTTCTGGTCCCCCATTATCTGGGTTGCATGGGGATGTGGTTGGAGAGAGGAGCTGGGGGCATGCAACTTGAAACTGTATTCTTTTGCTGTGTGACGCTGCCAGTCTACATCTCCCAGGGAGGCAGGCGCTGCTGAGTGAAAGCTCAGACTGCACTGAAGTTTGTTGGCTATTTATACAATGTTGTCACGCCTCATTGCTATCCCTCATGCTGCTGTTTAATAAGGCACACCCAGGCTTCTGGGTGCCCTAAAAAGTAACAAAAAGCAACCTTATCTTAAAGACAAAAGACCCATAACAAACACCAAACAAATCTCAAGAGCCAGTGAGCTGAAAATGTAAGAAGTCCAAACAACAGAGCTAAAAAGGAAAGTATAATAAACATATGCAATGTGAGAAGAGCCTGGAGTCTCCTTTGGACTAGGGCTCCTAGGCACTTGACTAGTATAAAATAATAATCATACTTTGCTATCTTGTTAATGATTAATACCATTAAGATCTAGCCTGGATTTTCATATTATTTATAATACTCTTTCTTTACATACCACATAAAGACTCTCTCTGTGCTGTGAGGGCAGACCACTCAGCAGCATTCATGGGCCTATTATCTGGAGTAAAATGGAATATGGTTAGTAAGGTTTTGTGTACTTTAAGCCCACATTCACATAACAGCTAATGCTGTGCTGTTTTACACTGATGTAAAAACAGTGCCTTCTCTACACTAGAACTCGACAATGTAAAAACACACTGTAATGTGTGAACAGATGCAGAAGTGGGAAGGGAGCCTCTCCTGCCTACCAGCAAGCAGCCTCACCACATCCTCATGCAGCTGCCAGTCATGGAGGCAGGAACCCTCAGCTGCAACCAATAAAGGAAATAAGGCCTGCTATAAAAGGAGAGAGCTCAGAGAAGGAAGGTGGTCAGAAAGATCAGGGACAGTGAAGGGGCACCCCTGTACCAGGCTACCTCCAGAAACATGACTCAAAGGGACCAAAGCAGACCTCTAGGTCTAATTAGAGGCCAGGAACCAAGGACTTCCTTGACCAGGGGCTAACCAAAGAAAGCCACCCAGAGAGCAGTAGAGACCCCCTGAAAGACCACATCAAGGACTGCTGACACACTCCTTTTTGCCCATGAACACAGTTGAAGAGAGACTGCGTTGGTATTGAATGGGCTCAAAACTGATGAGTATGTTGTGCAGCAATAACTGCTTAGGATGGATATCATACCATATCTCGCCATCTAAACAGTGCTAGCCAGGTTCAGTACTTGCACAGGAGACATCCACGGAGCACTTAGGTACCTGGGACAAATCGTGTTGGTGAGTCAGCAGGTGGCACTCTTCCTTTGGAGTCAAAGGGCACTGTTACCAGAGGTGACCAGCTTTCTGATTATATTCAAGAAATCCATAGCTGTGACCACTTCACAGTACATGTCATGATTCAGTTAATTTGTTCCTGTGCCTCTTTAATAAGGAAAATAATTATATGAGGTGGTGACTATTGACGATTGCTGGACTTGAAGGACATTACACTTCAGACCCAATGTAAGAGGCATGAAAATACTCATGAAGGAAACAGACTATTGGGGAATATTTTCTCAGCAAAAATATGTGTACATCTGTTTGCATATTCAAAACCTGTATTTTGAAAATCAGATTTTCCATTCTAAACCAATGTAAATATAATATTTTCATAAACAAAATAAGAGCTAGTTTGAGAGGTGCTGAAAATGTGGTCCCTGCATTCAGGGGTGAATGTAACTTAAATTTCTTACTGGTACGGTCATATCGCAACTCCTCTTCTCACCTCTACTCTTACACACTTAACTTAATGGATCCCTTTGCATGACTTTAGAATAAAACTAGTAGACAGCTACTATATTAGAGTATTGGTAGTTGCGTTAAGGGTATGTCTACACAGCGGCAGCGCTTTAACGTGGCTGTGTAGTCGCAGCTCCAGCGCTGTAATAAAACTACCTCCGCAAAGGGAATAACTACCTGTGCTGAGAGCGCGACTCCCAGGGCTGCAGCACTGTCTCGATGCTGTAAGTGGAAGCGTAAACTTTCCTCGCTCAGGGGTGTGACCCTCCCCCCCCCCCAAGTTACAGGGCTGTAAAGTGGCAGTGTAGAGAGTGCTACAGCACTGGAAGATGTGACTACACAGCCATGTTAAAGCACTGCTGCGGCAGTGCTTTAATGTCAGCTGTGTGGACAGACCCTTTTGTGGATGACTTTCAGATTCTTTATTTGTTGCTGTTCTTTTCGATTGACAATCCCCATTTCCTCACTTTTACGTTTAAACCTACCTGTTAGGTTCTATTGAACGTGTATCTTCTTAGGCGGCATTTTTTTTCCACTTGCTTTCTACTATAAATTGCTGCTCGACACGACAGACTTGACCAATAAGAAGCAAGCAGTTACCATGATGGCACTCAAAAGCTAACGTTCGCAATCATGTGACTGTCTTCCACCTGACAAGAAGTGAGAACTGAAGGGGAGCATTTTGTTTCTAGAGAATGTAAAATATATTTAATTAAAGCCATAAATCTGATTTTTTTTTATTACTACAGTTAAACCTAGCCTAGTTATTACTATAGTTAAACCTAGGGGGTGGGAGGCATAGCTCAGTGGTTTGAGCATTGGCCTGCTAAAGCTATGGTTGTGAGTTCAATCCTTGAGGGGGCCACTTAGGGATCTGGGGCAAAAATCAGTACTTGGTCCTGCTAGTGAAGGCAGGGGGCTGGACTCAATGACTTTTCAAGGTCCCATCCAGTTCTAGGCAATTGGTATATCTCCAATTATCATTATTATTTCTATTAGCCTATTTTACCCATTTGTACTGAATGCTTCAGCCACTTTCTTACTGGTATGCTGTACCGGCCTGTACTGGCTTATTTTCACCTCTGTCTGTCTGTATTTTAAAAGATTACAGAAATTGCTTGTCACACTGCTTTAGTCACCTCCACACATCAAATATTCAAAAGTAAATGCAATAGGTGTGTGTGACGAGGCGGATCAGCCTCGCACTGGTACAGCAGGGGTTAATCCTTCCCTTCTAGCAGAAGAAGCCCCGCCCCTGAGGCTCTGCTGTACATGCTCCACCTGGAAGTCAGGTATAAAAGTCTGCAGAGCTGCTCAGTCAGGGCTGACCATTGGGAAAGGAGGACACTTTGTGGAGGCTCCAGCCCGGGAGCTGCTTCAGACCCTGACTGCAGAAACCAGAGAGTCTGAGGCCCAGACCAGAGACTGGTTGCCCACAGCGAGGTCCGCAGGAGTTGGCATCCCAACAAGTTACCTGTGCTAAGGAACTTGGAGACCCCGATGGTGAATGGACCCCGGCTTCAGGACATATGGTAGAAGGTGGCCCAGGGGGGTGGACTGAGTGATACCTCGCACCTGAAGAAGGTCAGCATGTTGTGGAAGGATCCTCGCTGACTGGGTGGTGACCACGCTCACTGCTGACAGGGCCCTGGGCCAGGACTCGGTGGAGAGGGAGGGGCTGGGTCCCCCTACAACCTCTGCTGCTACTCACCCTTAGGTGGCGGCCTACTTCTTTGACTCTGGCTACTAGACCACATAGCCCTGACCTCTAGGACAATTGTATGGACTCTGGTCACTAGGCTGCATTATCCCACCAGAGGAGGGGAAGTAGATGGACTCTGGCCCTTGGCCACACTGCACTAACTACAGAGGGGTTTAGAACATGGACTTGGGTGTAGAGAGGCTGCATTACCTCCTGCCCCCTTGACTTAAGGGGCTGTCAAGATACTAGCTCCGCCAGTGTACCTTCAAAATTATGCACTCACAAATTATTTTTTGACTATATAATACTATAGATTTACATGACCCTTTACAGACTGGATAGTCTTTGCCCCAAAGAGCTTACAGTCTACCTTAAGATGAGAGGAACCAGAGATGACAACATGACACGGAGAGATTTGATGAAACAGGAAGTACAAAGATGAAGGCTGTATGGTTAAGAGTCACTTGGAATAGTAGTGTATGCAACTCGATAGAACAGATTAATAAATTATTTTACTATATATGTACATATAAGGCTAGAGTTTACAGCCATATAACCACTATTTTGGTATGTAAATAAGGATTCATATATGTAACTTGGGTAATTGTGACCTTAAAATATAGGTAAGTGCATACAGTTACTCATTTGTTTGCATAAGTGCAGGTTTTACTGGACAGCACAAGCGTTATAGGTACATTTGTTCTCACTTATGGCAATATACCACTTAACGAGCACATCTGCCAATGCTCACTTTTTGTTTGTGACTGTCCTTCGCTTTCCTAACATTGGTATTATTACTGCTAATGCCTTAACCTATCAAGTTTTTGGTCCTGCTAGTGCTGCTAATAATCACAGTAAAATTGTATTGAAAGTTTTCATCTGTTATCATTGTAAAGCTGCTTCAAAGGAACCTAGCATGCATCAGTGAAATCATAAGCAGCACTTCAGTGACTTGCCCCAGTGCTAATAGAGGCTATGAATTTGATTGGCTCCACTAAATCAGTGCAAAGAAGGATGAACAAAAAATTGTGTATAAAACCCTCTACATAATAAAGTAAAGATGGTTATATGGTTGTTATAATTGCTTCCACAATAGTGACTGGTACAGATAAATCAAACAAGGAGACAAAACCACAAAAAAAAAGCTGTAAATACTGAGGACATTTGAGAGACTTATGAATATTCATATAGTAGCTAAAAGCAATTGCAGGCATAGAAAACTAATCCGTTTTTGCAAATAACAATTATCAATGAGATTGTAAAATGGATGCTAATATACACATGGTAACAAGAGCTAAGAAATGGCTTTGACAAATTGGGGGTGTATTCTGCAGCAAAACTCTGCATTGTGAATCAAATGACAAGGCAAAGAAAAGACATGAATCAGATGGCAATCCCTGAAAAGATGTCAGAGGCCCTATCATTCAGTTGCAAATGTGAAGAGTTCTTTCCTATACTATTCATACAGAAATCAGCAGCAGGGGTTTATTCTGTGGAAGGAAACTTATCTTGGTGTTCAGCTGTATTGGAAGTGGCACATAAGAAAATCCTGTTGATTTTTGCCTTCTCTGAAGTGACATGAGTGACAAACATTTTGGCATAGTATAGCAACAGCATATAAAGTTTAGTTTATAATTGCCATAGGAACTAGGACCCAGAGTACAATAGTTTTATATCAAGGGCAGCACTTATCAAATAGTTCACTTGGTACACTGTATTGCTTTATTTAATGCTTTCAAATATCTATAAAATTTATTTCCGTGTCTGGCACCGGTATTTTGGATTGGAATTGTAAATTTCTATTTTCTTAAAAGTGTATGTACAATATGAATATATAGATATGTTGATGTACAACAGCTGAGGATCTGAGGCCAGATATAAAAAGAAGTTTGTTTCATTCACAGAGAGTGAAACTGAATGCAGGTTAAGTTGAACAAGTGGAACTTTATTAAACCCTGTGCCCTAGTGGCTGAGTTGCCTCAGCCTAACTCCCCAGCATTTCCTATTGTATCATTGGTCACAATCTCCCCAGGGAATATGGGCCTTCTGACTCCAGTTCCACTGATCACAATACATATTCTATATTTTACAAACACTTTAATATAAACATTAAAACAAATAATTCAGTGGTTCTCAAACTTTTTGTATTGGCGACCCCTTTCAAACAGCAAGCCGCTGAGTGTGACACCCCACCCATAAATTAAAAACACATTTTTTATATTTAACGCTATTTGAAATGCTAAATTTATAATCCTATTGTTTAAAATGAATTTACCTTTTCTCATTGTTTTTAATTAAGATGAACACACATTTTTATGGAATTATTGTGTTGAGCAGAAAAGTTACTTTTAAAAATAGTTACTGTTTAATAGCGGGGAGGGGGAGTAAGAAACATCGTCAATATCGCTTTTCACAGCAGACTTAGTGCATCTTTTACTTCTGGGCTGCTGCTGGTGGCAAGTGTTGCCTTTAGAGCTGGGCGTCCGGAGAGCAGCAGCTGTTGGCCAGCTGTCCAGCTCTGAAGGCAGCACCACTGCAGGCGGCAGTGCAGAACTGCGAAAGTATTGCCGTCCTTACTTCTGCATAATGTTTGACCTTTGCGCTGGGAGGTGTGTCTATGGGAGGGCTAATGCAAATTTTGGGGTGGCTATAGCCCCCTCAAGTCCCCCCTGCACTGCCCTTGCCTGTGTGTCTGACTGTTAAATTGTAAATAACCTTTTTTTTTGTGCCTATCTCAGTGTTCTGAATGGCCTGCAGTTTAATGCAGCTCTTCAGCTGCTGAACGATCAAGCCCTCTAATGTTGTCTCAGTCCCTTCTTTTTAGTCTCAAGACAACAATCCTGTGGCCACGATATTACAATCCCCAGAGTCCATGTTTTTAAATGATGATAATACAAATACATACATCTTATTTTAGGAACAACGATTGCTACTTTATAGGTTTATAATATTTTTGAAGTAAATACACTACGTTGCAATGGAAAGGTGTGTGTAATTTTATAAAATGCTAGATTTAAATTATATATTTTATAGCAATTGCTCTCTGTTTTGTGCATGTACTTGTGATCCCCACGCAATAATGTCATGACCCCCATTTTGAGAATTCCTGAAATAATTGATGCTCAGGCCTCTACCCTGTTTCCCTTTGGCCAGAGGTTGTTAGCACATAGCCACGTTGGAGTCTTTACACACACACACTCAGCTCTCAGAGTAGCAGCCGTGTTAGTCTGTATCCGCAGAAAGAACAGGAGTACTTGTGGCACCTTAGAGACTAACAAATTTATTTGAGCTACAGCCCACTTCATCAGATGCATAGAATGGAACATATAGTAAGAAGAGATATATATACATACAGAGAACATGAAAAAGTGGAAGTAGCCATACCAACTGTAAGAGGCTAATTAATTAAGATGAGCTATTATCAGCAGGAGGGGAAAAAAACTTTTGTAGTGATAATCAAGATGGCTCATTTTAGATAGTTGACAAGAAGGTGTGAGGATACTTAACATGGGGAAATAGATTCAATATGTATAATGACCCAGCCACTCTCAGTCTCTCTTCAAACCCAAGTTAATGGTATCTAGTTTGTGTATTAATTCAAGCTCAGCAGTTTCTTGTTGGACTCTGTTTTTGAAGCTTTTCTGTTGCAAAATTGCCACCTTTAAGTCTGTTACTGAGTGACGAAAGAGGTTGAAGTGTTCTTCTACTGGTTTTTGAATGTTATGATTCCTGTTGTCAGATTTGTATCCACTTATTCTTTTGTGTAGAGAGTGTCCGGTTTGACCAATGTACATGGCAGAGGGGCATTGCTGGCACATGATGGCATATATCACAGTGGTAGATGTGCAGGTGAACGAGCATTTGATGGCATGGCTAATGTGATTAGGTCCTATGATGGTGTCATTTGAATAAATATGTGGACAGAGTTGGCATTGAGCTTTGTTGCAAGGATAAGTTCCTGGGTGAGTGTTTTTGTTGTATGGTGTGTGGTTGCTGGTGAGTATTTGCTTCAGGTTGGGGGGCTGTCTTTAAGCGAGGACAGATCTGTCTCCCAAGATCTGTGAGAGTGAGGGATCATCTTTCAGGATAGGTTGTAGATCTTTGATGATGCGCTGGAGAGGTTTTAGTTGGGGGCAGGGGCGGCTCTAGCCATTTTGCCGCCCCAAGCAGGGCGGCACGCTGCGGGGGGCGCTCTGTCGGTCGCCGGTCCCGCAGCTCCGGTGGACCTCCTGCAGACGTGCCTGCGGATGCTCCACCGGAGCCGCGGGACCAGCGGACCCTCCGCAAGCAATCTGCGGGAGGTCCACCGGAGCCGCCAGCCGCCCTCCCGGTGACCGGCAGAGCGCCCCCCGCGGCGTGCTGCCCCAAGCACGCGCTTGGCGTGCTGGGGTCTGGAGCCGCCTCTGGTTGGGGGCTTCCAGTTTGCTAGTCACTGATTTGCTTCTTGAATTAAGCATGGCATCATTGTCTAAAAAATTTGAGTAGTCCACTGTAATCAAGTACTGCTTTTTCCTTGTAGGTAACTAAGTCTGCTCTCACCTTCTCCCTTGGCCAGGTGGGCAGCTCATGCAGTAATAAGTAATACATTCTGCTGATGGCTATCATGTGACCGGCAGGTACCACATTCTTTTATCAAGGAGTGAAGTTGTATATTAATTCCTGGCTAGCAAATACACTCTTGAGAACATCTAAGACAGCTGCCAGAATCCAGTTGTGAGGCCTGTATTTTTTGGCATCACAGCCTTACCTATAGAGAAGGGGAAAACAGCTTTCTCACCTTGAAATATGATTCCATCGTGCACACTCAGGTCATCTTTCATTTGAAATATGGTTCCGCTTCTATAGGTATTTGGCTAGCATGGCTGTCTTGAATGCCCGTAGTTGGATGTCCATTTCTGCACCCTCTCTGATTTCCATCAGCTTTGCTGTTGAAACTGAGAGTGTAACATATTAGTGAATTGATCATCCCGATTCCCTTCCTTCTACTTTCTTACTTCCACCATGTTGCCTACCCAGGCTGTACTGGCCTCTACAAGTGCTATGACATCCCAGCTCCACAGGCTTTCCAGCTCCATATGTGCTGGATTACATAATACCACTGAAATTTTCCTTTATGGTAATTCCACTGTGGGGTCTACTTCCAGTTGCATTGTTCCTTTGAGGCACCTTTCACCTTTGAAAACATCCCCATATGCTTTAAAAATTGTCTCTGTTGCCCATGGGGTCTCCCTTTTTGGTTCTTGCACTGCAGCTATAAAACTCTGATGCTGCACCTGGACCAGATCCATGGCCTAGGTGGCTGTAATTCCCTCAGAGAGGTCTGTTGTGCTTACCATCTACCACCACAAACTTCAGTTGGTGCCATCTGTTGTTTTTTGGATTAGTTACTATGAGGTCACATTTTCCTACAGGCTGCATTATGTTCTCATTCTACATTATTAGATTGTACCTGCTGTTTGTAATAGGTATTTCAAGTCTGATTCACACTGACAAATCACCTTGCAGACAATCCCTTTTATTCAATTGAAATTGCAAAGGGCACTTCTCCATTAACACTGTTGCCATAGGCGCCAACTTTCCCCAGAGCCGGTGGGAGCTCGCGCCCGCTCCAACTCCACCCCTTCCCCACCCCTTCCTGTGGTGGTTTAGATGTTGCTTGTAATTTATTAAAACTGGGCGACTGGCTGTTGGGAGTCTGAAAGGACAGGAAACAGGAAGGAGGGGGGGAGGAGTTGAGGAGGCAGAGTGAGAGTTACAGAGGGTGCAGCAGCAGCTTGGTAAAGAGGTTTCCACTTTATTTTTAAAGTCCTGTTGAAGTTTGTTAGTACCTTGTCTGGTTGGTACAGCACTTCTCCTGCCCCGCCCCCATTCCAACCCCTTCCCCAAATTCCTGCCCCAGCCCCACCTCTTCCCCAAGTGTGCTGCGTTACTCCTCCTCCCCTACTCCCTCCCAGCACTTGCTGCGTGAAACAGGTGTTTTGCAGCAGCAAGCGCTGGGAGCTAGGGAGAAAAAGCTGGCTTGCGGCACGCTTAGGGGAGGAGGCAGAGCAGAGGCGGAGGTGAGCTGGGGCGGGGGGGAGGAGAGGAACTGCCGGTAGGTGCAGAACACCCACCACTTTTTCTCTGTGGGTGCTCCAGCCCGGAGCACCCACGGAGTCAGTGCCTATGACTGTTGTGTGCCTGGAGGTTCGTGGTGTTCCTTATTGCTTTCCTGTCTTGACAAGCATGAACTTGACTCTGAAAGCATATCAAGGAGAGAGTCAGGATGCCATGACTTCTGTCTGATGTGCACCCTTCCTCATGTACAAGTCTGACTGACTGAATTTTTCTGGGACCTTCCTCTGCTTTTGCACACACTGCTAAAATGATTCAACGTGCCACAGTCCTTCGATGCTGTGCTAGCAGGGCACCTCTTTACCCACTCATACTGTGTCCTACAGTAACTGCAACTCATAATGGTATGGAACTCTGGCCACCTGCTCTCCTTAGTGTTGTCTCACTGCATGCACTTCTGAAGGTGTTGGGCCTCCTGGAGCTTTCATTCTTTCTCTTGTGGCCTCTGATGCACACCTCATGTGTAAGCATCTGTTTAATGCGAGATCACTTTCCCAGAGCAGCTATTCCTGCAGGTGGTGATCCCAGGTACCACAGACTATCCGGTCCCAAACTAGGAAGTCTGTCAGGTCTCCAATGAATTCAGAGTGGCACAGATCTGCTTGCTTTGATCCCCAATAAGGTAAAGTAACAGCTTTACATTTCTGCTGTCGTCGTCATCCTGCGGCCAGGTCTGTGTACAGCTCAAACACCTCCTTCCACCGGGTATATAGCTGGGCTAGGCTTGTGTCTGTAAGATCCTGGGGCTTCAGACCAAGTTCCGTGGCTCATACTGCCAGCTACTGCACAGCAGAGAACTTGCAACGCAGATGCTGCCACCATGTTTAACTCACAAAGTGTGGTGCTCAGCACAGGTTAAGTTGATCAAGTGGTGCTTTATTAAACCCTAGGCACTGCTCTGTCCATATGGCTGTGTTGTTTACATGTTAACTCTTCATGTTCCATTTCCCTGGTGTTCCATCAATCACAATCCCTTTGGGAACATGGGCCCTCTGACTCTAGTTCTACTGATCATGATGCAGGATTTAGGCACCTAAAGATGCAGATCTGTACATAGTGGAATTTACAAAAGTAGCTAACGGTGTTGGGCATCTAATTCCCATTGAAAGCTAATGGTAGTTTGGTGTCTAGCTTTCTTAGGTTTGTAAAATTCCTTTAGGCACCTAAATCCCTCTGTAAATCTGGTCCTTGACCCATAATATGGTTGTGACCAAAACTTATGGGTGAAGCTAATTTTAGAAATGAAGACACCACACAATATAATGGACTGTATTGAATGGGATATAGTTTTGGGTCACAAGTTTTATACTTTCTGGTTTAAATATACTCTTGTGCAAGACTGAATCAGTGCAGCAAATGACTATCTCCCACAGATTTCCACATGCATACAATTAATTAGAAATGGGGTGTGCGCAGTGGTGTCTTGTGTTTGTACTTGTGTTTCTTCAGCATTTGTAATACCTCATGGAGTCATTGATGGGGTTGACATAATGAGAAATCTGTATTTCGCGGTATTTTAGTTCAAAGCCACAAGGGTGGAAATGCCACAAGAAGGTCAGAGCTCACTTTATTTTTGGAAAAGCATTAATACAAATAAACACACACCCTAAACCCTGTGCACCATCCCTGTTGCTCAAGGCTATTAATGCCTCTGGTTGGGCACATTATATGCATTCTTCTTAGAAGATGCCCTTGGGAATTAAGAGTAAATTTTTGTCACTGATAAAAACTGAGATCTGATGCATAGCAGGATTATTAGCAGTGTAGAATTAGACACTAATCACATTAATTCAAAGTATGCCAATACTCTTGGGATCCTTCAGTACACATTGTTTTACCAACATGTCATTAGATACACTCATTTTCTATTGTACATGTGTCACAGTATGAATCAGTTTTGCATGAGGATATTTACATTAGTTACAACTTCTGATATAAAATTGCATCTTCATGCAGTGCATGTACATTATATTGTGCTTTCTCTTCATTTTGCCCTTTAGTAGCCATGGTATTTCAGTTCCTGGGTGGAAGAAATATTATGAAAACGGCAGATGGCTTGTTGTTTTGGCTCCATCAACAGCTCCCGGAGGCGTTAAAAAAGCCAGTGACAACTTTAAACGCAAGCAGAAATGCCAAGATATTTATACAGATTTACCTGACTTTCACTTCTATCTTTCTCTTTGATATGGTTCCTATGGAACTTGAATGCATGGCTATAATTAAAAGGGCACCTTAGGCAGGAAGCTTACAGGAATATCCTGTGTGACTTGATAAAAGAGGGAGTAGGACATGTACTTTTAAGTATTAGATTTTAAAAGACTGTTTAAAAAAATCCTTCTTTCAGAACTATGAAGTGAGCTGCTACAACATAATTAAATATGATGCAGGACTCATTCTGTATTGCGACTGAATAGAGAACGTGATTTTTTTTTGCTTTCTGTTCAAAAGGCTGGGTATTTAGAAATTAAGTTTCGGTATTAAGTGAACTTATGAAAGCCCTTCTAGCTAAAAAAAAATGAAGCGATTGGCTGCAACGGTGCACAAATGAAAATGGTCCCAAAAGCATTGCATGTTTGATGTTTTTACTTCTAGGTATTGTGAACTTAATGGCTCCCATTATGGTGTCCTTAAGAAAATATATTTGTATTAGGCCTTATCTTAGAGCCTTCAAAGAAAGTAAAAAGACAAAGTACACTCAGTCACTTTCCTGAACAAAATGGTCCAAGATACTAGCATCACTACATGAAATTAAAAAAAATACTTTCTGTAGTGAAATCTGAAATTAGGTGAACGTTACCTGGGTTTGAATTCTGTTAGAAGCCCAGAACTTGGCCTTGGGTCGTCAAAAAAGTTCATGAAGTTTTTCATACCTTTTGATAAACATGCCCCAACATTGAAGTGAATCTATGCTAGTTTATAAATCTGGATCTAAACTGAATGAAAACTCTGGTTTAAATCCCAAACTGGGGAAAATACACTTCCCCCACCCCCATGCAAATGACATGACCTGATATCAAGAAGGAGGGGGGGGGGACTTTGGGCTGACGTCTCTGAATGGAAACCACATGTCTACCCATAGTGTATTTTTGACAAGAATCTGAAAATGTCATACGTGTCTACTCGGCAACGAGGAACAAAGCAAACCTTCACCTTACCCAAATGAAAAGCAGAATTGCCCAGATGTATTTAAATGAAAAAGAATGAAATTGCTTTTGGAAAATTAATTTCAAGATAGGAGTAAATTGCTTGAATTGAATTTTCTCTTTACTATCGCAATGGTCCACATTCTGTAAAGATGCAAAGTCAGGAATTCAGTATTTCAAGAACTAATATTATAGGGAAAACAAAGTAGATATGAAGCTCTTTTAATGACTCATCTTATTTCCTGAGATGTATTGCAATTACTCAGGGTACGTCTACACTACAAGACTATTTCGAATTAACTTAATTCGAATTTGTGGAATCGACCTTATGAAGTCGAATTTGTGTATCCACACTAAGGACACTAATTCGACTTTGTGAGTCCACACTAACGGGGCCAGCGTCGACTTTGGAAGCGTTGCACTGTGGGAAGCTATCCCACAGTTCCCGCAGTCCCCGCTGCCCATCGGAATGCTGGGTAGAGCCCCCAATGCCTGCTGGGGAAAAAAATGTGTCGAGGGTGGTTTTGGGTAACTGTCGTCATTGAACCGTCAATCATGCCCTCCCTCCCTGAAAGCGCCGGCGGGAAATCTGTTCGCACACTTCTCTGGTCGGTTACAGCGCAGACGCCACAGCACTGCGAGCATGGAGCCCGCTGCGATCATCGCTGCACTTATGGCCGTTGTCAACTCCTCGCACCTTATCATCCACCTCTTCCACAGTCAGCTGCTGAGAAATCGGGCGAGGAGGCTCCGGCAGCGCGGTGAGGAGAGTGGCGCAGACCTCTCACAAAGCAGGGTACGCCGCGCAGTGGAGATCATGGTGGCAATGGGTCAAGTTCATGGTGTGGAACGACGATTCTGGGCCTGGGAAACAAGCACGGACTGGTGGGACCGCATAGTGCTGCAGGTCTGGGATGAATCACAGTGGCTGCAAAACTTCAGGATGCGTAAGGGCACTTTCCTTGAACTCTGTGACTTGCTGGCCCCTGCCCTGAAGCGCCAGGACACCCGGATGCGAGCAGCCCTGACTGTGCAGAAGCGAGTGGCCATAGCCCTCTGGAAACTTGCAACGCCAGACAGCTACCGGTCAGTAGCGAACCACTTTGGCGTCGGCAAATCTACTGTAGGGCTTGCTGTGATTCAAGTAGCCCACGCAATCGTTGAGCAACTGCTCTCAAAGGTAGTGACTCTAGGAAACGTCGAGGTCGTCAGAGATGGCTTCGCCGCGATGGGATTCCCAAACTGTGGTGGGGCTATAGATGGGACTCACATCCCTATCCTGGGACCAGCCCACCAGGCCAGCCACTACATTAACCGAAATGGCTACTTTTCTATGGTGCTGCAAGCACTGGTAGACCATAGGGGATGTTTTACCAACATCTACGTCGGGTGGCCGGGCAAGGTTCATGACGCGCGTGTGTTCAGGAACTCTGGTCTGTTTAGATGCCTCCAGGCAGGTAGTTTCTTCCCGGACCACAAAATAACGGTTGGGGATGTGCAGATGCCTACAGTGATCCTCGGGGACCCAGCCTACCCGCTAATGCCCTGGCTCATGAAGCCCTATACAGGCTCCTTGGACAGTGAGAAGGAACTCTTCAACTACCGGCTGAGCAAGTGCAGAATGGTGGTGGAGTGTGCTTTCGGACGTCTCAAGGGGAGATGGCGGAGCTTACTCACTCGCTTGGACCTCAGCGAAAAAAATATCCCCGTTGTTATTGCAGCTTGCTGTGTGCTCCACAATCTCTGTGAGAGCAAGGGGGAGACCTTTGTGGTGGGATGGGAGGTTGAGGCAAATCGCCTGGCTGCTGATTACGCTCAGCCAGACAGCCGTGCCGATAGAAGATCCCAGTGGGAAGCACTGTGCATCCGGGAGGCTTTGAAAGCTAGGTTCCTCGGAGAGCAGGGTAACCTATGACTGTCCACTTGACTTACAGAGAAGCTGAACCTGAGCCTGTTTTAGTGACTGTTGACTTCGATCTGCGGTTACATACCCTGTTCTCCAGGTTTCCCCCCTTCTAACACACGTTTTAAAATAAAGTTAATTGAACACTGATTATTAACAAAGTTTTCTTTAATTATGAATTCCTGTTCTAGGGTTGAAACATGGACGCAGACTGTGGTGGGTACGGTGTGCACTGATGTACAGACCGCTTCTACACTAGAGGAATGACAGGCTCCTGCTCCTACAGCGGTCTCTGGGGGGAGGACAGTTGCGGGTGGGTGTGCAGGAAGGGGTGGGTTTGCAGGAAGGGCTGAGGGGTGCTGTCTTTGGGACGGAGTTTGGATGCAGGGTCTGGGCTGGGGGTTGGGGCGTAGTAAGGGGTGAGGGGTGTGTGGGAAGGGTGAGTATGTGTCCGTGGATGAGGGCTCTTGCTGGGGCTTAGGGCATCGGAGAGGCTCGTGGCTAAGGTGGAAGGGCATGGTAAGGGCAGCCTGCCTTGCCATTTGTGGATGGCAGGCGCTAGGACCCTGGGGCAGCATACACCTCACAGACTGACCCGGGGCAGCATACACCTCCCAGACTGACCCCGGTGCCTAGTGACTGCAGTCTGTGTGTGTCCTCCTGTTGATCCTGCCCCCAAGTCTGTACCCTGGTAATGGAGGCTGTCCTATGCGATTAAACCCCCCCCCCCCTTCACACAAAGTCTTCTGACAAGAAAAACGGGACGGAAACAGTGAATAACAACAAACCACTTTTAATACTCAACTACACAGTGGGGGGATGAAACTTGGATTTGGGACTGGGTGATGCAGGAAGGGAAGCACTTCTCAAAGTTTATGGCATCAGAGCGGTGTGGTACATGAGTGCTCTGCTGGGGTGCTGTGCCAGTTTTCACGGCCCGTAGCGCCCCTCCTTCTTGTTATTTTGGGGGGGGGGACAGGACTTTGTGGCGGGGGATTGCGGTTGCAGATACAGTGCAGGGGGGCTCTCTCCTCCTGCCTGCGGTCCTGCAGAACATCTACAAGGCGCTGGCGCGTGTCCGTTTGCTCCCTCATTAGCCCAAGCAGGGTTTGAGTCACCTGCTGGTCTTCCTGCCGCCACCTGTCCTCCCGTTTGATGTGTGAGCGCTGGTGGTGACATAGGGTCTCCCTCCACCGTCTCTGCTCGGCCGCCTCGGCTCTGGAGCAGGCCATCAGTTCCGAGAGCATGTCCTCCCTAGTCTTTTTCTTTCGCCGCCTAATCTGCGCCAGCCTCTGTGAGGGGGATGGCGGGGCAGTTCGTGAAAGAGCCGCAGCTGTGTGATGGGAAAAAGGAAGTGATTTCCTTGAAAAGATACATGTTTGCGAACACTGAACACAGTCTACTCAGTTTCTGTGAACAAGACCATACAGGGCACCTAGTCTCACGAGCTCTCAGGACAAGTTCGAGATTTCGGAATACGCTTTCAGTGGCTGCGGTCTTGCACCGGAGATCGGACAAGTGGGGCGGTACAGCTGAATCCGTTTATCTACCAGGCCTGGTAAGCCCTAGACTATAGGCTGCTTAACAGTTAATGGATAGCTGTGCCCTCCCGCAGAAGGCAATCAGGAAAGCAGAAAGTCTGACCCCGTTCCAGCCCCTCACGGCTGTGCCCGGGAAAGATCACTGTATGCTTTTCCTGTGTGGCCTCCAGCACGTGGCTGTTAAACGAAGGTCTTTGCTATGCAAAGTAAAACTCAAGCATTCACAGTAGTAACAGTACACTAATTGCCCTACTTAGATGCAGCAGTCGCCTGGCGCGGAAGAGTGTGCTTCAACGGAGCACCACACAAGGAACCTCTCCCCAGGAACCTCCTGTGGAGGCTTTTCGAGTACCTGTACGATAGCTTCATGGAACTGTCCCAAGAGGATTTCTGTTCAATCCCTATATGTGTGGACCTTCTTTTTATATAGTTTTATATAGACAACTTTTTAGCTAGTTTTTATATAGTATATATTCCTGTTGTTTAATAAAGAAATGTTTCCATGTTTATAACACTTACCGACTGATCCTTCCCCTGATTCTGAGTCCGTGTTAACGGGCGGGGAGGGTTGGTAGGGGATCTCTGTGAGGGTGATGAAGAGATCCTGGCTGTCGGGGAAAGCGGTATTGTAAGCGCTGTCACCTGCGCCATCTTCCACAAACCCTTCCTCATCTTCCCCATCGGCGAACAACGCCGAGGAACTGCCCGTCGACACTATGCCATCCTCAGAGTCCACTGTCACTGGTGGGGCAGTGGTGGCAGACCCACCTAGAATGGCATTCAGTGCCTCGTAGAAGCGGCATGTCTGGGGCTGGGCTCCGGAGCGTCCGTTTGCCGCTCTGACTTTTTGGTAGCCTTGTCTCAGGTCCTTGATTTTCACGCGGCACTGCGTTGTATCCCGGCTGTATCCTCTGAGTGCCATGGCTTTGGAGACCTTCTCGTAGGTCTTTGCATTCCGTTTGTTGGAGCGCAGCTCCAAAAGCACAGACTCATCGCCCCACACAGCGATCAGATCCAGGACTTCCCGGTCTGTCCATGCTGGGGACCTCTTTCTACACTGGGATTGCATGGACTCCTCTGCTGGAGAGCTCTGCATCGTTGCAGGTGCTGCTGAGCTCGCCCCGATGTCCAACCAGGAATTGAGATTCAAACTGGCCAGACAGGAAAAGGAATTCAAATTTTCCCGGGTCGTTTCCTGTGTGGCTGGTCAGAGAATCCAAGTTTGGACTGCTGTCCAGAGCGTCAACAGAGTGGTGCAGTGTGGGATAGCTCCCGGAGCTAGTAAGTTCGATTTGCATCCACACCTAGCCTAATTCGACATAGCCATGTCGAATTTAGCGCTACTCCCCTCGTCGGGGTGGAGTACCGAATTCGAACTAAAGAGCCCTCTAGGTCGAATTAAATGGCTTCCTGGTGTGGACGGGTGCACGGTTAATTCGAATTAATGCTGCTAAATTCGAATTAAAGTCCTAGTGTAGACCAGGCCTTAGACATATAGGTAGAGATGTTTCTTGTTAAAATAAAGCTATCTATAAGGCACCTACCAGACACAACATAATGTACTTGCCAGTGTTTCAGAAATAAAACAAGGGCAACTTACAGCATTGAAGTGAGCTTAGGTCTGCTGATGGGGCATTGCCCCTTCTCCATTGAAAGTCAGAACAATTTTCAGTTTTGGTATGTGCTAAAACAGTCAAACCATTCTTCGATTTAAAACCAGATATAAAGTCAACTGTCCATGATTATTTGCGGTGTCTGCTATGCTCTCCCTTCTTCCCCCATTTTCCACCTTCGCCGCTGTCCTGCTGCAACTTTTCTTCAAACGTTGTAATCATTTTTCCCCTTTTGACTAGGTGGTATTATAATTATTCATCCTTTTCTCAAAATTTTGTATTTATCATTTTTACTGATAGTATTTTCTCTCCCCATCCTCTCTGTCCCAGTTTCTCTCCCCTATCCAATACTACCCTATTTGATTCTTTCTCCCTTTCATTTCTTCCCTTGCTCCCTGTAATCCTTTTGGGGTGAGATCACAGTGTAGTTCCTGCTATCCCTCTGAGTGTGGATGTGTTGAGAGTTTTTGGAGGGCGAGGTGGTTACTGATTGAATTCACAGTTCTCACTCTCCAAACATAGCTGAATCGGTAGCTCAGTGTAATGAGAAGGGCATCACTTAAGAAACACTGAAGGGTGTCATTACATCCCAGCATAGCTAGAAATAGGGAGCAAGTGGCATTGCTCAGGAAACTTGTCAATTATTAATATGGGTCTTCCTCAGCTGGCTCATTTGGGCTGCCTACAAATATTTAAGTAATTGGAGAGAATAAAGACAAAATAAATATCAAGGTTTAATTGTTTCCTTCATCCAAATTACAGTGTGTGTACAGTGCTGGGGGGCAATGCGAGCTAAAAAGTGTATGGAAATAATGCAGTTTGAACTGAGAACCTTAGGATTGAAAGAAATGGCCAATAGTGTTTGTGCTTCCATGTGCCAAAGAAAAAGGAGTTTTTTATCAGGTAACATTGCAGATAGATGCCTTTTAGGCTGCTGCAGCGAACAGCTGAACTGACTAATGAAAGAGAATCTGGAAGGGATGGGCCAAAGAGCTTCCGAAATAATGGCTAGGCTGCTACTCTGCCTTCCCTATCATTTCAGCTGATTCCTGTATTCTGTTGGGTGTATTTTTTATGTATGGCTAGTTATAAATAGAGTAAGAACAAAGCTGAGAGACAGCATGGCTTTGCTATTATGAGGAGTCTGACTTCCAGATGCCCTGAAGCATGGGAGGTCCAGTACCATGGGAGAAGTGATTAATGCTGTAGTCTGACACCTTTTCAGTCCCATTGGTTATAGTGCAAACACTTCTGACTTAGCAAAGATTCAGGCCATCACCTATGTGGTGTGTACTTTGTCATCTCCATCTTACAGTAAAGGAAAATAAGTGTGCAAAAGTTACATCTGTCAGCTTTGCTGGCCTTTAAAGGCCTATTTTTTTCTGAGTCAGGAAAGCACAGTTACAAGGTATCTATCCTCCGTCTTCTTGATAACATGGCTCCATATTGTAGCATAGATAGGAACTTAAGTGTTTTCTTGCTGGGCTAAAACCGGGGACGTGATAAAATTCCTGTCTACACTGGAAAACATAAGTGTTGGAACTAGGTCCCCTGACTCAACCGTAATAGCCTGGCACTTGGTGCCCATTTACACTATAGAAAGGCTACCTATTTTTATTTTAAGGACGTTGGGTGATGAGGGGGAATTCACCACAATTTGGGGGGAAAGATTTTAGTGCCCAGTAAAGCTAGCTGAATGTTCTTCAAATGAATTGTTTGACACACATTGCTGACAGCCAGTCAATAATTTATTCAATTGATAAATGGTATGATTGTTGAAATATTGATTTGAATATTTCTTTTTGAGATTCAGCTGCTTGTCGTATCTTTGTTTTCCTAGCTACAGTCCTGCATGTGATTGGTCAAAAAGGACAGGCCACTCTGTCCTAGTAAATGTCGTGGCTCAAATGATGAAGGTGCTATAATAGTGCTTCCTTAACCTTTTGTGTATATAGACTTGGAATCTAAACTTGGTGTTAATTGAATTCAGATTGCTTAAATGTAAAAATAAATACTGTAATTAGAGAAGAGCTAAAGGACATGATTAGTTATCTTATTTACTGAATTATTTTCTGTTGTTTTTCATGAATACTTGATTGGTTATCCCCAGATTTATATATAACATTACAAATGAAGCTTTCAGTCTTCATCTGACTGAATTTGATTTATTAAAAATTTTATATTTTTAATATTGTAAAGCTCATCATTCAAACTCCTTCTTGGCCTAGCTGAGTGTCCTGAATACTTGTTATTTTAAAGACTAAAATGTTGTTTTCTCATGCTTACCTGGTTGCCCTCTCTCAGTGGGACTGAGGGACTTGGGCTGCCTGTAACCATCCCTGTCCATCAGTCCCTTTGGCCACCACACTGTGCCATCAAAAGTACATAACCTCTGCAGTTTGGGTGTAAGGACCTTCCAGGTAGCCTACAAAGGACAAAGAAGACATATACTTCTAGGAAAGCATAACATAAATATTTCCCCAACCTATAGGAGGCTGTATATTTGTCATTAAATCTTTAAATTGAGTTTGGCTGCCTTTCTAAAGGAGATGCTATAGTTTGGCCACAAGTTATTGGGTTTGACAGTGTTCACTTACTTAGGAAGGAACAATAATTCCTTCCACTGCAGGAATAACTGGGTGACACTCCAAGGCCTGTGTTATGTAGGAGGTTAGACTAGATGAACATAGTAATACCTCTTTGTTCTTTAAATGTATGAATACCAAAATATGATGAACCCCCCTTTCCTGATCCTCCACACTACTCCCAATGGGAACCCTTTATCCCCAAAAGATAATTTTCAAACATGCAGCTTCCACCCGACACTTAGGCACTCTCACCCCAGTGGAGGGGTAGGTGAAATGCTAGCATTCAGACACCTTAGCCCTTATTAGCCCTGAGGCTACGGTGGTGGAGAAACCCAAAAAGGGAACTTGAGAAAGAGGTGCAAAGGGAAATAGTCCTTTCCACATGGAAAACCACACCACAGCATGTATTGCCCTCTTGATGGAGACACCCATCTCTTGTTACCTGTTGTAACAACCAAACTTCTTTCCCTCTAAAAATGCACAATTTCATCCTTCCCACTTTTCCATTAACATAGAATAGAGGTTGGAGATTTACAACTCCAAATTACTGTCCATCTCAGGCCCAGAAGTACAACAAGCAAGGAAATAAAACATCACTCAAGACCTATGCTTTTACTGGGTCCTACATTGTGGCCAAGCACTATTTCTCTCTGTAGGGTTTAGAAAACATGCCATCTTGTGTAAATGGATGCTGCATGCTCTTTGGAGCAGCATCAGCTTTTACAAATGTTCGTAATGAGAAATCTGCTGGCTGAGTGGCTGTTCACTATCTCTGATCTCCCGGCTTGACATGCTCCTTGAAGTCCCAGCTGTACAGGTTTCATATAGAGATGCTCAGGTAGGCCTTGGGCAACAGAGTGTAATATTTGAGCCCAAGAGATTCTGTATATTTTGAGTTTTATTTTACTTTAAAGTTTGATGATTTTCCAATTTTTTATGTTGACCTGGTTTTGGACTTTTAGGAAAAGGTTCTTTTAAAAACAACAGTTGTTCCTATTTCTGATATAAATCTTGTACATACGTTATAGAATTTCAGAACATGCTCTATGAATTCCTAGTTTAAGAGCTGAATTGTGTATCCAGATTTTATATCAAACCCCGAAGGTGCTTAATGTATCCCAAGCTGCATCTCAAAGTGGATCAGACATGACTTCCAAATCATATTATCGTAGTAATTGCCTCTTAGAATTTATCAGCTGTAAACTATGTAGGTTTTCTGATAAATCGCCTGTTTCAATTCAGTTTTTCATATGATAGTTACTAATAGTGTTGGAAAAGGAACTAGATTTAGGTCAGATGTAAAAATTCAATGTAGTCTTCCTGTTAATTTGGACAGCTAACACAGCATGTCCATCCTCTGACAACCCTAAATATGCATAGATAAAAATGAGGCCACACATCTTCCAGGCTTGCCTGAAATGCTAGAAATGAGTTTTTATTGTATTGATCTCATAGATAGGAGTTTAGTGTACTGAATAATTATTTCAGGATATATATAATATGAATGCATGTTGAATGATGCCTTCCTCTTAACACCTAGAAAATCATGATTTTAAAGAGTTGAGGTGGTAAATCTGCTTGCATATTTGTGAAAAAGTACAGGCAAGGCAAGGATGTATAAAGTATATCTGTAAAGCAATAGATACACCACAGGATATGTTTTTGAAGTGAATCTTAGCTAGACATATTGCAGAATTCGATATATGCTTAGCTTTAAATGCATAGCTTTGAGCAGTGGTCAAGAGGACGATCCTTCCTCTGAAAGTTAACATACACCCCAGAAATGATGTATCATTTGCTTCAAGCAAATCAAAGTCTCAGTGAAACTTCTAAATAAATGTAACACCATATTCAGGACAAAAATCACTTAACAGCATGAAATGTCCTATATACGATTATTTCTTATGTGTAGCTCCATATGAGTCTGAACATTTTCCCTTAATTCCAACAGTAATTCATTCTCTTTGGTCTAAATAAATAAAAGGAGAATAATAGCATTTTTTTAAGAGATTACAAACAATTCCCAACTCCTTTGGTCTTAGTTTCGTTTCTTGGTCATTTAAAAAAAAACAAAACCAAAAACTTTTCAAGGAAAAAAACCTAAAACAAATAAATTATAGAGCAGTCAATGAGAAACTTAAATTAATACAAAGAGCATCAACATCAGGACATTGGAATATACACATGTGTCTTCCCCCCTCCCCCTTTTTCTGGAATCGGAGTTGGCCCATCACAAGATAGATAATGGGATTAGCATATACTAGTTACAGATGTTATCTTCAAAATGCTTTTTCAGTAAAAACACAAAACTGGAAAGCTATACTATATCACATGTGCATCAGTATGACACCTAATTTTAGTATACTTCCATATAAAGTTACTTTCTCCATTAAATCTGGGTTTGACAGTTTTTTCCTCCCAACTATTCTGAATACCCTAGAGTTGTTAGATTTCCAGTTTTGTTACCCAATATCTTAGTGCATGCTGGCAGATTTAATTCATCTTCCCATTCCTGTATACAGATTTTTGTAGAGGTGTGTATCTTGGTATTCAAAATTGTGAGAACGCCTTTGTATATGTTTCTCTAGTACTCTTGTAACTAGTAGCAAAATATTCTAGCTCTTTGTAAGCTATGTTAGCACTTTGGGCAGGAACCATCCTTTTATTGTGTGTTTGTACCATGCCTAGCCACCACAAAACAAATTAATATTATCTCTGTATATTCCAGAACATAATCTTTAACAGATTTTACTGGATACTTAAGTGTATAAAGCAGATTGCACTAACCACAGTAAATGCTAGAGATACTACCAACCGGCAGCTGGTCTGCCCCATATCTCTAGCATTTACTATGGTTAGAGAAAACTGCTCTATGTAATATGCATTAAACACATGGGTTTCCAGTAAAATCTGGCGAAGAGTTGTTCCAGAGGAACCATAAAACTTGGATATGCTGCAATTTTGAATTTCTGCCAATTTTCTTCCTAGTCTTTCTGAAGATGAGATAAGTAATTGAGCTTCTTGATTATCTTTTGTGTCCGGTCTCAATGAGTACATAATCAAGCCAGTTGTATCTATTATTTGCAAGGTATCCTTCATTACCAAACTTCTTAAGAAAATCCTATAACACATACGTTTGTTGGTTTTTCCACATGTTGCCTAATTTCTCTTGTATAATTTACTTCTATTCAAAAGTGCTGTGTGTTTAGGAAATAGAAGTAGCAATTAGATAGGATTAAAAAGCAAATAAATAAAACAATCTGTAGAAATAATTTAAAATTTCAGTTGTCCCATATGGGACTGAATACAATCAATGTGAGTCGGTGAAATCTGAATCTGAAATAGAAGGTACGTATCTGGAAGACCCTTTTCCTTCATGGTCTCTTCATTATCCTGTGTGTGTGAAAGACATGCTTGGTTAGCATTTAAAGAGGGGGGAGAAAACCTCAGAGGTAACATTCCCATTAAGTATGAGAGTTTGAGTCTTACATTATCTTTGTAATTTCAATGAAATGTAAGAAGACAATGAATCTGTTGCCAGCATGCAATATGTTTAGAAATGGGATTCAAAATAAATAAGTTAAAACACAGCTTTACTCCCTAAATGCTGTGTCTGTATATTGGCAATGGAGAAGTGTTGGTACTGAATGGCATTTGGTCTCTTGAATACATCACTAAATTAGATGTGGTTCATTTAACCTTCTATCCAGCCATGCATTCAGATTTCATGCGAAGGTCAGGGAGTGGAGGTAAGGATGTGGATGGATTCTTAAGTATCAATATATTGTCAGAACACGTGTAATAAGTATTTATGCCATTCTCAGTCAGTTTCATCTCGCTTTGGGTCAGTTTCTGACAAGGATTTTTCTGTTTAACTGGGTGGTCCTGGCCTTTTAGTTTTTGTGATAGAGATGAAATGCCACCACTTACCTGTATCTATGAATATTCTAATATCTGTGTAGAATATCTACACCTCCTCACATCTCATTGTGAAACAATCATCTGTATATTTCAGCATTGTCTTTAAAAGGGCAGTATATCCAATTGCTGATGTTACAGCATCCATCAATCAGTTTTCTTAGCTGTGCAGCACAGTGAGTTTCCATTTTTATAGGCAGTGCTTTCTAGTGGCCCCCACTGCAAGTAGTTAGTAACACATCAACCCAGTATTCATGTCCTGTGAGGATGCTTATTGGTTCTTGAAATCTGTAGTAAGAAGCTACTCAAGAGAGGGCTGAGGAAAGTTGCTGGCAGGAGTTCTACATTGAAGTACAGAAAGAAACACAATAGCCTTAATAATAATATTGTTTTCTTTATACTAATAAAGTTCCTTGTTGAGTGTTAAAGAAAATGACTGACTCTTTGCCATTGTCGCATGACCTACTCCTCTTGTAAAGTATGTACATTTCTTCTGAATAGCCTTACACCAATCTGATGGAATGAAACAGCAAGCTGCAATTAAAAAATATTAAACCTTCTTCTAGAACAGGAATAGCAGGCTTGAAATGTTCAATTTAAATGAAGTTCTGGCACAGGCAGTCACATAAAATAATATAAGCAAGCTCAACAAAGCAGTGCTAAAGCCCTATTATTAACATCACATCACTGTATGAGAGTGACATGTGGTGAACTGCAAATAGCATCACAGGGGTAGGAAAGAAACAGTGTTGGGAAATGAAGGGCTTCACAAAGTGTAATTTTGTAGCTACATCAAACCAGTTCAAGCTTGCTATTGTTAGATCACTGTGAGATAAATGTAGAAGTTAAAACTTACGGTACCTGCAAATCTGTTCTTTGAATTATTGGGTATATGGGATGCCGTGCCTTGCATCCATTACGACTTGCAAGAGTGTCAGTGCTGCAAACTGAACAAGCAAGCAGGGTCAGATGCCCTAGACTTTTCTGAAATAATCCTGTTTTCTAGCTACAGCTGAATCATTGCTTATTGTAGACTTGATGGTGGAGGTAGAGAGAGAAGATGAAGACAGGTTTCAGAGTGGTAGCCGTGTTAGTCTGTATCAGCAAAAAGAACGAGGAGTACTTGTCGCACCTTAGAGACTAACAAATTTATTTGAGCATAAGCTTTCGTGGGCTAAAACCCACTTCATCGGCTGCGTGCAGTGGAAAATACAATAGGAAGATATATATAATACACACACACACACAGAGGACGTGAAAAAATGGGCGTTGCCATACTAACTATAATGAGAGTAATCAGTTAAGGTGGGCTATTATCAGCAGGAGAAAAAAAACTTTTGTAGTGATAATCAGGATGGCCCATTTCCAACAGTTGACAAGAAGCTGTGAGTAACAGTAGGGGAAAATTAGTATGGAGAAATAGGTTTTACTTTGTGTAATGACCCATCCACTCCCAGTCTTTATTCAAGCCTAATTTAATGGTGTCCAGTTTGCAAATTAATTCAAATTCTGAAGTTTCTCATTGGAGTCCGTTTTTGAAGTTTTTTTGGTGGAGTATTGCCACTTTGAGGTCTGTAATCGAGTGACTAGATTAATAAATACAGTGACTCCTAACTAGGACTGTGTGAAAATAACAATTTTTGTTTTACAGAATTACCCACAAACTTTTTTTTGCCATTTTGTTCAGCCTGAATTTGAATGCTGTCATATTTCACTTTATTCTGAATGTAAAGGGACATATCTATCAGCTTCTTTCTTTCTTTTTTAATTTTTTTAAATAAAGAAAACAGATTTTTTTATAAATAGAGGTAATACATTTGAAAAAAGTAAATATTTAATATAGATTGTCATTTTTCATTTTAAAATATTTTTTTTATTAGGAAAGAGTTAGTTCTAGATGTATAGTGTTGGTACTTTCTTCTGGTCAGGAATGAGGTTCTCTTTCACTTGCCCTGGTCAAAGCCAACTCATACAGTTGGGATGTGACAAACCAGAAACCTAATTCTCCTCACCCCTTTTACACTCTTCTCTTGCCTTTGTGTATTAAGCCTCCTATATATACTTCTGACTAAAAAGGCTCAGTATATCTAGAGATGGGATATGGATAATGTTTTATGACTCAATCCAATGAGGCACTTAAGCATCTGCTTTATTTTAAGCACGAGTCGTTGGTCCTATTAGTTGATTGGGCTAGTCACATACTCAAGTGCCTTGCTGAATCAGGGCCTCAAAGTGCAATGCCTGTATAATGCTTCAAGCTGGTTGAACAATAGAATAGATTTGTGAATATATTTGCTAATAGCTTGAATTTGATTCACTGCTAGACATAGGCCCTATAATTCATACTCATTCTGTTTATGTAATTGGCTGTTGCTATTCTTGAAAATGTTGGTGAATCCTGAAAGTACAGTGGGCTCATCATAAGTTAAATTTTAGCCAGCCAGGGATCAGAAACAATACCATATGACCAACCCTACACCATGAATAGTGAATGGTTTGAAAACACCACAGTCTGAAAATTAGTCATCCAAACCAGTTGGTGAATGTTTGAGTACTGAACATTTTTGCAGCTATTGGCTTGTGAATGATTCATGAACCCTGTCCAAAAACTAAAGTGTGTTGAATTTTTTGGTCAATGAATACTGTTCAACAGACTCTCATTTCTTTTAGTGTGCTACATTTGCATGTCTCTGCTATAAACCAGTAACCACTCACTTTAAGAAAATGTTTTATGTATTGCATGTAATTTATATACATCAAAGCTTTTAAAATGTTGCAAATATATATGTGAAGTTCTCTTTATCTCACAGATGACAGGGATACCCACTGCAAATTAATGAATTATGTGAGTTAACAAGTAATGGAAGTGAAAAAGTAAGGGTAATACAATGCAAAATGTGATTGGTTCATTTTTTAATAATTATAGTTTAGCTTTAATTTTTTATTATGCTTAATTATTGCTAGTACTTATACTAGGATAGTAAATGTACTGTAGTATATTTTGTGAAGGTAATGGTTAGCTATGTAAGATCCCACTAGAGCTTTCTGCTATGAGAAGTTGTGAGAAGACTGCACTTTTTGGTGTGAATTTCATAAAATGGTTGGATGAACAAAATGTGGATTAGTGCAGTTCTTTTGCATATGGCGTATATATTGGTTTTTGAGAGATGGATGCTCACCAAAATACCAGACCCAAACAGAAATATCTCTACTAAGATGTCCCTATAAGAGCACTTGTATTGTAACCTGATAAGTTAGTCCAATGTACAACCTGTTAGAGCAAACTGCTAATAAAACAGGATTAACCCTGTGTCTGGGTTTACTCCTATAGGACACTACTCTAACTTTGCAGGAGGGAAGGAGGAGGACTGAAATATGAACCCAGATACAGACCCAGTTTCTGTAGCTGGCACCCTACTCCATACTGGGACAACGTAAAATGTCGGCTCCAAACACCCCGGAACTTTGGGGGATGAAGAAATGGGTTGGGCAACGGGAGTAGTTACAGCTATAGACGTATAGGATACTAATTTCCCACATGGGTCCTGCAAACTTAGGATCAGATTGTGCCACACTTAGGTTGTGAGTAGTCCCATTGATTAAGGCACTCTTCAATGTGAGTGAGGTACTCTTCAGTGGGAGTAGAGGTGGCAGAATTTGTCTCTTAGAGCTCTATTCAGTCCAAGTACTTTAAGTGTTTCTTATTCAGGAACCAGCCTGGTTAACACAAGATTTTCTAACCACATATTTTTTTCCTTTTGACTTCCCTTTATTGTCTCTGGCCTCAGAGTTGGTTTGTGGGGTGGTGCTGCAGGTGCCTAGCTGCTGAGCAGAGCTAAGCAAACTTCTGAGGCCTAGCTGATTTTTTTGTTGTTTTCCTTTTAAGTCAATGAGGTACAAAGTCTGTTTTGCATTTAGAACCTTAAATAGTACTTTAACTCTGCTCAAATGTTGTCCTGCCAAACTTCTGTGTGGTTTAGGGATGCCAGTGATGTTAAGCAACTGCTCATTCCCTCCACTGAAACCAATTGTAAATTCTCACTTTAAAAATGCCTTTGCGTAATGCAAACAAAACAAGTCCTTGGCTTCTAAGAATAGCACTGTAGAAAGAGCAGTGGATGTAAAGCAGCAATTTGTTTTTAGGAGAACAGTGAGGGCAGTGCTGTCATTAACTTTGGGGTCAGGCAGAACTCAGGCTTGAGATGAAAACTTATTCTATACATGACAATGCTTGTTAGAACGAGCACTTTTTGCCTGCACCACATAATTTCAGTACTGTCATCCACTAAAGAACAATTTCCCAATCATTTCAAGCAGCTGTTTGCCAGCCTTGTGACTACTGTGGTGTTTGGGGTTTTGTGAGTGCACCACCACAGGCAGTGGACCGTTGGGATAACATTGAGATAATGGGTGTGTGGGGGTGTTAGGGTTACACTGAGGTGTGTGTGTGGTTGTTCACACTGCAGCCCTCAACTGGATCACCTATTGGAGCTGCTCCTTTAACCCACTACTCCAGCGTGGGCAAACTACGGCCCGCGGGCTGGATCCGGCCCCTCTTGGCTTTGGAGCAGGATTGCCCGCCGTGGGCCCCACGCCACTCTCAGAAGTGGCCGGCACCACTTCCCTGCGACCCCTGGGCTGGGGGGCAGAGGGCTCCAGTGTTGCCCTTGCCTCCAGGCATGCCCCCCCACAGCTCCCATTGGCTGGGAACAGGGAATTGTGGCCAATGGGAGCTTCATGGGAGGTACCTGGAGGCGCGGCAAGCACAGCACATGCGGAGCCCTCTGCTCCCCCTGCCCCAGGGGCTGCAGTGCTTCCTGGAGCGGCGCAGGGCTGGGGACAAGGCAGGCAGGCAGGAAGCCTGCCCTGGCTCTCGTGCGTGCCACTGCCACCCCGGAGCTGCTTTAGGTAAGCGTGACCGGGCCGGACCCTGAACCCCTTCTGCACCCCGCCCCCCAACTCTCTGCTCTAAGCCCCCTGCCTGCACCTCACACCCCTCTTGCACCCCAACCCCCTGTCCGGGCCCTGCATATAATTTCCCCACCCAGATGTGGCCCTCGGCCCAAAAAGTTTGCCCACCCCTGCACTAGTCAGAGACCTCTGTTTTTTGCATTTGAAAGTTGTGCATTCACATCTGGTTGCTGTATGAAAGTATTCTGTCACTGTAGTATAATCAATGCCTCCTATGCTGTGCTGTATCTGGTGGTTTTTAAACTCTCTGGTGCAACCAGTAATAAATTGAAATTTGAACATTCATCAGCCTGATTCTGATATAAGTAGCTCCATTCTAAATTAGGAATAACTCCACTCTGGTAACCTGAGTGATACCAGTATAAAACACAGGTGAGATCAGAATTGGACCGTTATAACATGTAATGTTTAAAATATTTAAGCAGAGAACATACTGCACTCTGGATCATACGGTCTTTTATGGTTACATGTCCACTGCTCAGTAGGACCCAATAGTGTACTGTGGGTTAATATTTTGCCCTTACTATTGTTACATATTGTGACAGACCCAGACCAGTGGGGTACAGGAGTCTGGTAGAGGGCAAATATACTGGTCACTGGATGAATAGTTTTCTGCTCCCTGAGTGACCAGAGCAGGGGCTGCACTAGAGTAATCGGGAACCTGCTAGAACCAATTAAGGCAGACAGGCTGATTAGATCACCTGCAGCCAATCAAGACAGGCTAATCAGGGCACCTGGGTTTAAAAAGGAGCTCACTCCAGTCAGGCAAGGAGGAGCCAGAGGAGAGGAAGTGCGTGTGAGGAGCTGGGAGCAAGAGGCACAAGGAGCTGAGAGTGAGAGGGTGTGCTGCTGGAGGACTAAGGAGTACAAGCGTTATCAGACCCCAGGAGGAAGGTCCTGTGGTGAGGATAAAGAAGGTGTTTGGAGGAGGCCATGGGGAAGTAGCCCAGGGAGTTGTAGCTGTCATGCAGCTATTACAAGAGGCACTATAAACAGCTGCAATCCACAGGGCCCTGGGCTGGAACCCGGAGTAGAGGGCGGGCCTGGGTTCCCTCCAAACTTCCCAACTCCTGATCAGACACAGGAGGAGTTGACCCAGACTGTGGGGAAGATCACTGAGGTGAGCAAATCTGCCAATAAGCGCAGGACCCACCAAGGTAGAGGTCACAATATTTATAAGCTTGCTTTTATTTTCCGTACAAATAGTGCCCACAAACTATGGGCAAGAAATACTAACAGGCATTTGAGCAATCTGTGCATCCTGTTCTAACAATAGCAAGTTTGCTGTTTGTAGCACAATCCACAATAAACTATTTAAGTGTCTACATTACCTTGCATTATACTACCTTCAGGTTGAGTTGAAGTATAAGCTCTTTGGGGTAGGGACTGTGGCATCTTTGTTCTTTGATGCACCAAACACACACTCAGCATTCAATAAGTAATATGGTAGTACATTATCTCACGTGCTATCCATTGTCATGCAAGGGAGAGGGCAAAATTCTGCCTTAGCTATATGTGTACAGTACCCATTGCGTATCTAAGGGCAGATCTTGGTGTGGAGTTAAGAACTTTTAGTGCTGTTTCTGGATTTAGCTAATTTGAGGTGCTCAAGTACAGCTGACCTCTGGAATGTCACCTTGATCAGGACAACTCTTTTTTTCCTGTTCTCATTAGAATACCAAATTAGCAGTTCTAATGAATAATTTAAGCAACTGTGCACTAAGTCAAACCATGGATTGTAGCTGCAATTTTGGTAATAAAGTACTTAATATTACTACTCATAACTGAACACATCAATAAAACTTGCATCTTATCTCAATTAATATGCATTATCTTATTGAGTCAGCGAGGCTTTCAGAAGTGCATCTTTGGGAGCAGGCCTCAGTGTTTCATTGCACCTATGGAACAATAAAGTGTTAGCAGATTTACTGTCCATGTACGACAACTAACGAACCTCTTAAAGGCATGCCATAAAAATGGTACTTTTTTTGTACATCACAGGGATAGCTTGGAAACGGAGGAAATTTAATCAGAAAAAATATAGAGAAGTAGTTTAAAAAAAGCAAATGGGAAACAGATGAGCAACCCGCAACAGATGAGTATAATGCAGAGTTCTCCAACTTTGCCATAGTGAGTCTCCCTAAGCTACAGGGACAAAAAAACAGCAATCCAATTTCGCCTCCCCATAGTTTACTAAGACAACACAAAACGGAAAATCCTGTCCTTTGCAAGAATGAGTAATAAAGCAGAGGGCCTTGTATCAGTGCAGTTATAATAAGAATATGAGAGTCAAAAGTGTTATTTCACAGTTCTATTAAAAAAGAGTACAGACCTCAGCATCCAAAATAAAACTGTTGAGATTGACTGTAGAAGTGACATAAGGGGTGGTCCTGGCGTGTGTGTCTGGCCTGTGGCCATGACAGAGGTTCCCATTACATGGCACAACAGAGCAATGGTGTCTCCAGGTGTCCCCAGCACATGACTCAGCCTTCCTGTTCTAGCTGCATCACTTCAATTGCTGGGGGAGAGGGGAGGCAGGAGTCACTCCGGTGCACTTGTACATTGTCCCGCCAGTAAAGTTATTGCCACTGTAACTTATGTCACAGTAGATGCCAAAAGAATTGTTATGCCCTTAACAGATGGCACCTATGGCTTCTGAATAAAATGGGGGTCCTGAGGAAAAACTGTAGGATCATCATGACGCTTAAGATATTATTACAATACATACATGTAGATGGACTTAATTCTAGCACTTTTTAGCGCTTGACTTTGCAGCCTTAATGTTCTTTTAATGTAGCTGATGTAGTTTCTTGGGTGATTTTATAAATAAATTTCTTTATTGAAATTAATATGCAGATTCCTAATTTTATTAGCAAGACTTTGATTTTAGAAACCCAGGACCTTGATTCTGCAAACACACATAAATAACTTTACTTATGGGAATAGATCCATTGAAGTTTAATTATTTTATGTATGATTACTCACTTGAGGAAAGTTGTGTAAATGTTTGAAGGAGAGGACTGACTGAGGGAATTGAATGGGGAGGATTTTTTAAAATTTTCCTTACAATCTAGCTCAGGATTGAAGGTTTTTTTACAATCACTGTATGGCTTTATTTTGAGAAAGTAGCAATGTTGTGTTTCACATGCTGAACTTCTCAGATTTTCCTAAACTAACAATTGCTGCTCCTTTCCATTTTCCTTCTCCTTTTTACTACTTCTTCTTACTTTAGCATTTTATACTATGTAAGCCAAGTAACTCCATTTGCTGGGCCACTGTCTTGGTTTCCACTTTAAAGAACATAATAGGTCAGATGCTGGCATCCATTAAGTCTGTTTTGTGCTGCTCTGGTGGCACAAATCAAACTTGAAGCTAGCATAAATGGGCAGCTGAGGATTGTCCTTGCATACAGATTCCTCACTGGCATAAAGCCAGCATAAAGAGCCCTAAACTGTCCCCTCACAGTCCCTGACGTAGAAGCCATGTCAATAATATTGGAGGAAGGGAGTGAAATAGGATCACTGCAACACTCTGGCGACTCCCAGCTTCTGGAATGGTCCCTTCTGTAAAGTGTTGTTGCTGTTTGGGTCAGACAGACTTTTCCTGTGTATTAAGTGTCGTATTGTGCCCAGGAAACTTCTCTCACTCCTTGAGCCAGGGTCAGGTACAATCTCAGTAGGAGGCGCAGTGGAGTGAGTTTGAAAATGGAAAAAGTCAGGTAACATTTTTTTGAAGCTGTTTCCATTTTGAAGAGTGCAAAGTGGAATAACGTTTTTTCCAGATTTTTTTTTCAAAATAGTTTTTCAAACATTTTCAATTTGTTCTCCCTTTTTTTCCCTTTTTTGCCACAGAGTGCAAAAAATTGAATATCCTAGGGAGTTTACATGTTTTTCTTTGCCTCCCTTTTTTCATTCTAACATCACAAAACTATTTCAACTTGGGAAATGTTAGTGAAACACTAACTCTGCCACTCTCTCTTTTCCAAGGTTGAGGAAGTTTTGAAAAGTCAGAGTGAAGTACTGTAAAATGAAAAGGATGTGGGAGGAGTGGACAAGGCATAATTCATTCTACTGCATTCAGTGGCAGGAATAGGAAGGAAAGAGAACAAAAATTTGAAATGATGAAATTTTTCAGTTTATGAAAAATAAAATGAAAATTTAAATTCAAAATGAAACAATAAAAATTGTATTCCCAAAATACAAAAAAAAATTGAAAATATTTTCCTATGGCTTCCCCCCCACCACTGCAAATACCTATTTTTGGTGGGAAACTTTGACATTTTTTGGCCAACAATCAGCTGTGGAGAGCAAGGACTGTGCAGCCCTGTCACTGCTTCTAGACCAGGGGTGGGCAAACTTTTTTTGGCCTGAGGGCCGCATTGGGTTTTGTAAATTGTATGGAGGGCCGGTTAGGGGAGGGGGTTGTGGCTCAGCCCCCACCTCTTATCTGCCCTCCCCTGGGACTCCTGCCCCATCCAACCCCCCCATTCCCTGACAGCCCCCCGAGGACCCTTGCCCCATCCACACACTCCTTCTCCCTGTCCTCTGAGTGCCCCAAGAACCCCTGCCCCCCACCATCCCATCCAACCCCCTCCTTCCTGACTCCCCCCCTCCGGGACCCCTGCTCCCATTCAACCCCTTGTTCCCCCAACCACCCCGACCCCTATCCACCCCTGCCTCCGACCACCCCCCAAACTCCCCTGCCCTCTATCCACCCCCCCCAGCTCCCTGCCCCCTTACCGCACTGCCTGAAGCACCGGTGGCTGGCAGTGCTACAGCCGCGCCGACCGGCTGGAGCTGGGCAATGCTGCCAGCGCCGCTACCACCACACAGCACAGAGCGCTGGGTCAGGCTGGGCTCTGCAGCTGCGCTTCCCCAGGAGCTCACAGCCCCACCACCCAGAGCATTGCACTGGCGGCAGAGCAAGCAAGCTAGCTGAGGCTGCGGAGGTGGGGAGAGGACACAGCAGGGGAGGGGCTGGGGGCTAGCCTCCCAGGCCAGGAGCTCAGGGGCCAGGCAGGATGGACCCGCGGGCCAGATGTGGCCTGCGGGCCGTAGTTTGCCCACCTCTGTTCTAGACCCAAGAAGAGATCCTAGGGCCCCATCCGGATCAGGTGATGAGGCTGTGGCCTTTCCTCCTTCTGCTTTGGCCTCTGGAGTTGAACAAGTGTGTGGGACTCAGAAGGAGTTTCATGCTGCACCGTCTCAAAGGATGGCCGAGTTCCCCCTCCAGCACGCATGCTCCTTGCAAAGAATTTGTCTAAGTCAGCCTGCGTATCTCTCGGGATTCCCCCACTCTGAGATCCTTCTGCACCACTCCTTAAACGTGTGCTGTGACCTATAAGACCCAATATTACACTAGACACAGTCTGATGAAACCTCTAATCTCTTTCAAAGTAATTTTTCTCTACGCTTAGATCTTTGTCCCTTTATATTTCTGCTTCTTACACATGAAAATTTTATATTGTAATTGTGAGGAAACGCCTACTCTCATGACTCTTACATTAATTCCTCCAAGCTACCATATATTATTTATTACAAGCTCTCTAACACAAGGCAGTTTCTCACAATTGGAGTCTAAATGTTTAATATGACAGAAGTTGGTATAAATGGAAAAAGATCGAGGTACCGAGTGTAAATTAGCTTGAAAGAGAGTACAGGGATTCTTGGCAAGGTCTCACAGCTGTATAAATAATCTTGATCACTCAGGTGAGATACTGATGGAGATTGATGCAGTGAGATGAGTTTGCCTTTTGCCCTTCAGTTTCCCCTTTGTCTGTGGGGCTCAACTTTTCAGGGTTTTCTTTTTTTAAGGCTGCTTTTACACCCTGGATGAAATCTGCACAGTAGAACTCAGCAAATCAGAGAACTTGCTAAATGTCCCAACTCTGCCTAAGGGAGCTTTTTATGTAAATTAGATAGTAAAGCTTTTGTATGCTGATACCAACAAACTTGTTTTAAAACTAATTTTTGTGGTTTGGTAGTTGATCATTCTCAATTAATGTGTATTTAATTTCCATATGCCACAGATCCTAGCAAGTGCCCCATTGCAGCCACCCACTAGGACTGCTATTCAACGAATCCAAGCCTTTGTGCTTTTGCATCCCTTGGGTTGTGATCAGCTTCTAGAGCCCCAGCAGGTTGCAGCACTGATTCATCCCTTGCCTATGGCATGTTTCTTGGGCAATGACTCTGTTACCCCTTCTTGGAAATGGGGCTCTTCTGCCTACTTGCTCTAGGCCCAGCACTGACCCCTCAAGATACCCCAGTTATTTAAACACACCCTCTACCCATAACGGCACCCAAAATATGAAGCTTCTGGTTACAGTCTAACTCTCACAGGGTCATGCAGTAATTATGAAGCAGTCACCACGCACAGTTTGTACAGTCTGATATCTTTGTGATCTTTTATACTTAATCACGTAAAGCACAGGAGAATTCATCTTATATGAAACAATAAACACTAAGCACATGTGTCTGCCTTAGTTTACTCACCAATCAAGGGCATTCTTTGGGCTGGGGTCTGAGTCCCTTGGGTTGGCAGGAGTCCTTGGGGCAATCTTGGGTCAGGAAAGAAGGCAGGGCCCCTCTGCTCCATGAGGCTGCCACATGTTGGGTGACCTCACCTTTCTGGAGCACCTCACCCAGCTTCTATGACCTTGCTCTCTCTTGCCCCAGTCTTCCTGTTCCTGTGTGTTTCTGTATTTAAGTCCCTCCTGGTCAGCTGGCCTCTTTTCTTCTACTCCTGGTATGTTTCCACTGCTCCTACCTTTCCCCTCCCTTCAGCTAAGATGGATTTCCAAGGCTTGAACTGCTTTTTAGGATAACTTCGTGAGGTGAAAGTTGTGATGCTGTCTAAAGGGGAAGGTGACCATATACACTAATACGGTCACCACTTTTACAAAATCATGATAAATCTTGTACAAAGTATGCCTTGTGAATTATCACTGGAAAAGTTGTAATCTGCTGAGTATTATTATCTTGTTATAATGTGCATATAGACGTTGTGTATGTGATGTTATTAAATTTTGCTATATAATTGTCACTGATAGATATCTAAGTCTGAAAAATAAATTCATAGATTCTAGGACTGGAAGGGACCTCGAGAGGTCATCAAGTCCAGTCCCCTGCCCTCATGGCAGGACCAAATACTGTCTAGACCATCCCGGATAGACATTTATCTAACCTACTCTTAAATATCTCCAGAGATGGAGATTCCACAACCTCCCTAGGCAGTTTATTCCAGTGTTTAACCACCCTGACAGTTAGGAACTTTTTCCTAATATCCAACCTAAACCTCCCTTGCTGTAGTTTAAGCCCATTGCTTCTTGTTCTATCCTTAGAGGCCAAGGTGAACAAGTTTTCTCCCTCCTCCTTATGACACCCTTTTAGATACCTGAAAACTGCTATCATGTCCCCTCTCAGTCGTCTCTTTTCCAAACTAAACAAACCCAGTTCTTTCAGCCTTCCTTCATAGGTCATGTTCTCTAGACCTTTAATCATTCTTGTTGCTCTTCTCTGGACCCTCTCCAATTTCTCCACATCTTTCTTGAAATGCGGTGCCCGGAACTGGACACAATACTCCAGTTGAGGCCTAACCAGCGCAGAGTAGAGCAGAAGAATGACTTTTCGTGTCTTGCTCACAACACGCCTGTTAATGCATCCCAGAATCACGTTTGTTTTTTCTGCAACAGCATCACACTGTTGACTCATATTTAGCTTGTGGTCCACTATAACCCCTAGATCCCTTTCTGCCGTACTCCTTCCTAGAGAGTCTCTTCCCATTCTGTATGTGTGAAACTGATTGTTCCTTCCTAAGTGGAGCACTTTGCATTTCTCTTTGTTAAACTTCATCCTGTTTACCTCAGACCGTTTCTCCAATTTGTCCAGATCATTTTGAATTATGACCCGATCCTCCAAAGCAGTGGCAATCCCTCTCAGTTTGGTATCATCTGCAAACTTAATAAGCCTACTTTCTATGCCAATATCTTAGTCGTTGATGAAGATATTGAACAGAGCCTGTCTCAAAACAGACCCCTGGGGAACCCCACTTGGTACCTTTCCAGCAGAATTGGGAACCATTAATAACTACTGTCTGAGTATGGTTATCCAGCTACTTATGCACCCACCTTATAGTAGCCCCATCTAAGTTGTATTTGCCTAGTTTATTGATAAGAATATCATGCGAGACCGTATCAAATGCCTTACTAAACTAGGTATACCACATCCACCACTTCTCTCTTATCCACAAGACTCGTTATCCTATCAAAGAAAGCTATCAGATTTGTTTGACATGATTTGTTCTTTACAATTTCATGCTGGCTATTCCCTATCACCTTACCACCTTCCAAGTGTTTGCAGATTTCCTTAATTACTTGCTCCATTATCTTCCCTGGCACAGAAGTTAAACTAACTGGTCTGTAGTTTCCTGGGTTGTTTTTGTTTCCCTTTTTTATAGATGGGCACTATATTTGCCCTTTTCCAATCTTCTGGAATCTCTCCTGTCTCCCATGATTTTCAAAAGATAATAGCTAGAGGCTCAGATATCTCCTCCTTGAGTATTCTAGGATGCATTTCATCAGGCCCTGGTGACTTGCAGGCATCCAACTTTTCTAAGTGATTTTTAACTTGTTCTTTTTTTATTTTATCTTCTAAACCTACCCCCTTCCCATTAGCATTCATTATGTTAGGCATTCCTTCAGACTTCTCGGTGAAGACCAAAACAAAGAAGTCATTAAGCATCTCTGCCATTTCCAAGTTTCCTGTTACTGTTTCTCCCTCCTCACTGAGTAGTGGGCCTACCCTGTCCTTGTTCTTCCTCTTGCTTCTAATGTATTGATAAATGCCCACAAGTTAACTCTTCAGGAATAACAAAGGAACTTTAAACAAGAGCTCCTGCATGTCATCCCCGAAGACACTTCAAATGGCTTGTACGCAGAATGTGCAAGCAAAAATTTGTATGAAAAACTGATGGCAAAAATGAATGCCATAGAACTACTTGACCCAATCACACAGTAAGGATGCTTCCAGCAAAAAGGGTCAAGATATAAAAGAGGAGAACCAAGGCCTCTGGCCACCTCTTTCTGACCACATCTCTGGACTGGTGAAATTTCTGACGGGAAATTTTGAACAAAAGGACTAAGATTCCCCAAAACGATTTGGTCAACCCAGATGGACTTATAGAAAACTGGCAAATTTGACATCCCTGCTGTCATTTTAGATTACATGCTTTGATCCAACTGTAATGTATTGTATTTGCTTTAATATTTTATTAATTCTCATTTTTCCTTAGTTAGTAAATCTTTAATTAGTTCTAAAGGATTAGCTACAGTGTTGCCTTCGGTGTAATGTCCTTAGCATCCATTTACCTGGGGAAGTGACTGGCCTCCTGGGGCTGGAAGAACCTAACGTGTGGTGATTTTTGCTTTTAATAACCTGTCATCACAGAAGGGTGGTAATATAGTCTGGAGTGCCTAAGGGGACTGTCTGTGCTCCGTGTTAAGCTAGTATAGCGATCCAGGAGCACACATTTGTTGCTGATTTTGTTTAATGATAGATGTAGCACCAGTATTGGGGTGTCTGCCCAATTTATTTTTTTTTCAGTCTGACCTGAGGTTGGCCCAGCGACATAAGTACCATTATTAACTTTAAGTATTTCTCGTTGTAGCCATCTGGTGTATACATGCTACAGGACCTGTCAGTAATGGTGGAGCCACATACATCTAAGCATTTGATACAGCAGTTTTTATAATGAATTCTGGTTGATAATTTGAAGTTGTATAAATTATAAAACCATATTCCCAAATTGTCATTCCACATACCTATCTTCCTTCTAAATTAAATCCATTTCTGCAGTAATAATTTGAAAGTGTGGTTGTAAATAACTCATTCCTGGTCACTTTTTTCATGCCACTCAAATGTAAAATGTCAGAGGTTTCATTTTTGTCATGAGTGCATTTATGATGGTGATGGTACAATACGTACTGCATTTTCTGTGTATTTCTCTTTCTGCTGTAAGAATCAGATGAAAGGCAAGGTTTTGAAGGGTATTCTCATTTTTCAGTTGTAGAATTATCGTTTTTCTTTAGGACCTCCCTCCCCCTTTTTAAGAGAACCTGAACATTACTATTGAGTTCAGTTATGGGTTTTATCTTTAATGGTAAGTGGCAACCGTATTGCTTATGTCTGTAAAACAGTATGCTGATAACGTTGATATACTGGTGATTCAAATGTAGTGCTATAATGTAATATTTGTCTGAAAGCATTCATCTAAAGTTGTAAAGACATCAGAACTATGGGGTATATCATTCAATGCCCCATGCAAGAAAGCCCCGTTTGAAAGGCTCTTCTATTTACAAAACCTATTACTGTGATCCATTTATCAATTTTTTTATTTTTCTTTTTGTCTTTTGCCTTCCTGCTTTGATAGTCACCATTCTGTCACTACTTGATGGCTAAATAATACAATTGGTCTAGGTGGAAACCTCCCATTGTCATCACTGTGGATCGTGAGTAGTATACATCCCTAACTTTGTAGCCCTCACTCAGACCACAATTAAAATGTGTTTCCACCTCCCCTTTAGGATGAGTTTGAAATCCCTGCTGTAGAATGATCCCTTCAGCTGAAAAGCTGATTTAGAGAATGAGCCCTGTTTATGCTCCTCTGCTGTGCTCTTTTGAGAGGAATAAGAAATGAAACAAGGAAGTAATAATTTTAGCTTCCCATTCCACTAAATGAGTGCTTATACAAAAGCATCATATCTGCTATTTTCCTGACCTGTAGAAGTTCTGCTTTTACCCAGTTTAAAAGTAAAATGTCTTGCTATTAAATGCTTTTTTTAAAAAGAAAGATTTCAATTATCAGACTCTGGGGTGTATGACTATGAAATTATTCCAAATAGTCTCCCATGGGCTAAGTTATCAAAGCAGTGCAACTAGATATTAGAGGTAATAGCCTGTATTGAAACAAAATTCATTGTTCAACTTACATAACTGTATTTATGAACCCATATCCCTATTGTGGCACCGGAGCACCAAGGCAGCCAGTACATAAACCTCAAGGGGTACTTTTCAATGCTGCTGCAAGCACTGGTGGATCACAAGGGACGTTTCACCAACATCAATGTGGGATGGCCGGGAAAGGTACATGACACTTGCATCTTCAGGAACTCTGGTCTGTTTCAAAAGCTGCAGCAAAGGACTTACTTCCCAGACCAGAAAATAACCGTTGGGGATGTTGAAATGCCTATAGTTATCCTTGGGGAACCAGCCTACCCCTTAATGCCATGGCTCACGAAGCCGTACACAGGCAGCCTGGACAGTAGTCAGGAGCTGTTCAACTATAAGCTGAGCAAGTGCCGAATGGTGGTAGAATGTACATTTGAACGTTTAAAAGCTTGCTGGCACAGTTTACTGACTTGGATAGACCTCAGTGAAACCAATATTCCCATTGTTATTACCGCTTGCTGTGCGCTCCATAATATCTGTGAGAGTAAGGGGGAGAGGTTTATGGCGGGGTGGGAGGTTGAGGCAAATTGCCTGGCCACTGATTACGCACAGCCAGATACCAGGGCGGTTAGCAGAGTACAGGAGGGCGTGGGGTGCATCAGAGAAGCTTTGAAAACCAGTTTCATGACTGGCCAGGCTACGGTGTGAAAGTTCTGTTTGTTTCTCCTTGATGAACTCCCCCCCCTTGGTTCACTCTCCTTCCCTGTAAGCTAACCACCCTCCTCTCCCGCACCTTCAATCACCACTTGCAGAGGCAATGAAGTCATTGTTGTTTCACATTCATGCATTCTTTATTAATTAATCACACAAATAGGGGGATAACTGCCAAGGTAGCCTGGGAGGGATGGGGGAGGAGGAGGGAAGCACTGGGAGGGGTGGGGAGGAAGGAAGGACAAGGCCACACTGCACTTTAAAACTTATTGAATGCCCACCTTTTGTTGCTTGGGCAGTCCTCTGGGGTGGAGTGGTTGGGTGTCCGGAGGCCCCCCTGCACCGCGTTCTTGGGTGTCTGGGTGAGGAGGCTATGAAACTTGGGGAGGAGGGCAGTTGATTACACAGGGGCTGTAGTGGCAGTCTGTGCTCAAGCTGCCTTTCCTGAACCTCAACCATACGCCAGAGCATATCAGTTTGTTCCTCCAGTAGCCTCAGCATTGCCTCTTGCCTTCTGTCACCAAGCTGATGCCACCTATTATCTTCAGCTCGTCACCTGTCCTCGCGTTCATATTGTGCTTTCCTGCACTCTGAAATTGTCTGCCTCCATGAATTCTGCTGGGCACTTTGAGTGTGGGAGGACTGCATGAGCTCAGAGAATGTTTCATCGCGAGTGCGGTTTTTTTCACCTTCTAATCTTCGCTAGCCTCTGGGAAGGAGAAGATAGTGTGAGCGCTGAAACATTTGCATCTGGTGGAGGGGAAAAAAAAAGGGAGAGTGGTAGTTAAAAAGACACATTTTAGAGAACAATGGGTAGACATTTTCACCGTAAACCTTGCTGTTAACGTTACATAGCACATGTGCTTTCGGTAAAAGGTTGCATTTTGCCTCTTATTGAGGGTATGCCGGTTTGGTGTGAGAGATCTTTCACGCAGAGCCGGGCAACAGAATTTGGCTTGCAGGCAGCCATGGTAAGACAGTCTTTTTGGCTTCTTTAACCTTCATAACATATGGGAATGGTTTCAAACGGCAGCGCCCTCATTTCCCATACCAAGCAGCCGTTGGGTTGGAAATTTAAAATGGGTTGGCCATTTAACCTGAAAACCGCAGCACAAACCCAACTATTTCCCCCCAAATTCTCTGGGATGATTGGTTCACCCTTCCCCCTACTGTGTGGCTAACAGCGGGGAACATTTCTGTTCAGCCACAGGCAAACAGTAGTAACGGGCACCTCGGAATGTCCCCTTAATAAAATCACCCTATTTCAACCAGGTGACCAGGAATGATATCACTCTCCTGAGGATAACACAGAGAGATAAAGAATGGATACTGTTCGAATGCCAGCAAACACCTGGACCATATGCTGCCATGCTTTGTTATGCAATGATTCCAGACTACGTGCTACTGGCCTGGCATGGTAGAGTGTCGTACCATGGAGGACGGAATAAGGCTGCCCTCCCCAGAAACCTTTTGCAAAGGCTTTGGGAGTACATCGAGGAGCTTTATGGAGATGTCCCTGGAGGATTTCCGCTCCATCCCCAGACGCGTTAACAGACTTTCCCAGTAGCTGTACTGGCCGCGAATGTCACGGCAAATTAATCATTAAACACGCTTGCTTTTAAACCATGTGTAATATTTACAAAGGTACACTCACAAGAGGTCCCGTCTTTGCCTGGAGGGTTCGGGATCACGCCTTGGGTGGGTTCGGGGGTTACTCACTCCAGGTCCAGGCTGAGAAACAGTTCCTGGCTGTGGGGGAAAACGGTTTCTCCGCTTCCTTGCTGTGAGCTATCTTCAACCTCTTCCTCATCATCTTCCTCATCCCTAAAACCCGCATCCCTGTTGCGTACTACTCCATTGATGGAGTCAAAGCACAGGGGTGGGGTAGTTGTAGGGGCACCCCCTAGAATGGAATGCAGCTCATCATAGAAGCGGCGTGTCTGGGGCTCTGACCTGGAGCGGCCGTTTGCCTCTCTGGTTTTTTGGTAGGCTTGCCTCAGCTCCTTAAATTTCACGTGGCACTGCTGTGGGTCCCTGTGATAGTCTCTGTCCTTCATGCCCTTTGAGATTTTTTTCAAATGTTTGGGCATTTCGTCTTTTGGAATGGAGTTCTGATAGCACAGATTCATCTCCCCATACAGTGATCAGATCCAGTACCTCCCATTCAGTCCATGCTGGAGCTTTTTTGTGATTCTGGGACTCCATCATGGTCACCTCTGCTGATGAGATCTGCACTCATCTGCAGATCGCCACGCTGGCCAAACAGGAAATGAGATTCAAAAGTTTGCAGGCCTTTTCCTGTCTACCTGGCCAGTGCATCGGAGTTGAGAGCGCTGTCCAGAGCGGTCACAATGGAGCACTCCGGGATAGCTCCCGGAGGCCGATACCATCGAACTGCAACCACACTATCCCAAATTCGACCCAGCAAGGTCGATTTCAGCACTAATCCCCTCGTCGGGGAGGAGTACCGAAATCGATTTTAACAGCCCTTTAAGTTGAAAATAACGGCTTCGTTGTGTGGACGGGTGCAGGGTTAAATCGATCTAATGCTGCTAAATTCGAGCTAAATTCATAGTGTAGGCCAGGGCTAAAACAATGTAGATAACTACTTGAAGTATCTTTAGTTTTGTTACCAGGCAACATAGCCCAGGTACTGAGATTTCAAAAGATGTGTCATAGCCTGTAGGGAAATGAAATTAATTATCATGGTTCTTACTTAGGGCACTGATGTAGGTTTCTCATTTTCCTCTCAATTGCTTCAGCTCAATTCAGTTGAGCACCACCAAATCCCTGTGAATCAAATGGTAGTTGAGTATGTTCAGCAGTCTGCAGGATTGGGCCACTAGTGCTAACTTTTGGACATGTGACTTTGCTAATCAACCCAATACAATGAAAATGGAAACTCTCTTGACAAACTTCAAAACAACAAATCTGTTTCAACTTCGTTGTGATAAGGCTGCATTCTGACTGTGTGAGCCCTGCAGTGATTTGTGAATGATATTAAAAAATGAAACATCCCCTTTCCACAGAAAGGACAGTCAGTACTGTGCTTGGCTATTTGCAATGTACTCAGCCTCCCTATATTTAGTTTGTTTAGAGACAGACAAGAGTGTACCAAGCTGAGAAATCAAGACTAGTTAAAGAGTTTGCAAAATAATTAGGGATTTTGTATTAAGGATTTAATTCTGGTTGAAAGAGGTGGTAAATCCTCAAAACTTCATATTTCTCTGATCATTAGTTCTCCTAAGTTTAGTACGTGTTGATTTTCTTCTTTTCCTGCCCATCAAACTTTGAGAAAATGAATCTTTCTCCAGTGTCATCTGAATAGGAACTATTGTTTTTGCTCCTGCACTGTCAGTGTGGCCAACTCTCGCTGTGTGGCATTTTAGTAAAACTCCATCTCCTAGAGAGCCATGTAATTCCACATTCTTCTTAGACTTTTCATATTTACAGAAGTTTATAGTCTTCATGGTTGCATAGAAAAGGAGGAAATCATGAACAGTAAAGGGTCAAAAACCTGATGACAGAGAGAACCAAAATGTTCTGAAAATGCCATCATTTTTAAGCCAATCTTGTGATTTTTGGGTCTGACTCACAATTTTTGAACACTTGGGGTTGGCAATGCTGCATCCTTGTAGGGGCTAATAATAAATAAATGAGTTGGCTTTAGCGTTTTTGATTGAGCCAATAAAATCTTTTTTCAGCCTTCCCCGTTTCTCGTCATTGTAACTGGTTCCTATCCTCCATGATCTCACCACGATGTGGCCTTTGGATTTCAGGGAGATGCTTTGGAGCACCACATACTTAACTACATTTATATAAATGGGATGAGGTGATAAAGATTTTTGGGGATCCCAGGGATCTAGCTGCAGGGGGAGTGAAACCTAAATGTTTGTGCTGGAGTCTGACATGTATGCCAACCTAATTTTTTTAAAAAGCATTTCAAAGGACAGTTATTCCAATCAACTAGGGTGTCAGAGTCACTAACACCCAGCTAGTGAAGTGCATTCTGGTACTGTATACAGAACTTTACAAATGTTAAGTAATCAGTCACCTGGATGCTCAGGTGAAGACAGTATTGTCTCCATTTTAGAGAGGGGAGACTTGCACATAAAAGGTAGATGGTTTGTTACGGGAGTCAGAGCTAGCATTTAGAATGGAGAGCATTTAGAATGGTCTCAGTTACACGTTTAATCCAGCATGCCAGGCTTCCTTGGGATTGCTCTGGTAGCAGTAGCAGAGTAGTATGTGAGCTAAAAGAACTGAGCAGCAGTGGGGCTTCTGTATTTGGGTTTTATTTTATTGTTTAATAAAATGCTAGTTTTAAAGCTGTCCCTGATCTGGGAGTGTAACATTTGGCAAGCACAGGCAGGGGAGGATAAATTGTACAGATCTGACCTTGCTGAGAGATTAACCTACCTAGAAGCTGCTGGAGATGGTTCCAGAAAAAGCTGCCAAGGAAGATTTTATTGTTTTTCAAGCACTATGGCTGGGAAAGTGTTAGAGGACCTTCACATGGAGGTAGAACTTTAATATGAGCTAAAAGATGAACATTTAAAAGAATTCTGTGACTCGCTGGGCAATTCTGGGAAAAGTCACAGTGAAACTGCAGCAAAAGGCCTTTTTCCTTTCATCAACTATATAAGAAGCTACTTAAATGAACAGGGAGAGTTGGAAGATCCAGCAATTGCTAAAATTCTTTACTGTAAGTCCTTGGGGGCACAAATTGAATGGCCAAGAGAATGCAGAAGGATGTGGTAAAATCTCTATCCTGATATATGAATTATGCCAGTTGCATTTGGATACAGATGGAATATTTTATTAGGAAAGCAAGTTACCAAACCAGCTGGTATTATCTGACAAATACAAAGGGTATATCGAGAACTACATGAAGTGATGGGACACCTAGGAGCAGAGTAAGTAATCAGTTTCTCAAGATCGGTTTTGTTAGCCACAGATGGAGAGGATCATAGAACATTAAGTCATTAACTCTGTATGTGTCAAGCAAAAGAAACTTCACTGGCTGCCAAATCTCCACTAACATAGTCTCAACAGAATAATTTGAACTTGTATCAATAGACTTCTTGTATCTAGACTGGAGTAAAGCAGGATATGAATACATCTTAGTCAGAGTGGATCATTTCACTAGGTTTATTCAAGCCTACCCAACAAGGCAGGCAAGACTGTGTGGGACACGATCTTCAATGACTGTTATAACATTTGGTTTCCGAAAAGGATACATCATGACCGGGGCAGAGTTGAAAATTAATTATTCACAAGGTTACAGCTGTAGTGTAAACTTGAAACATCTCACACAATCCCATTCCACCCACAGTGGAAAGGGCAAGTAGAAAGGCTAAACTGAACTGTGCTGGCAATGTTGAAAAGTTTGCCATAAAAACAAAAGTCAAACTGGAAGGACTGTCTTTACAGGATTCTCACCCTTCTATTTATTATATGGAAAATCACCACATTTGACAATTGACATCACATTTGGTTTACTAGAAACTCTGAGTCTGCACCTGTGGACCATAAAGATTACACTGAGAAATTGAAACAGCAGATGAAAGAAGCTTATGAACAGGCTTCAAAATATTCACAAGTCTGTTGTTTGTGGAAAGAATCATGATGAGAAAATGCATGGTGCTGCTCTCAGGCTAGGTAACTGAGAACTTGTCTGGAATCTTGCAGAGGGATGCGAAAGGCAAACAAAGGTCCTATTGGGCAGATAAGGATCATGTAGTCCTTAAAAGGGATAGCCCAACCTATGAAGTAAAACCAGAATGTTTTATGTATTAGTTGTTTACTGCAATTTTTTACTCTCCTGTGGTTATAAGACCATCTCCGGAATCACCACCGTGGAAGAGACAGAACAAGGCAAACTAGTGCAACGAGAGATCAAAATAAGGACAGAAATTTAGACTCCAGTGATTCTGATACTGAGAGTAAAGAAGAACTACATTATGTAATAGTACCAGATACTGCCCGTGGCACAGAGACTCTGAAACCAGAGGCAGAAACATTTAATCCACATCTGGGAACCGAGGATTATGTTGCTCCTGTAAACTTGGAAACTGCTGATCAGACTGATGTTCGTTCACAGAGGGTATGGAAAGACATGAATGCCGAAATGTGACCATGGAACCTGAAACCAGTAGTGTATAAAAGGACAGATCAGTAGAACAATCTACTGATAAGCAAGGTTGTCCATCCAGAGAGAGTAGAGCCCCACAGACACTGACATATGAACAGTCAGGGACACCTACTTATCAGTGTCTGATTCCAATTATTGGATTGGTGAATGCGCCACACAGTTATCCTCATGTTGGTAAGGTGTGAGACAAAGTGTCTAATCCTGTATTTTACCCTACATTCTATCTATCTAAGACTGGTGTAACTTCGGTAAATAAAGTAATATTGACTTTTATGGTATGGCTACTGCTCTAAATAAAGTGTTTTAAAGTTTGTACAGGCGAGTCTCATCTTACGCGGGGGGCGGGGGGGTGTCCGTTCCACGGTTAGCGCGTAAAGCGAAAACCACATATAGTCAAAATTACATTGAGTTGAATGGTGGGCAGAATCGCCCGCACTACAGTTACAGTATTAAAATTGTTATTTTTCTCTCTTTTGGGGGTTTGATTTTGTTTTTGCCGACCGTGTAAAGCTGAAATTGCGCATGTTAAATGCGTGTAAGATGCGACAGACCTGTGACTGTTAATTTAGTACATTTCTCAATAGCTTGCCATATGCCCAGTGATTTGGAGTTATATCCTTATACCATTGATCACACAGGAGCTATGAATATCTTTGAGGATTTAAGGTGTTCAGAACTGACAATTCAGTTGGATAGTGGAACTAAAATTACTTCAGAAACTTTCTGATTAATGTGAAATATACTGAAGAGAGACTCAGAAGCTTCAGTCATCAGTACCAGAATTTGTGACAGAGGAGAGACCCACAGTCTCCGTTGAGAATGACAATTATGAACTTGTGATATTCATGGACTCCTGCGAATAACCCAAAAAATGGACTGTATGTTATATTTAGTTAATAGACATGTCAGGATAGCATTACATTTATTGGGGGAAGAATAGCTCTTATAAAGGATTATCAGGGTTAGAGTTACCTGTGCCCTGTCCCTTTGAGGATTAAAGATCTGTTGAGGGGATCAAAGGGAATAGCTCTGGTTGCAACAGCAGAGTTGTGTGCACTCTAAAAGGACTGAGAAGCAATGGGGCTTGTGTATTTGTTTTTTTAATACTAAGTTTCATAAGTCTACCTTTAAAACTCTGCCTGGTCTGGGAGTGTAATAATCACCCCACTCTCCTGCATGATGCTGCTGCAGGTGAGATCGGAGGATGTGTACAAGTTAGCAGTAGGGAGCTCTGGCAAGGTGTTTTCCATGGGAAATCTTGGACTTTGGAACTTGTTGCTTCCTTTACGCCAATAAAGTCTAAATTTACTAACCTTCTGAGCACACTGAGAAGTCCAGTGTGTCACTGGAACTTTTGGAGAGGGGGCGTAGCTTATGGTGTATTTTTGGCCAGAGTGGAGTGAACTGGGGTTAGGAATCATTTCATTTTTTGCCGAAGGGTTAGCTGGCTTCTGCTGGTAGATGGTGAAACATACTGCAGGTTTTTGTTAGTGTTTTTTTTTTCTTGTCAAAAGTGTCTAGAGCCTGGGATAGGGGCCTTTTCCAATATTCTTCCTTATAAATAAAGCCCATCTGTCATTTTGGCCAGGGATTGAACTGGGGACCTCCAGTGCTAAAAGCACTAACTAGAGCTTGAGTGAAAGAGCCAGGCTCTCTAGCTGAAAGTGGTAACAAACTGTCATCCTGTGTGGACACGGAGAGGAACATAAAATGCATCCCCACCAGTGGTTTACAGTCAAGGCTTGTCCACATGGAGATGTAGGGTTATGTCTACACTTGGAGCTGTTCGTGTAATTCACAGCTCAAGGAGACATACCTGAGCTAGCTCTGATTGAGCTTGTGTGCTAAAAACACACTGGTGGCACAAACAGCAGGAGGGGGTAGCTGCCCTGAGTACATAGCCATCTGAGAGAGTAGGCATGTACCTGGGGGTTGGCTAAGGTGCATGCTAATCTATGGTGCCACTAGCCTGCTGCACACTAAGTTGCCACACGGACTCTACTACTCTGAATTAAAAGTTCCATAGCACTCTGATCTACTGTACCAGCACTAGGTCAAAGTGCACTATAGAACTTTTAGTGCAGCATAGCAGGGTCACAAGCTGGTTAGTGTAGACTCATTGTAGACTGCAGCTTGCTGCAGACTGACAGTGAAGACAAGCACTCACACTTTCAAACTAATCAAGACTCAGTGGTTTGCAGTGGGTGGAATCTGTGTGAATGATTTATACCCTAACACAAATTAGTGGTGCAAAATATTTGCATTATATTTTAATTGTCTTTAGAGGAATTACCCATTTGGAAACCTAATGATAATGTTTAACATTCTAAGCTCAAGTCTACTGTGCTCTCAAAGTACAGCTCTACCAGTACTCTGAGTTGCTGTTTAAGGGAAATATAAATTCTTTAATATCAAGTATTTACACTTTTCTCTCAAAATAAATCTTTCACGAGATTTAAGATGTGAAAACAGTATTATAAATTTTTGAATTTTTTTCAGTGTATTGTTGATTTCCCTTTGAGGCAGTTTTTAAACTTCATTAGTGTAAAAAAAAAAAAGGGGGAAAAAAAAGAAAGCTATTAAATCTTTATAGTTTATTTGAGCTACTGCTGTAATTTCTAATTCCCTGGTACATTTGGCCTAAAAGCTGTATGTGGATTAAGGCATAAAGTTATTAGTTATTCTGATATTTTAATTTTCAACTAATTGCATTAAGATAGAACTATGCCTCTCTGGGAGGAACCCATGGGAGAAGCCCAGAGGTTCTGCAAAACTTAGTTTCTAGGCAATTGTTGAGAGGTTCAATCTTAGACCGCAGTTTTGGTCTCCCTAACGTGTGGATCCAGGGAACTGATGGGGAAGGATGTACTATTGAGGCAGAAAGCACCTCCAGGATACTCTGCTGGCTCCTGCTCCCCACTGGTAACAGAAATCCATGATAACATTGGTTGAAGCTGCTGATAGTGTACAGAAGCAGCTGCAAAGGAGACCCAGAAGGTGTTGATGGTCTTTTAAGCAGCATTACTTCTCAATTAGATTTCTGCATGGAAATTGATAGGGAATGGAAGGAAAGGTGCCACAGAGTGGTGAGAGCTCCAATACTGCTGAGAGCCAACTGAGAGGATTTGAATGGATTCCAGAGCTTGGAAGGGATGGGGATGGGGCAGCAATACCTCAAAAGTGTCCTTCCTTTTATCTCTATTACATTGACATCTAAATGTCTCGACTGAGATCAAAGCCTGGTTATGGGAGGCATTGAACAAACAGATAATAAGGGATAGCCCTTACCCTGAAGAGTGTAGAGTCTAAAATAGAATAGACAAAGGGTGTGAGAACGAAAGAGATATCTTCATTTTACAGACAGGAAATTCAGGCATGAAGGCTGGAATTTCCAAAGGAGCCTAAGGAAGTTAGGCTCTGACTCCCATTGAATTTTATTGCTCGTTCCGTGACAAACTGTTCTCCCTGGTTTTGTACCTCTTCAGTTTGCTACACCAAGCCTACTCTATTAGAGCTTATTTTTAATTGGCATATGTTACAAATATAAAAAACACTGAAGTAATAAATCCATGGATGACTAGGTACTGTAATATTGTCACAATGCTGAACACTGGGGCTGCTTGGAATTTTTGGGTGAGAGTGAAGAAAGAATCTTTTGTAACAAGTTCTGTCTCCTTTTGAGAGTGAGAGAGAACCCTGTTACAAAAGGCCTCTTGCCGCTTAAGCTAAAGGAGAATCTCCTCTACTTTTTAGTAGAATAGAGGTTATGAGAAAGAGCTGAGCAGTTCTGATTCTGTGTTGAGTAAAGATTGATGATACACAAATGTATTAGCCAGTTTGTTACAAAAATCGCAGTATGCAGAGTCTTTCATCTGAAGGTGCTTTACAAAAGGTGGGTAAATATTTTATTTCCATCTTATAGATGTGTAAATGGTGTTATGTGACTTGATCAAAGTAACATAGTGAGTCATTGTCCATAGACAGGCACAGGTCTCCTCTGCCCTAGTAACCATACCATGCTGCCTCCAGTGGCTAAATAAATGTTATAATAAAAATACCCTTTTTGATTCACCTGGACACACCTTTCAGGCAGATCCTTTTGCAGGAGCTAGCTTTCATTTTTCATAGATTATTGAAGCCTCCATTAGTTCAGTATTTTTCCTGTTTTCAAACTATAATATTTGACAAAAAAATCCAGAGTAGATTTAATCCAAACAAAACAGCTACTCTGTGTTCACCAGTTTCATTAATTCAGTGTATAATTTTAAAGGTCCATTATCCCCTTGAAGCTGAGATCTTATCAGCAGGTTTTATAAGCGGAGTTGACTGCTTGGGGAAAAAATGACTGCACCAAATAATATTTTAAATGGAAAATCTCAAAATATATTTTAGGGGACCAAAAGGTATACCAAGAAGCTCAGTGATTATTTGAATACATCTGTCCATATTTGCTGACTGTAAGGGGTGTATTTCCTCAGATACTCAGAAATATACCATGGTCTTGAATAATCCCAATTTTTTAAAAAGGGATCTGCAAAGGAAAAGGAAATGGGTTTGTTCCTTCCCATCCCCAATCCCCTTATGATGTATAAACTTGAATTTGTGGCCTGTTTTGATTCTTTTTGATATGTGAAGGTCTGAAAGGCTTTGGAAACAAAAATCAAGTTTCTTGCCTATAATCCTTTTCCTGGAAAACTCTGACAACTAAAGAGCTAATATGATTGAAGTATCAGCTAAACCACACACTTAAAATCTGATTGAGGCAGAAAATAATCTTTAGTCACCATTTCAAATTATTTTTTGTTTTTAGTGGGTATTTAACTCAAACACCTTAAAACAATAGGGAGAAAAAATATTAAAGATTCAACCCCCCCCCTTCTAATTATGGCTGAGAGATTTCAAAGTCCACATCTCAGAATGCCAACAAATCCTCTAGTAAAATTAGGCAAGACTAGATTTGGCCCTGTTGACATATTTTAAGTTTTTTTAAAAGTAGGAGGGATGGGTAAGTGGGGAGAGAATCACCATAACATAACAAACATAGGCCTTTTTTTTATATATCAAACATAAGGAAAAAGGGGGTACATTTATTTCTTCCCTTGTCATGTCACCTATTAGATTAGCAGGTTTAAAAGCAAAATCACATATAATGTATGAATTTTTTTATATCCTGATTGGTTCAGTGTTAAGCCATGATGGGGATGTGGATGGTTACGTGAATAACACTTTATGTAAATGGAGGGAGATGGTGGGAATTCTCTTCAAAAGAGCATGCCAAGTAAACTAGTACAAAGTGTACAAGATCATGATTGGCCAGCTTTCTGACTTATACATCATGGGTGGCCTAATAAGGAAGAACTGCTTTGTGCTGTCAAAATGAGGATGAAACAGTAGGAGCCATGATGCAGGTAACCCCCTCATGGAAAAACTGTGAGGAAGTATAGACTGATGGCTTGGTCATGTGAGAAGAAGCAATGTGGATATGTTGGTCGGAGAGTACAAGAACTAATAGTCACGGGACAAAATTGTGAGTAAGATATTAGAAAAAGGTGGGTTGAGATGCTGGAGGAGGATGTAAAGGTTGGTGTCAGCTTGGAAGACACATTTGACAAGAATGCTTAGAGTCAAAGAACAAGTGCCGCCAACCCAATTGATGGGATAAGGCAAAGAAAAAGATGTAGGAAAGGTATATCTTGATCATGTAGGAAAGGTATTTAGGTTTGTGACTATTTCTCAATAACAAAACTAGTACAATTTATTTGTGTGCTAAAATGTGAAGATGACTTCAGTCAATTTTACAAACGTTTGGGACATGTTTCACTTTGAAGTTAAAGGGCCCAGTTCTGGGTTGCTCTGAATTATGCAATGCAAAATAAAATACTGGAATAGTAGGTAGTATTTTTCACTCTTTTTTTTGCTCTGGTGTAAATTACTACAACAAGGGGATGCAAGGCCAATTGACTGCTAGACCCAAATATTTTTTCCTTTTAAATATTAGCTTGAAAAGAAATGAACAGAAACCTCAATCAGGACCCGATTAAAAATACAGCACATTTTTCAACCCTGTAAGCCAAGTCTGTTTGCTGGAGTTCTAGATGTGTGTTCACTTTCCATATCTGATTTATAGAGGCAGCAGATCTCATCCTTTTATCAGACTGGATGTGAATTATGAAAGAAAAGGAGATTTGGATTTACAATTTTTTCTCCAGTCCCATACAAACCAAACATGTCTCTAACCATTCACAGCCATAGTAATTATCTTTTTAAGCTCTCTTGTGGTCCCAGGCAATACTTTTCTTCTAGATAGTCTTGCAGTGACAGCAGCCCTTTAACGGTAGCACATCTTTTTCTGAGGCCTTTCTCATAAAAGGCTGAGAGAGATAACACAGAAAGAAGATGGGCTGTCAGGAAAATTGATGGTGGGAAAGAAGCTCTGCTTTTTATTTCACCAAACTCACAGAAAACGAAGTGCCTGGTCAGTTACTTAACACCAGTAGAGTTGAAAATGTTTAAGAGGTATTTTGTGTAAAGCAAATCAAATTAATCACATACAGAGCTCAGCTACAGGCTTTTTCCACAGTGAGATGGTAAATTCAGTCAAACAGAAATCAATATCTTGGGGCCATGGCTGCAGGGCTGTGCAAAAGCCCTTTAAAATTTATTCAAATAATTTTGTGAACAGGTGTGAGAAACTGTTTTCCTTCCTCCACTTTGCAGATGCAGTGAAGCTAGTTACTTAGAATTCAGGCTAAATGAAGCTGGCACATTTGTAGCTGGTGCTAAGGCATCTTTCAATAGACATAACTCAAGGAAGATAGTGTTTTCAAGACAGCAATCGGAGGTCACACTAATGGCTAGAAAACTTTCAAATTTCTTCTCTTGTTTGGAGAGGGGAGTAAAGGAGGGGCATTCTTTTGTTTTTTCAGAGAGTTTTTGTTCCATAAAGACTGAACTGTGTGCTATCGAGTTTGCATACATAATATTTTTCATTAGATATTCAAATTTAGCATCACTTTGTGTGACTGGCACTGCTTTCTTGTCACTCTTTTCTGAACAGGACTTGAACTTCCATTGCCCCTAATGCCTTTGTTAATATTAATGACCACATCCCTAGTGTGTGAACAAAATTAAAATAGCTGGGGTTAATAGGCAGAAAGCATACTAACCATTCTAACAGGACCTGGTCCCTTACCAGAGAAAAGGCTACAGATAAAAGCTTTCTAGGTGGGAGGTCGGTTTGTGTGTACATGTGTGTCTGAACACAGTCCATTCATTTACAGCTGCTACTGTTGGCAAGAAGAACTAAAGCTGCCCTCAGAGAATTGATATTGAGACAAAACTTTGTTTATTTAAACGTTCATTTCTTTCTGAGCTACTTCCTTTGACAGTAACTGTCATACAGCAAAACAGCTCCGGACTACTCTAGAAAAGTTTTAGCACTGTCAAAGCCTTGAATTCAGTGACCAGTTTCAAATCAAAATGAATGAGGTTGAGAGAGAACGTGAGCCAGTGAGTGCTTGAAAGATTCTCTCGGTCTGTTCATATGTTCCTCTCTTCTATATGATGAGCAAGCCTCATTGCCCTTCTTGTGATTTGTGCCATACCTCACAGCCCCTTGCTTACTTTTCCTCCTTTAGGTTTTGGGGCTGACTTGCTTAAATCTCTCTCTCAACAAGGTGAATGTGAAATGGCTGCTGATTGTTTCCATTGAGACAGACACTCTCCCCACACACTCAGGATGAGAGAAACTCCCACACACTGCAGTTGAAATTACTTTTATCCTGCCGGGGGGGGAGGGGAGGAATATGGCCCCTGGAATTTGACTGCCAGAGGGAACCCAGAATGTTGTGTTAATGATACAGGAGTGATTGAAATCCCTGTTGCTTACAGTATGCCACACTCAACTGAATACATTAAGAGCCAGGTTGACAGAAATCACAACAAGGGTGGAATGGCAGTATTGAATCCTCCTTTTCCCCCCACCATGCTTAGACCATAGGAGAATAGTACTTCTAACTTAGCCTGCAAAAAAGTGAAACTTATCTTCAGTGATCTCTCCAGGTGCTAACAAAAATCAGTTGCTTGACAAAAATGGTAACCTGATAAAGGTGGAGACAGGAATTATATGCACTACATGTGGAGATACTTCAAGGCAGGAGGTTGGTCTCTTGTACAGTTAGGTGGGAGTCTGAGGCTGTGTGCGTGCATGTAGCTAGACAATGACTACATTGTTAATAGGAAGCACCAGTCAGGATCCACAGAGGTGATGGGGACTTGATCCTCAATTGCAGTGATCTTGGGATTTTAGCATGTTAGAGCAGTCATTGGGCTACTCTAACTTATGTCAGTTGGTCTGATCCTCTAAGGACTGTTCTGCTGGCTGGAGATCACTGAAGCACAGCACGTTGGAGCCATGCCTTGTCTGTCCTGGACTGCCCCGAAAGCCTTGCACAGAGGGAATCCCTAGCTGCTCCTTTAGGGCAGTCAGCTTTCCTAGTGGTGTAAATTGGCTGGGTTGAGGGTCCAATTTAGTATTCTTAATTACCTGAGACTTGGAGGCAGATGGCTAGAAACAAGCCATATTTCAAAATAACATAAAATCATTCTGAAAGCCATCGGTAAAGGGTAATACGTGATTATATGTGTGCAGCAAGTGAGCCCAGTAAGTGTTTATAACTGTCAATAGATTCTAAACTGGCTTTGAATATTGGCTAGTACTATATCACGTAATCCATCACTAAAGGGCATATTGTATGTAGCATTAAATACTGATGGAGAACAGCCTTTTTCCAGTTTATAGTCCCATTTTGCTGTAATCTAGTTTTACGTGTTTATGTCTTTCAAATTGCACTTCAATCTTTGTTCAAGACATTCTGATTTCTATTCTACAAGTGATGAATTTTTCTAGAAGAGCCTAAATCAGAAACTGAATTTCTTTGGGATCTTATTATTCTAGCTTGGAAAGTATAATGCATTCATCCCAAGCTGCACATACTCAGCTATTATTTAAAGGTTTTTTACTTGTAGCCCTAGAAACATTTTGAGCATCTGAGTCTCTTTCCCACTAGGGGGAAATTCAACAAGAGGCTCAGCGGAACATAGCATGGCAAGGGGTGGTGACATTTTTCCAGGCTGATTTAAAATGATGAGCCTTGAGGGAGGTGTTATGAAGAAGCAATAGGAATCTTTAAAGGTTATGAAATAAGTCTTTATCTCCTTACCCTTTTCCTACCCCTCTCCCAAAGTATCTCATGTGAATATACACCACAGACTCCTTCAATATCAAATGGGGAGGATTCAGTGATGCAACTGTTGGTGGTACCTGTAAGAAATCCATCATTTTCCTTCTATATTGTTGCTCCATCTGCTCTCTTAGCTTCCTGCCCTCTTGCCATCATCTTGTTTGACCTTCAAACATGGATCAGTCCTCCCACTCAATGAAATGGCTGCTCACTTGACTCTTTCTTCATTAAAGACTGCCTCTTCTTTATCCCTATCCTCCTGGACTTTTTTTGTGCTTTTAACACTGTAATTCACACCCTTCTTTGGCATCGTGTGTTTCTTCTGTTATCATGATACTAATCTATCTCTATGATCATTACTTCAGTGCCTCCTTCTGTAGGTGGTCCTGCTCTTTTCACCCAGTGTGTGTTTATTTCAGGGATCTGTCTTTTGGTCATTCCCCTCTTTTATCAGCTTACACCATATCTTTGAGTGACCTCATCATTCATAGGGCTTTAGGTGACACTGCTAATCCCTGAGGGGTTTACAAATCTATTTGTCCACCTCTGAATTGTCTTCCTTTATCCATTCAAGTCTGTCCTTCTGGTGTTTACTCTTGGATAATATCTTGCTCTGAATTAATTTTTTTCACTTTGTGGGAGAATGTCAGAGTAGAATGCTTTGTTATTACTAGATTATATACAATTATAACTCTGAATTTTTTTAGAAAAAGAATGGTTCTATGTTCTGTATATAATCATTGTTAGTATTTGATAAGAGATTCTGTTACAAAAAAAGTCGACATAGAAATGAAGCCAAAGGAGGAAAGATGGAAAACTTTTCTGCCAACATAAATCTCTCTATTAAAAAAAATCAGACTCCCTTTCCCTCCCCAAATATATACATGCCTTTTTTATGAACATCCTGTCACAGCCACTTGCAATGATGTTGCCCGAGATGCAATTACTAGATGTCCTTTTATGTTTTTTTCATTACAAATGCAGGAGAGCCAGTGGTTCTTGTATGTTCTTAGGAGGTGGATTCTTGTATGTTCTCTGATTCTCAAATTTATCAGTGGACCAATTGGTCTGGTCTTTTAATGCATATCATGGACCTTAATTCCAAAATATAAAAATAAGTTGGGGTGTGACTTAGCTGGCACTGCAGAAGGCCCCATATGCCAGGGTTCTGTCTTCCCAGTTCTCAGGAGACCAGCTGCCTTCTAACGCAAGAGTAACATGTGGATCCCATGAGGAAACGTATCAAGTCAGATCCTCAGTAGTTATAAAACAGCTGGAATCTCATGTAGCTAGATCTGTTTACACAAGCCAAGGATCTGGGTCACTATCTCTAGGCCCAATACTGCACCTGCAAACAAAGTAAATAAGTTGTTACATGGGTTTTGGGGTGAATAAGCTGTTACCCCATCTGGACTTCTCAGCCAGCCCTGTTCCTTTAAGAAGCCTTTCTAGTTAATGTTGTTTTTCTTTTACAGTTTTATTTTTATTTTGGCTATGCTGTTTAATACCCTGCATAAAGTGTCATCCCAGGTCAGTTTCCTTTAATCCTACAAAGAACAAATATTTTGTGGATTAATGCAGCTTACTCCAAAATCAAGCTTAAGGTGTGATTTACACCGGCCAGCCCCCAAGGGGAAACCTCAGCCATTGGTCAGAGGCAGCGTTAGCCTGCCAGTTGTATTCACCTCTTCTGACCCAGACATTCACAGCCTCCTTCATCTTGCTGTGAGATTCCTTCCATCCAGCATTCTTATGTCCTTTAAAGCCATACATTTTGTAACAGCAGCGGCCATATATCCTGACTGGTTCCTCCTTGCCCCTCTGCTTTTGTAGTGCATTTAGTAAGAAAGGCCATGTCTCAGCATGGACCTGCCGAAGATGGAGTGATGGAGGGTGAAAGAAGTTTCCACATCAGACTCCTTAATTGCTGCCAGGGGATGGGGGATAACCTCTTTCCTACCATTGTTTCTGGGGAAGGTTATTCTCTGAAGGAGAGAGCTAAGTTGTCAGGAGTGTCATGTTCCTGGTAGGGTCCCAGACAAAGCAAGGTCCAATCCCTCAAATCCTCAATGGTGGATCAGGTGGAAGAGAGTCCTCAGCCCTCAACGGCTGTGAAAGCAGATGAAGGCTTCAACAAGTGGAGATCTCCAGTCATCTTGGACTTTTCCTGCCACTGGGCCCCAACTTGTCATGATTGTGTGGTTGCTGTAGGTGCACCAGTTTCCCCACATTAAAAGAAATCATGTGCAGGCTTCTACCATGGGAAATAATGTCTTTCATCAGACTCCTGAGTCATCTAAGGACCCATATGTAGATCCATGGTAGAGATCATCCTCGAATCGAGGGATCACCATTCAATCAATCTCTGAAGGAGAGGTCTGTGTCCCAATCAATGCAGTTCATGATCCCCTCAAAATCCCCATCCACCTGAGCATCATTGAGTCATCCAGGAAAAACCCCCACCACTGATGGCAGGATGAAGGGCCAACATGCACATTTGTGCAAAACTTACTCTCACAAGGAAGTTCCACTGAATTAAATAGAAATTCAGTGGGATTACTTACATGATCAAAGCTAGGTGCATATATATTCAGTGTAGCAGGAGAGTCTGCTGAATGCCTAGCAGAGAAATCCCAGTCTGCTTTAGAGGGAGGTGCTTCCTTCTGTTATTCAGAGTAGTCCACAAGACTGTGGACCTCTAGAGTCCCGTGGGTGTTCTAGGGGCCAGCCACCATCCATGGAGCCTACTTCCTGCTGGAACAGAGAGGAAACAGCAGTAGATCAGTTCTGTTCATGCCCTAGCGCAACCCCCACTCTTCTGAAATTTACAGTAACATTGTGAAAAAGATAAAGATAAAATGAATAGCAGAGAGCTTTCCCTGACTCATCAACTAAAATAAAATAGGTTGTCAAGAAGGGCCTCTTACAAGACGAGGACACAAGTTCATGCAGCTAGTCAAACCTCTGGGGAGAATGTGCAACAGGAATCCAAGAGAGTAATGGACAGGAAGTCAATGAAGGCGCAGGCTCTTTCTGCTACATAAGTAGGCAGTTTGGGTCACCAATTATTTAAAGAAACTGAGCCTTATTCCAGCAGGGTTTTTGTAACTGAAACATATCTTGCAGAATGTTTTATGCTGAAAGGTTTATGGTGACTAAAATATGACTTTGTATTATTTTGAGGTTGATTCCTGTTGGGGTTATATTTTCATTCTGTGGTGATGGCTGTTTGCATTTGGGTGTGGAATTAAGGACAGGAGAGAAGCATGGTGCAGTGTGTGGACACAGTCCAGTGATTTCAACAGAGTTCTGCCTACTTACGCAAGTGCTGAATTTGTTCTGTGGATTATTTGAACTACTAAGGAGAGAGGGCACTTTTCCTTAGCATGCTGTTGCATATGACAGAATGTGGAATATTTGTTCTGTTATCAATAAGAGGATGGTACATTGTGTAGGGTATCTTAATTCAATAATCCCCAAAGCTATAAAATGTGATACCTTATCAAACACAGCCCTGCATATCAGTTACACAGGCAGAATAGTGTGGCAGTCGTAAGTGTTGTCATTCAGAATAACAAGCAGAAGCAGGTAGACAAGACTGGTCTTAAGTGCAGAGGAGAATTTTTTGCCACCTCTATCCCCACTAGAAAAAAATTGGGAACACTTAAAGTAATCACATTCTAACAAATGGGCCCTAGTACAGAGAATTGAATATATGAGTTCAAATATACATATACTTTTGTCTGAAGCTGTGTAGGGTCCCCCTTTTGCTGTTCTTTTCCATAACTTTGTTTCCTCCTCCCATTCTCTTTTTCTATTTTACTTTTCATCTTTCTGCCTGGTTTTCCCCCTGTCCTCCCTTTTATTATTTTGCTTCCCCTTCCCCGAGTCCATTCTCTCTCTCTCTCCCCCCCACCCTGTTTCCTAGGCCCTTCCCCACTCCTCTCTCCCCCTCCCACCTTTTTGTCCCCCATTCTCTTTTCCCTTTCACTTTCTGCTTCTTTTTCTCCATTTCCTTACTCCCGTACATGTCCCATTTGGGACACCCCAGAACAAACACACTCTTTCCACTTACCCATTGCCTTCCTTCCGTATTCCCCTTTGCTACCTTTTCTGCATCTTTCCAGTCTTTTGACTGCTTTTCCCTCCCCTTCTCCTCCCTTTAAGTCTCTTTTTTTCTTAGGTTTTTCTCCATCTCCCTTTCTGGGCTCTGTCTGGCCAAAATATCCTCCTATCCAGGCCATGGAGTTCCTAGTGGTACAGAATACATATTTTAGCCATTGCTTGTATAGCATCTATTTTGCTGCACTATTTGCCTGTTAATGGTGGGGAGTGCAAGGCATTTCCTCTGCCCACCATGTCTGCTGAGATGCAAGCAGGTAACTATCAGAAGATGGGGAGAGAAATTGGCTATTGGCCAGACTGAGGTGCCACTTTAGAAGCACGGAGGTGGCAGGAGCAGCAGGTGGGAAGAGAGAGGACAAGCAAGTACATGGAGGTGATATTTTTTGGCACCTCCTGTAATATGGCACCACAGATGGCCTAAAATTTGGCTTATGACATGACCACCACAGCCAGCACAGAGGTCTCAGGAAGCTTTCTCAGTTGATAGCAAGGGTGTTCTGAGGGAGACAGTCATTTTGTCCATCACTTAACCATCATACAGAAATGTTGGGACAGGAGATATTGAGATGCTCCAAGCCACAGTAAACTTCATTCAGCAGTAGTGGCCAGTAGCATCCCTGTTCTATCTAGAAGCTGTAAAGTGGCAGTACTTACCGGTTTCCAAAAGTGCCAGAGCTCAGTTTAGCACTGATAATCCAAAAACCAACCTGAAGACACAGGTAGGTGTGTGTGTGTGTGTATGCACACCTGGTGTCGTGTTTGCACTAAGAGTATTAGAGTCTAGAGGACACAAGGTAACAACCGAGTGCTGGTAAGTTCAGCTGCATAAGCAAACTCAAAGATCTATGATGTTCTGATTTTATTCTAGAATTGTCCAGCAGGATAGTGAACAACCTACTTGAACAATGAAGCACAAGACAGAAGCCTTTCAAAATCAGATGAATTATTGGCCAGAAATATCCTGAGCAAGTTAAGCTTCCTTAAAACCAACGTTGTTAGGTACCCACGCATATCCCACTCTAGGCAATGGAGGGCATTTCATTTTCATTACATGGTATTTTGTCTGAAGAACTTACAGGGAAACCTGTCTCAGTGTTTCTCTTTTAAGATGATTCACTCTCACACATATGATAGCAGAATTTTAAAATAAATATAACAGCTACCAGGCAACTAGTTATCATTGAAATTTAGATCTGAGGAAAGTTGTTTTTTGGCAGCTTCCTCATCATTCTATCATTTAAATGACTAATAAGCTGGCAGTCATTCTGAACACCTGCAATAATTAATCCTACTTGGTCTCCCAAATCTTCATTAAAAGGCTGACGCAACAATGAGTGTCATCTGCAGAGGACTCAAGGCATTTTTTACAGTGCAGTTCTAGCAGTGTCTTTTTTTTTTCCTGGTTTAACTATTTAGGCAGTAGATGTTCCTACTTCTCTCTCCATTGGCAAGAAAAACATTTTGCTTTTAGTTAAATTTATAACAGGCTGCAGAAGGATGTGTGAACTGTAGCTCTCCAGTAGAGTAGTGTGTGTAATCCCTTGTGCCAAGGAGCATTGTGTCCTGAATAATAATGACTTTCTCTAATCTCTTGTTTTAGCATCATGTTTTGAGCTTTTTTAAATGTGTTGGGAGATGTCGCTAAAACACAACCACTTACGCTTTTAACTGCAGCTAACAAAAACTTGATGACTTTTAAACCCAGGTTTCCATCTCTAGCTGTAGAGCATTGCACACCTCATGTTTGTAATACCTACATCCTCTCTCTGCTACCTTGTGGAACCAGGGGCCCAATTCTCCTGCATATGTTACAAGTAATTCCCGCTGCTTTTATATCAAGTGAACTCCCTGTGAGACCCCAGTCTCACAATCAAGCCCATGGCAGGGCTCACTCAGCTTTCCACCATGAAGTGGTTACACTGAATTCCATGCAGTGTATTGTGTGAAGGGTCTTTCCGATGAGCTATTGAAAACTGAGGTATCTGCATGGATATTAAAGATGCCGAGGGGATTTTTGAATTGACAAGTGTCTGACCCCGTCCTCGGCTAAGATTTTCTCACCACTGTTATGTCAAGTGAATAGATAGCTGTCACTTTCTGTTCCTGAGATGGTGTGTGTGTGTGTGTGTGTGTGTGTGCACGCACGTGCACACACACACAAACAGGTATGTATAATATATTTTTGTAAAGTGCTTTGGTATACAAGCCACTATATAAATATAAAAGAATATTCTGAAAGAATAGGATTTATTCCACCAGCTGGAAAAAAACATAATTACCATGGAAACCATAACTCTGTTAATCCCTTCAGTGGTAAAGGCTGAAATGTCCATTTTGCTTTGGTGCCTGCCAGTACCTCATATATCCTACTGATCCATCAGGGAGCTTCAGGACTTGGAGAGAAGGCAGTAAAGATAACAGGGCCATTCAGGCCTATGTGAGAATTTAAATAAAGGGAGTGGAGAGATAGCCAAAGTCTGAGAGATTCAAGCTTGAGGAAGAGTGCAACGGAGGTGGCAGGCAGAGCTGTCTGGGATGGCAGGCCTCAGGTGGAAGGTGTTTCAGAGGTGGGAACTGCCAAGGAGCGTTGGTAGTGGGGAGTAGTGGATGGAGCTATTAGCAAGCTTGAGGCTTTTGGGAAAAGGCAGTAGAGAGAGTGGGAAAGAAGAGGGACTGGAGGGGGGCAGTAAGGGGAAGCGGGAGCTGTCACAGTGGTTCAGGTCTATGAAGGAACGACAGTACTGGGTGCAAACAGGAGTCGGATCCATGGATCTGTCAATCATTAGCAAATGCATATTAGAACACAGTATGTGAACCTTTATGAACATATTGATGGACTTGTGACCCTCTAATTCAGTTGCCTGATATTTCTTACAGTGAAGAAAACTAATTGTGTAGTCACAAAAAAAAAATCATGAGGCTAGTGAAAGCCTGCAGCTACTTAATAAATACTGTTTAGTGACTTTGTGATGCAAGTTTTCCTTATCTAACTGTTTTGTCCTGGCCTGACCAAATCCATTATCACTGATTACAAGTGTAACCTTTTAGTAGAATATTTATAATCTTAACAAGCAAGAAATATTTTGTGTGTAAATATATAAAGTAGAAAACCAAGAAGAATGCTTTGTTTTGGTTTCCAAGATGAGTCAATGTCATTTTTGCCCTTGGTTTATAAAACTTGCTGCTGAATCTTTAACCATAAACTTTTTATTTTGAAATAATTATTTTAAACATCATTTTTATCCAAAGCACTGGCCTACCTTGTCAGTCATGAAATAGGCAGAGCAACTGTAGAATAAATTTACAAATCTTAAAATTTATAATGGATTAGTAAATCAGATGTATAAATCCTGAAGAAAATACTTTGATTTACAGTTGCTTACCTCCCACTTGGGATATATTATCTGAATGATTTCTAAATCAGGACTCTGAAGCACTGTCGTTTTCATTGTGTATGGGGAGAACGCAGAAAACCAAAATAAAACACCTTAAAGCCATATAAGCTGTACTCTGTCCACTTTTATCACTTTGATTTGGCCCAGTATTGATTTAGAACTTAACCGCATCACCCCTTTTAACGTTTAAGAAATAACACTGTTGTTAAAGGCATCTTGTCCTAACCACCTTTTATTCTTTTTTATTCTTCTCATTTCATGATTAGGCTTTCAGTCCTGTAAGGTGCTGAACATCTAATGTCAGTGGGAGTTGAGGGGACTCAAGCATTTTGTAGGATCAAATGCCACATAAGGAAGTATGGGGTGATGGTTCAAACATAGGACTCTGAGGCTTGAGACATGGGTTAGTTTAAATAATGTCTGTGAAATGGTTTGAAATGCTTGGATGGAAGGAGTTAGATGAATGCAGAGTATTTTTTTTATAAATCTTGATTGATTTGGGGGGACTTGAATATTCACACAGCATAAAATGGAATTAAGAGGAGGCCTCATGAAAAGAATTAATTAGACGTTCACTTACTGCTTTTGAATCCGCTGCTGTAATGTGGAAGTGAATGAGATGTAGAAGCTATGCTGTTTAAAATGACTTTCAGTGTTCAGCACTTTGCAGGACTGAGATCCTAATCAAGTAATGAGAAAAACAGAAAAGAATAAAAGATATCGCTATGAAATGAAACCAAAGTAAATATAAATAAAGCTAGAAACTTAAATAAAGCTATAAAAGAAACAAATACAAGCTGCGGGAAGAGGAGGAGGAACCCAGCTTCTCATAAAATACAACAAACAAGTGATTGGAAACGATGAGAAAATCAAACTTCATAATCCTGGCAGGAAGAGCATTAAAATATCCCTTAAAACTGCCTCCTGCCATTGCTTATCATCTCTGTCAATTAAATATAGACATGTGCATTGCTCGAGCACTGTTGACCTGAATAGACATCACGCCCTAATAGAAAGCTCTGTTTGTGCCCTTAGTTTTTAAGTCGTTTGGAAATATTGTTTCATGTTTTGTTGAAGTGATGGATGAAATCCAAGTCAGACATTCAGTCAAGTGTAAAAGCTCCAGTTCATCCCCCAAGGAGGAGCTGGACAAATAGCAAAACCAACATACATAATTCAGGCCAAGTTGCCATAAAAAATCTCCTCTTACTATGGAGCGTAGAGACACAGAATCACTCTACTTCTCTCTCCTCTTCCCCCCACCCCCAGTGAGGAGTGGTAGAGTGATCTTCAGGTCATTTCACATGTAGGAAGAGAGACCCATATGTGAAGGAAAACTAACAACATTAGTCCCTTTACAATATCTGCCTAATGTTTAATGTTAATCATTTTGTATTAACGGTTCTTCAGCCTCCAGGAGCATGACTTTATCTAGATTTCCTTCTTTCTTTGTATGAGCCCTAGTTCAGCAAAACACAAAAGTACATCCCCACTGATTTCAAGTGCTTTTGCTTCATAGGATTTAGGCAAGTGTTGGACCCCTTTACTGAACTGAGATAAGCATGACCCAAATCCTAGATCTCCAAATTTTGGGTTGATGGTAGAGGGGAGTGAAGAGGTTGGACTGCAGATCTCAGTGAATAAATATCTTGGATGTGAATATTTTGGCTTGAAATCTAGATCATTTCACCTTTTTTCTTTTTGTTTTGGCCTATCTCTAATTGCAAGATTACAGTTTGTAGATTACTCTACAGTTCACAGATTTGATCACTTAAATTTCTAAGAACAGACAATAAAAAATAAAGCAACTGTCTAGGGAATTCAAACTTCTTAGTAAACCTGGGTAAGTTTTGGGTTACATAGCATGTCCATAGCATATCTAAACCATGCTGTAGTCTCATATGAATTTGAGGATTTTAAAATAAATTATTTTTTTGCAGTATACATAAGTAATCACTTTTAAATATACTGATTTTCCTTCTCTAGGTAACTAAGTTCTCTCTAAAAGTGAGCATGAATTATTTATCCCTGTTTTTACAGAGGGCACTGAGCATTAGAGTAGTGTCTTGCTCAAGGCACTTACTGTCAGTGACCAAGTTGGCGGTAGAACTGAGAACTCCTGACTCCCCTGCCCCTGGCTCAGTCCAGTACAGCTGCTCCTCTGTAAGTACAGATCTGTTCTTCTTTCTGTGGTTTATCTGTGCTGCAGTGCAGTATGTTTTTTGTTGGCTAAAATAATTCTGACTATTTTATTGATGAGTTTATTTGCTATCACACTTACTAATCAGTATGCAGTGTTTGGAACTCCATTGGACTGTGGCAGAGTTAAGGCAGTCATCCTTAAGCTGCAGAAGGTTCAGCATGTTTAGCAGTCTTTAGTACTTTTATGACTGTATATAGGACACTGCTTCTCAACTTCTTAATCCTCCCTCACCACCCTAGTCATGCATTTCTTCTATTTCCTCTGCTACTTGCTTACCAGATGGAGGAAGAATCAATCCAACATTTCAACCATCAACACTAAAAAGTAACCAGAAAACTGCAATAGTATCAAAGGTAGATGAGATTGTTGAAGTGACTGGGGAGCTTGTTTGTCTCAATCAAATTCAGATATCTTTAAAATGAAATGATAGAAAAGTGCCTGATAATTATCTCTCTTATTATTAAACAGGAACAGTGTTGATTTTAAAACAAGAACAAACATTTCAAAACTAACTTTATACCGTGGGAGTACACTCTATGTAGAGTTAACTCAGACTAATTAAAAATAACAAAGTATTTGCATAATTGTATGTTGGCGATGGTTTCTGCTCAGCCTGCTGAAATCTCCTGGAACACAAAAAAGCAAAGCTCAGTGAACCTGCTATTCCCAATCTAACCTACTTCATCTACAATCAATCACATTAATACTAGTGATAAGCACTAGAAATATTGTTTGATGTGCGTTCATATTAATTATGCTTGTTGCAGTCTTTCCTTTATCAGATTAGGTAATTCATCCAAATATTTGCACTTGCAACTGTTTCTGATGGGGCCTTCTGAATTCACTTCAGATGTCATCACAATAGAATGCACTTTTGTAAAGAATGTAAATGTAAGTTCCATTAACCTCAAATTGGAATTTTAGGGGTGTGTGTGTGGGGGGGGGCATACAGTCTAACACCAACTGCAGTAATACAGAGAAAATGGATATGGGACCTGAAGTAACCTAACTGGCCAACACTAGAATTTGGATAGCTGACATATTAATTAATATATGAGTATGCATAGATTCTTGTGGTAGGTTGTATTTTATTTCTGCAGGTGTCTAAAAATGGATGAATTTTGAAATGTCTTTCTGCAAATGGTTTTCAGTTTCGTGTAGTAACTTTATTTGTTTTTATATTCATATAGGTGTGGCCTCTTGAAAATACCACTGGGAGCATAGTGAGCAATTATAGAGCAAAATCATCCTCCCCTTATGTGGTGTGTTCTGCATGGGAGGCAGAGGGAGAGAAGGCACAGATTGTCATGCATTGGGGGCGGCATAATCTTTCTCTCAGCATTGGGAAGCACAGGCGAAGACAGGGCTGATAGTTCTGCCAACAGCTGTAGCTGCACCAGAGAGGGTTTGTCTCCAATACTGCATGCTCCTAATGTGCCACTGTGGAGGGAGGGTCAGAATCATGTCCCTTCTCTTGTGCAGTGGAACCACTGCGTCGGGGACCTCTGCAGATGTGGGCCTCATGGCTTGATTTGCCTCAGAGCAGACAAGCATACACTGCGAAGTGTGCAGCACGTGTTAACCTCTATGCTGTACTTACTAGAAGAGGGATAGTTTATATGGCTCCTACAGTGCTATGTTCCATAGCCTGGCAACTCTGTTGTTTACAGTTCCTTTTACTACCACTTCAGGTCAGCAGGCAAAGTAAAGGTGTTTCTTTTTCTCAAAGGGTGCACCTACTCTGCAGCTGGGAGCATGCTTCCTGACTCAGGTAGACAGACTAAATAGCAGTGTACTTGGGAGTGGCATGGGCGGTGACTCAGGCTAGCTGCCTGAGTATGTACCCAGGGGTCCAGGCACGTTTGTGCTTTGGTGGCAGCCAAAGACAACATCCATGCTAGCCCTGGCCACACTGCTATTTTTAGTGTGTCAGCTTGAGCAGAGCCAGTGTATGTCTGTCTACCTGAGCTGGGAAGCAGACTTGCAACTGCAGTGTAAACAATACCCAATATGCAGTGTAGACAATACCCAATATGAACCTTTATTTAATCTACTGTATATACTCTAAAATATTCTGGATATTCAGAGAGTTAACATTGTTGGAGAAACCTTGGACAAACCCTCAGCTGCACCAAGCTCTGAGCCATGTTTCTTCTCCCCCATTTGCTGGGGCTGCTAAGCACCAAAATGGCCCTGATGTAACTCAAGTAGCCTAAGTTACGCAGGCTGAAAGGCTGCTTCAGCTAGCTGAAGTGATCTGATCTCGAGCCATGGCCTTTCCTGGACCTGAAACACCCACTATATTGTAAGAGTAGTGTCTAGACTGAAAGACATAGAACCTGCTATGTTACCATAATGCTATCAGGGTAAGGGAATCTCTGGTTACCCCTTTGAGGGAGGATTTCAGCCACTTTACTCTGCCTCAGCACAAGGTGAGGATTTGGCCTCACTGAATTTTGAAATTTTTGGACTTTGAGTTTGATTTCTTTGCCTTAATATTAAATTTCCAATAGCTTTTGCATTATATTAGGATTTGGATTTGCAATTAAAGATTTCATTGGTCTTGCACAATAGTAACCTAACATCAGATTGTAGAGCAAATAATTTGTTTGAAGTATGATTTATTTCTATCTTACCTTCAATATCTGAATTTTACTATCAACAAGACAGAGCTCTGTGTTGAGACTGTGGGACTTGAAAGAGCATTAACATTCTGCAAATAGTACCTGTGGGAGAACTGTGCAAATTGGCAATACATTTAATGAAAGGAAAGTCATCTTAAGCTCAGGCAGGAGCGGATGGTTGAATTGTATAGAAACAGTCGAGTTTTCAGTTTATGGATCATAGTATTTTAGGGAGTATGCTTATTGATGTTGGGCGTGGATGATGTTTTTATGAATCCAGGAAGATGCTAAAAGAGTTGTTGCTTTTCTTTTTTCTCTCCTCCTTGAATGATGCTTCTGTATTCTTTCAAATCTGCACAAACATTAACATAGTTAAATACTCACATGGCATCAGTACATTAAATGTGGTGACTGTATGATCAATTTGAATGTTTAAAGCATTAATTTCTTGAGATACAATTGGCTGGATGAAGGAATTGATTCAAGATAAGGAGAGCCAGTCAGCTCTGGATTGCTGATTGAAAGTCAGTCCAGGTTAGCAGTATATATGGTTAAGCGAATCACTTTGGCTTTAGCGTGATGCCCTTCTACCACCTTTAAGCAATCTCACCGTATGCTCATAAAACTAGCAATGAAGTTAATGAAACAGAATGACCCTACCCCCACCCCCCAAGCAAATGCAGTTGGGGGTGTGAATAACCCAAGTGGAGCTGACTCTTATAATTATTGTTCATATTTCCAGTCAAACAACATGTGTATTCACTCTACTGTATTTACCAATTTTACTGTCAGACACAAATATGAAGGCCCTGAAAAGACTTTCATATTAATGACCATATCAGATGCCATACTTACAAGATGAACCTCTTTTAAAGGAAGCTTCATTACCTCATCTTAAGTCTCCTCTTGCTTGGATACAGTAATCTACAAAGAATGTGTGTAACACTGTCTGTGTGTACATGAGTATTGGATTTTTTTCTGGTCAAGTCTCATTATTGAGGAACTCGTTTCTTAATATTAATAAACACCATTTGAGTCTCTGGAAACAAATATATTGTCAATATGACTGTAATTAGGCAAGCAAATGATTTCACAATTTACTTCCATAAAACTCAAATTTTTCATACAAAGATACATATTGGCCTAGTTAAATGCATTATTGAGCATAACATTTATTCAAGAGAATCCCAGCAGCTAAAGATTGCATTTTTTTATTAATGCCTTTTTATGAAGCTCAGTTGAATGACATTCCTTGATGTTAAGAGTCTTTGAAAGTCTTAAGTGCATAGAGTTGACATGAGAGGCCCAATGTTTTGGGTAACGAGCTTGGCTTTTATTCATTTGCCATCTGATAATGGCCCTGCTAGTTTGCAGAGCCATCATGAAAGATCAGAAACTTTTCCTTTACAAACCCATTCTTCATGGATTTATTCAAGGGTTGTCAACCCAGAAACAAAAGTTGGCTTAAAATAGTTAAGAAGTTTTGTTTACATGTAGAGGATTTTAAAAAGTGTTAATATGTAAATGATTTATATAAACATAGTAATCACTAAAAAAGTACATTATAACAGATGCATAAGAGCAGCTTGCCATGCATATATTATGCTCACAGAACTGCTGAACACCTTATTTCTATATTTTCATCTGATCATGTGGCTGCCACTGTTGCTGTTTGAAGTTGAAAATTCCCAGTGTCAAAGGCAACCTTTTTATTTTTATCTTTGATTACAATAAATAAATAAAACTAATCTCTACAGAGCCGAGGGTGGGGGATTTGTTGCTCAAAATAAGAGTGGTCTTACATTTCATCTCTTGATTCAAGATGAACTGAACTAAATTTGAAATTGAGATCACTTCAATCAAGGCAAGGGGGGGGGGAGAGAGAGAGAGATATGTCACTTACTTTAGTCCCAAGGTTCCCTGTGTTCCACATAAAATTTGTCATCTCTTCACTTTTATTGTTAAACATCATTTCCATCCGAAATAAAGAATGAGGACACTGAAGTCATAGAAGTAGTTATACTATAGAAAATAATCCCACAGAATTTTGAGGTTTCTACTATGAATAATTTTGTTTCTGTCCCTCATTCTGGTGTCTGGCGCACATTGTGTCCCATGTTGAGGCACTGGTAAGATGAGAGATATGATCTGGTGGAGACTTGTGTACCTAAAGCAGTTTTCACAATAAAGTGTGTATGGATAACTGTTCTTTTCTCCAGTTTCTTGAATCTAATGAAAAGAAGGAACTTTTGCCAGTATTAACCTCAGTTAAAGGATCACCAACAGTTAAAATGTACTTTTAAAAATAATGTACATTTAGAATCCCTGTTTAATGAATAGGTTCTCTGTCTGTTACATTTTTCTATCTTGCTCTGAAATGTGTGGGTTTTGACCATTTGAAGACCCGGCCAAAGAGCCTGAAAACATGTCTCTGGTGCATAACCTGTAAATCTGGGCTGCTGCCATCTTGAAGGGCTTCTCCAGAAAGGCAAGAGGGACATTGTGTACAATAAGGAAACATTCAGGCCTGAAGCACTTCTTCTATGGGGTGTGGGGAGGGGTTCAGAAGTTTCCTCCTCCTCCTCTTCCAATGGTGCATAGCCCCTCTCCACTACTGTCACGGGGTGGGGGAAGAATAGGAGGAAATTCCCTCCCAAAAAATCCTGTTAGTAGGTTGGAGCTACCGTTGTGAGGAGGGAGGGATTAAAAATGCTGTTGTCCCAGCCCCCTCGCCCCAAAGAGTATTGCCTCATCCTCACCACAAAAATGCTATTGCTGTCCTCCCCCAACTTTAATCAAATGTTATTAATAGTAATAACTGGGATACCTTTAGTCCCATTCTTGTTTATTATGCACAGATGGGAGCAGTTGCTCTCACATAAGAGTGGATGTGAGAGAGAGAGAGATCATGTGACTCTCAGAACAGTCCATGAGTATGGCCATGCCACCACAGAGAGGCATGTGAGCAGCAAGGACAAACTCATTAAATCCTCAGGAAGTAGTGAATGAAACTGCTAGAATTCATAACACTGCAAAATTACAAACTTGATCCAAAAACAGGTTTTACTTGCAGGTTCCTAAGATGCATGGGTAACATAACTAAGGGGAATATAATAGAAGACATCATTTTTTAAGTTCATGATGTCCATTGTATCATTTTCAGGAAAGTCCTGTAACATCAGCTTTATTCTATGGTGAAAGCCAACAAAACACTGGAGAAGTATGGGAAGATCCATTGGTGTGCTACTGGTATCTGACTAAAAAAGTTTTCCTTAATCAAATGCTGTCAAACATTTCAAGAGTCCCTCTTGCTGGCATTTATTCAGAAAACGTTTTAGGGCACCGTAGCTGGGAATGTTGTTCGAATCCATTGAGTAAGTGTGAATACGGAGTGTCAAATTACTGACATTTTTATAGGAAAATATAAAGATTTTTCAACTAGAAGATACTTCAGCTATGATAGATGTCATGAGTTCCGATACTGAGTGATGAGCGGTATGTAATGTCAGTTTAAAGATGCAAAGCTACAGCACAATAGAGAGGAATTCTCTGAACATGAATCCTGTGGCACCATAACAGTTAGCATTTGAAAACTCTGACTCTTCTGACTGCAAAATAACTGAAGAAAAGGCCAGCCATAGACTTAAATTATTATCAGATGTTTTTTGAAAGCAAATGCTTCCAAGAGTGTTTCAACCCATAAGTTTTAAATGCATTTTCCTTCTTACTGAGGAATTTTATTTATGATTGGATCAGGGTCAGCTCAGTAAAACTGAATACCAAACAACCCGGCATGCTTTAAATCCAGTGTCTGTGGTTCACTGGAGCTTTCTCAACATATTCCCTATATCATGCTTTGCATCAGTGAAGACTGGCAACTGGATCTTTTAGTTTCATATGACCTTGTTTTGGGCCAAATTCTGCTTCCATCTAGTTTAATACTCTAGTGGGAACAGGACCAAACCCTTTAACTAACTAGTATTCCACTTTAATGTTAATTTCTTCATTGTGTAGTTTTCTCCACTTTTCATTTAATTCTTCATCAGCTCTGAGGGTATGTCTACACTGTGAAGTCTGACAAAACTTTTGTCTTTCATGGGTAGTTAAAAAAGCCCCCCCGCGAAAGACAAAAGTTTTACCGACGCAAGTGGCGGTGTGAATGCGGCCTTGTCAGCTGGAGCGCTCTCCTGCCAACAAAGCTAATGCCGCTTGCAAGGCTGGAAGTATTTTGTGGCAAAAGTATTGACAAAAGCACCTAACAATCTTAAGAACACAAACGCATGCTGTGAATGTGAAGGTGGTCCAGAACTTGGGAGGAAGTGATCACGATCTGATAGAATTGAAGATCCTAGGGAAAGGAGGACATGAGAACAGCAAAACATGGACACTGGATTCAAAAAGTCAGATTTCAACCAACTCAGAGAAATAGTAGGCAAGGTCCCATGGAGAGACCAATTAGGAAGAAAAGGAGTTGAAGGGGGTTGGTGGTTCTAAAATGTAATACTAGAGGCTCAACATCAAGCTATTCTGATGCAGAGGAATGATAAGAAGAGCCAAAGGAAACCAACGTGGCTGTACAAGGATCTTTTTAGCTATCTAAAAAACCAAAAGGGATACAGACGGGAAATGGAAGGATGACCATGTTATTTGGGAAGTATATATGGGAATAGCACAGTGTTTAGGGACAAAATCAGGAAAGCCAAGACAAGGAATGAGTTACAACTGGCAAGAAATGTTAGAGACAACAAGAAGGGATCTACAAATATATCTGATTAAAAAAAAGATCAGGGATGGTGTGAGTCTGTTGCTCAATGAAGAAGGTGAGCTGGTAATGGAAAATAAGGAGGAGCTGTTCAGTGCCTACTTTGCTTCAGTTTTCACACAAAACATATCATGTGACTGGATGGCTAGCAGGGTTAACATAAAGGGGAGAAGGGATGCAGATCAGGATAAGTAAAGAACATGTCAGTCCAGGGCGCTGAATGAATTAGCTGAAGAAATCTCTGAGACACAGGTGATGATAATTGCAAATTCATGAATCACAGGAAACATCCTGGAAGACTGGAGAAGGGCTAACATAGTGCCATCTTAAAAAGGGGGAAGGAGAATGACCAGTTAGCCTGAGCTAGATACTTGTGAAGCTACTAGACCAATGTATAAAATATTCAATTTGCAAATACTTGGAGGATCAAGGGATGATCACTAGCAGCTAACATAGATTTATGAAGAACAAATCATGCCAATGCAGCTTGATTTCCTTCTTTGACAAGGTAACTGGTTTGGTGGATGGGGGAATGCAGTGGACATAATATACTTGGACTTTAACAAGGCTTTTGCTGTAGTCTGACATGTCTTTCTCGTAAGTAAGCTGGAGAAAGGTGGGCTTGGCAGAACTACCATTAAGTGGATACAAAATTGGTTAAACAACTGCAAACAAAGAGTAACTATTAATGGAATGATGTCAGAGTGGAAGGAGAGCTCAGAAGAGCTTCTGTGGAATCCCACTTGGGTCCGGTAATGTTCAACATCTTTATTAATGACCTGGATGTTGGAACTGAGAGCATACTGATCAGATTCACAGATGACACAAAGCTGGGAGTGGGGAGGTTGGAAACACTTTAGAAGATAAAACTAAAATTCAAGGGGTTCTTCATAAGTGGAGAACTCGGCTATAGACAACAAAATGAAATTCAACAAAGACAAATATAAGGTGTCAAGTATCAGAGGGGTAGCCGTGTTAGTCTGGTTCTGTAGAAGCAGCAAAGAATCCTGTGGCACCTTATAGACTAACAGACATTTTGCAGCATGAGCTTTCGTGGGTGAATACCCACTTCTTCGGATGCAAGAGGTAAGGTGCTACACAAAGGTAGAAAATCAAATGCACAAATACAGAATGGGGGATCGCTGGCTGGGCAGCAGCACCGCTGAGAAAGATCTGGGAGTTGTGGTGGATCACAACCTCAACATGCTGTTGCAAAACAATGTGATCGTGTTGCAAAACAAGCAAATGCAATTTTGGGTTGCATCAACAGAGGCATAGCATGCCAGTCATGGGAGGTGATAGTACCACTCGGCACTGGTTAGGCCTCAACGGGAGTACTGTGTCCAGTTTTGGTCATTGCTGTGTAGAAAGTATGTGAAGAAACTGGAAAGGATCAAGAGGCAAGCGACTAAGATGATCAAAGGGATGGATGCAAGCCATATGAACATAGGCTGAAGGAAATAGGAATTTTTAGCTTGGAAAAGAGGTGATTGGGGGTGTGTGACGCATGATAGTTGTCTTCGAACACTTGAAAGGCTGCCATAAAAATATGGCGAAAAAACTTTCTCTCTTGCTACAGAGGTCTGGACAAAAGGTGATGAGATCAGACTACAGCATAGCAGATTTAGATTAAATCTCAGGAAAAACTTACTGACTATAAGAACAGTAGGACAATGGAAGTCACAGAATCTCCTTCACTGGAGGTTTTCAAAAAGAAGCTGGATAGCCATCTGTCTTGGATAGTTTAGACACAGCAAATCCCTGCGTCTTGGCAGGGAGGTAGACTAGATGAACCTTGCGGTCCCTTCCAACCCTATGATTCTGACACCAGTCCTACTGAAAGTATCAATAAATGAATTGCTTGTAGTCCTATTTTTGAGAATATTATGTGGAGAGGACATTTTCCTTGCAGACAATGTAGTTACAATTAATTATACAGTAAACAAAATTGAATTCTGATCCCACTTAAACCAACTTCTTTGAGTAGGTACTGACAGTTAAGTGAAAAGATCAAAATAACATTTAAAATGTTGTTAATCCTGTTTTCACTCAATTTTTTCCTATTCTAAGATGTTAGATTGTATTGGTTGATGGGCAACATTCAAAAGAGTTATTTAATCTACCTGTACCTCATCTGTAAATTGGGGATAATACTTTGTGTGCCTTGTCTACTTAGAAAATAAATTATTTGAAGAAGGGGGCTGCTTCTTACTATGTGTCCATACAATCTGGTTGGAATGCTTGAAATGATGCCATGAAACAAATAATAAAGTTTCTGGGATTCTGTACTGTTTAGGGAAGGTCTAAGATTCTTTTGCAAAGGTTCTCTGACATTACCGGATTCTCTTACTTAATAGGTTACTCTACTCCTTTCCAGAAAATGCATATTGAAGAAGCATTGACCAAGTCCCTGCTTTCCCAACCGCAAACTTTTTTCTCTAACACAACCACCTTATGAACAGCAACTGTCTCCAGTATTTCTACCATTCCTTCTCTCCTCCCACCTAGACGTCTCTACTCATACTTTTGGCTGTACTAACTCTCTCTAGCAGTCACTTCTCAGTAGGGTTACCAATCCTCCAGGATTGTCCTGGAGTTTCCAGGAATTAAAGATTCATCTTTAGTTAAAGATAGTCATGTGATGAAACCCCCAGGAATATGTCCAACCAAAATTGGCAACCTTACTTCTGGGAGTTAGATTTGGATCAATCACCTTTCTTCTGGTCCATCTGTCCTTTCTAGTTGGTGCCATCCTTTAAACTTGTCCATATCCTGGGTACCACCTTACATCAAGAAAGGAGAACAGAATTCAAAGTAATCAAGTAGTTAGCACCTCAAAGCAGGCTACTAATATTTACCAGTGTATATATCTTCCCTTGCCTCCCAAACAGAGTTTTATCAGTAAATACTGGTTTACACCACAAAGCAGAATCCTTATGCTACCAAACTTATTTAAAAAACCACAAATAATACCTGTCTGTTCCAGTGTTATCTTTATACATAGCTTTGCTTTGACAGATGCAGGCTCAGCTTAACAAAATAACGGGTGGGGGAAGCATGCAAAGATATTTCTTAGAAATATCTAGGAATAAACACAATGCCTACCAAAGAAAATAAGCACATTTTTCACACTTACCTTTTCAGTTGAAATATGGCTTAGTGAAACAAGACACAAATCTCTCTAGAGCCTGCAAGACAGCAGGAGAAAGAGAGAGGCTCACAAAGATGAAGGAAGAAGTGGTATGGAGAAACCTGATTTCAGATAAATGCTAAGACCTGCAACCAACACTTAACGCCTGTCCTTGTAAAACTTGAGCCCAAATGGTGAAAGCAACTCAGATAGTTAGAATAAAGAGCTGAACTTTTGGGTGTTCACATGAACTGCGCTCAGTTTCTGAACCTTTGGAGCTTTACCCATTACTGGAAAAAAAACCATTGTGCCTCCAGGCTTTTGCTTCTCAGAAAATGAGTTGCTACTGCCCAAGATGACACTGGGAATTGACACAGGAAAAGTTTTGGGATTGAAATAGATTTGTCCTCTTAGGCATGAAAAGCTGACCAGACTCTGTGCCTCACTTACTGTGTGAAGAACCATCTTTATGACCTAAATAGGCTCTGCTAGCCATATTCTAATAGTTATTATGCAAGTACTGTATCTGTTCTCATTTGATGACTTGAATGCCTTCAGCTGCTCTTGAGATTTATCTGAAGCTCAAAATAGAGAGCAAATTTTCTCCTCCTCTGCTGGCAGAAATGATGCACTTGCTTTTAAAATAACATTAATCCCGAGCAGAGACTACCCAGCTGCAGTACATTTAAGATGATTTTTAAAAAAAAAAGATGTACTTGTGATTACCAGAAGGGCTGCAGCCTGAGACCTGCTGAATTGCTGCTATATGGAACCTCTCAGTCAGCTTGATATCAGAACAGATGGCATGAAGTAGAATAGAATTTGAATGCAATGCTCCAAAAGGAAGGCCCATGCCCGTGATGGGTTCAGGATTTTAGAATTGAAACATGGCTGACAGTAAAACCTTAAACAGAAGGAAGTCCAGCAGTTATATGTGCCATTATTGATTCCCTCTCATACATTAAGAGGTTCCCCCCCACCATATTTCAAAGCTAGAAGACCCCTTATGTTGCACTGGAGTCTTAAAACTTTCCCAAAGGCCATAGAAGTTTTGTACAAAATAAACATAATGGGCCAGAGCCGGTGAACTTGGCACAGAGCAATGTAAAGTATATCCTCCCACACTCATTCCCTTCCTTCCCCTCCCCTCCCCTCAGTGGGATTCACACAGAAGAAGGGCAAATGATGGTGTCATAGGCATTGCTCTTCCTTGTGGTTTTCTGCTGTAGAGGAATAGTTTTTGATTATGAATTGGCATATCCCTCAGCTGCTGGGTTATGCCCAGTCACTGGCAGAGGAGATGATGTAGTCTCTTGTTACTGCTGTGGTCTCAACTGCTGGTGCATTTTCCATCTTGCAGGCCTTCTGCTAAGGGTCTGTGCCAGTGGAAGCCTCAAAGGCTAACTGATCTCTCTAAAATAGGATTTGACAGAACACCGACCATTATGGTGGGGGAGAGCATCCTGAGATTAGTAAGGCATTTAAAACACTTTTGGTCAATTTCAGAATCTGTGTAAACGATTACCATTGTTTTTTATAATGGGTTTACACCAGGTCTGAATAGACTTTTATATAGTGTCTCTAACTAGATGTATTTTCTAAAGTTGGATTAACCAATGGTCTTTCTAAGGCTTTTTGGCCTTAGCTTTCTCCTTGAGCCCTCATGCCTTTCTGCTTTGTTCCCAGAAGCCTTCCTGCTCTTTTGATTTTTTTCTTTCTTTCTATTTCTAGGAGTTCTTGTTCTTTCAGGACACTCTTTCACTATCTCCTCCTCCCTTAAGGCCACTTCTTCCTTCTATTTTTTTTTAACTTGTGAGAGCACCCCCCTGTGATGGGGTGAAAGGGTTGATATAGGCCTGAGACCAATTAATTCACCTGCTTGCAACTGGAGGGTGAGTCAGAAATAATTAAATATGAAGCTTAGTAGGGTGGTGTTACATAGACAGGAATTTGAGCACAGAGGGGGCCTGAATGAGGAAGAGAGGTAAGAACTCTATAGTCACTCTCTTCATAGTAAAGATTGGCGTGACCTGTGGGGAATAGGAAGGCTCTTGCAGAGTGAGGAACAATGTCCTGTGACTGACCCTGACAAAGGTAGGAACTGGACCTTTAGGGAAAGGAGCCCTGGGAAGTGTTGCTTCTTACAAAGAGCCCAAGAAGGGGCTGGAGAAAAGGCCTAAAGAACGGCTAATGGTAGGAAGGAGCCCAGGGAGGGAGTGGCAGGGTGTCTGATGGGACAGACCTTGGCTGCTTGTCCTAGGGTCCCTGGACTGAAACCCAGTATAGAGGGTCGGCTTGGGTTCCCCAATCAGCCACTAGGAAGGAGGTGTGAAGCCCCTCTGAAATAAATGAATAGGTAAGAATGATTTCTAAGAGAAGGATGTAAAGACCACTAGACCCATCGTCAGGGACTGGAGATGACAACAAAGGCTTGAGATTATTTGTTGAACTTTGATACTCTGGAAGGGGTGGATCTAAAATGTGCACGCTGGCTGGAAGGCTGAGTCACAAGAAGAGGCAAACCACCGCAGAACTGGAGCGAGACTGCCGGCAGGGGGTACTAGGCAGGAAAGAGCTGCTACACCACACTCAGCCTAGTGGGGATTCACCAACAGTGAATCCACACTTTGGCGTACCCTTTTCTTTTTCTTCCTAAAATCTCTGTATTCCCATGTGTCCTCTCCTTTCCTTCATTTACAGAGGAAGAGGTCTCCTGTGAGGCCTCTATCTAGCTGCTCTCCCTAGCTCATTAGTTTATCAGGGTGGCAATGACATATGTGGGCCCTCTTCATTTTTATGCTACTATTCACTGCCATGGTTATTCAGTACTATCACTCTGATGCACCTGTTGTTGTTCCCAGCACTCTCAGTGGTTGTCTGAGATTCTCTGTGTCCTAGAAATTTTTTTTTAAATAGGGTCTCCAATGGTCACTTCCATTTGGAATTTTCCCATATTAAGCTCTTTAACTTTAGCCCATAGTCCGGCCTTTGTCACCCTCTTGATCCTGTAATCAGTTGTTTTGAACTGTCACTTGACTGGAGGGGTGGGAATTAAAATGTAGCTTAATCATTCTTGAAGGGATTAATCATCAGCAGTGTAACACTTTAACATTCAACCGTGGCAGGTAAAAGGGAAATTGGATTTTGGGGGTGGGGAAAAAACCTGGCCATGGTTTTCAAAAGTGATTAGAGATTTTTGGATGCCCAACTTTTGAAATACCATAAAAGGGACCTGATTTTCAAAATGAGTGGGTGTTCAGAACTTTCTGAAAATTGGGCCTCTTTAAGGTGTCTCTAATGCTTACCTGGAATCACTAGTTATTTTGAAAATCTTGGCCTTGGTGAACATGTTTAAATTCAAAGTGAATTCCTCCTTCCATCCCAGAACATCTCATTATTTGTCTGTTTCCTAGACTGTAAATTCCTTAGGCCTTGTCTACAAGGGAAAGCTAAAAAGGTCTCAGGTCAAGTGTGAATTTAAACAGATGCCTTTATACCAAATGGACCCTGTTTTATCAGTAGAGGTTATGTTGCGTGGGAAGGGGTTTAAATGAAACTGAAAAAAGCCGTTCTTTTATCAGACAAGTGTGTCCTCGCCAAAGGTGTGTGTGGGTGTTGTATCGTTATAAATATACCAGAATAACTGGCAAAATAACTCCATGTAGGCAGGCCCTGAGGGCAAGGACTGGCTTTATATGTGACTTGTACAGCTCCTCAAACATCACTTGGGTTTAACAAATAATAATTAAATTTCTGTTGTCAAATTATGCAACCAAGGAAAATGTTCCTCTTCAGCTGAGTGTTGTGGTAGCATCTTGTTTCACTGAAATAGCTAAGAAAAAAGCAAATGACACATTTCATTTGACTACTGGCTGACTAAGCACATATACTGACTCTTCTGTAATGGAAATGCACTTGAATTTGGGGCTAGCTGCAGTGATTACAATTTCAGGTTCCAGTTTTCACTGTCAAACTTATTTTTTGTTCCATTAATTTTAAAATATTTTATGCTTTCAAGTTAGTTATCATGAGCAATACTGGGGGAAACTACAACACGTAAATTATAAGCCAGCTTTCTGCCAGCTTTGTGCTGCTGAAGCTGGGCCACGCAGGTGGAATAGAGACCAGGATTGTGGGGCCCATGGTATTTCTAGTTTGCAAGAAGCTATGGGAGCTTGTTCCCTTGAAGTTTCTGGTCTAATTCTGCAGCCCACAGGAGGTTCACAAAACTATGCTGACTTTGTATGCTCATTCAAATTTTCTGTAGTCTGCCTATCATAGGTGTGAAATATTTTTAATCCCTTGAAATACTGGATCAGCTCCTGCTCCATGGTAAGTCTGCTTTGCGCTGCTCTAATGGCAGAATTTTAATTAATGTTTATAAGGAAACTGGGAAATTCCCCTAGCATGAGGAATCCCAGGTCATAAACTGGCATAGCTTGCTCTGTCACCGTGACCTGGTTACCCCAAGTGGGAGGGGATATGGCTAGAGCATATTGTATTCTAGTGATCATCACCAGTCTATTGATTTCTAGTGGTCTGTTTAAAATCGGACATAAGTTAGAGCAGTTTCTGGGAGTCACTAATTTATACCTGGGGCCAGTAAGATCTACAGTGGCCCCAGGAATTAGGGGATATAAAGATGGCTATCTTCTACCTTTCCCTCCCCACACCTTTAGGTTCTACGCTGAGTGGATCTTGGCCAATTATGAGGATTCAACCCATTGTGTGCAAATATAGTGAGGAAAAACTGCTGGCCTGAAAAGAAAGGTACTGACTGCATCAGACATCAGCACTCAAGTTTTGTAACTGTGTACATAGGATAAGAAGTATAATATTATTGTAAATGTAAGACTTAGTAGGGGGCTACTGTGTATTCTTTAAGGGAAAAGCAGCATTCTAAGGAGTTTGTTCAAATTGTATATCTGGAGATTTTTGATGACTCTCTGATCCAGAACTGATCAAATCCAGGGGTGGCTATCAAGCCTCAAGCTTAAGAAATGCAGTGCCACCAAACCCACTTACTTGTCCTTCATAAAACTGCTGCAGCGAACCAGGAAAAGAGAATAATAAGCATGACATTTCCCATCCTCGGAGTGTGTGGGGTTTTTTAAAGGAAATTTAGGACTCAGAAGGAAATGAGAAGCCAGAAATTACCTGAGTTTTGAAAGTTAAGAGGAATATTGGGTTGAGCTATTTAACTCTGCCATTGCTTTCAGCATTATTTTAAAAAGTTCAAAACATCCAGTTTGTTGGAGACATAGAGGAATTTCATTATGATGCTCTCCAGTTGCATTGTTAAAGGCAGATTATTATGTTGTCCTGTTGGAACGAGCATTCTGGAACGGGGAATATTGTATATGGCCAGACAGTTCTTGCAGCAGCCTTGTAGGTCATTTGCATTGGGATGGGGGACTGTTAGGTATTTCCATTAGTCTATTTATGGCTGGTATTCATTACCACCTTGACTTGACAGGCAACAGAGCCACCTATATTGCGTAGATTAGACTGTGTACTCCATAAAATAGTACAATGTTTATGAGCTGTCTAATTTAGCTTTATAAAAGACACCTTGGTAATGAACAAGGATAGCAGGAAAGCTACCTGTAGAGCCAAATAATGAAGAGAGAACAAGAAAAGAAATGTCACTAATTTTACAATGAGCTGATAACATTGTCATATAACTAGTAAAATTGAAATATAGCACCAACCCACTCTACTGAACTTGTGTGTGAAAAAGCCAGTTGCTAAGATTTATGATAGCTGAAAATTATGCTGCAGTCTCCTATTGAATACTGATGCCATTGCTATGGGTGTCCTCACTTACTCATTTTTTTGTAACAGATGAACAGTTCTCGTTGTGTGAAAACACCTTAACACTTACATTTTCAATAAATTTAGTTTTTAAATGTACAGTGTGTAATAATTAGCAGAAATACTGGAGTGACTTAATGGAGCAACTGAGCGTAGTTGGACTGATATAAGCTACTCTATTCTGTAAGGGTATGTCTTCACTATGGGATTATTCTGATTTTACAGAAACCGGTATTTGGAAACAGATTGTATAAAGTTGAGTGCATGCGGCCACACTAAGCACATTAATTTGGCGGTGTGCATCCATGTACCGAGGCTAGCGTCCATTTCCGGAGCGTTGCACTGTGGGTAGCTATCCCATAGTTCCCGCAGTCTCCCCCGCCCATTGGAATTCTGGGTTGAGATCACAATGCCTGAAGGGGAAAAAACAGTGTTGCGGGTGATACTGGGTAAATGTCGTCATTCAATCCTCCCTCTGTGAAAGCAATGGCAGACAATCATTTCGCGCCCTTTTCCCTGGATTGCCCTGGCGGACGCCATAGCACGGCAACCATGGAGCCCGTTAAGCCTTTTTTCACTGTCACTGTATGTCTACTGGATGCTGCTGACATACGTGGTACTGCAGTACTACACAGCAGCATCCCCTTGCCTTTGCAAGTTAGCAGAGATGGTTACCAGTCATATTGTACCGTCTGCTGCTGTCATGGGTGCTCCTGGCTGGCCTCGATGAGGTTGGCTGGGGGCACATGGACAAAAGTGGGAATGACTCCCCGGGTCATTCCCTTCTTTAAGTTTTGTCTAAAGGGAGAGTCAGTCCTGCCTAGAATATCAGGCAAGTTTACTAAGGAATCAGAGAGGCAAACAGCCGCTCCAGGTCAGAGCCCCAGACATCCCGCAGAAATTATGAGCTGCATGCCATTCTAGGGGGTGCCCCTGCAACAACCCCACCGTTGCTTCCCTCCTCCCACACCCCTCCTGGGCTACCGTGGCAGTTATCCCCCCATTTGTGTGACAAATTAATAAAGAATGCATGAATAAGAAACAACACTGACTTTATTGCCTCTGCAAGCAGAGATAAAAGGGGAGGGGGGAGGCAGCCTCCATCTGCTATGATATTCCAGGCAGGACTGAATCTCCAGGAGACAAAGCTTAAAGAAGGGAATGACCAGGAGTCATTCCCATTTTTGTCCAGGCACCTCTGGCCGACCTCACCAAGGCCAGCCAGGAGCACTCACGGGAAGATGATGGATACCAGTCATATTGTACCCTCTGCCATCAGGAAGGGAAGGGAAGGGAATGCTGCTGTGTAGCACTGCAGCACCGCATCTGCCAGCAGCATCCAGTAGACATACAGTGACATTGAAAAAAGGCAAGAAACGATTTTTTCCCTTTTCTTTCACGGGGGGGCTGATGACATATACCCTGAACCACCTGCGACAATGTTTTTGACCCTTCAGGCATTGGGAGCTCAGCGAAGAATGCAAATGGTTTTCGGAGAGTGTGGGAACTGTGGGATAGCTAGAGTCTCAGTCCCTACTCCCTCCCTCTGTGAGCGTCCATTTGATTCTTTGGCTTTCCGTTACACTTGTCTCAGCTCCTTAAGTTTCACGCAGCACTGTGTTGAGTCCCTGTTGTGGCCTCTGTCTATCATAGCCTTGGAGATTTGGCATTTCGTCTTTTGGAACGGAGTTCTGATAGAACAGATTAATCTCCCCATACAGAGATCAGATTCAATATCTCCCGTACGGTCCATGCTGGAGCTCTTTTTTGATTCTGGGACTGCATGATCACCTGTGCTGATCGGCGCTCCACGCTGGGCAAACAAGAAATGAAATTCAAAAGTTCGTGGGGCTTTTCCTGTCTACCTGGCCAGTGCATCCGAGTTCAGATTGCTGTCCAGAGCGGTCACCATGGTGCACTGTGGGATAGTGCCCAGAGGCCAATACCATTGAATTGCAGCCACACTAACCCTAATCCGAAATGGCAATACTGATTTCAGCGCTACTCCCCTTGTCGGGGAGGAGTACAGATATCTGTATTAAGAGCCCTTTATATCGATAGAAAGGGCTTCATTGTGTGGACAGGTGCAGGGTTAATGCGATTCAACACTGCTAAATTCGATATAAACTCGTAGTGTAGACCAGGCCTAAGTAACACAGAAGATTAGATGTGCAGCTGTATCTGGAAAAGTTTAAAATAATCTGAAATCCCTCTTTGTGGCGGATTGGTCTCATCCGTCATTAGAAACACCATTCATCCTGCCGCAAGGGCTCAATCCTGCAAACACTATCTCATGTATTAGTTAGTACCATGAGCAATCCCATTGAAATCAACAGTATTGTGTTTGGTAGGAACTGGGCCCAAATGGTATAGAGTACCATCTTGCGTATAGCATAGATGATTTAATGCTGTAAGGAGGGTGAACAATTCTACCTCCCATGTCAAGGATACAGATCTGGCCATAGGTTTATTGGTTCCCTAAAGGTTATATTTTTAGTTCTTTCTCCTGCCTCTCTATCTCAAATTTTAGATTGAAAAGGGAAAAGCCAGCAATATTTAAAATAGAGAGAGAAGGGTGGGGGGAAAATTGATCACATCTATGAGACTTGCCCCTCAAGCACAAGCTTGAATGGAAACAAATACAATATAAATATATTATGCTAAATTCAAGTGTGTGCATGTGCTTTTTCTTTTCATAATGTCTTTGCTGCTAGGATGAAAAGCTTTTACTATTGGGTTTAAATGAAGAAACATACAAAATGGTCAGGGTCTAGTTTGTACCTTGCTGGTGTGTAGGGTAAGGACATAACCCTAGAGTTATAGTCATGGCTTTGAGTGTGTGATTGCTGCCTAGAGAAGAAGATGGAACTTGTTTAGAATAAACATATTCTGTTTAATAGGAATATGAAACCTTGTCTGGGTGAAAAATGTTGATGACTTTATCAATAGGGCTCAGTAAACTGTAAAGGATATGCTGCCGTCCATTTCCTATGCTATAAATTAATCTGTTGCCTTAACTAGTTTAAAAATTGGTGGACTTTACTCACATTTGATTTTCTTAGGCATGTTTCCAACAGTTTTAGCTCTTCAATTACTTGTCTTAGATGCTTGTGGCAGTTGGAAGACTTTTGAAGTGATTCATTAATTTAATTTTTCTTCAGTGGGAAGTTAAATATTTTTTTATACACTCAAATAAAAAACAACCTAGCCCCTCTTTCAAAAACTGTTGATCTTAAATATACTTTGAAACAAGATACCAGAAATTGTGCTGGGTGAGGACGATCAATGATATCAAGGGTCTTTTTCACATAAGTATCTGCTTTGGTAAGATTCTGGGCAGCAAACTCACTTAAGCCCAAATCTCCACCAGCAATGTAAAACCTGAGTAATGGGCTGTGCATTGTACCAGTCCATGTGAGGATGCCTAATCCCCCTGCCCTGTGGTTAATGAGCCACATTGCAGCTGCTACTGTAGCATAAACAGCCTTAACATACACCCTAACTGAAAATATTTTAGCCCATGGCCCATCATGAATAGGGCACCACAGGGTCCTCTGTGGAGCTAGTCTTCGAGCAGGGCATACAAACTTTGTGGACAGTGATTCCCTACCTCTTTCTCGAGCAGTGGAATCTTACTGGTTCCAATTCTAGGGTGCCTTCATGCAGTGGAGCAAGATTTGTCCCTACAACATCTAATAAACTAGAGTAAGGAGAGAACACAAACTTGTTTATAATTGTGTTGGCCGTTTTTCTAGCAGATTGTTTTAAAAAAGAATACATACTGCGCAATCAGCAAAGTACAATAAACTAATTCTAAACTTTCAGTAATTAAAATACCCCAAACAAAAAGAAAGAAATGGAAATTCATTATGCTTGCACATGGAACTCATTTCATGCACTAAATATCACCACTCTGAAGCAAACAAAAATTGTTACTGTTTAGTTACGATTCAGCCTGTGTCTTACTCAACTGCTTCAGACAATTTGATCACACGTGGCCTGAATTTTGCTTATTACTTCTTGCTGATCTCTGTGGATCTCAGATGGCTGCATATTAGAGTTCTTTTATCCACTTACTGCTTGTGTCTTGTTTTCTTGGATGTTCAGGGCTGAAATCAACTCTCCAATTTCAGAATAATATATTTTTGGACCCTTAGACTGTGACCTACATCATCTAGAACCTTTCATTGAAGAAATGAGGAAATGGTTTGTCTAATAGGCTGTCATTAATATTATTGTGTCATAAAGTCTCTTGCTTAGTCATCATTCACTATCTCACAGCTGGTATTTCTATTTATCCAATTGGTCTTTATATGCAGGTCTCACCATTTTTTATTAGAGTCTCATCTGAGCTGCATGTCTCAGATCCTTCCCAAAATGATGAGGGAATTGAGGTCTGTTGTCCCAGCTCAAGCTTAGGAAATACAGCATCTGTAGTTCTTTCAGGAAAGATAGGGATAGGCAAATCTGTTCTTCCAAATTTTGAATCAGTTGTATATTGTGGGTTCAAAAGTCCAACTCAAACATGAATGATATTGGGCTTAATATACTTCTAAGGAGACACTAGGGAAGAGAAAGGGAGCAGACAATGATGCAGAAAAAATCCAGGGAAAAAATAAGGGGGAAAATGGGCAGACAGACAAATACTGAGACTGGGAAAAAGATCAAAATGAGAAGAAAGCGAGAGAACAATTGAAACGGAAAAATACTTAGTAGTATCCGCTTGTGACAGACTAATTTTTTTTTTAGGGTTGGGAAATGAATTCTATCTCTAACAGAGAGAACAGGCAACATTTTCACTAGAAAAAACACATTAAAAACAAATGAAACCCCTTTGTTAGGTTTAAATCCCAAGGGGAAAAGGTTTGTGAACTTTAAGTTGTTTTGCAAACCCACAAAGTAGGTTGAGACACTCACACAGCCTGAACTTCCAAGATTTTCCTGCTCCCATAGAGACTCTGAAACCAGTGAGTGATCTTACATCCCACCTCTTCAGGAACACAACTGAACATGAAGGGCTGCAAGGGTTTTCCATAGACCATTCCCTTATTTTTTACTGAAGAAAGAAAAAGAGAGTCAGGTGGTGTGCTTTGGACATCACATATAGAAGAGAAACATGAGGGCAATCTTGAAACTAGCTGCACAGATCCAACATAATGGTTTTATGATAAGTTTACATTAACTGAACAGAGAACTGGAAGTGTAGTTTGTGGAACTTTATGCACAATTATGAAGATTCTATCATAGTAGCTTTTTCTTTCACAGAAAAATTGTAAACATTCCTGAAGGCCAAGAGTATATTCATTGAAATGTGGTTCCCAAATTGTGTCTTGATGTCTGAGAAACATATTTAGATTCCACTTTGGTCTTGGAATGGATCATACAGTTATGCAGGAAGAGAAAACTAAACAAACCCATTTGATCATTTTCATATTAAAAATGTGGATAAATTGGTTTATCCGGCCTGCGCAAACACAGATAGCTGAAGCTGCCGGCAAATGCAGATATACTTTGTCGAAATGTTTTTTGCCCAATATGTTTGACCTTTTTTCATCAAAGAATATTCAGTTGACTATAAAAGCTTTTCAAGCTATCTCCAAAAACTCAACATGAATTTTTCATTGTAGAAAAATGTAGTAACTTCTCCTGAATGACTAACAATTTGTAGGTGTTGAGGGTAAAAGTCTGCATCTGTTGGCATTAAAAATATAGTGGAGGTTGGGTAAGCTGAAGAAAAATTAAATGACTTCGTTTACAGTACTGTAGATTACTACAATATATAAAGTTATATCAGGAAGAAACAGGCTGATCTTACTGCTAGGTAAAATGAAGCGTTGATCACCTTGGTTGTATGATGACTTTATAATGTGATATATACAGACCCAAAATATTGTTTCATAATCGGAGTGAAAAATTATTGCACCCTGTTTGAAAATTGACATGTAGAGGGATATAATGCTTTAAATGCAACCTTAAAACTTCAATCAATATTATGGTAATTGCTCACCAACAAATGCTTATAGTTAGGATGGTTAATTTTATAACACTATTTTCTCTTACTCATAACTTACTGAAAAATGCTCCTTTCAGGGCTAAACTTACCATGCTTCACTGCTGAGCAAAATCCCTTCAGCTGTTTTAGAGTTGGCTGGGCGTATGGGGGAAGAAATACAGATTTTTACGTATAAAATTCGAATCATTCTTTTTTATCTAGTGTTATGTAGCAGCATAGCTACTATTAGAAACTTGATGTGCAAATGGAGCTGGGTCTTGTCAGTTGGTGAACACCCTCAACTCCTGTTGACTTTCCTGGGAGTTGGTGGTGCAGTGCATGGTGCAGGATCCTAACTGTATAACTGATGCTTATTTTTTTTTCTTTGAGAAATCTTTAATTAGACACAATTAAGTACAGAGGTCATACTCAGTGATAAATCTACAGTGAGTTTCCTTTTGGGTAGTCAGCTGATTGGCAGTTGCACTGGTGGTATTTCCTTAGCAGCAGCTCAGTTCACATTCATCATTCTGGAGAGAGAAAAAAATATGGAAAATATGTATTTTTAAGGAGAGAGTTAACACAGCAATCACCAATTGGATATGAGGAACTTCTTCAAGGAATCAATGGGAGCTGGTTTGCACCCTTATGGACCGGTAAGAATTAGTGATGTCTGTACCTAGTGGTTATTTCTAAGGAAATTTTAGGCCCACATCTAAAGATTTTATTGGGAGGGGAAAGAGGAAGATTTTTATTTTTTTCCATTTTGCAAATGCAGTCATCTTCTTAAAAACAGATCTGCTGCTGCCTTCTAAACAGACAACTGTCCTCAACTAAGCAACAGTAGAAGTAAAGTGCAAATTTTCACCCTTTTCTGTCTCTGAGGCCTCAGCTTCAAAACTTAATAGGGCTATTGAAATGCTCATATTTTTCTTTACACAAAATAACCAAATAAATTAAATGAATGTCATTTTAAGGATTAATCACAAAAAACAAGCAATAAAAATGTTTTGGTTCTTTGGATAACATTAACTCCCCATTTTGAATTAACTAATGTAAATATCTGGGTCCCCAGACTGTCTGCCTGGAAGGCAGGGATCCAGTGAATTGGCTGGAAATGTTAAAAAAGATTCCAGAAAAGGAATTTTTCAAACATTTCCATTCTGTGGGAAATTTTGCATTTCCGACTTGAAGGGACCTCATTTAAAGAGAAGGTCAGTTATTTCAATTAAGGCTTCTTTCCATTCCTTCATGATTACTTCCTTTTTTCTTTCTATTGGTTGATAGCACCTGGAAAAAAGAACAGTAGATAAATGCTGTTATCTTATCAATTAAAAACATACCTTGGCACCACTCTTCAGACCTGTAGGATATAGCGGGCCAAGTTCTTCTCTGCTTGTACAGTGGTTTTCATTGACACCTGAGCAGAGTGGGTGTAAAACACCATGACCAGTGTGAGTGAGAAAATTCTGATTTGGCTGCATTCTGCACAGGTGTAAAAGATGAAAGGCAATGGATAATCAGGTCCAATAATGTGTAACTGGAAGATTGAAATACTTCACTCTACACTCATTTATTCTTTCTGCTCTCCCACATTTTTAGAAGTGGATTGGCTGTTCCACCTCCTGGTCTGTAATTTTCCCCAGAGCCTATGTTTCTAAGCCATGTGCCTTTCCCAGTGTTACTTGCTGCCTTAGAGCAGAGGACTGGCAATCAGGATTCCTGGGTTCTATTGTTCCCTGAACTTCCACTTATTCCTCATGTGCCTCAGCAACAAAGAATCCTGTGGCATTATAGAACAGAACAGGTTTTTTGCAGCATGAAGCTTTCTTGGGATGATACTTCTTTCTTGCCACCAAGAAGTGGTAAAGAAGTATTCACTAAATCAAACTCAAAAAAAAAAAGTTTCTTTATTCTATACACAGCCACAGGATTCTTTGTTACAGAAGACTAGACTAACACCTCTGACTTGATGACTTTGATCATGTGCCTCAGTTTCCATATGTAAAATGGAAATAGGTATTATCTATTTTATGAGGGTTTTGTGAAGATTAATTCATGTTTTGTGAAGCCTAGTTAGATTAATGTATGCAAGTGCTATGTTTGTGCATGGTATTAATATTATTAGACTGTATTGCCCTGTTTCTAAAATCACGCTGTGGTATATTCCAATTTCTGTAAATTCTAGCTGTCAATCAGTGTGAAATTGAATTGATTGTGGTCATGCTGGTGATCAGTGCCTCCCTATCTCATCTACTCATTGGTGATAATGTTAGAAAGACAAACCTTGTTATCCTTTCCACTGCTAAGTTCACTTTATTGGTCTCACATCCTCACGTGCAGAATCTCTTTGCCATCTCACATAACTGCGAACTATAGTCCGCTTCTTCTGAAGTAATTCTCTTAACCCTGGTTAGCTGGCTGTAAGGAAGATCCTTTTCCAGTGGCCTAGGATGAAAGTTTGAATCTGGTAAAAGGTTACTCCGATCTGTCTCTTTCCAATAGACTTTTGTTTCCAAGTAACTTTTATAATACTTTGTAAGTTGTACATCTAAACAATGGGTAGTATGAGCAGAAGTTAAGACATAATATTTTTAGTAGCGAGCTGAACTGTGGATGAGGGTAGATTTGCCTGTTTTTTATATTCACAAAGCTCTGCATGCAAGGGGCTAATTCTTCTCCCCTGCTTTTTACCTGTGCAAAATGGATGTAAAATACTACTGGTTCGGAATGGTGGAACTTCATTCACTATGTACTAGGATAAATTAATACACAAGGTACAATCAGGCTCATAGTAAATAGAATTAGCAGCAAAGAATTCCTCCCATCCTGTGAACAATAGGAGCAAACTCTCCTTTGGGATAACTTGGCCTAACTTAATGGAAGTCAATGGAATTGAGTCAACTTCCACCAGTAGAGTATTTGACCCTAATTACCTTACATCCACTGTAGCAACTGGAACTTGGAGGGTGGAGCCAGGGCCGGCTCTAGGTTTTTTGCCGCCCCAAGCAAAAAAAAAAAAAAATTTGGCTGCCCCCACCCCATCCCTGGGCTCCCACCTGAACCCTCCTGCTGCCCCAGACCTGGGCTCTCCCCCCACACCTGCTCCCCCTGCCGCCCCAGCTCTGGGCCTCCCCCGACCCACACCCCTCTGCCATCTCAGCCCTGGGCTTTCCCCCACACACACCCCGTGCCACCCCAGCTCTGGGATCTCCCCCACCCCCCGCACCCCTGCCACCCCAGCCCTCGGCTCTCCCCGCCCCAACCCACACCCCTGCCGCCCCAGCCCTGGGCTCTCCCCGACACACACCCCATGCTGCCTCAGCTCTGGGCATCCTCCTTTTCCCCACCAGTGCCCCCACCCCTGCTGCCCCCAGCCCTGGGCTCTGCCCTGTCCACCTGCACCCCCTGCCGCCCCAGCCCTGGGCTCTCTCCGACCCACCTGCAACCTCCTTCTGCCCCAGCCCAGGGTCACTGGTAACTTGCTCCCAGGGCAGGTCATTCAGTAGGAATTTTGGATGTGCACAGAACACAGACAGGATTGGTTCCCATATGGTTACAGAACTGCAGTAAAGTGGAACAATTTTCAGCTTGTGTGATTGGAGGATATCTGGATGCATATTATAAGACTGTCCTCCATAAATGCCTTTATTATTCTTTTGTTCTACTCTTTGTTTCTATGGGGAATTTGCCAATGAAATATCACTGTCTTCCTTTTAAACAAATAAAACTAAAAAATAATAATAATAAAAAAATGCAATGGCTGTTGAAAATAGCAATTTCAGTCCTAAAAACCATTAGGAAGCATTTCTTGCTCAATTTTATCCTACTTTTTCTATAGCAAATTACAGTGGATCAGTATATTTGATTTGGGAGAAATGAAGTATCAGCTGCCCAAATTGAGCTTGAGCACTCCTGAATTTTGAGGTGTTCAGATCTGGAAGGCAGGTGCTAGATTCCCTTTCTGAATATTAGCTAAATCTGGAAAGGAAAAGTCAATTTCTGCTTCCATGGCTCAGAAGTGGAAATTCTAAGTGCCTGGTAGTGTACCTAAAGCTACCCAGGCCCATAGCCTCCCCTCCCTTACTTTTCATTTTAAATTCTAGTGGAATCCATATACCTCCCTTGCTAGGCTTCAGATAGAGAGGGGCACTGTCCATTTAGTCCACCCAATTCCTTCTTTGGGGGCTGCAAGGTGAGGTCACACCAGTATCCCTAATCCAGTCTGGGGATGTCTTCTGAAGGGGATATCTGGGCCAAAGCCTTCTACTCCTTGGGCACACTTGTTCCCCATTCACAGTGCCACTCTGCTCTAGCAGTGAGCTCTCCATTCACAGCAAGCTGCAGCATGAGGTTTTAGCTACCATACTTCCTCCCCCTCCCTTTCCTGTTGATAGCAGCCAAGGGAATGCTGGGAAATGTAGTTCTTTCCCTGCTCCAGGGCTGGCTCTATAGGCAGGGAGCTAACCAAAGAACTACAGCTCCCAGGGCCCCCTGTTGGTTCTCAGCTCCCAGGCTGGATCCCTACCAGCTGCCGCCCCTGCAAATGGGCTGCCTCAAGCAGCTGCTTGCTTTGCTGGTGCCTAGAGCCGCCCCTGGGTGGAGCACAGGGTGCAGGAGGGAAAAATTGGGAAGAGGCTCAGGCTATGTAGGTGTTAGGAAGCGAGAATGTGGTTAGAATGCTAGCTGAAGATTTTGTACCTCGGCAAGTAGTTCTCTTAATACATAGTCAATTTAGCTTTAGATGCATGGAGTTCTGTCATATTATTACCCAGCATGTGATACGTGAAACATCCATTGTTTGTTTATGGCATTCTGCTATGACTCTGTGGTGGGAAATCTGTGGTGCTAAATGGGAGCTCTGGATGTGGGACAACTGCAAGATTATCCCCAAAATGTACAGTAGGAGAGACATTTATATTTCTCTTCGCATTGTATAATTGTGGCTTTAAGCACAGCACTGCTCCTTAGAGAAAAAGATGGAGTTTTTGTAGTTCTCTGCTTAATAGGAATGTGAAAAGCTGAATCTTAGAACTATCCACATATTGGTTATTTAAATATTTTTAGTTTGTGAATCGGAGCTTTAAAAAAACACAAGGCATGTGCTGCAAGGAGGGAAATAACTGCACATGCTTTTTTTCACATAAGCCATTTTGCCATAAAGAAAGCATGTGGAAAACTACTACAAGAATAATCTTTTAAACAGTTCCTTGTAATTGCATAATATATATATTGGTGTCATTCTCTTCAACATAATAAAATGCAGAGATACAATTAAAATGTTCAAAACCACATACCAATATGATCTAATTGCTTGCTGATGACATCTTAAAAACAATTGTTGCCATAAATAACTTTCTTTAAACATTCCACTGACTTCCTGGTGTGTGTTCCCTGTAATTACTTGCTCATTACTAATTGGGAAAGGGTAATATTTCAGAAATTCAAACTTAGAATAATTCATGAGGATTTCTAGATCTCAAACAATTGAACATCTGCAAACTAATTTCCTTGACCCATTCTTGTGCTTTAATGTTAGTTTCACTAATTGAATATAATCACACCAGGGCAAAAATAATGTTCTTAATTAATTGTCATATGATAAAATGGTTTGGGAACTTGCCTTGCTTTTGAAAAGTTTGAGGGAAGGAAAAACTAAGGATTTGCCCAAGAATTCTTCTACCTAATCACTGGCCTGGCTATCAGAGTCCAAACGCTGCCCTCAGATTTAAGGCATGGGAGTTGTATGTGTTGGTGCATAAATATGTCCAAGGTTTATTTTAGTCAATAACTCCTAATGTGTCATAAGAGTCACTCCCATATACTGAGCAGCTGATGTACATTGTTCCATCAGAGACAAGTGCTGGTTAGAAATGGCTGTTAATTTTATTTTGAACTGTCCACACATAGCTACCACATGCTAAATGCTTCTCCTCGACCTACCCCAGTAACATTACACTGGGCCAACATCATTAATCAGATATTGCTACAGCAGTGTACCTGCTGAAAGATTTTTACATGCACGGGTCGTAGCTCTCTTTATTATTATAGTTCTGCAGACTGATGAGTTTGTCAATAGTAAGAACCTGGGGCTTTTTGTTCAATCTCAAGTCCAATTGCCTACAGTTGTTCACTTTTTCTTAACAAATGGAATCAAGGTAACTACAATGTCTCACTTACTTACATACATATCCAAACATGGGAGAAGGAAAGCTGATGGATGGGATAAAGACATCCTACTCCCCTGCTTAATGACTCTGGGGGATGGGGGGAAGGGTATGCCCTGTTTGACATCACTCTTGAAAGTGCTTACTATCTCCCTCTGCAGTCTATGGAATATGTCAATGTGGTAGGGTCAGATCATTTTTGGGGAATTAAAGCATTTTCTAATTCAGTGTTAGAAAAGCTTGCCACGATAGGTTGGAGGACTAGTTTTTCAGTGATGGTGGTAGCTACTGACTTGAGATAAGTCACTTGAGCAAAGTGCTACCACTCTCGCTATTCATGGTCATCTTTTGCAGTATTTAGGGAAGTCTCTCAGCCTGAGGGTTCCTAAGTGGTCTTAGTCCTATAATTTTTAGCATCTCCATTCCTCGGAGTACAGTACTATCTCCTAATGTGAATGGATTTCTATTCAATAGTCCAGGTCCTGCTTGCTTACAGTTGTGACAACTTCATTGTAAGTCAAAATTACAGTAGATAGGATTGATGCTGTCGGTTCTGGGAATGACATCACTGTTAGGTCATGGCATGGCTTTCTCTTTCCTAAAAAGCTCCGCTTTTCTAGTGATGGTATTTCCCAATGGTCAACATGCTCATGTAATTAGGGTCTGAATACCGATTACGATGTGTGATATTTGAATGACCATTAGTAACTATCTATTCCACACAGTCCAGATCATTTCCAGTTATGCATTTTCCTAGTTCAGAGAGTCACCCTTTTTTCTTTAAAAGTTGTCAATTTCATGTTTAACCCAACATGAGCATGGGAAGGATCCAGTGACGGAAGAGCATTGTGGCAACAATGCCGGAGGAAGAGTGAGGAATTGAGATCCCATCAGAGAGGGTGTGCTGGAGCAGTCCCCACCTGATGGTCCTGAAGAACATGACACAAATGCTTTTGATTCCCCTGCTACCCTTCCTGTGAGCATGCTAATGAGGCTGAATCAGTTGTGCAGCACACAATGCTTGCTGTCAGAAGTAGACAGGAAATGTTGTGTACATCAGAACAGACTCAGTAGAGGGAACAGCAGGAAACTATTCTTTTTAATTCTGTATTAGGCTCCTTTGAACCTCATTTTCAGGATTTTAGTTTCGAAGGTGATAGAGATAAAGTGAGAAATTTCTTCCCCTCACTGCACTCTTGGATCGATTCTTTTAATAAAGGTGCAACAATACGGTTAAGCCAAATAGATTCAGTCTTATGTATTCATTAGACACAGGGTCAATTTGGCTTTGTTAGATCGGGGCAATTCCTATTCATTTTAGTGGTAACTCCCATGTATCTGAGAGCAGAATTTGTCCCCCCTCTGTTCTCAAATGAGGTACATGCAGTGGTGACCATTAAAAGATAGACATTTTGCCATTGTAAGCTAATAGTATTACTGTGGCCTTACAGGTATTCTCTGTACCAAGTGACTTTTAACATCTGTAAGTAATTAGGGTCAACATTTGAATGGTGGCTACTGGAGGAACTTCGACAAAGCCTATGCTTCAAATAAATCACCTAAAGAGTAGGATCTGTAACATCCAAACAGCAGTTACTCTTCATATCTTCCAAAGAAACTTACTGCTTTAGAACCACTCAGAGACTTGGAAAACCACAGAATGACTACATTTCTTCTGAAAGTAACCACTATTACAGCAAACATATTTTTCATAAAAGATAGTGTGTAGATTTATTCCAAAGCTAACCTCCCTAGGGGGATACACACTAGAATTAATAACATTCTACTTAACACTTACCATGATACATGCACTTGCAATGTATATTTTAAAAAGGAGACTTGTCAAGGTTGCTAGGCCTCACAGGTGACCTACCTTTTTCATATATCTGTGAGCAAAGCCCATATACATTTTAACTATAATCAGTGCCAACATTTCTGAGCAACCATAAAATAGAAAGGCACTATGCACACAAAACAGAAGTGGAGAGAGTTCTACAAGGAAGCCTATTTCAGTCCCAGGCTTCATATGCACTGGTTAAACAAAAATGTGAAAGATGATATTTTTCTTCTGCTTTTTACATAACAAATGTAATATGAAGAGCAATAAACATGGGAATATTTGGTTCCAAATAACTGTGTTAACTAGCTGTATATCACAAAGACGGCCTAAATGTCACAGATAAGCAGGTGTTTTGCCAGGGTTTTGGTGGCTTCTGAATCGTAGAAGTCACTGCATGCTGGTAGAGGAAATGCTACCAAATTCCTATACGCTACATTTTTTTTCCTCTTGGGAAAATACCTTTAATGTTTGTCGTTTAAAACATATTGTTTACTTTTGATAAATCATTGCTATTAGAATGTGAGAAACATTTACTTAAGTCATCTTTTCTTACACCACTCCCCCTTCTGTGTGCGGGACAACTATGAAAATATCTGAACTCATTTCTGGTTTCATTCTGAGTTTTACAGCCTAAGTACCTGTGCTTGTATTTTAGTAAATCTCAGACTGTACTCGGTGAAGTCTGCGCCTCTTAGAACTACAGTTCAATTTCAAGAACACTAGATCTATGCAAGTGGCATGACTTATGCATGTATAATAACACATTGTCAGTCATGCTAGTGTCGTAGCTGCCAACTATGTACTCCAAAACTTTGCAAGGAGTGTCCATGGGATTGAGCAAATCAGCTTGCAGGGGTTCTCAAACTGGAGGTTGGGACTCCTCAGGGGGTAGCGAGGTTATTACGTGGGGGGTTGCAAGCTGACAGCCTCCACCCCAACCCCGCTTTGCCACCAGCATTTATAATGGTGTTAAATATATTAAAAAACGTTTTTAATTTATAATGGGGGGGGGTCGCATTCAGAGGCTTGCTATGTGAAAGGGGTCACCAGTAAAAAAAAAAAAGTTTGAGAACCACTGAGCTAATGCATTTGCCATGTGCCACCTCTGCCATAAAGAGGGAATGGGCCACTTCCTTATCATTTCCAAGAGTCCTCAACTGGTACTTGGAACAGCTCAGAACACACTCCAAATTGTGAAGCCTGATCTTGTTTTCAAGTGGTTTTTGTTGTCTTTCCAATAACCATCCACTTATTGTGGCTTGCATGGGAAGGTACAGCAACTGATAGCTGACAAGAATCCAAGCCATGCAGAGCACACAAGCAGTTTTAGCACATAAATATTCATTTTGACTTCGATTAAATACCTGGCATAATGAACTTTTTAATTTATTGTGGGGTGGGTTTTTTTTTACTTTTTTTTTTAGTTTGTGGTATATTATTTTTGTTCGTTTTTGAATTTTGTCAGTACATATAGAGAAATTGTGATGGCCATCCAATACCAATTGGAGGAAAAGAAATTGCACACAATAATGTTCTGACTTCAGGAATGTTTGCTGTCTTGGGCAGTTATCATTAACTGTAGTTAAATTACAGTCCAGTTAAAGCATGACATACGTGTAGAAACCACCCTTTCTGATGTTAACAGTAACCTTGGCTTTCCCAAGTTTGTAATTACTGCTATGAAATGCTTTCCATGTGCTAAGAGAAAGAAAGAGCTCAGAAGCAAAAATTGCTAATGACTTTGGGTATGTCTACACTACGAAATTAGGTCGAATTTATAGAAGTAGTTTTTTCAGAAATCATTTTTATACAGTCGATTGTGTGTGTCCCCACAAAAAATGCTCTAAGTGCATTATGTCGGCGGACTGCGTCCATAGTACCAAGGCTAGCGTCGACTTCCGGAGCATTGCACTGTGGGTAGCTATCCCACAGTTTCCGCAGTCTCCGCCGCCCATTGGAATTCTGGGTTGAGATCCCAATGGCTGATGGGGCAAAAACATTGTCATGGGTGATTCTGGGTAAATGTCGTCAGGCCACCCCTCACTCCCTCTGTGAAAGCAACTGCATACAATTGTTTTGTGCCTTTTTTCCTGGGTTACCTGTGCAGACGCCATACCACGGCAAGCATGGAGCCCGCACAGCTGACCGTCACTGTAAGTCTCCTGGATGCTGGCAGACATGGGACTGCATTGCTACACAGCAGCAGCTCATTGCCTTTTGGCAGCAGATGGTGCGTTATGACTGGTAGCCGTTGTCGTCGTATTCCTGGGTGCTCTTTTAACCGACCTCGGTGAGGTCAGTCAGGAGTGCCTGGGCAGACATGGGAGTGACTCAGCCAGGTCATTCCCATCTTCTGCCGAGCACCCAGGAGATGACGATGGCTAGCAGTTGAACTGCACCATCTGTTGCCACCCTAAAGATGTAAACGATTGATGGAGTGGATCAAAACAAGAAATAGACCCGATTTGTTTTGTATTAATTTGCTTCCTCCCTCCGTGAAATCAATGGCCTGCTAAACCCAGGGTTTTGAGTTCAATCCTTGCGGGGGCCATTCTGTGTGACAGTTGTTTGTGTTTCTCCTTGATGCAAAGCCACCCCCTTTGTGGACTTTAATTCCCTGTAAGCCATGTCGTCAGTCACCCCTCCCTCTGTCAGAGCAGACAATCGTTTCTTGCCTTTTTCATCCCAGACACCATAGCACTGGGATCATGGAGCCTGCTCAGATCACTGCGGCAATTATGAGCACTGTAAACACCACACACATTATCCTGGAGTATATGCAGAACCAGAACCTGCCAAAGCAAAACCAGGTGAGGAGGTGACAGCAGCTTGGTGACGAGAGTGATGAGGACATAGACATGGACATAGACTTCTCGCAAAGTACGGGCCCCAGCAGTGTGCACATCATGGTGTTAATGGGGCAGGTTCATGCCGTGGAACATCGATTCAGGCCTGGGAAACAAGCACAGGCTCGTGGGACCGCATAGTGTTGCAGGTCTGGGATGATTCCCAGTGGCTACAAAACTTTCGCATGCGTAAGGGCACTTTCATGGAACTTTGTGACTTGCTTTCCCCTGCCTGAAGCACTAGAATACCAAGATGAGAGCAGCCCTCACAGTTGAGAAGTGAGTGGCGATAGCCCTGTGGAAGCTTGCAATGCCAGATAGCTACCGGTCAGTCGGGAATCAATTTGGAGTGGGCAAATCTACTGTGGGCTCTGCTGTGATCCAAGTAGCCAACACAGTCAAAGAGCTGCTATCATCAAGGGTAGTGACTCTGGGAAATGTGCAGGTCATAGTGGATGGCTTTGCTGCAATGGGATTCCCTAACTGTGGTGGAGCGATAGACGGAACCCATATCCCTATCTTGGCACTGGAGCACCAAGGCAGCAAGTACATAAACCTCAAGGGGTACTTTTCAATGGTGCTGCAAGCACTGGTGGATCACAAGGGACGTTTCACAAACATCAACGTGGGATGGCTGGGAAAGGTACATGAGGCTCAGATCTTCAGGAACTCTGGTCTGTTTCAAAAGCTGCAGGAAGGGACTTTCTTCCCAGACCAGAAAGTAACCGTTGGGAATGTTGAAATGCCTATAGTTATCCTTGGGGAACCAGCCTACCCCTTAATGCCATGGCTCATGAAGCCATACTTGGGCAGCCTGGACAGTAGTCAGGAGCTGTTCAACTATAGGCTGAGCAAGTGCAGAATGGTGGTAGAATGTGCATTTGGACGTTTAAAAGCTTTCTGGCGCTGTTTACTGACTTGGATAGACCTCAGCTAAACCAATATTCCCATTGTTATTACTGCTTGCTGTGTGCTCCACAAAATCTGTGAGAGTAAGGGGGAGACGTTTATGGTGGGGTGGGAGGTTGAGGCAAATCGCCTGGCTGCTGATTATGTGCAGCAAGACACCAGAGCGGTTAGAAGAGTACAGGAGGGCACAGTGCGTATCAGAGAAGCTTTGAAAACCAGTTTCATGACTGGCCAGGCTACGGTGTGAAAGTTCTATTTGTTTCTCCTTGATGACCCCCCACCCCTTGGTTCACTCTACTTTCCTGTAAGCTAGCCACCCTCCCCTCCCCACTTCAATCACCGCATGCAGCTCATCATAGAAGCGGCATGTTCGGGGCTCTGATCCTGAGCAGTCGTTTGCCTCTCTCATTTTTTGGTAGGCTTGTCTTAGCTCCTTAATTTTCACGTAGCACTGCTGTGCGTCCCTGTTACGGCCTCTGTCCTTCATGCCCTTTGAGACTTTTTCTAATGTTTTGGCATTTCGTTTACTGGAACGGAGTTCAGCTAGCATGGATTCGTCTCCCCATATGGCAAGCAGATCCCGTACCTCCCGTTTGGTCCATGCTGGATCTCTTTTGCGATCCTGGGACTCCATCATGGTCACCTCTGCTGATGAGATCTGCACTTACCTCCACCTTGCCACGCTGGCCAAACAGGAAATGAGATTCAAAAGTTTGCGGGCCTTTTCCTGTCTACCTGGCCAGTGCATCTATGTTGAGAGCTCTGTCCAGAGCTGTCACAATGGAGCACTCTGGGATAGCTCCCGGAGGCCAGTACTGTTGAATTGTGTCCACACTACCCCAAATTCGACCTGGCAAGGCCGATTTCAGCGCTAATCCCCTTGTCAGAGGTGGAGTAAATAAATCGATGTCGAAAAAAAGGGCTTTGTCATGTGGATGGGTCCAGGCTTAACGCTGCTAAATTCGACCTAAGATCGTAGTGTAGGCCAGGTCTTTGAATGTTACAAAAATGAAATGATAAAGTTTACAGATGTGTCCTGCTTCATAATTAACAGTCAGAACTTATTTTTAAACTATTTGCTTTCAACAGTTGAAACCACACAGAAGGTTTAAACACCAATGTAACAATATTTTATGCACCCGTGGAGGGTTTATATCTTGATTATTTTTTTTAAAAAGCTGTATATATTTAAAATATGTCTTTTATTGTATTGATATGAAAGAAAACGAAGTTAAAACCTGTTTCATTTGAATACCAATAATTTGTTCACAGTTTCACTTCACCTTTGATGGGTAGACATTTTAATCACTGAGGAAGATAGAACAAACAAAAAAACATTGAGGGTGGGGGACAGGTGGAGAGACTGATTCTAAAGATAGAGCTGTTTTGCCTTTAGTGCAGGAGCCACTCTTCAGCTGGCATTACAATACATAATTATAAAATTACTCAACTAAGTAACCTAACCCATGAATTGGTCCTTACCCTTTTATATATTTTTACTGCTCCATTGTAGCCTTATTTTGAATAATTTTTCAAAATTGCTTATCTTTATACATTGTCTCTATTAGAAATTAAGTACTATCCATTCTGTATGTTTGTTTATTTTTTTTAAAAAAGCCTACTAACTGGATGTTTGTGCTTGTGTTTCATTTTTGATGCTTCAGACATGACATTTATGCTAAATCCTGTGCTCCTCATGCTCACCAAACCTAACAAGCAGGCTGTCACTCATCTATCTTTAACTGTGTTCCACCAGACTATGCCAGTCAAATGTTCACAGAAATGGCCAAAAGATTCCCATTCTGGCAGTAGCAGTCAGCTTACCTGTATTGTGTATATAACAAGATTAATTAAGCAGTGTAATGATCACCCAAGAGAAGCAGTGGAATCCCCATTGCTTGGGTCATTTAAAATTAGAACAGACAAAATGCTACTAAATGTACAACATGGAATAAGTCTGCACTGGCAACAATAGGTACTAGATGGCCTAATAGGTTTTTTTTTCTCTCCTGCGTCTCTTTGAAATAATATAACATTTCCCCAAGTTATTGAATTTATGTATGCAAGTCATTACCTGAAAATGCTAAATAAATATATTAGCATTTACTGAACAGGGGTCCGCTTTTCCACTGAGGAACAATACATGACAGGATAACAGTATCTGGAAATGTCACTAAATGTGATCTGTGTTTTGGGGAAATAGGTATTTGCACATTGCTTGTTTCCAAAGATTAAATTCTGACGTGTCCTTAAGAATTTTTGAAACTTTGTATACAATGAAAGTTAATAAGGTTTGCTTAAATTCTGTGAGGGCAGGAACTGGGCCTAATTTAGGAAGTGTATATATGCATCCCTTAGCTCTGTTTTGTACAAATGCACTATGTCTTCAAAACATTGCCTTAATTTTCAAGCTCTGAGGTTGAGTTTATGCTTCACAATGAAGGACCAAACTTTCCTGTGTTCCTTATATATTTTCATGACTTCCATAAAAATTTTATCTGTAAATGCATTGTGCAATGGACTGGCAACTTAATCACAAGTAAAACTTCAAAGGATGTCAGTGTGTAAGAAATGGAGGATGGTTGGTTTCTTCATATGGAGCTATATTGTAGTTGTAAGACTGATCTGCCATTGATGACAATAAAGTCATACAGGAGTGGGTCCTTAGTTACTACCTATAATAACATGGAACTATAAGAATAGACTTCTTGAATATTTGTATTTAGGCATTGCCTTTACTCCAATATTACCATGCCAAAAAGCTAAAAAGGAGAGGCAAAAGGCATCAATTGTGCTACCAAATGATTGCTCTAGTTTCCACTGATCTTCCATTAACTGTGATTCCTGCCTTGTACCAGTCTTTTTTCAAGATGAGAGCAAAAAGGAGCTTCATGTCTTCACAATGCTGCTTCTGCCAAAGGGCTGACGGTGGATGAACTGCTTGGCTTCTCCATTCTGAAATGGGAATAGTGGCACACACACCCCACAACTAGCCTGAAAAATCAGAAGAAGAGGCAAACTAAAGAAACAGAGCAAACGTAAAATAGTATCAGAATGAGGCGGCAGGCTTCTGCCCCTTCATGAAGTGGGGGAGCAGCTATACACTCTCAACTCCCATAATTAATGCAGAATCTCCTAGCATTAACCAAGCACTACAAGCTTCTCTTGTGTTGTTAGATCCAGAGGAAACCCAAAACAAATAACTCAATTCTTTCTACAAGGGAATACTTCCCAGGAGCCCAGCTGTGTCATGGGCACCCTGCTGCTGATTCCTCCTTTCCATCACTCTCTTGCCCCTTTTCAGAAAAGGGGCCTGATTTCATTGGGATACTGTCCGAGTCCTGACTAATAGAATGTTCTGTAAGCAACAGAGTAACTGCACCCTGCTGAAGCAATCTGTCCCCCTCCTTCCTTCCCCCTCTATATTACCACTATGGCAACAGGGCTTTTGCTCTGGCATTAATGTAGAAAATACTCTCTCTTATTTGTACTTAATTGTTAGCATTGAAGGTTTATTTACAAGAAAAAACACATGGTCGTACCAACACCATTACAGGGGACCATCTATGGCAAAATATTCTATTGTCTCCCCCATTACACAATGGTCATATATTTTGCATTGCCTGTTTCTGATTTTCTTTGCGTTTGGTTATGCCGAAGTTAGTTTGCCAGCAGAGCTGATTCAAAATGCCAAACCTGAAATGTTTCACAAATATATCTCTCTGGAAAACTATACCTTTAACAGGCTCTGACAAGAACCAGTTACACTGGTCCATGTTATGCAATGTTGATCAGTTAGAATTCAGAGACACTGAAGGAAGCACACCTCTGTCAGACTCCTTGGGTTAGTGCCTGATCTTGGGTTCAATGAACTTTCACCCAAACCCAGGCAGGGTTTGGAGCACCATGTGTCAGTGTTTCCAAAATTAAATTTTTTAAAAAAATCTTTGGTTGAAGAAATTTTTGAAATGGTGGAATTTCCCATGAACCGGACGTTCCAGGTTTTGGCCAGCTCTGTTGTGCCAATGTCAATTTGTAGAATATCAGGAACAATCCATATCAGAAAGAGGTAATTGTGCCACAGCTCTAATTCACAGAGTGTTTTTATTTTCTCTTACGTAGTGACGTTTCGCAAAGGCAATTGGATTTCATTGTGATCTCACACCTGTCTAATCTATTGACATTAGTGGGGTTACTCTGATTTGCATCAGTGTGAATGGAATCAAGCCCATTAGTAATAGTAACAGGATCACAGTAATACCTAGAATGCAGAACCCAGACAAGATCTCCATTGTGTTAGGCTCTGTATAAACACACAAACTGTTCCTGCCCTGAATAATTTGCCTTCTAAATTGACAAGAAAAGGACCTGAGTGAAAATAGAATCACAGAGGTAAAATGACTTGCAAGGTCACACAGCCGGTCAATGGTATACCTGGGTTTTATTTCCAGGTTTCCTGCCTCTCAGTCCAGTGTCCTATTCACAGGGCCGGCTCCAGGCACCAGCATTCCAAGCAGGTGCTTGAGGCGGCAGACTGCAGGGGGCGGCAGTCCGTGTATTTTTGCCCCCAGCGCATTTCCGCGGTGGTGGCAATTCGGCGGCAGCTTCTATGTTCAGCTGTCCACGGGGGCGCAGCTTCTGTCTTTGGGCTGAAGACAGAAGCTGCTGCCGCCGAATTACCGCCGCCGCAGAAACGCACGTGACGCCCTAACGGCACACAGACTGCCCCCGCCATCCGCGGCGGCAATTTGGCACGCTGCTTGGGGCGGCAAAAATAGTAGAGCCGGCCCTGCCTATTCACTAGCTCACAATGCCTCCCCATTGTATTGCCGGTGTTTGGTCTGTTTAGGATTGTGCGATTTTAGAAAATGTGTAACCACCTGACGATATTGTCTGTGACTGTGGGTGAAAAGTCATTCTAGAAAATGTTCACATCTACACTTAAACTGACTTGACAACTAAGCAAATTACTTTTTAAAACTGTATTTCTCATCACAATGTACTCAACTTGTTTTTGAGTGTGTTTGTATATGTAAATAACCAACAGTCTTCCCTCTAAAGTGCTTATTCCAGACTCTTGATTCCTGAAGGGGAAGCCACCTAAAATTGCAATTCACTCAGTGCAGTGAAGATAAAGCTAGTATGGCATGTGTACAGAATGCATTATGATGACATTTTTTGAGCGGGGGGAAACATTTTATGAAATTACTGAAGGAGCAATAGGGGATTGCTTATTACAAAATATACATGCCTTAAATGAAAAATTCAGGCTGTGAAAATATTCCCTGCGGGTGGGGCAAGCTATATTTTGCACCCTGGAGATTCATGTATGTCTGTGATCCTTTTTTGCTCTTGAAAAGGATGTTAATGTCTCTCATGGGGTGAAGGTGTTCATGGCTTACTGATCATTTATACTTGCAATGGAATTAGTCATTCTTCAAGCATGAAATACTGTATTATAGAAATTGTATTAGCTTTATTGGTTCACAATGAAGAACCTTATCAGAAATCATTTATCACTGCTTATGCTATTTTTTGCCTGTTTTCAGTGCAGTGAGAGATCTTTCTCTCATTTTTTTTTCTCCATGAGAAAAGGTGCAAGAAAAATTTTATTGGTTTTCCATTTTATGTGTCAGAGAGATGTGCTTATTAAAAATAAATACATTTTCAGTGTTGCATTTATCTGAATATCCGGACAGTTTTCATACTAGCAGTTGTTTTGTAATAGGACAATTTAATAAATTCAAAGAAAATGCCTGGTTGAAGAAAGATAAAATAACAAATTAAATGGTTCGGTGAATGTCTCGCTTTGGAACTACTTCAATCTGTATAGCACTTGAAAACTGTTGAAAAATGGATTTTTAAATTACAAGACAGGATGAACAGAGATATTAATCTAACCATGCAATCTCATGTACAGTAACTTTCATGTTAATTTCTCAGTTTTTAAAATTAATCACCTACATACAAATCAGGGAGTTTAAAAAAAAAAGATACAAGTTAAATTGAGTTGTTTAAAGTTGTCCTACGACAGAGAATTTAAATGACAACTGAAGTATGTGTCCTGACTAGAAACTTCAGTTTCCCTAATAAGAATAAACCATCAAACTATCTTCTTCTAGTACTTTGCTTGATTGTATGCTATGATGGACTCAGAATTCAAATACGAAGGAATATTTTATAATTAATAATGCTATAGTCTTTATAATGGGCTCCAGATTACCATAAAGCACTGAAATCAATGAGAGTTTTGCAATTGATTTCAGTGGGACCAGGATTTCACTGTTAGAACCACCTCCAGAAATCCCAGATACTTTCATGCATATGTAGTCCTAATCATATAACATGTGATGGCTTCCAACAAGTCTATGAAGGTGATGGTCTTAACCTATCAATGTGATACTGATTTCCATCATATGTGAGAGGGCCAATATGAGACACACTTCAAAAACACAGGTAGGAGAAAGTCTGAAATGATGCCATTAATCTCTTTAAAATTCTGCAGATAAAAGAAATTATACTTTCAAAGTTCAGTATTTCAGTTGCAATTAGCAAATTCTACATTACTAAATGGCACAAAGACCATGTTTTAGTGACAGATTTAAAAGCGGATCTAATGTAAAATGAATGATGTACTTTATGATGGGATACAAATGAAGTATGTTTTACAGATCTGAACAGGCTCGCATCATGCAACTTAAACCTATTTTTGCAGAGCTACCCTATGGTAGTGATCACTGGGCATTTGCAATTTTGTAGACTTAACTTTGCATGATTACAATTTTCAGGAGCTAAATTACCACCAAAAAGGAATCTGTATGTTGCCCTGATTGGGAAGGAAATATGCTGTAATTTTCAAAGGAAAACTAATTAGGGGGGAAAACGTGTATTGTTGCTCCCTTTTCTGAGCTGAGGAGCTAGTCAAATTGTGAGGCTCGGGATATGTTCCAGTTTGAAATTGAAATGAATGGAGTTTGGTATTTTCTTAGATGCAGTCTTGTTTATTTACAAGGAAGCTACAAAGTCCTGCTTCTCCAAATGCAGGAGGAAACACGAGCAAAAGAAGCAGTTATTTAGTTTACAACCTCTTTAGCCAAAAGCGCGCACTCTAGTTTTTTCCAGGATGGCATTGTGCTCATAGGCTACTGCTTCACTTTCTTCCTTATTGCCTCTTCCTCTCTCTCTGTTCTTGTCTGTTCTCAGTTTGTATGTTTTGCCTTTCCCACCCGCCCATGATACTTAGCAAAAGTCTTCCACCTACTCACTCCAAGCTCTTGGGCAGGTTCACATAAACCCTTTAGTCTTAGGTAGGGGCTTCTGATTAATTTATCCTTGTAGGTATGTAAGCTGAAGGGTGAGTTCACAGCCATCAGTCTCAGTGAGGTTTGAACTTGAACCATAACAAGGTTTCACCCAGCTCATAACAGTATGAAGCTATAGAATGAAAAGAAAATGCATTCTATCTAGATCCCTATGACTGGAGAATTGCTAATATAGTTTCTATGTTTAAGAAAGAGGGGGAAATGATCCAGGAAACTACAGGTCTGTTAGTTTGACCTCAATTTTATGCAAGGTCTTGGACAATTTTTGAAAGAGAAAGTAGTTAAGGACATAGAGGTGAATGGTAATTGGGATAAAATACAACATGGTTTTTCAAAAGGTAGATTGTGCCAGGCAAACCATCTCCTTCTTTGAGACGATAACTGATTTTTTAGACAAAGGACGTTCAGTAGATCTAATTGCCTCAAGTTCAGTAAGGTATTTGATACAATTCCACAGGTGAAATTATTAGTTAAATTGGAGAAGATGAGGTTTAATATGAAAATTGAAAGATGGATCCCCATTGGTTAAAGGAGTGACTACAATGGGTCAAACTGCAAGGTGAGCTGTCAGACTGGAGGGAGGTTACTAGAGTTCCTCAGGGATCAGTCTTGGGATTAATCTTATTTAACATTTTTATTACTGACCTTGGCACAAAAAGTGAGTATGTACTAACAAAAGTTGCAGATGACATGTAGTTCGGAGATATTGCCAGTACAGAGGAGGACTGGGAATATCATACAAGATGATCTGGATGGCCCTGTAAACTGGAGTAATAGAAATGGGATGAAATTTAATAGTGCAAAGTGCAAGGTTATACATTTAGGGACTAACAAGAATTTTTGCTACAGGCCGGGGATGTATTAGATGGAAGTATAGCTGTCCCTAGGGGATGGCGAATCAGGGTGACCGCTTCAGGCCCCGTGCTTTGGGAGACCCCACAGGCCGCGCGATTGGCCAGTGCGCATACCGCTGGCTGGGGGGAGGCTAGTCCACAGCCCCGCCCCCTTCATCCGAGGGAGAACGCTCCGGGAGGGAGAGCATGTGGCAACGGCGCCACTGCAGCCTCCCCAGGTGGGAGAGCGTGTGGTGTCACCTCAGCCCCGGGAAGGCAGATGGCATTGCCGCAGCCCCCTGGAGCCCAGCAGCAGTGCTGAAGTGGGGCCCTGTGGGGGGGAGGGGGCGGAGTGAGAGCGGGGCTGTTTGGAGAGGCACCACCTCCCGTGCCCAGCCAGATCAGTCCCAGAAGTGACACGGAGAAAGACCTGGGTATATTGGCTGATCACAGGATAATTATGAGCTGCCAATCTGATGCAGCTGTGAAAAAAGGCTAATGCAGGCCTAGGATGAATCAAGCGAGATATTTCCAGTAGAGACAGGGAAATGTTAGTACTGTTATACAAGGCACTGGTGAGAACTCATCTGGAATACTGTGTGCAGTTCTGGTCTCCCATGAAAGATTAATTCAAACTGAACAGCTGCGGAGAGGGGCTACTAGGATGAAATTTCCATTTCCGAAGAATGGAAAACCTACCTTATGAAAGCAGACTCAAAGAGCTTGGCTTTTTTAGCCCAACAAAAAAGGCTGAGGCTCAAAATTAGGTGAAGGTTTCTAACCATCAGAGAAGTGAAGTTTTGGGACAACTTTCCAAGGGACTGAGATTTTATTGTTTCATGTAACTAAAATACCTATTCCCATCCCCATAGAAAAGTAGCAGCCCTTTCTGTTGATATAGTCTGTGGCAAGGTGGGCTGGTACCAAAATGCAAATATCATGCTGTCTCTTGTCCAGCACAATTTGGGAATCCCAATCTGTAAATCCATCCACCATGTCCTGCACATTGCTGAGAGTCACAATCCTAATTAGTAGGAAATAATTAATAGCCCTACACACTGGCATGACAATGTCCCCCACTCTGGATTTTCCAGCTCCAAAATGATTTCCCACTGATCAGTAGTAATCTAGTATTGCAAACTTCCATAGTGCAATCACCACTATATTTTATGTTTTGCTATATCCCTTAGCAATATGTCCTCAAAAAAAATTGTTCTGTCCCTGGTTATTGTGGTTCTTCCAGTGGGTCTGCAAATACAGGAGAATCATGCAATGTTCATGAGAATAGTGCAGAGCTCTGCAGGCTCTATGCTTCTGTCAAAGATGGCGGACACTGAAAAGTGCCGTATTGGTTTGTGGGATTGAAAAAAAAATGCAGAGAAAATGATGGGATATCAATGGCATTTTGGGATGGAGAAATCTGCATGCTGGGAACTTAACCCCTAGCTCCCAGAGATCCCTGGGTGACTCATTTTAACCCACAACACACTGCAAGAATTTATCTAAAGGCAGAAATGCTGAGCAACTGCTGTTCCCATTGTTTATTCAGGTAGGAAACAGAAGAAAGGAAAAGTTAAGGGTGATTTAGATTAAATCTGAACAAAAGCTGTTAGTACCAATGGTGGCTGTTCAGAAAACTGAGCACTAGGGACTTGTAAAATAAAATAAAATGAAATATTTGACACAAGTTTCATGGGATAACAGTAAGTCCAAAGCTAAGATCTAATCAGCTAATGACACTTTATGTGGCATTACCCACCCCTCCCCCAATACAAGCAAGGAAAGACTGCTTATCTCAAAGGCCAAAATAACCTGTAGTTCATGTGCCAATCATTCAGCTGTAATCTATGTTCACCCTTTCTGATGCTTTTCTTCTTTTGAAATTTATGTATGCAAAACATAATCAGCAATATCAGGCTTAATTGGAAGTAAAAGTGGATTTTTTGCCATGTTAATTAGCAAGCAGGTGACTAAATTAAAAAATAAGGTTTAAATACTTGTTACTTAAAAATATGTTGACTTAAAATCAGTTTTTTTTCTTTTCTCCCCAAATGTATCAGTATTGTAAATGTCTCTAAATTACATTATATACTAAGTCTTTAGATAAACATTTTATGCTAATTCCAGGTTTAGGAGGAAAAAATCCTTTTCGATAATTCTATGTGAGGTGATTTGGCTATATAATTCTGATCTTTTCCAGCTGCTCTTATGAAAGGAAGGCAACTGAACTGGGTTGTGTTGTTTTTGTGTGTGTTTTGCCAGATGGTGAAGCAGTCATTTTTTGTATGGATTACTAAAAAAGTCATTTTCTGTTAGCTGTATGGCGTGTTCCTGTGATTTATTAACTTAAACTCAGAGCTGTTGGTTCTTCTCTCAGTGTTGGTATTTCTTTGTTACATATGAGGGTTCCCTATTGTATCCTTTTGATACCTGGACATTCAGTGGACTGACCCTTCTGTGCCCATGTAAATCCAAATTCATAAAGTATTGTAGAGGAGGGACACATTCTGGCAGCATTAAAGACTTCACTGGAGTTGATGCATGTTTCTACCCATGTAAGTGAGATCAGAATCTTGATCTAGATTTAAGGCTGTTGAGAGCCTCTTCCCTGATGCAATGAAAGCTGTCAAGTGCAAAGGAAGCCCTGTCAGTTCATGGTATGACATCTATGCTAGCTATTACAGTATCAAGACTTGTTTTCGTCAATTATCTCGAATGTTCTCTTCTCATTTTTTGATCTCCAGACAGTGGAATAACTCTTCTCTCTCTTTTTATAACAAGCAACAAAACTTCAGAAAAGGTGTTGGTAACATTTTCCTATTGTTTACATTTTGCTGCTGTGCTCAGTTTAAAAAAAAAGCTGTAAAATGATGAAGGGAAAATTATAGTGGTCTCTCTCTAAAAACTCTTATAATTTGGAATTTTCAAAATTAAGGTTACAAAAATGTTGTTTCTGACAAGAGCTTTGTTTACTTTCACAATGAAGACATGACAAATGGTAACCAGTGTAATTATTTGCCGTGATAAACCACTATTATTTGACCATGTTTTTTATTTCCTTGCATGTTGCCTAATGAGCTTAGAGCTTTGGTGTCTTGTTTATACATTTCAAACTGTGTAACATTTGAGATCGTAGCAATTAGAGCTGGACAGAGACTGGAAAAATAATTGGCAAATATTTGTTTTATTATTTTTGTAAATGATTTTGCTGAATATTTTAGTAAACAAGCCTATTAACAGGACTGTTCCCTGAAACAACTTTTAGGTAGGGTTTGCAGAAAATGTATATGAAGTGTGTTAGGAACTTCTTTTAGTAAGAATTAGAGATTCTTATTTACCTATGAGTTATGCTCATCCAATCAGGGATCGGAAACAAAACATGTGACCTATACATGACATGTCAGATTTAATTTGGCAAAACTGGTATAATGCAAATAAATTGTTAGAGGAGAGCTTATTGAAAATGTGGGTCCTGTCTTACAGTTTGGGAAGTTCATTAGCATTTTAAAGGATGTTTTTGTCCAACAAAAACAAAGAAGCTTTGGGATATGTTGAAGTAAAGAACTAGACAGACTAACAAAGGCTCTGTGTTGAGGGCTTATGGAAGCACAGTAGAATAAGCTGGAAAGTGTTGACAATGTCAGTGGGCTTATTGACATTTCAAGGGAAAGAGCTGGGGACGATGACTAATATTTGAGTTTTAGACTGGAGAGAAGAGATGAGGAGTCAGCTACCGAGCTGGGGTGGAGAGGCGTTTCTGTCCCCACAGATACCAGAATAGCTAGAGGTGAATAGAAAAGCAAAGATGGGAAGAATAAGATGGGAGACAAACCTTGGGAAACATGGGAATTGAAGGTTTAAACCAGAGAGTCAAGGATGGAGATGGCTGAACCTAGTATAGTGAGATTTTCCAAACTGAGCTTCAGTTGTGCCACAAATTCTTTTCTACCCAGTGAGATTTGGAAGCCTTTTGAGTCCTGCTTATTTAAAACTATCTCTTTGTCCTATTATTGATAAACTTCCTCTTATGATCTCTTGATCTCGAGCCATTTTGTGATCAATTTCAATATGGTATGTTTTTGAATGGAAATAGCCAGTTGACCACTAGAAAGGGAAAGGCAGATATGAAACAAATATGCCTGACCTGGGGCCATCTGTCTACAGAGCCAAAAACAATACCCAAAAGGCTAATTCTAGAAACTAGCTTATGGGGAATAGTTTGTTTACTATGAGGAGTGGCAGGTATAGGATAATTAACATTGGGCCAGATCTTCAGCTGATGTAAATCAATGTATTTCCATTGAAGTCAGTGCTTTACGGGGCACATGGTGCCAGAGGTGCTTTTTCATTTTCAAGGGCTACATTCCAAAAACAAATTAAAATACATTGAATACATGTAAGTGATGCCAAAGAGATGTTGAGTGGTTGTGAATAAGGGAGGAGGAGGGAGATCATACAATCAGAAAAGGGAATGCTGGATGATCTGCAAGGTAAATCTTGTGTTTAAAGGTGACTCATTTTATGAAAAATGTTGAGAAATTATATCTGCAGATATAAGAAGATACGATGGGCGGGCCACATAGCATGGTTCATGGACAATAATTGGACCACAATCATTACTGAGTGGTACCTGCGAGAACAGAAAAGACCACCTGGTCGGCCTCCAGATGGGAAGATAACATTATTAAATGTTTTGGATGAACGTGGAGAAGAAAGGTAAGAATGCAAGAAGAATGGTGGATGTGTTGTGATTGGTGCAGTCTTAATGACAACTGAAGACTGATTGATCCAGGTTGACAAATTGCTGCTGAAACAGATCTTTCTATTGAATGAACCATTTTATGAAATATTTCCTGTAGAAATGTTGGGGTTCTCTTGAAACTTTTCCTGCTTTTTCCCCCCACTAAATTGAAGGTCATCTTTAAAAAAAAAATCTACCTCAGTCTTTTTATTAAGATGATATGCCATGATATTTCTTGAAATCTTTTGGGTAGTCTGATTAATTAAACCCAAAAGCCTGTTGGTTAAAACATGCATTCAAAAGGTCAGCAGTGACAGGTATCTACTGTGCTTGGTAAAGAACCTCTTTAGGTAGGAAAGGTAGACAGGAATATATAGAAATTCAGATGCAAAGCTGATAAACAGGTTTCTCTTACACAGTACATGATTTAAGTTTATAACAATCAAATGGCCTACAGTTGTATGTATCCATTATGTACTGTAAGTGTTCTAGTTCACTGCCCAGGACTTAGAGAGAAGGTAAGAGGGTTATTGTAAATAATATTTAGAGGATTACATATATTTTTAAAGACTTGGTTCATGATCAAAGTGCATGCTATGAATTTGGTATAATGATGCCCACTAGTGCCTTGAAGCAAAAGACGTTATCTATTGGATAACAAAGCATCATCATCATTAAATTGCCATTGAAGTTTGTCTTGGGCTAACACTTGTCAGTCATAATCCCATTTCAGAATTCTTTTATATTATAAATATTCAAAGAAATCCATTTTAAGGTACATATTGCCAGCAAGGTGACTTTCAAATCTGTTTGAAACAGGTGTATTTTTTAAAAACAAATACTTAATATAAACTAGAATTTAAGTAGACAATTTGTCAACATGTCATGAACTGACTATATGAGCATTCATGGAAACATTTTTCTCATTATCTTTTTTAATGTCTGTGTGTGTGCATGTGCGCATGCGTGTGTGTGTACACTCAAATATATGTATTGAATCATAGGGATGTAGGGCTGAAAGGGACCTCGAGAGATCATCAAGTCCAGCCCCCTGGCTAAGCCAGGATCAATTATACTTATATCATCTCTGGCAAATGTCTGTTCTTAAAAACCTCCAATGGTGCAGATTCTACAGCTCCGTTGGAAGCCTATTCCACAACTTAACCACCCTTATACTTGGAAAGTTTTTCCTAACATCTCACCTGAATCTCCCTTGCTGCAAATTAAGCTAATTACTTGATGTCCTGCCTTCTGTGGACATGGAGAAAAATTGATCACAGTCCTCTTTGTAACTGCCCTTACCATATTTGAAGACTATTATCAGGTCCTTCCTCAGTTGTCTTTTCTCAAGACTAAACATGATCAGTTTTTTAAACCTTTCCTCTTAGATCAAATGTTCTAAAACTTATCATTTCACTCTCTTCTGGACTCTCGCCAGCTTATCCATATCTTTCCTAAATGTGGTGCCCTGAATTGGACATAGTACTCCAGCTGAGGCCTCATCAATACTGAGTAGAAAGGGACAGTTACCGCCCGTGTCTTACATACAACTTTCCTGTTAATATACCCCAGAATACTAGCCTTTTGAGCAATTGCATCACATTGTTGACTCCTATTCAATTTGTGATCCACTATAGTCCTGAGATGCTTTTCAGCAGTACGACTACCTAAGTAGTTATTCCCCATTCCACTCTTTCTTCACATTAGAAAATTATAATATCTCTCTCTGATATTATTTTTGGTCATGTTCATTACAATTCTGTAGTCTAGTTATATGCCAAGGTTTCTAGAACAACAATTTCGGACTAATGCTCAAAACAGTTCTCGGAGATTGGGAAATGTTTTCTGCACTGCAGAATTAAAATTCAGAATTAAGTTCCTGAGTGTTTCTGTATCTTGAGGGCCCTTTGAATGGCCTATGCACAAAGTAGCACCTGTTAAACCCTACATATTGATGCTCTTTAAAATCTGTTAATTTTTAATTGTAGAGGAAATTGGATGACTAAGCACTAGAGCAGGTAAAGAATTTTTTTGGCGAAACGCTTTTCCAATGGAAAATGCTGATTAATCAAAACCAAAACTTTTAGTGGAAATATATTGGTTTCTGCAAAACTTTCCTTGGGAAGGTTTCTCTGATTCATGATGGAATTTCTGGTCAAAATGAGAGGGAGTAGAGGTTGGAGAGGGATGACCCCAGAATAGCCAATAGCTGGTTGTTTCATGTGAAATTGGTGTCAGAGGGCCCATGTTCCCTGAAGGAACAATTATAGATGGGACACTAGTAGAACACGGAATTGGGGGAATTAGTTTGGAAGCAATTCAGCCATGTGGATAGGGTTTAATGACATTCCACCTCATCACTTAACTTGCATTCAGCTTCACTCTTTGAGAATGAAACATGGTGACTGCTTCTGAGGTTATATCTACACTGGCAATTGAACCACAAAACTTTTGTCTTCCAGAGGTCTTCTCCCTCAACCACCCCCCACCCCTCAAAAGACAAAAGCTTTGCCGATGACAACTAACTAGCAAAGCTAACCCTGCTCATTGGGGGTGGAAGTTTTTTGTTGGAAGGAGAGCCGGCAAACAGCAGCTACACTGCGCGCCTTTTAGCAGCACAGCTGTAATGACACAGCCGTGTCACTAAAAGCTGTGTAGGGGAGACATAGCCTGAGTTTCCACAGTGCAGCAGCTGGCACTGAGGGTCTTGGAAGTTGGGCTGAAAATCCTGGAGCCCTGGTGTTCAGAGAGACAAATCTATCCCACCCTCTACCTGAGGTGGTTTCTCCAACCAGGTTCCTATGGACTAATCCCCCCACCATCATTCCCCAGCCTTCAGCCCTCTCTGTCCCTCTGGCTACAGGTCTCCAGCTCAGAGAGCCAACAGGCATCTTGCTCTGCTGCTTTCACCCCTCTCTGGCCTGGGAAGGTTTGTAGGTGACTCTCTGACTGTTTTCCTAGCTTCTCCTTTCACCAGCCTGATCTGGCTCCATTGCTCAACCAGGGAACTCTTGCCACTTCCTCCTTCAGCAGCATCCCATCCCTGAAGCTCTCTGCCCAGCACTGCCCTTCCCGTTACTTTTTTTACTCTCAAGACCTCATAGTAACTAACTCAAAAAATAACAGACTGAAGGTTCTGGTGGTGGATGGTCAGAATCATGGACCCATTGTTGGAGGGAATACAGCCATATGAGCCATGGATCTCATCAGGTAAGAATTTTATAGCTTCAATGCAAAAAGAAGGGCAAATCCCATGGACAATGGAGACAATTTAAAAAGCATATGGGGATGCTTTCAAAGGCAGTGGGTGCCTCGAAGGAAGGCTGCAACTGGTACCCACAGTGGAACCTGTGTGGTTACTATGAAGGAAAATTCCAGTGTCACTACACATATAGTACACAAGAAGCTCACAGGCATGCAGAGCAGGGGTATCACTGCACATGCAACCTGTGTAAGCAGCATCGTAATGGTAAAGAAACCGTCAGGCAAATTATGTATCTGCATAGACCCAAAGCCACTCAACTTGGCATTGAAAAGATGCAACTATCCACTGCCCACAACTGATGACATCTTGCCAAAATCTTCATAGTCTGTGATGTGAAGAATGAGTTTTGGGACATAAGCTTGGATAAAGAGGCAAGAGTGCTGACAATCTTTGCAACACCATTTGTCCCTTAAAGGTGGCTGTGAATGCCAGTGAGCATAAGTCCAGCACCAGAGGTGTTCAAGAAGACTCCCCAAAGTGCTGGAAGGAGTGCCTGGGGTAAAAATAATTGTGGGTGATATCCTCATTGTAGATGAAGGGAGAGAAGGTACAGAAGATGACAAGATTGTGACAGAAAATTGCAAGTTTTCCTACAGGGATGCAGGGACAAGAACATAAAAGAGAACCCAGAAAAAATGGGATTCCAACAGCATATGGGGTCATACATTGGACATCTGTTTAATCAGAAGAACCGAAAGCAGATCCCAGCAAGATCAGGGCAGTCAGATACATAAAGATATGCCAGCTTTAGTGGATGTGAAAGGGGCACACAGCACTTCATAGGAATGGTAAGTTTTTTGTTCAAGTTCTGTTCACACCTGCCTGCAGCAGAGGAATCCATATATCAGCTCACATGGCAGAATGTTGAATGGGATTGGGCAAGTTCCCAACAGCAAGCATGTGACGTGCTGAAGCAAATAGGGTGACCAGACAGCAAGTGTGAAAAATCGGGACAGGTGTTGGAGGGTAATAGGAGCCTATATAAGAGAGAGACCCAAAAATCGAGACTGTCCCTATAAAATCAAGACATCTGGTCATCCTAGAAGCAAATGATAATGGATGCCCTTGTCCTGAAGTACTACCAGCCAAGAAAGCCACTGACACTCCAATGTAATACATCAGAGAAAAGATTTGGGTATGGCTCTTTTGCTGGAACAGCTGGTCATTTATGCCAGCAGAGCCCTGTCAGGGACTGAACAGAGATAAGGCCAAATAAAAGAGCTTTTGGCTGTGGTATTTGGAGTGGAGCAATTTCATCAGTACACCTATGGCCCACCAGTATTAGTGAAATCAGAACACAAACCCCTAGAGATGCAAAGAGATTGCAGTGCGTGACTATGTGCCTCCAGCGCTACCAGGCAGAGATCAGATATTGTCCAGGACAGCTATTGGTGTTAGCTGACTCCCTGAACAGGGCACATATACCCAGCTTCAGTAAGTTAGGGGAAGGGAATCAGGAAATAGTGCATCATGTTGATGGATTCAATTTCCCAGTTTCAATAGTGAAGCTGATGGGAATCAAAGAAGCTACAGGAAAGACCATCCAACTACAGGCAGTCAAGAGAGTGATACAGACAAGGTGTCCAGAAGACAAACGCCAAGTATAGGGTGACCAGATCGCAAGAGTGAAATATCAGGACACATTGGGCGAGTGGGGGGGCCCCACAGGTGCACAGCGTGCCCCTTCCTGTTGGGGGTGGGCCCATGCTGAGCCACACAGCTCCCCTGCCCAGCACCCCCTGGATCCACTATGCCCAGTGCCCCCTTAGCTTTAGCTGATTGTGCAGAATGGAATCATATTTCGAGGACAGAGAGCTGTTGTGCCTGCATTGTTACCTAAGGATGTAATGCAAAAATATACGCATCACCCCTGGGTATTGACAGCTGTCTGGGAATTAATACACAACTCTACTCCTTGACAGAAGAGTGTGACACCTGCCTGTCACGTGATAACCACCAGCAGAAAGAGACTGTTACCACACGAGCTGCCCACCCAACCATGGGGAAAGGTGGGAGCAGACTTATTTACCTCCAGGGAAAAGCAGTACTTGAGTACAATGCACTACTATTTCAATTTTTGTGAGGTTTACGTCCTTCCTGAAACAAGAAACAAGTCAGTGATGGGCAAAGTGGAGACCCACTTTGGATAGATATGGCATTCCAGACACTGTGTTCAGTACAATGGACCCCAGTTTGCCTCAGAAGAATTCAAGGAGTTTGCACACAAATGGCAGTTTGACCACAGCACCACCTCTCCAGCATACCCACAGAGTAATGGTAAAGTGAAAACAGCTAAGAGACTGCTGAGACACGTGGCTGTTTCTTCTGGTTCAGAACCCTGGTTGGTGTTTTTGGCGCACACATACACCATTGCGGGGTGCCAAAACAAGTCCAGTGCAGGCACTGATGGGATGAGGGACCCAAACCCCTGCAACAAAACAGGGAGACCTGTTGCAGACATAAGGATGGAGATACCACCAAGAGGATATGGCCAACAAATAGAGAAACCAGGCCCTAGAGTATGGCAGGTCAGCTAAGGACCTACCAGCCCTGAAGACCAGCATTCCTGTGATAATCCAGCCATTGGAGAGACACTAGAAGGAGTGGAGTAAAGGAGTCAGGAGGAGTGCAGTGACACTCAGGTCATATGAAGTGACTATGCAATAGGGGCAAGTAATCCAAAGTAATAGGGAGACACTTATGAGCTGGCAGACACAACACCCAGAGAGCCTACAGAGATTCTTACAGAATTGAGAGGCAGAGAATCACCTGGAGGCCAAGGAGGAGACTCCACAAAGAGACAGCTAGACTTGGTTTTCCAGCCAGCCTTACATGAGATATTGCACTATTTTGAGGTCTGTCATTGCATCTAAGTACAGATTTATGTGAAACTGGTTAGTGGTTCCTTGAGGAACAGTGTTTGCATCAAAAAATGGCATTAATTAGCATGTTCATTTGCAGTCCTAGTAAAGAACTGAAGGATTGTGAGTATGGAAACAGAATTAACTTTTCAACCCTTGAAGAGGTTCCCTCTAATTATGAAACTGAGGCACACAGATAGGGCAATGTGGAAAAGCTTGCACTGCTGCTGAGTCATGCATGTTCTCATGGACAGAGATTTTCTTTTTTCCAGGTCTGTCAATGCAATATATTTAATGAGCAATATAATTGTCAAAATTGAGGGGTGAGTTACAGAAGTTTTTCACATGTGAACTGCATGTTTCTCTCTGTTCTGGAATAGCAGCATGGGAGAATGAATAGCCAACAATTATTCATGTAGGTTCCCAAACATTTACATTTGAGTAACTAACTGGCACCTTGTTGATTTCAAATGGGGTAGTAGCTAAGAGGTTAGGAAAGAGAGTTGTTTTACTTGTCCTGTGGTTTTATCACAAACTCACTAAAAAGTTGTTGATAAATTTCATGGTTCGGTAGACAAAATTCCAATCTATGCAAGAAAACTTCATTATCAAAGGAGTTCATTATGTCTGTATTCTACGTATGCGTTTTCTGCATGCTGTTGGTCTAGTTCCAGATTTCTTTTTTTGCATTATGTTGACATTGTACTTCAGGATAGATGGATTTTGCCTGGCAAAGTTGTCTAGTAAGTACTTCTGTAAGGTAGTAAGGAGTAAAACACCACAGTTTCTTAACTTTTAAAGTGTTTGAAAAATGAGATGGGTTTCATTCTTTGAACCTGGCAACCTTTCAGCTATCATTCAGGATGGAAGCTAAATCACTGTTCCCTCTGCACTGTACCTGTTATAAATTTTCTTCTTTCCATTTTCTTGTCTACCAGAAACAACATCTCTAGAAACAAATATCTTCAGACAGACAAAAGTCCCATTAAACTAGCAGGACTTGCTCCAAGTTAACCTTCTGCTCTTTTCTTTCCCATCCCATGGGGTTTCTACAACATACTTTAGAACTATTTAATGTGTATTCTATTTCTGTAAAGCAACATATGTTCCTGTCTGTTAACTCTTTGGTTTGCAGCTAACACCCCCTGTATACTAATGTTTCCTTACTATTGGTGTCATATTCTTCTGTACCAGATATGGAGTGGTCACAAAACTTGTTTATACACCTGATACACTTGTGATGAGATCCTTTAATGCTTTGCCATGTATGGCTGAGGATCATTTTAAATAATGTATTTTACACAGTGCCAACTAGTGGCGGAATGGTGTAATACAGGTTAGTGTTCCAATACATCTTCCCCTTCAAGCTCTACCTTCCTATCATTTACACTGTTATGCTGTCTTTGAAGTTCAGTATGTATTAAGTATCAGAGGGGTAGCTGTGTTAGTCTGGATCTGTGAAAGCGGCAAAGAGTTCTGTGGCACCTTATAGACTAACAAACGTATTGGAGCACGTGCTTTTGTGGGTGAATACCCACTTTGTCGGATGCATGTTGTCTATAAGGTGCCACAGAACTCTTTGCCGCTTTCACAGTATGTATTGATTTTCTAATTACACAACCCGTATGCATAACAACTTGTTCATCTTGCTGCCTATTAGTTGCAACTGCTGGCAGTGGTAGGTTTGGAATCCTTGAGTTGTCACCTTTTTCTGCATCTGCCATATGTAGAGTTCGCTCTGTTGATTGTTCTTTCTGAGGAACAAACTGTAGATGTTGATAGTTTCTGTTGAACTTTCCATTGTCTGTCTGTCTCGATCACCTATGATCTGGGCACTGAATTCTTTTTCTTTATGGCAGCTGGAGTTTTCAAACTTTTTTCTCCATCCTATTTGACGTGAACATGGTCACCAGCTTCTAGACCTGGCAGTTCTCTAACTAAATGACACTTGTTGTTGTAATAATAAGCCACCTAGATCATAGCTGCTTGCATCCGTGATGACCTTGTGCGTTTGTTCATATCATAGTACTTGAGAACTGGAGCTGTTGAGATAATTTCTTTTTGAAGGCAATTTCGTGATTTGGTCCCCATAGTTAATATGTGTTGGACTTCAACAATTCATTCTGTGGTTCTGTCACTGTAGAAAGGTTTTGTAAGTATTGACCAAGGTAATTTGCCATCCCCAGTACACATCTCAGTTTTGGTAGGTCGGTGCATTCAGTTAACATAAGAATGGCCGTACCGGGTCAGACCAAAGGTCCATCTAGCCCAGTATCTGTCTACCAACAGTGGCCAATGCCAGGTGCCCCAGAGGGAGTGAACCTAACAGGCAATGATCAAGTGATCTCTCTCCTGCCATCCATCTCCATCCTCTGACGAACAGAGGCTAGGGACACCATTCTTACCCATCCTTGCTAATAGCCATTTATGGACTTAGCCACCATGAATTTATCCAGTCCCCTTTTAAACATTGTTATAGTCCTAGCCTTCACAACCTCCTCAGGTAAGGAGTTCCACAAGTTGACTGTGCGCTGCGTGAAGAAGAACTTCCTTTTATTTGTTTTAAACCTGCTGCCTATTAATTTCATTTGGTGACCCCTAGTTCTTGTATTATGGGAATAAGTAAATAACTTTTCCTTATCCACTTTCTGAACATCACTCATGATTTTATATACCTCTATCATGTCCCCCCTTAGTCTTCTCTTTTCCAAGCTGAAGAGTCCTAGCCTCTTTAATCTTTCCTCGTATGGGACCCTCTCTAAACCCCTAATCATTTTAGTTGCCCTTTTCTGAACCTTTTCTAGTGCTAGAATATCTTTTCTTGAGATGAGGAATATCTTTTTTGAGGTGAGGACAGAGCAGATTTTATTTTATTTTTGAATTTATTTTACTTTCTCATTCCATTGTCTGTCCCAAAAACTCAATTTGCAACTCAAAATGCATTTTTCCTTTTTTAGCTTCAGTCCAAACTGATTGATTAGGCTTAAGACTTTGCTGAGGGTTTTGAGGTATTCTTCCATAGCAGATGCATATATCAGAATATCGTCCATAAAAACCACAACTCCATTTGTGTTCATAAACAGTTCTGCCATCCTTCTTTGGAAAGTTTCAGGTGCATTGATAATCCCAAAAGATAATCTTGAAAGCAAAATCTCCCAAAGGGTGTGATAAATGTAGTCATTTTAGAACTTTCTGTGGCTAAAAGAATTTGACAGAATCTCCTTGAGGCAGCCAGCTTGGAGAGTACTGTAGCTCCTTTCACTTTGGGGAGGAAGTCATCCAGTGTTGGGAGGATATATTTTTATCTCTCAACTTCTTCATTAAGTCTTTTAAGATCCACATAGATGCATCTTTTTCCATTTTTCTTTATAGCTCCTGTGATTGGGGGTATCATATTGTTGGCTTGGAGATTTTCTCAATTATGCCAATCTGCTCTGTTCTCTTTAACTCAGTTTGTACTTTATGAAGTAATGGGCTAGGAATCCTGTGACTTGTGTGTACACAATGTAAGCAGAGTCAGGATGAGCTCTACCCTGACATCTGGTGGTAGGTTATGGGGCGTGCAGAAAGAAGTTTCAAGTATTCACATTAGCATTTCAGTTATTTGCATTGGCACTCCCACCCCACTTAGCATACCAAACAGCAGCCTGGGATGGTTATTTTCACAGCTATGGGAGCCCCAATTTCGTTGTTGTTGGGGCAGGAGCAATAAAATGTTGTCACCCCGATTAAGTAAATGAGGAGCTACTAAACTGTCTTATGATAGAGGGTTTCATTATCAACTAAATAGCACTTGCTAGACAAGGGACATGGGTTCCAAAATCCAGTCAGAAGAGAGAGGCTGGGGACAGATATCTGTACTTTGGTGGTGCAGGCTCCTTGTGTGAGCCTGAAGCACCAGTTCCACCTATGCCTCTCTCCACTGTGGAATGTCAGAGTTAATTTTTGATTCCCTTAAGAATCTAGCTACAGGTTACTGAGCTGAACTCACTGGCACTGGGGCTCCCCTACTATGAGCTGGAATCACTGAGAGCTGAAATCACTGAGAGCTGAAATCACTGAAGAGCTGGACTTGCTAAGCTGAGAGCACTGAGTACTGTGCTAATGAGTGGGGAGCCTGAAGCAATACCGTGGAGCAGAGCAGCTGGCAGAGCGGAGTGGAGCAGTTTGTGCAGCCACTGGGTGAGTGGAGCCAAGCAGCTCGCGAGAACGGCTGGAGTGGATCACAGGACAGCTGATGGACCAGAGCAGCTGGCAGAGCGGAGCAGCCCACAGAGCAGGCGGAGCTGAGCTGTTTGCGGGGCCGACTACTGGAAGCAGAACCCCACGAAGAGGCAGGGCAGTTGGCCCCGAAACCATGTAAGGTGCCCCTTTCTACCCAGGCTGGGGAAGGGGACCTCTGCAGAGAGACTCTTGAACTCTGGGGCTGCACTGATCCGGGACAGAGACTTGGGATTGTGGGACTTTTGGGACTGTGGGTGATTTGGGGGTTGCTGGATTCAAGGGCCCAGAGAGAAGGACACGGCCCCATTTGCTGGGGTGGGTCTTTGCTCACGGTTTGACCTATGAACTCTAGCTGCGATATTTTCCCAATTTAATGCTTGTTGTTTATCTCATGTAATTAAACCTTTTCTGCTACACCAAGACTCTGTGCTTGCGAGAGGGGAAGTATTGCCTCCTCGAGGCGCCCAGGGGTGTGTGTAAGATTTTCCCAGGTCACTGGGTGGGGGCTTGAGCTGGTTTTGCATTATGTTGGGGGGAAGGGGCCCCTGTGTATTGAACCCAGCCCTTGCTGCTATCGTTTCGGCCCGGCAGAAGGGTTACAACTATATAGTTCATCATTGTGTCTTAAGGTTATTTGTACTGTAACCCTTTTCAGAAATCCAATATCTCTAAATATTCCATTGAGTTCTTCCAGCTTTCTCACTAGGCCCATCGTGGCTGCCACTCTGTGGCTGAGAAGGTTGTTGGTCTGTGGTCTTTTGATCACATACACTCTGAATACATAGCTTTTGTCTTTGTAAGTTGTTTCTATGGTGAACTGGCTAATACAGTTTAGAATACCTCCAGGACTAGCCAGAGCTGTTTTAGGTGACTTCAGCTCTGGGAGGAGTTAAAAGTGATGGCAAGTCCTTTCTGAGATGACTGTGATGACAGCTCCTGAGTCAATTTTAAAGTCAGTAGTCTTTCCATGAGTATTCAGTTTTACTCTCCAGACAGGCTCTACGTCGTCAGAAGTGATTAGATCCCAGAAACATAGCTCTTGATTGTCTGTAATGTTAGTCAACTTCCTGACTGATTTGGTGCAGCAAATAGCAGCCAAATGTCCCTATTCCATGCATTTATTACACCATGTGCTTCTGGGTGAACGTGCATCGTTTCTGGGTATTTGGCTTTTTCCCCACCCTGTGCATGTAGGCTGGAATTTGCCCCTCTTAGCCTGGGAGTTCTCTGTCCTTGCCTCCAGGGTTTTATGATAATGACTTCTAACACTCAAGTGTCTGTCTGCATTTTCTAAGCTAGTTTCTGGTTTGTCAAGTTTCTGTAGGTTTTGCTGTTGCACCAGCTTAGACACTGTTGTTATTTGAATAGCTGTGGCTTGGGTTAAATCTCTTCAGTTGTAGCTTCTGTGAAAGGTTTTTGTGTGTTAACCCAATAACCAGCCAGTCTCTGATATTTTCATGTTTTGCATTCCAAAAATCAGTTTTCAGGCAATGTATGCGGAGCTCTTATAAAACATTCAACATTTTCCACTCGTTCTTTAATTCTCTGGTGAAAACATGCTCTTTCATAAAACACATTTCTCTGGGGTATAAAATATGCATCAAACATAGCAACAACCCTTTCGTAATCATCTTTGTGACTGTCTTCAGTAAAGTCAAATGATTTAAAGATATGCTCTGCTTGCTTCCCCATAGCATAAATTAAAGATACCTGTATATCTCCAGTTTTTATGTAGTTTGTCTGCAATTCAAATCTTGTAAACTACTGCTTCCAGTCTGTCCATTGTGAAAATTTGTCAAAGCTGAAGTTCTCTGGAGCATTGAAGAGTGGCATGTTGATGAGATCCTGTGACCTTTTTTGCTTTGTACTTTCTATCTGTAAAACTTTGTTGCTGCTTTCTTTCTGTTCTGTTCTTAGTTTACTCCTGACACCATGTCATGTTCTTTTGTACCAGATAGGACTGGTCACAGAGGTTGCTTATACACACCAGATGTGTTCATTATAACCTTTCATGCTCTGCCACATTCGTTTTTAAATTCGGTATTTTACATACAGTACCACCTAGAGGCAGAATGGTGTAGAACAGTTTAGGACACTATTGAAATTGGCATCTGCAACTTAATGTACCATTTGCATTATTACACTCTGACTACTACCACCAGTTTTATTGTTTCAGATTTCCAGGAAGGTTAATAGTATGGTCTTTAAAATTTTCCAGTTTTTGATATAAAATGATTAGGTAAATAAATACTGTCAAGGTACTTTCCTTTGCAAGTTAAAGAGCTTTAGTGCTATCTCAGGACTTGGAGTATGGCACTGCACAGGTAATATGCATAATTTTAGATTTTAAGAAACAAATTAATCAGTGTTGAAAGGCTGATGGCAAAACATATTTTTAAAATGTTTAATTTTCTACGCTAAAGGCACCTTAGTTGGTAAGTGTTCAAAGAAATGTAGGTGTAGTGTTTAATTTTTAAGTTTCTTCTATCTTTAAACTGTGCTTTAAAGCTTCAGAAATGTGCGGCATTGGCATATTTATCTGCAGTTTTTTAAACTTTTGTCAAGCTTTTTGCATATTTATTATAGTTTGAGATGTATATTTATCATTGGTGTTGGTATAAGCCCTCTGCATTTGATATTCATGTTTCCACTCTGGGATGGAAAAATCCCAGATAAATGTCTAATTAATCAATCATGTGTCACACTGGGTAATATGTTAAGGCAGACCAAATAATTTACTGGCTTCCATAAGTTCAAGTCCCTCCCTCTTAATGACCCAAATAACACTAGGAGTTCTAACATACAACTATTGCATAACTATTTGATTTGCCTTGTGAACCAAAGTGCAGTGTTTTTTTGAGTATGTGTTTTTATTAGTCCCTTACTGCAAGTTAAAGAGCAGAGCTGTGAACTTTTGTGGAGTGCACAATGAATTTAGCCTTAACATTTCAAATGTGAAGTCTCTAGGCTGGAGCTGGTTTTGCTTTTTCAGTGTTTAGATTTAAACTTTATAGTGATATAAAATGAGGGGGGAAACGACAATAATACTGTGTTATATAAAAATACATTCTGACTCTCAGAATGTCCTTCACCTATTTTATCTTTGTGTCTTGAATATTATTCTTTCTACCCTGTGCACCTGCAAAGCCAGAGGGTGTAGGGCATCCATTATCCAGGTTTGTATATTAATGTTCTTAGTATTTCACTAATGAGTTCCAGTTTTGTTAATATATATCTGTGTGTGTGTGTGTGTGTGTGTGTGTGTGTGTGTGTGTGTGTGTGAGAGAGAGAGAGAGAAAGTGGGGGGGCGGGGAGGGAAGGCAACACTGCAATTAGACACCCGCAGTTGGCTCGTGCCAGCTGACTTGGGCTCATGGGGCTTAGGCTAAGGGGCTGTTTAATTTCAGTGTAGACTTCTGGGCTCAGGCTGGAGCCCAACCTCTGGGACCCTCCCACCTCACAGGATCCTAGAGCCTGGGCTCAAGCCCGAACATCTATACCACAGTTAAACAGCCTGTTAACCCAAGCCCAGGTCAGCTGGCACAGGCCAGCCATGGGTTTTTAATTGCAGTGTAGACATATCCAGAGTGAGAAAGAGGACTCATTTACCTCTTGAGTGCATGGAACTGTACGGAGCAGCTCTTCAAAGAATTTTAATTGCTCAGTGGTGGATTTATATATTCTTCTACCTAAAGTAGGAGTAGTGGTTAGCAAGACTTGGCTACAATTCCATTAATGCCACCCAAGGTATGTCTACACTGCAATTAGACACCTACAGCTGACTCAGGCTGTGGGGTTGTTTCACTGCAGTGTAGACTTCTAGGCTTGGGCTACAGCCCAGGCTCTAGGACCCTGCGAGGTGCAAGGGTCCCAGAGCTCAGGCTGCAGCCCGAGCCTGGAAATCCACCCTACAATGAAACAGCCCCACACAGCCCAAGCCCCATGCACCCAAGTCAGCTGGCACAAGCCGGGGTTTAATTGCAGTGTAGACCTAGTTCTAGTGATCTTAGATTCGATTTTGAAAAATGGCTTCTAATTTTGCATCCCCAAATTTCTCATGATCAAATGTGGGTTCCAAGGGAATATTGAAAAAAAATGCTTCATAGGCTTTTGTGATTATCACTAGCACTTTGAAGTGAAATGTTTGCCCTTTTTCACTATGCTCTTTCTTCTGTGTCATGCATTGCTGAAAGGTTGACATCCGTATATTGCTTAAAGTCATGAAGATATTGTCTGGATAAAAATTGCAACTGGAGTCTAATACACACTTGTCTCCAACAGCTGAATATGGGTAAAGAATGCCAATTTTCCCTCCTAACCTAACATCTGAAATGTTGAGAGGCCTGAGATTTTACAGGTGGTGTCATGTGACATGACGTGATTAAGTTTGTTAAAAACTTTGTAGAAACCAAGAATGGGCGTTACAGTTTTGAAGGTCAGGTGAAATAGTTCATATCTGATTAGCTTTTTATCAGGAGATAGTGTCAGCTCTGGAAAGTAGTAGGCTGTTTGTACACTTTATTTTGCCCAGATAATCCATAATTGGTCCTCAGATGAATCTAGTATATAAAATACATTGAAAGTATATAAGGTGTTATATGTTTTAACATAAGGACAATTCAGTGCATGCTTACTCTGTTTCTTTGTATATATAATAGGGACATTTTGCACATGAGCCTCAGGAAGAGTGACTTTATGCTCATGGCAGATTTAACTTGTACCTAACTACAATAATCCCAAAGGACTGTTCCAGCAGCTGTGGATTCTTAAAGATTCCAACCATGCCCCTTTCCCAAGCATGTGCCCTTTGCTGAGGAGTGTTATACTGGTGAGTCCTCAGCTGGTTGGGTAAACCAGTTTTGTGCTGACACAGATTGGGGTCAAGGATATGTCTCTTAATTGGAATGTGGTGTGTGTCTCTGAGTGTGGGAACACACCAAACCCTAGGAATATTTTTGAAATACATTACTGTAACCATAGGGCTGGAATAATGTATGCATTAGCAATGAACTTTTTTTTGCATACCTGTTTTCTCAGCTTTTTAATAAAATATGGCTAGCTACCAGAGCAACTATTACATCATGTAGCCTTTATCTGAGATGCAGAACAATTCCTTAAAGTAATGAATAGTCTGCTCCAGTGAGACACATGAAAATGAGAAATTTGGAAAAAAAATCATCATGAAGGGAGGAAGTAGTAGTAGTAATATATAAAATAGGTAGGTTATCATTTGCCATTTCTAGTGACATACGTTGCACCTTTTCTTTGTTCTTCTAGTAAGCACATAACTATCCTGTAAGTTTTTCATACTGAACAGAAGACGTTAGAACAGTAGAAATCTGGAGAAGAGCTTGCCTAATGGAGTGTGTTTCTCACTATCTAGTCTTGTGGGCATTTACAGGTCATATCTGATAAGTCAGTGAAGAAATAGAAGATGTGAGAGAAAGATGAGCCTTGAAGCTAGGTCTAATCCATTTTTGTACCTTACCTCTTAGATTTCTCTTGGTGAGGCATCTTGTAATCCTGGCTGAGCCACCTCACTCCTCCTTGTTTACTTTTCCCTGTTTCTAGAAGAATTTCACTACATCTGTCATAACTAAACCTTGGGATGAATGCATAATAGCCAGCAAGATGTTATCTCACTTCTCTGTCAGATTTCACATCTTCACTAGGTGTTTTGCTAGAAGTTTAGTTACTATTATCTCTTATTTTTTGAGTGGCCAGAAATGTGCTGGGCACCTCACAAAACAAGACAAAGTTGTCCCTATTCCAACATATGTTGAGTCTATAAAAAACCTTTGTAAACCTAGAGCTGGCACACTTACAAGTGTTTCTCTTTGAGCTGCCATAGAATTTTACCCCCCGTTGCTGAGAGGTAGCCGATACTGGGGACATACTGGTCAGTTTTGCCTTTGGAGCAAGAATGGATGACATGGAATCCAATTTTTTCTGAGTGTGATTTGTTTACTTACAAAACGTAACCAAGTCCTGTTTCCTGGAATAAACAGCACACAGTTAATTGAGTTCCCTTCTGCAGAAACCTCAGGGAAGGCATTGGGGCTTAAGAAGCAACTGTCTTGGGTCTCTGTCTCTCTGTAGAGTCCCACACAAATCTAAAGTGCTTAACAAACAGTTTTCTCTCCTTGCCTAAGGGCTTGCCTACACATAGCTAAGCTATATTGATTGTAAAGTCTCTGTATTGGGGCATCTGTGCCTAGACTAGGGGGTTGCACCAATTTAACTATATTAGTCTAAACTAATGTATTTAAATGTCTACAAAACTATGAGTAGACCAGCCCTTGGGCCCTGAGATTTACACCAGGGAAACCCCTCTAGCTCAGAACGTCTACTGTAAGATGACATGCCCCAGTTTAGAGTCTGGGCCTCAATTTTCCTTTCCTGCAGCTGCTTTGCAGTACAAAGGAACCTCTGAGCTTTAGTTGCCAGACAAAGCAGTGTATCTTAACCTAAACAATCACCAGTGCCCCCTACTGGGCAAGCTATTAGCACTTTATGGCATACAAGAGCAAATGTGCCATGGAACTTAGACTACCACCCATCAGATCAATGGAAGCATGAGTTTGAAAGAAAAAAAATACATGAATTACCCAAGTGCATAACAATTTAAGAAACAACCCTGCTGAATGAGATTACTGTAACACAATGAGAAAATATGTATTCAGTAGCATGTAAAAGCTTATATCAGACTATATGACAAAAGAGGCGATGGACTGGTCTTGTAATTGGGAACCATAAACTTGACCCATCTTTGCTACTGATGTACTACATGGCCAGTCATTTAATCCTGTAAAAAGTGAAGTGCTTTTGTAACTAAGGTTCCAGTTGTACACCGCTACTTAAGTTGGTGAGCACTTAAGCATTTTGGTCTCTTGTTTATCTGTGGCTTCTCCCGTTTGTTTTACATGTATAGAGCTAACCTAACATATCCTTTCACATAGGTGACATTCTAATTTCTAAAATGATTGGGTATTCCAGTTGCATCTCCTTAGAAAATTAGGCTACTAAGCACAGATCAGCTGCTGTCACTCAAGGATAATTCTCATGCTGATATCCTCTGTGGATAAGGTTATTTCTGCTTCCATATCAAGCTGAAGCAGAATGTTATCAGCAACTGAATAAATAAGGTACACAAGTGAATGCTGAATAAGTTTAAGTGTAACCCATGTAAAAAACTAGAAGGGAAACACGATACTGTAAATTTTAAATGTCTCATTTTCTTTGTAATAGATATTGTTTAAATATACCTCTTGAGCTCTGCATGCCAGCATATGAAGGAGGTTTGCATTATCCCTTGTAAACCTCCCATAAACTGTTTCTGCTAAATGATTTGTTATAAATGATTCATGAAACCCAATAAGAGAAAGCAGGCAAGGCAATCAGGCTAACGAGGGCAGTAAAGGCTCCAGACACACCCATGAAGAAAAGATAACTAGCCATCATCAAAAACTCAGGTTCTCTCTTCCTTTCCTCCCTTAATATGCTTAGAAAATAATTCAACTCCTGTTGAAGTCAATGACCGTCTTTCCATTGACTTTAATGGGAGCTGAATCTGGTTCTTAAGATTCTGCTTGTGTTAGTCACTTTCCCAACACTGTGCTCTTTGCTGCAAAACCTTTTCACTGGGAGTGGGGGTTGGGGAGAAATAAATCAGAGAATTTCTTAGCAGCAAAGTTTGAACCTTTTCATTTCTAAAATGAACTTAAGTCCACATTTAAAATATTGTAAAAACCTGTATTCTCTTTTAAACTGTAGCTATTTCTTCAAGATGTATTAAAATTTTCAAAAGTGCCTATGTTCTATTTTCAAAAGTGATTTAGGCTCTTGGGAGTTAAGTGTCATGAAAGTCAATGGACTTTGGCTCCTAAATTGCTTAGGCATTTTTGAAAATTATACCTGCTTTCTCTTTAGTTTTTGTTCAATTTTTATATTTCTAATTTTGTTTATTTTCTAATATTTGTTTTTTTGATTAACAAACCTGGTTATTATATAAAGAAGTTCTTTGAAATCTGAGAGAGCTAAGTAATTCAAAGTACCTAGAAGCAGATATGGTTGTCGTTTTTTATCAATGTGCACAGCTGAGGATAATTCATATTAATCTATTTATAATTATTGCGTCCACCCAAATAAAATCTATGTGGATAGACAACCTGGGAGGATAAACCCAAGGAATTGAGGATGGATATTGGAAGATTGGGTATGCCATGCATAAGAGTATTCCGTGTCAAGGGTATAATGTCAGCATTATGATGCATACTGTCCGAAACCAATTGCGGTTCGATCAGCTTTGGTACTCGGAGAGGAAAAACCAGGCTGGACCAGAATTAAGTTTAAAGCCAAGTGGCTGCGTTTATTGGGGGGATAGTTACAACGTTGGCCAAGGAGGGGGCAATTCTTAGCTGGGATGTTATTAAACAATACAACCACACCCAAAAATCATTAACAATACAAATCTATACTGCTCACTGCTTCACACTGAGTAGGCAGACACACCAATTACACAAGATGGAAAACGGGTTCGTCAGAGCGGTGCCCGGTGTAATGCAGAAAAGAGACCCACAGGCCACTGCCTCAACCGCCCTTGCTTTCACACGAAGGGTTTTACCCAGAGTGTGGTGCGGCTGCGATTGTGCAGGTTCCACTCACACAGACCGCGGGGACAGAAACCCCTTGGTCAGCTAATCCTCAGGTGGAGACAGCACCCAGCACCAAACACTCTACACAAAGACAGAGCAGTAACTCACACAACTTAAAACAGTCTATAGTTACCTGTCTACTAAAACCCAGAACAACTATACAAACTAAACAACTGTGCAATTATGAGCTCAATAATTCAACTCTCATATACTGTATACACACTTGGTACCGAGTTAGGAAGGGGGAAAAAGAGGGGAAGCTAGGTAAGCAAACTGTCAGAAATTAGAAAGCAAATACCGCTGGTCCAGGCGCAGCTGACCAGCAGAGCAGACACCAGAAGCATGATGAGCTAATAGAAATAGATCCAAAACGATAAATCCAAAGCGACAAATCCAAAATGACACGACACGAGCTAACTATAACGGGAGGAGACCCTGGCTGAAAGGCTGATCAGGCCCTTCAGCTGACACACGGACACTCCACACAAATTTGGGGGGGAAACCTAGTTTTATTCGAAGGGTCTCACTCACTCATGTCAGCATCTGATTGGTCCCTGGCTCCTACACCCTTCAGGCTCCAAGCTGTTGCCCCCACCCCCCCACGCCAACAGGATTTGCACACGACACACTGGCATCTTTGCACAAGGCACTAGCCTGACCCCTAGATGACCAGGCCAAAAAGAGCGGGAAAATGCACACAGCACTAGAATGTTGCACACCGCACCTCAGGGTGCACACGACACCACGGTGTTGCTGGGCAGAATTAGGTCTCTGCCCTCTCCTGTGGAACAAGAACCTGGTCCAAGATGGAGGCTGCCTTGTCCTTTTAGCAGAACAAGATGGCCGTGGACCGACAATTGGCCATACAGAGCTATAACTATGTATAGGGTTGCGACACATACTTTATTCATCAAGATTCTATATAAATCTATTTGTGCCACATACATAAAAAATAGCAGTTTTTTTGCCATCTTCAGTCTCATCAGCTTCCCTGTGGACCATTTTCAGAACTCCATGGAAGTGGGGAACTGTGTGGTTCTGCATGGGAAGCATATACTGCAGCTCGAAGAGCTGGAGCACTGAAGCCACTTGAAGAGAGCATGGAGGGCTTGCAAGGGAGAACATCAGCCAAAGCCCAGCAGAGCTAGAGCTCTGTTACTGTATGGCTTAAAGAGCTCCAAAGGGCAACCTTCAGTCTGTGAAAGCATCCTATTGCTGCTGTCCACTAAGATGGTGCCCTTGCTGCTTTTCCACTGTGTGCCCCCTGTTCCCCAGCTTATAGAATGAGTTTGCAATCAGTTCACATTGCTTCATAATTGCATGTATAGATGGGGTCTTAGTTAAATGTGTATTTACAGAAGGGACTTGTATCAAGCATCTAATGGCTATGTTGTTAATAAGACTGGCACATTTAATATATTTGTCTCTAGTACATAAGGTTTCAAACAAAACAGAATATGCAACTAATTAACAAAATTTGAATGCTACAAAACAACATATGTTTGTGAAGGTCTCAACATGCTGATCTTTCTGTGCTCCAGTTATGAAGTTGAATATTGCAGAAACCATGCTCATGAACATTTGTTCCAGTGTAGAATAGCTTTTGCGTTCAACTATCTTTGCATCCCTTATTACTCATTATTTTTACATAGGTTTTTGTTCATGCAAATGCCTGGGGAATGTACAGACCCCATAGTACTATAAAGAACAATGGTGTTTAGAGGTGAACAAGAATGTTGCTGATCAGCATCACAGACCTAGATGGCAACTTCCTCATGGTATATAATGAATAGCAAATAATCAAATGGAAGACTAAATGACTGAGTTTTCTGCTGAAAGGGTGGAAGATGAATTACACGTTAGCTTTTGATATTGCAGTATGTTTGACTGCTGTTCACATTTTAGACTGAATTTCTTTCTCAAACTTACATAGAGACTGGGAAAAGATTTTTCCCCATACCACATGGTGGATTCACATTAATTCTTATTACCACTAATGTGAATTAGTGCACTTACTTATATTTATTTAGATTTATAAAAACTCCTATAGGTGCCTATCCCACATGCCTGTTACATACATTTAAATACACAGGACCAGTAGTCCTGCAATATAGAAAATGCTTGCTAATTCTGCCTTCAGGGATAAATACGGTATCTACCTGCAAATACAATGATGATAATAGAATAAATCCAAACCTGTAAGCCCACCTACTTCTCAAAAGCCTTATTTCAGATGAGAGCAGTTGTTAAATAATATGGGTATGTTCTCTTTTATTTCAACATGGTTTTGAAATAAAAGATGTGATAGTCTGAACGTTACTGCTGGCTTTATAACAGCCCAAAAGAGGAAGAGCTTCATGCCAGGTGTATTATAACTTTTATGCAAGCAATATCACTTTTTGTTTCTTGCAGATCTCTTCAGGATATTCCTTTACAAGTCCCTTAGTGGTCTTTCTGCACTATATATAAATTAGTCCTATTCAGAGAAGCATCTTTAGAATAAATTTCTTATCTATCTAGATGTCCAATAGAAATATTTCCCCCCTACTGAATCCTCATCAGAGACTCAACACCAATCAACAATTTAAAAAAAAAAGTATCTTCAGTGTTTTTCGAATGAGCTGCCATAACTAGTGGATCATGTGACTTTTACTGGGTAGGCAGTTTTAGTTCACAGAATTCACAACCACTTTCTCAGCAAAAGCCTTAGGTGGTGGCAAAAGGTACTGTGTTTGATTTCTTCTTTGCATTTCTTTTTTTTGGCTGGAATACCTGGACTTTGATTTCCCTTAAATACTGTGAGCCCAGAATAACAAGAGCTAAACTGTTGTGTAAAAGTTGGACCAATTAAACAGCAAAAATACACCCATGTTGAAAATCGTGTTATGGGACTGCTTTCCATTTAGCTCACTATTATCTGTAGGCTGGCATGAGTGGGAATAAAGTTTTGTAGTCTTCCATCATGTAATAGCAACATAACTTATATTAATGTAATAATTGTTGATTATGAGTGTCTTGCCTGACCTACTTGCTAGTTTCTAAATAAATTTGTATAATTAGAACTCAACACACACATTGTTTAAAGCACACACTGTCTAGACCCTAAACTATAGAAATAAAAGATGCATAATAACCACAACTGTCACATGATTTATTGGTTTGACCCTCTCATGTGATGGGTCTTTGGCTAGCAAGGAATAAAGACAGCCCTTTGGGCCCTGACAAAATCCCCAAGTGCTTAATGCCTTGGGAACTACTTAACTGTCAGGGTTTGAGGTGGTCCCTTGTGGGGGAGGTGCCCCCTTGTGGGGGAGGTGCCATGTCATAGATGGTGCATGACCTCTGGGAGGCAGACAGGCTGGAACTCTTGTACTCCTTTTGTTCTCTGGGTGTTACCAACCTCATCTCCTCTTCTGGGGTGAGTTGAATCAGGGGCTGAGGCCAGCATCTAGGAAGAAAAATGTGACCTATTGTGTCCAGTAACTTCCATAATGTGCTTGGGTGGTTTCCAAATACAAAAGAAGGTCCCTGCTCCGAGGGGATTTACAATGTAAATATAGACAAATAAAGAGACAGAGGGTAGAAGGCAGTGCTACAAAATAGTTTGTGCATAATTTTAAATGGGGGACACAAACTTTTTCCAAATTACTTCTCTGTATATGACTGATACTGTACTCGTGACAGGGGCTGTTTTGTTTCTTTAACTATTATACATGCCTGAGTGTTTTCCTTGGTCTATTTAAAAAATATAATAGTAACATAACAAACCTTCAAATAATGTAGATAATCTAAAATAATTGACAAAAGCCAGAAAATTCAGAGTTAAGGCTAAAACTTTGCCTTGAATTATTCTTGCAGTATATGTGGTATAGCATTGTACAGAGACTTTAAAACACATCTTCAACCAATGCACAGAGACTTACAACATTTAATCACAATAGGGCAAATTTCCATCTTATGTACATTTTTGGCTTTTGATTGTTTAACCTGCCAAGTTACTTGTATGTAAGAATTTTTTGCCTTTAATTAGAATAAGCTTTTTTGTGTGTGTGCATGGTCAAAAATCCAGGTATGAAAATTACCTTTGCTAAGGGCATGCAAAGTTTTTATGGTGTCCCGTCAATTAAAGATTTACTTCATAGCTTTTCAACCAATAAACCTTCGTGTCTCAATAGAAATAACGAGGATGAGACTGGCACTGTGAGGAATTAGTGGAGAACCTGCCTTGTTTCATTGAACCCCCCCATTGTGACAGGCTCATGGCCAAGGTAGAGGCCAAATGAATAATAAGTTGATCTTTGTTTATAATTTTTCCATGGACTTCACCCATAAAAGGTAGAAAATTCATGAAAAATGAATAGTCTGTTCTGGAGTTTATCAAATTCCTTTTTGCCTAAATAGAGTTATTTCAGCAGCACTGAAGGACAGGATTTTCTTAAAATAATGTGTTCTCCTGTACCAAGCAGGAACCTACTGCTTGGTGAAGATGAGGAGGTGGGGTGGGAAGACAGCTATCCATTACTGACAGTTACCCATATTTATCCTACCCAATGAGGGCCTTTTACTGTGCAATTTGGTTCATGTAGCTCAGTGGTTTGAGTATTGGCCTACTTAAACCCAGGGTTATGAGTTCAATCCTTGAGGGGGACCACTTAAGGATCTGGGGCAAAAATCAGTACTTGGTCCTGCTAGTGAAGGCAGGGGGCTGGACTCGATGACCTATCGAGGTCCCTTCCAGTTCTAGGCGATAGGTATAAGTCCTATTATTTATTAGTATTAATTTTACTTTAAATTTCACCCACGGTCTGTTATCCTGAACTACAGCAGAGGAGAGGGTAGGATAGCCGAATAATAGACACGTAAGAGAGAAGACCATATTGGCAAAAGTTGTGCAGTCTGACATTTGACAGAGAAATATCGGGTATACTTCAGGTGTGAATGAGCACTTCCCTACAGCATGGGGGTTGGGGTCATGCTTCTCCTCACTCCAAAAATCTGTCTTAGTAACCATATTTTAAATTTAGATACCAAAAATGTCTGTAGATCATCTGAGTAATACATTTATTTATGTTCTTGGTACTGTAGCTTCAAAACAGGCATAGTTACAGGATATATGGAATGTCAATGTGTTACTTGTCTGGATGAAGGTGATTGTGGTCTACTTAATAAATGCATACAAACAAAAGGGCAAAGCATGCTAATGTAATTTTTGGCCCTTCAAAGCATGTATAGCTAACCATCTTATTTGATGGGTTACAGGCTAAGACCCTTCCTGCCCTTCAGCACTTCTGCGATATAAGGGCAGAAGTGACTGTGCCTCAGGTATGCTGATAAGAAATAAGCACATACATTTTTGTCCAAATTAATGTATGCTTGAAATGTCATCTTAATAAGAAATTGTAATTAGCTAGTCATGTAATAGATTCTTCATTCCCAAGTCAGCTAGTCAGATTCTGTTGTGCAATCTTCAATTTCCTAATGCTGTGTGTGTCTTGTCTGATCTTACAATATAGGAAATATTGGCTACTGCAAGTGGAAATACTTTTGTAAGAAAATCTGCCTCTGTCTCAGCTGTCAGAAGTATGAATATACGTGTGCCTCTGCACAAACCCTAGTGACACTGGATTATGTGTTAATGAGAGAGCTGCTTTTACCATATCACCTAGAAGTAAAAAGCCCTGAAAAATGATGCTGCCTGCTTTCTTAGTTATCCTCTAAGATGACTAGCTCTGCTGGTATCGGAGTCCCATCCACCTATTCCCAGTCATATTAAATAGTTCTTATTTTTCTTTGACTTCCATATAGCTCCTCTAGATACTCTCTCCTTCTCTGTGTGTTAATAGACGGATAAATGTATGGTGATGAGAAGAAAAAAATTGCTTAGCCTGGGCTTTTAGGCCCATTTCACATTTAAAAAAATACAATATACAAGGCCAGTATCCTACTCAAACCCAGGAAATCATCAGCTAGAAAGATCAACAATACTATACCGCTTCCATACGTGCCAGCTCTTAGCATGCCCCTACCTTACTAAAAGTCGGGGCAAAAGGATGGTGCTTGCCATGGGGTCTGAAGGTCAACATCGGCAGACGGTTTCAGCCCATGGTACGGAATGAATTTCAAAGCTGTGGGCTCCTCCCAAGGAATAGTGCTTGTTGCTCCTGCTCTTTTGTAACAAGGGGGCTGTAGCTTAAACCTTTCTGCTGATCTCAGCTACGGTAATATGAAAGTCAGCCTCTTAAGCAGATCAGGCCCAATCCACTTAAAGCATAATAGGTTAAGACCTATAACTTATTCCACCTGGAAGCCAATAGGCCTCCAGTCCCTGTCAGGGGTGCTGGAACAACTTGTATAGTGGGGGTACCGAAAGCCACTGAACCAAACTGTGAACCTCGTATATAATGGAAACCACTTCCAGCCGGGGGTGTGGCAGCACACTTAGTTCCAGGACGTATGGTCCCTGATTCAGCAAGCCAGGGAAGCATTTGAGTGGTCTGAAGACAAATATGTGCTTAAGTATTTTGTTGGATCAGGCTTCAATGCTGTTGTTAAACCACTGGTGTCATACTGTTGGTGACATACTGCACGTTTCTTACCAAGCAGGTTGCCCCAGTTCACACTAGCTTCAGTTACTGGGCTGTTTTATAGTGTAGTCTCATGTAGAGCATGTTGTGGTAGTCTAATTTTGAGCCAATAATGGCATAAATGTTGGTGTGAAGGTCTGTATCTTTAAAGGTCACAATCTGCAGGCCAAGTGGTGCTTACAATTTGGAACATGATAGAACTGCTGCTGCGTCCTCTGAAAAGAACTGTTGGCTTTGGCATTATCTCTGGATATAATAATACCTAGTTCTTATATAGTGCTTTTCATCAGTAGACCTCAACAGACTTTATAAAGGAGGTCAGGATCATCCTCATTTTACATATGGGGAGACTGAGTCACAAAGATGTGAAGTGCCTTGACCAAGGTCACCCAGTAGGCCAATGTCAGAGCTGGGACTAGACAGAGGTCTCCTGAGTCCCACTGTGATGCCTTATCCATTAGACCACATTGTTGTCGTTAGCATAGTGCCCAAATAGTGTAATGCAAAAACAGCATGGTGAAACATCTATTGCACCTTTTGTTCTGCACTTCACACTTAATGTCCTTTACTTGGTTAATACAGTTCAATGACTTTGTTCACACCATGGCACTGTGGTTCAAACACATGGAAAGATCATTGTGGAACTGCAAGTTGGAGGCGGATGATTGGCAATGATTTGCTTTGTCAGTTAAAGAAAATCCAAATGCATGCTGTGTGGACACTGCGCATAATTATTTCCCTATCAACTGACATATGTTTGCCAGAAAATACACTACTGCCTTATGCTAGTCATTCTTAGGCATATCGTGCCAATCAAACTTGGAGATGGTTTTTGTGCAGCATATAATGTCAAAATATTGGAAATTTTTTTTTGAGGACTAACATCCTCACATCCTTGAGTTGTCATTTTTTGAAGCTAATAGTGCATAGCTTGAACCTGCAGCCAATATGTGCCAGTGCTACAGATTTATTTTTTTAGCTACAAAATGCTGTTGGTATTAGTATAACCATGTTCACAACTTTATTAATTGACTTTCCTATAATGCTCATCTCTGTAGAAGCAGAGCACCTCACAAATATTAATGAATTTCTCCCCATATCATGTAGGCAGCACGGAGAGATATATCATGCACAAAATCACACCGGAATTAATGATAGAGCTAGAACTGAGCCAGATTGCTGCAGATCTTGTCCAGTGCCTTAATCACATGACTGACTATCCTCTAACAATGTCATTTATTGTATCTAATTATCTAATTTTCCACTTAATGCTAACACACATTAAATAACTTCCCATGAATCTAAAACAGAGAGAAAGAGAGAGATGGACAGAAGTGGGCTTTCCAAACAGAGCAGATCTTGTGGTACAAAGAATCTTATCTTCAGTGTGGAAGAATATGTCACATTTCAAACAGTAGTTATGAGCTTATGGCAGCAGTTACTTGCTGAAGTTCTATGGCCTGTGTTATTCAGGCGGTCAGACTCACTGGATGAATATAATGTCTCTTCTGGCCTTAAAAATCTGTGATTCTATGAACCTATGTCTGTAATCATTTATGTAATAATCCAAATACCCACCTTGGTTGGACCTGGATGCTGTAGTGTGGTAATGCAAATTTTGATGGGTTCTTCAATTTAATGGCCAACTTCTTCAACCCAAGGGGTTCTGCTGTTTGTTTGTTTTTTTGAGCATTTCTGGAGATGTCACTGAGCAGCAAAGCAGCTGAAACAGAGGAAATAAGCAAATGCCACTTGAAGGAGTGAGACTTGGAATGCTATAGGAAACTCCTCAGATATTGGCTCTGCCCTGTGTTGATTGCTTAGTTGATCTGCTTATGTGTATCATATAGCAAGAGTTGTATTTAGCAGGTACAAGGATAGAGAAGAGAATGAAAGGAAGGAGAGTTGTCACTCAGGTATTGTCCAGCATGCAGAAACTTTTATAAGTTGCCTAAGTTGATGAAAATGCGTAGACTGCATAGACTGTCAGTCCTTCATCAGTTGAGACTGAGCCGATCACAACACGTCTTCCAATTTTCTCTCACTTGGCCATGTTTCGCCATGCTTCTCCATATCTCCTTGTTATGAAATCATCCCACCTCTTTGGAGGCTGACTGCGTGGCTGTTTCTGTTCTCGTGGATACCACTCAGATATAGCTGTGGTCCATCTGTTGTTGCTGAGTAGGGCCACGTGTCCCACCCACCGCATTTTGCTGAGCCTGCTTTCAACCACAACATCTTGCACTCCAGACTGCTGCCTAATTATTTCGCTGGGGATGTGATCGTGGAGCGAAATGCCCCAAAAAATTTGTTTTTTGTTCATCTGCGTCGACAGTGACAGTTCTTCTTCTCTTCTATCTTTGCAGTGATGATCATGTTTATGCCATATAATACATGGAAGCACGAAAAGTTGGAAAAAAGATTTGCGAGTTGTTTTGCTGATTTTTTCCTTGGAGGATGTCTGATGATGCACCATCATCATTTTCCATTTTTTTTTTGGCGCCGACAGTTGCCCTTTCTGATCGTGGCGCATGTTGACAAATAAAAATAAATAAATATTTTTTTTTTTCATTAATGAAAGTTCTACAGAATGTAAATAGAGAATATATATATATAGGCATAGATTTTATATTTTCCTATTTTTTTTTACAGAAATTTAAAATTTTTTATTAATTTATTTCATCTTTCTTTCATTCTTTCTTTTCCAAAATAAAAAAACTAAAAAAAAAAACTAAAAAAAAAACCACTGAGCAGACTTCCTTCAATCTATATTAATTGAGAGAATTTTTTATTTTTCAAATTGAAAATAAAAAAAAAAAAAAGATGAGTTTTCTTCAGCACTGAGACTAGGATCTTCGTATCTTCTCTTATCTTGCAGCCTGTTTATGAACCAACAGAACAGGAGTATTGGAACAGTGTGCATCAGACACTACATCTATAACATAAGCATTACCTGACTGAAAGTGCCTGAATGAATGTAGATATCTACTTTCTCCAGTTCTTTCAATCAGCATAAAAAAATGCTAAAGCTCTAAGAAGAGCTAGACAGTGAAAGAAAAAGAAGAGCAGAAAGCTGCTACTACCCTAGCATTTTATTTTTCATTTATGCTTTTACTGACTTTATTCAATGATCATCAGTTTATTCCCTGATCAACTGTTTCACTCACTTTCATTCAACTTTTTTTCTCCTTCTTCTTTAAAGATTGAGAGCTCACAATTTTTAATTTATAAAAAAAGTCTAATAAAAAAACAATTTTTTAATTTTTAAATTTAAAAAAAAAAAAAAAAAAAAAATAAATAAAAAATAAATAAAAATCCTATCACATCACTACTGACTGACTAAATAATGAAAAAAAAAACATATAAAAAATGAATTTGAAAAAATATTATAAAAAAAAATTTAAACTAAAACAGTCACTACTTTCACAACTTTTTTTTTTTATTTTTTTTTTTTTTTTTTTTTATTCTTTTGTAGAACAAGAACTTTTGACACATACTTAGAGACAGCCAAATACTTCTGTGAATATCAGCTTGTCATGTGCAGCTTTGTCTGGTCACCTTGAAATCTCAGATTTCCCTCCTGGTTATAAAAGTTTCACTTATCCAATCAGTCTCCTGGTTTTTGCAAAAAAAAAAAGTTTTACTTTTAGGAGGGGTGGTTTTTTGTTTTGTTTGTTTTTCTTTTTTTTTTTAACTTTTTAATTTTCTTTCATTAGAAATTTTTGAAAAATTCTCTTCAATGAGTATGAACTTAGATTGCAGAAAGGGGAAGTCTGCTCAGTGTTTTTTTTAGTGCTGTGAGTTAATTTAGTTTTACCTATATGGAAAAGACCTTTAGAATGTAATACAGATGAAATCAATAGATTTTTATAGATTTCTGTAGCACGGAAAAATTCACTATTAAATTCTATGCCTATAGGAGCCATATTATTCTCTCTTACATTCTGTAGAACTATTCATTAATGATGTTATCTAAATTTTAAGTTTTACAGCCTACTCTTTAGTCCCTATTATGGCCTAGGCCCTGCAACTTGGTTTGCACTAAGCCCCATTGAAGGTAGTGGGGTTCTGTGGTGTCACAGTGATCTGTCTCTGCCTTGCCAGTGGCAGGATTGGGGCCTATAAACCTTTCTGATATATATATATATATAGGGCCCAAAATAGTACTCAAACTGGGTGGATGGGAGGGACAGGGGAAGTGAAATAATCACCTCTTGTTTGATTATAAAAGTGACGTACCAAATTAACCAAAAGCAGCACCTTAGGTGCAGTAATTCCTAAAACACACTATGCAGTGGAAGCTTTTTTGTTGTTTGTTGTTTTTAACATAATGGGTACTGCCATACAGTAATTCAGGGGTCCATTACCAGTCATGGTCATGATCTTTTATTAAAGTCAACTAGTGCTACTACTGTGGAGGCCAAGGATGAAATCTCAGCTTCATTGACATCAGTGACAAAACTCCACTTGATTGCTGAGAGGCCAGAATATCACCCCATGTACTTAAACAACGGAGAAAGTGTGTGCCTCACATCATTTGAGTGCTTCCTCCTGCTACTTTAAAGTGCATTGTTGATTGTCTCTGGAGGGGAGTAGCCCTCAGTTAGAGAGGGATGTTAGTTACCATATAGATTTAGGGATAAAGACCAGTGGAGGGATCCATTAGTCCCCGAAAGGCATGCAGAGTACTTCCTCCTTCCTGTTGGATAAATACAGTACTTTATTGTTAGTGTATATAGTACTTGGACATGGGGCTGAATGCATCACTGTGGAAGCTATATGTGAGGGTGGTAGAGGTATTGCTAGGTGAGGTCTAGTTTTTGTTTGCAAAGTAGTCATCGGTAGTTGGGTGGCAGGAAAAGTGAGAGATTAGAACAGGCTAGTGCCTTTGGATGAAGATCATGGTAGAAAATGGACAGGTAGTTGGCTGGGAGTGAAATTGGACTTGCAGGTGATTGTAAATGTAAAATTCTGAAAGTGTGATTAAATCAGAATAGGCTTAGGATATAAATCTTGCCACTTAATGGAAACTTTCCTGCCCTCAAACCCTTTAAGGCCTTGCCCGTTTCTTATGTAAGCAGTGGCAAGCATAGCAGAAAGGGGGATGACAGAGATTATGTAACACTTTAAAATGGACTTTTTCACTTTTGTTGTCAATTGAATTAGTGCTGGTGAATAGTGCACTTTCCTGTGTCCACTGCCCTGCCCACAAACACATACACTGCTGTCAGATTCAGAGTTAAACTCATCCAACACTATCCCCCTCCTCCTGCTTCTACCTCCAAAACAAAGGCTACACAGTTCTACCAAGACTTTTTTCCTTCTACAAAACAAAGGCAGTGTGGTTCTACTAAGACAGCTGTTTTTCCCTGAAATAAACTGCAGTTTTTGAGCCCATTCTATGGGAAAATGTCAACAATTTTTTTTTCTGTTGCTAAGCTCAACAATCAATGGGGCATTGAGTGGAGGAGGGTGGAAATTCATGACATCAGAAGTGATTTGTGTGTGGCCAGAAATATTCCTGGAAGTAAAATAGTTCAAAGTAATCTTCCGTTTGCCCATTTTCTCCCATAATTTAGATCTTTCCTAAGATCAAAATAAATACTTTTGCAGAATAAAAAAATGGAAGTATGTTTTTGTAGCCTAGACTTTTCAGTATATAACCTTAATGTGTCTTTACCAGTGCTTCTAAGAACTCCAGAACAGAATTGTTTGAAATAGCTTCATTTCCTGTGTTACCTTTTGACATTTTGGGGGTTAATTGCTAATGAAGCTAGGTGTGTTATCAACAGGCATTTCTCCTCATTCATCTTCCATGTCTTATTTTCATAGTGATTAGTCAGAAAAGTTATTATTGATTGGATTTAAATTAAGTATACTGCACCTATCAAGCACTTTAGCCTCCCACAAATACAGACCATAACTTTAAAATGGAAAGACACATTTTTATGCTTGAATTTCTGCAGATAGATGAGTTATTATTCAAATTTGCAGTATACAAGTTTTTGTGAGAAGAAGTTGTCAGCAAAAAATGAAATATAGGATATTTTGCACTTTTTCATAGATTCTAGGACTGGAAGGGACCTCGAGAGGTCATCGAGTCCAGTCCCTGCCCTAATGGCAGGACCAAATACTGTCTAGACCATCCCTGATAGACATTTATCTAACCTACTCTTACATATCTCCAGAGATGGAGATTCCACAACCTTCCTAGGCAATTTATTCCAGTATTTAACCACCCTGACAGTTAGGAACTTTTTCCTAATGTCCAACCCAAAGCTCCCTTGCTGCAGTTTAAGCCCCTTAGAGGCTAAGGTGAACAAGTTTTCTGCCTCCTCCTGATGACACCCTTTTAGATACCTGAAAACTGCTATCATGTCCCCTCTCAGTCATCTCTTTTCCAAACTAAACAAACCCAATTCTTTCAGCCTTCCTTCGTAGGTCATGTTCTCAAGACCTTTCATCATTCTTGTTGCTCTTCTCTGGACCCTCTCCAATTTCTCCACATCTTTCTTGAAATGCGGTGCCCAGAACTGGACACAATACTCGTGTTGAGGCCTAACCAGCACAGAGTAGAGCTGAAGAATGACTTCTTCTTTTATTATACCCATTTTTATCCAAAGATTTCTAAAGCAGTTTAAACATACGAGTCAGTTGTGTTTTCATACAAATCAAAATCAGTAACAAAGCTGAGAAAAGAACTCATGGTTCCTGACTTCTAGTTTTTCTGTTCCAATTACCTGATCTTACTCCCTCCAATCAAAATAACAAAATTGCATATTTTCATTCCAAGCACCGAACAAGGAAAGAACCGCCCCCCCACTATTTTTGGAGTCTGTCTTGGCATTAATTCTCAAGTTCTCTTCCATTGATGACTCCATGCAAGCTCTATCCTTTCTTCTCCTTTGTGACTTTGAACACACGTGGCTGTGATTCAGCTTGGTTTGCTTTATTTGCAAAGCATTTTGCATGAAATATGCAGTCATCCATGAATAAAGCTTCAGCCTTGAAATAGTCAGGGTGAAAAGCAGTAGAGTTCTTCCCTAGTCTAACCTTTTGCATATTCTACATTTTGCCTGAAGAAACTTTACATCTTGTATTCCCAGCTTGCCAGGCATGTGAAAATTGGAAAGAAGGAATGACCAGCTCGCCAAATTAGAAATACTGAACTTTGCAAAAGCCAAAGTGGCACGGCATACAGCTCTCTGTTGTGATGTATGGGAAATTAAAGTTCTCATTCTTGGTCCAAAGATTAGAACAACTGCATAAAATGAATATTACTTGAAGTTATTCTCATGTCAGACTGTAATATGAATGGAAATTATGCAGACTGAACCTAGACTCAGCGTTATTTAAAATTGTGCTCACTGAACCTGGAAAGCATTATTGAGACGACATCAAAACACTCCCTGGAATATCATCAAGTAGCCTTGCAAATTTGAACATTTGGGAAGCATTTAGACAGTGTAGAGCTTCAAAAATTTTCATGCATTATTTGCAAGTGAGTAATCTTTAATGGTGGAAAAGCTCAGTCAAGTGTAGTGAAATCAGAAGGCAGAGGTAGAATGGGAGTTGATTAATCATTCTGAAAAGGTGCAGTCACTGCATATACAGGAGAGAGAACTGGTTAGCTTTCAGGCTGTGTCCAGCAAGATAGAAAAGGTAGTTTTATTGGCTTTCCTCTGCATTAGCAGAGTAGTCTTACTTATGCCAAACCATGGTTTTCAAACTGTATCAGGGCCAGCTTCATATGCTAAACTTTACATCATCTATTTGGTGTCATCTAACACAAGTATTGTAAAGGAGTTTGTGGAAAGGGTGGGAGGGGCACTATATATTCGAATGAGATGTGAAAAAACTGCTGGATTTTGAAAGTACATTTTAAATATGGACTGTGTAAAGAGTAGTAGTTCTTTCTTATTGGGTCATTTCTACTTTGCCAAACATTTTCTAGTTAGTTTTGAATATTCCAAGTAGCTACCATAGTCAAAGCACTGGCAAGGTAGAACCAAGACTCCACTCACTTGCACATCGGGGGTGGAATATGCCATCCTCTGAGACTGCTCTCCTCCCTACATAGCTACCTCCCATCTGGTTAGCCAGTGCTAGGGAGTAAAGGGAAATGTAACATATCCCTTTACTTCCTTGTACAGCCACCAAAATGAGTCACAGTCTGGCCCAAAAGTAACAGCGCAGCCTTTTAATCCACATCATTTAGACTCTTTCATTTGTATTGAAAAAAAGATAGGCATGTAATGATTTATCCTAATCATGTTTCACCTATCCCAGATGTTTCAAGTAACGGGTAGGTCCATGTGCCAGGCACTGCAATGAGCATAATATAAATGCCTGTAGACAGAGGTAGTAGATTCATGCCTCAAGAGCAGAGATGACGAAACTTGAAAGGGGAGGTTCATGAAAGTGTGCCCGAAGATGTTTGTTTTCTTCCCATAAGCTTCCTGGGCCAAGTAATAAGTGCAACAGACGCTCAGGGTTAGAAAACATTGGCACCATTTGTAACTGGATCACTGCAGTAATGCCCTGGAGCATTACACCTCCATTACTCCTCATACAGGACACTATCTTCAGTGAAGCAATTGAAGCAGTAACAAATACTGAATGCGGGCCAAGGTTGAGTAAGTGATGCTTCCCCTGGGTGCCCTTATTTGAGTATTAAGCAATCTATCTGCAAGGGCTGTACGGCCAGTGAAGAGAGAGCTTCTTCGTTCAGAAGAGCAGGTGTAAACAGAGAAATGTCTTTGTTGGCAGAGAGGATGCTACAAAAGCCAGATTCCAAGAGCAAACTCAGTTATAATTAGATATATTACTGAAGCTCTTCAGAAAGTTTGAGGCTCCCAACTGGAATATTGAATGCTATTTCTCATCTTTCAGGGAGAGGCTGCTTTTTGCTTAAATTCAGAAGCATAAGCCATGTCTTCCATATGATTATGTGCTGTGCAGAGAACCAGAAGTCAGTAAAATAGCATGAGACAACACAGTTTTCCCCATTAATTTTAATAAAATATATTCTCGCCATGGCTGCTCTCATGCAGTCAGTCAGTCCCCTTTTAATCTAAAAATGGAGAGAAATAGGGAGCAATACAGGCTGAGCATAAAGAAAGGATTGTACTTGTGTGGCTCTGTATCTGAAGAGCCAGGTGAAACTGAAAGACAAACATTGATAACGGTGATATTTTTAGCTCAAGTTGACACTGTAATTAAGCATACTTCATTGCTGATGATTTACAATAAAGGCTTCTGGTAACTTGATAATTACAATTAAATATTTAATACCCTAGAGGTATACTGCCAACTTCTCAAGAGACAAAGTAAACAAACATAGTCTTTCTGTCCTCTGAAGACATTCATAGTGTAATTGGTGAAATAAATGATATAATAAGAGTAATGAATAGCACAAAGGATGCAGATCCAAGATTAGAGGGACCTGATAATTAATTTTTAAGATTACTCATCTTGTGAATTCTGTGCATGTTTTAGAAGAGGCCAAATTATCACGGTGCCAAAAAAGAGAGCACTGCAGGTAATTGTTAACACAATTTATTTTGGCCATAGCCTACGTAACATAATGTTCACTAATATTATGACTGTTAGACTTCACCTACTAATAAAGCTCTTTGGAAATGATTGTTATGAATTAAAAAGGCATTTTTATAAATATGTGAGGCACCTGGGTGTTTGCTATGTTGTATGCCGCTTTGTAGATGATATGCAAGGGAACATACACTGCATGTGAGTATGCAAAAGCCTTGTAATAATTTCTTGTTGTCTTACTGCTTTTTGTCTTAGCACTGCATGCAAAGATTAATGCCATTTTGGGCTGGCGTTAGATGTAATGCTTAGTACCTTCCTGTGCATGTAGCAGTTGTCTCCTAATACCGATTCAGGCTATTGCAGTTTCCAAGTTCATTTTGTCCACAGTCTCCTTCTTTCTTCATTTTACTCAGAAGAATATGGTTGCATCTCCTGTTAAACATATTCACCTAAAGAGATGGGAAAGATGAATTTGAGTACTTATGGGTCTACTAGTATATTGTTCCTATTTGCTTACATATGTAGAAATCAAACAGTATCTGTTCATAGGCTCTCTACACATTATTGTCATCTCATTTACATTTTTGACTAACCACTTGAGATACCCACGGAATATCAGATTAATTCTCCATTTACATATCTTCATTCAGTAAACCCTTCAGGGAAACCTAATCATTTCGATTAACCTCCCAAAACTTTTGAGGGAAGTTAAAGACTGCTCATTAGAATGGATTTGACTGCTAATTTCATTACAACTCTACATTGTCCTTGAAATAACCTTGGCAAGCTCTCTCTCTCTGTCCATCTGTGTGTGTGTGTGTGTGTGTGTCTCTCTCTCTCTCTCTCTCTCTCTCTCTCTCTCTCTAGACAATTTACTCTTTAATGGCTTCAGAGTTTGGTGGGTATCAAGTCACATGATCAAAAATTGTACTCAGAGTGTATACAAATGAGTGATAGATTTTTTCCAATAGTCAATCCAGATGGGTGAATAGGTGAAAATACATATTCTGGAAAATTGTGATGCATATCAGACATTCTCCTATATTATGTGGGTGCTTCACAGCTAACAATAGACTGGGTTCAGAGAGAGGCACCTTTGCATTCTATTCCGTGTTGGATAAAAGTGAATATAGATATGTTGGTAGCAAGTTATGAACACAGTGTACTAAACCAGTATTTGTCCTCTTGCTTGGACAAACTTGACCAGCTAAGGCTCTAATTCAGCAAATAACTCAAACATGTGCTTAACTTTAAATTTTAAACACTTTTGTGGTTTTCTAAATAAAATTTTAAAATATTGAAACAAAGTTATTTTGAACAAAAAAATCAAACATTTTGTTTCAAAAAGTCAAAACAAAATGTTTTGATATTGGGGGGACTATTTTTATGACTTTTTGGGGGGGGCTGGGACAATTTGACCAAACTGAAGCAAATTCATGAAACATTTCTGTTGTCAAACCTGCTATTTTTAAAATGTTTTGTACAAAAAAGTCACTTACCTCTCCTAGGTTGATGAGGGGAATGGCAAAAGAGCTTATCTTACAAGAGAAGATTAAAAAAAAAAACTTGGCTTGTCTAAGTCTAGCAAAATGAAGGTTGAGAAAAGGATATTTGTGCTCTCTCTAAATCTATGGGGGTGGGGAGGAAGGGGGCTAAGCAACAGGAAGGGCAAAGATCTATTTAAACTAAAGAACAATGTTGGCACAAGACAAATGTATATAAATTGGCCATGAATAAATTAGCTGGAAATTAGAAGAAGGTTTCTAACCATCAGAGGAGTGAGGTTTTGGAGCAGCCTCCCAGTAGATGTAGTGGGTACAAATAATCTGACTAGTTTTAAAATTGAATTTGAGCAATTTATTAATGGGATTATATGATGGGGTGGCTTGCGATATCAGGGGTCCAGACTCAATGACCCAGAAGGTCCCTTCCAGTCCTCTGTTCCTTTCCTGGGTTGGGACCTCAGTCCAGAAAGATTTTGAATGCAGTTCAGATATTGTTTCTTTATACAACCGCAGGCCATGTATGATCAGAGCACAGTCCACATTTGCTAAAAGTCAATCTTTTAGACTTGAGTTAGTTCTTTCCTTTAATTTGGTCAACCTATTTTTTTTTAAATCACCTGCTGTTTAATGATTAATGAGGCAGCCTATTTCAGTAATCTTTGAGATGAACCAAAATAATGTTTTTCATTTTTAATTTAAAAGCAGCTCACTGGAGAAGAACATTCCCTCCCAGAGTATTTAAATGACAGAAAGAGGGAATAAATTATGGAAATGTCATTGAGTTTTCACATACAAATCCATTTATTTATCTTCATTATAAGTTAATTTATCTAGTCTGTTTCAATTATAAATGTACATATATTTACATACATCACTGTAGTAGCTCAGTAACTCCCCAAACTGTACTAAGAATAACAATAATCCAGAAGTAACTTCAAAGGTAGCAGATTGCCACTTCCTTCCCCTGCCTCCCCCCCCATACTCGTTCATCTTATCCTGAAGCTTGTAAGATACTTTCTTGTATGCTTCTGAATTGGCCAAGCATAATATCCATCCTTACACTTATTAATGTGAGACTGCAAGCTACTGATAATACAGGACAAAGGATGCCAGCATGTAATGTCATGGAGCCAAATTTTTCAGTCCATACTAGGGCCAAACACCCAGTGACCACAGTGAATGTTTTGCCTGGGTGAAGAGTGTAGGTTTTGACATTGGACTGTAAACTATGTACAGAACATATTTAACTGTATTTGTAAACCACAATTTACAGTTAGTGTGGTATATTCATAATTAGTATAATACTTGCAGCATATTGCCAGTAAATGTGTACAAAAGAGGCAATGCATTGAACTGGAAATTTATGAACAAAGATACATCATACTAAATGTTGAATCATAGAAATCTAGAGCGGGGCTAGATGAAACATCATCTAGTTCATCCCCCTATGCTGAGGCAGGACCAAGTATACCTTTCAGGTGTTTTTCGAACCGGTTTGCAAAAACCTTCAGTGATGCGGATTCCATAACCTCCTTTGGTAACCTGTTCCAGAAGAACAGATTCCTGAGGCTTCTCCCATTTAATTTTGTGGGCCACCACTGTCCTTTCCGGGACTGGACAATGGATGAGTATTTGATGCTGGTTTCATGTAAATAACTTGCTTGAGAGGTATCCCCTACCTGCCTGATTGCTTCACTGCCCTGTTGTGAAGTGATGGTAAAGTTACCCCACAGTTACAGTTTACAGTTGTCTGTATATACGCATACATACACACATTCATAACCCTGGTCTGTATACATGTCTGATAATTACAAAATTCAGAACATCAAGCTTTCATAAAAGACCTTGCTCAATATGTTTCTGTAGGACAGTAACACTGTACACAATCAGTTGATTTAACTGCTTATTTGGGGGGTTTAAACCTCCCTTTCTCAACTTGGGATGTCTGGATCCTGATTGTCCCAGAACCATTTTGGAATTAGAGCTTCCAATAGAATTTACGGATGGGTCCACTTTAAAATTTCATTCGATTACACTGCTCTACAGCCAAAATGCTTCTGAAATAAATGTAGTCAAACTTTACTAATTCTGGGTCACTGAGAACGAAAATGATGCTTAAAATTGTTGATTGGCTCTAGTTTTCAAGTTATGCTATTGGGTCACTATATATGACCCTTGACTTGGGAATAGCAGAGGATAAGTGAGTTATAAAGGGAAGGGATCTCAATTTAAACCAGAAATGACTAAAATACATCTTTGACTGGATCTATGAATAAATCTATGACTGGGTTTGGACAGTACTTGCTTTTTAGGCAAAACAATGAATGATGCAATCTGAAGCTGGTATTGCGTCATACATGATATGAATTGTATCATGTTATTCCTAGAAGTCATGGATGATGCAATCCTAACGAAGCTTACATCACTCTGCTGAACAAATTGCCCTATATCAGCTTTAGAAATCATACAGTGTCGTGCTCTCTTATTTGTCAGTGTTTGATTTCGCAAAGGGACACATTTCTGTTTAGCCAAAGTGAGCAGAGATGCCTCGTATTTGTGTGAACAGTGCAGATAACTTCTGCTATGTTTGTGGTGAAGTGACTTTTGCATCACAAAAGCGCAGTATAACCACTATGGTTAAGAAAGCCTATCACCTTTATTTTGGCTGCAAAATTGGAGATCAGGACAAGAGGTGGGCCCCACACATATGCTGCAACACTTATGCAACAAATCTTCGCCAGTGGTTGAACAGGAAAAGGAAATGTATGCCTTTTGCAGTGCCAATGATTTGGAGAGAGCCAACAGATCATACCAGCAATTGTTACTTCTGCATGGTGCCTCCAGTTGGGAAAGGTGTGTCAAAGAAGAAAAAGTGGACTGTGCATTATCCAAACATTCCATCAGCTATACGCCCAGTACCCCACGGAGAAGGACTGCCGGTTCCTGATGCACCAGAATCAGTCTCACTTGAGTCAGACGAGGAAGAGGATGAAATTTGTGGTCCTGAGCCATCAATGTCACAGGACCCACATTTTCTCCCATCCTCCTCCTCTGAACCACACCTCATAACACAAAGTGAACTGAATGACCTTGTCAGGGATTTGGAACTACCCAAGAGTAAGGCAGAGCTGTTGGGCTCCAGACTACAGCAGTGGAATCTCCTGGCAGGTGATGTTAGGGTTTTCATGTTCCGTGACCGTCAAAAGGATCTTGTCCCATTCTTCTTCATGGAAGGTGATCTTGTAGCCTGCAACAACATCGATGGTGTGATGGCAGCCCTCAACATCGTTCACGATCCAGATGAGTGGAGACTGTTCATTGATTCATCGAAGATGAGTCTTAAAGCTGTTTTACTGCATAATGGCAATGTTTTGCCATCAATTCCAGTTGGTCATGCAGTCCATATGAAGGAAACCTATGACAACATGAAACAACTTTTGAGGTGCATAAACTATGACCAACATCAGTGGCAGCTTTGTGGCGATTTGAAGGTTGTTGCTCTCTTGCTTGGTCTGCAGACTGGATACACAAAGTACTGCTGTTTTCTCTGCGAATGGGATAGTTGTGCAAGAGATTCCCACTACATCAAGAAAGATTGGCCACTCCGACAGTCATTGGAACCTGGGAAGAAAAGTGTTCAGCATCCACCACTTGTTGAATCAAGGAAGATTTTGTTACCACCCTTACACATCAAGCTGGGTCTGATGAAGAACTTTGTCCAGACCATTGACAAAACACAAGCAGCTTTCAAGTACCACCGTGGAAAATTTCCAAGGTTAAGTGAAGCTAAGATAAAGGAAGGTGTCTGTCATGGGTCTACCCTCACTTGAAACTGGGGGGTTTCAAGGTGAGGACCCGCATGCCACCATGTCAAAGGTCTCACCCCCACTTGGAACTGTTGGGCTCCAATGTGGGGACCTGACTTGGTTTCCCTCTAACTAAAATCCTAGTTTAGATCTAGTAAGCTGCCACCACTCAATCAGGAAATGTGGATTGAGACACAGTCCTTCCCCTTTGTTGGTCCTCAGATTCGTGAACTTCTTCGAGATGATGCATTTGACCATGCACTGCATGGCAAGGAAAAGACGGCATGGAAAGCCTTCTAGTTAGTGGCAATAAATTTTCTCGGAAACAACAAGGCAGACAACTACAGGTTGTTGGTGGAAAACCTCCTCAAGGCATACAAAAGCCTGGGTTGCAACATGTCACTAAATATACATTTTTTGCACTGTCATCTAGATTTTTTTCCACCGAACTGTGGAGCAGTGAGCAACGAGCACGGCGAGCGATTTCACCAGGACATTGCAACAATGGAGAAACGCTATCAGGGCAAATGGAGCCCATCAATGCTTACAGACTATTGCTGGACAGTGACAAGAGATGCTCCATTTAATGAATACAAGAGACAAGCCAAGAAGCGCCAAGTAGACACTGAATAGGACTAAACTATGTACATAATAGTTTTTTGCCTTTTTGTTTCATAATAAATTTTAGTTAGATAACCCTTTTGCTGATTTTTAAAGTGTTACATAAACAGCACAGGTGAAATATTATCATGTAAAGCAACCATAAACACATGAAAAGACCTAGGTTTACAATTTATGATTAAAACTCTACTATCTACACAATATACATAGACATCAAATGTAAAAACTTAAATACCTTAGAAACAGTAGCCAATCAGTTGTTTTAATTGTCGTATTTGAATTCAGCACATCAAAATACATAATAAATAGCACATTTTATCTCTGAAGCAGATGACTTCTCAAAAATTGTAGACCAGTGTTATTAATAGTATTTGTACTGCAGCTTGGGCGTCCTAGTCATAGACCAGGACCCCATTATATTGCGTTCTTTAAAAACACAAAATAGAAAGCCCCTGCTGGTATAATTTTTTTTTTCTAACCGTTGCAACAAAACACATGAATGGGGAAAATACTTCACACAACTTTCTTCAGTCTCAAAAATCCTTTGGATTAGTGTGAGAGCAGAGGTTCAGGTCAGTTCATAGTTTAACTAAGCCAGTTCATCCATTGCTATTTATAACCCCCTAAAATAAAATGACATTTCATTTGAAAATTTGTTAAAATTAATATCTCTACGATAGGAGTTTTGAACAACTCTCACACAATTTTACAACTATAGCTGTGCACCATTTGTATGCATTTGCAACCACATGGTGTCTACTACCTGATTTACTACTTGCAAATTCAGTTTGCACGTACACATTCTCTTTTGCAGACACACAAAAATGTGGTTGCAAATTTAGAACCCAATCCTTCAAACACTCACTAGTGGCCCACTGTTTACTGTCATGAATAGTTTCACTGAAGCCAAATGTATTGCTCTTGGTAATGAGCACTAGTTCTGGTTTGCAGGATTAGGCCTTTAAACAGTGCAATGAGATTCCTTTGAAAGTAGATTTAAAAGTGGAGACATCCAGGTTTCCAACTCTAGGGGAAAAACAACTAAAACATCAGACACTCCATTTAAAACTTTGAACAAAGTAAGGGTCATGTCTTTGATCCACATACTAGAGGGTCATGTCTTTGATCCACATACTGATCTTCTGCTCATACTAATAGAGATTGTGTGTGTGGATTGAGGGCAGCATAGGTCCTTTCTGATAGGAAACATCTAATATCTGTTTAGAGACACTTCCATTGCTCTTGCTCTGATTAAAAAAATAACTGGTATCCTGGTCAGGCATTTATGTTTCCAAACAACTACTACCCTTCCTTCACCAAATTCATCTTAAAGGACAAACAGGAGAATTCCTGCTTTGGTTAGTCATTGGATCTCGGTATACAAACACAAATGATAGGCCAAATTATTCCCTGTTGTAATTCTAGTGGAGTTCAGTGAGTTATATCAGGGATTGATTCATCCCAATATTTCCTATTTTAGTTTGAATGTTGTATTTAGTTGAAGTACAAATAAAGAGGATAACCATAATTAAAAATGAGAACATCAAAAAGCTTTTGAAATTTTTAAAACCTAATTAAACATTTAAAAATGCAGTATAGAAACAAGGCTACAAAAGACACATTTGATTGTTTCTGCTGCTTGATGGAACATTTTAAAGCTTGTGTAACTGAATGACTAATGAATTATTTGTAAATGTAACAAAAGAAACAAAGGAACTATATACTCAATGTTCCATATTTATGTTAAATGGCCCCTCTCTCTGGGGGGAAAAAGATTGTGCCAATACATTTTAATTGGCAGTGCAGTGCAAAGGACAGTTTATACACCATCCTGCTCTGAGTACTGAAGAATTAAAGCACCTTTTTTATCCCCCTGCAAAACTGAGGATTGGAAAATAACTTCTGTTGTACAGCAAAGGTGCAGACTTCTACTATAGACCTTAGTTCTTTTCAAAACAACCATTTATTAAGAAACTGGGAGAACTAACAAGAATAGTGGAATTTTGAACCAAATAATCCTTATAACCAAGCTTCTCACCAACATAATCCACTTGCCCCCAAGGAAGATCAGATCTGCACCATGAGGTATGACCCCCTTCAGGAGCTTTGTGGGCTGAGCAGCCTCAAGAGCTCTCTCTTCTGTATATTGGCTTCAGGGGATTGATTTCTCTTCTCTCCATCTGCTTGGCACACCAATAGGATCAGACCACCATTATGTTCGCCCATTTCTCTGTGCCTTTGTTTCATCTGATGTATTGCCTCTACTGGTCTGATTGGCTTTCATTCATTGACTGCTTGTTGGCCTGCTTGACTGCCGTTTTAAATGTGATTTCATCTTAACCAGCTCTTACCCCCATGTTACCAACATGGTTTTGCTGGCTGTTAATCACTGGCCATCTGCTCCCTTTCATTTTCCAATTCCACCTTCCCATTTCATTATTTCTCCATCTCTTCTCTCCTCCCTGTTCCTCCACTCTCCCTCTGTATTTGCTGTTTCCCTCTTCAAGCTTCCACTCCAACTATTGTACCTTTACTCTCCTGCCTTTAATAGCGCATGCCTCTACCCCTTAGCGGCAGCAATTACTTCCCATGTCTCTTCCCCACTCCCTCTGTCCCATCTCCAACACACACACAAACTCATATTCCATAGATAGCGCTCCAACAAACTGATTGCAGTTCATGCTATCTCTTACTTGCCCTCCTGCCTCCCCTTGAAACCTGAGTTTCCACCTCTATCATTGACTCTTCCTATATGATGGTATCTCCTCCTCCCATACATCACCTTCTCTTGGCAACACTGGTCTGATGCTTTTCCATGCCTGCTACTTCTGATCCTTGCCCTCCCATTTCTTCAGCTCCTTTGAAGTATACTTCTCTGCCTCTTCTCTTCCATCTCTCTCCATCATCTGGATTCCTCTTCCATCTTCCCCTCTAAATTTTACTCCTGTCTGTCCCTCTTTCTCTCTCCACCACTTTCCACCTCTTGTATCTGGGATGACATGAAACTCTTGGTGAGGACGTCTCTATTCCCACTGTTTCCTGGTCCTCTTCCTTACCTCCTGATTTGACCTTTGGCTCTGGATTGACTCCACCACACACAATGCCAGGTTATGCCCTAGACCTAGTTTTTATCTGCTCTGTCTCTGATCTTTCCCATGCTGAATTCTCTCCATCCAGCCGCCACCTCACCACTATCAGCACTGTTTGCTTCCCTTGGCACCTGCCCCATCTTGTACTGTCCCTGTGATCTTCAAGCCACCAACTAGTCTGATGCTCTCTGCCCCCTTCAAGGAGGCCTATAAACCCTTATTCGCCTTACCTCCATCCCAGTAACTTACCTAAAAGATGTATATTTTAAAAATAAGTCCATAATGAATCATCGAACTAATTCAACATGCCCCTAACTCAGAAGGGAGACAGTGTGGCCTAGAGAATAGAACACTGGACTGGGGTAATGAAACATGGGTTCTATTCCTGGCTGTGCCACTTGCCTGCTGGGTGACATTTGACAGTCACCTCATCCTTCTATACCTCAGTTTCCCCATCTGCAAAATGGGACTAATACTGACCTTTGTGTATCAGTAGATCTCAGTGCAATTTACAATCTCGTATAGAATTTTTATTATTAATAATAATTAATAATCCTTCTTTAGAGAATGGCCCAGGCTTTCATACCTGTCACCCACTTATGCATAATGAGAGAATGAGATACATTTTTTCCATCAAGTCTTTCTCTTGCCATCCAGTGCTATGGTCATTCCCATTACTAGTGTTTTCACAACAAGAAGGCATATTTCTTAGTCCCTTCATTTGATAAATTTGCCAGGAGCAAGAAAAATCAGTCTGATATGAAAGTGTGAGGGAACTAAAATCTCTGCAGCCACACATGTTCAGTGAGGTTGGGCACAGCACATATTTGCCACAGTTGGAAGCTATTTGAACCAACAACCCACAAAACCAAAGAATATTTACTCAGGTATCTGAATATCTTTACCATTATCCAGAGATATGGTTCATTTCATCTGTGTGATGACAGCACTGCTCATATTTTTATAAGTGGCTGCCACGAGAGTGTCTTCCTTAGCTTGTCATAAACACGGTGGTTAAAATCTTGGCCGTATTGAACTCAATGCCAAAACTCTCTCTGACTTCAGTTCCACCATAAGTATCAGGTCTGCATGTGCTTACAGTCAGCCCCCTGGGGAGAGAATGAGTGAGTGATCCACATGTCATAGATCTGTAGTCAAGTTGCTTAGTGCACTATGGGAAGGCGCTCAGATACTGTCGTGATGAGGGTAGTGTAAGAACCCATATAGAATAGAATGGGAACTGAGGAATATATTTATGTGTTTTCCCCTTTAAACAAAAATGCTTTCATTGCCACAACCAACGGAGGAATCAGCACCACTGAAGGCAAGACATCTGGAATGCGAGGACGGAAGTAGAAACACAGATTCCCTCACATTTTACCAGGTTTGTCCAAAGTAATAGATTCCATTTACGTTGAAAACATGTTACTTGTACAGCCTTACTTGCAGCTAATTTTGAGCATTACAGAGACAAACTGAGGTTTAGATCAGAAACCACAGCCAGGCTGAAGACAGGAAGAATAAACTGAAGTCACTTACAGGTTAAGAACATCCATTTTAACAATACAGGGGCAAAATTCTGCCCTAGATTGCTCCTGCACAACCCCTCTGAAGTCAGCCTGGCCCCACAGCTGAACACCACGCTGCTCAATGCTGCTTGCTGGAAAGTTGCTTTTGAACTAGCCTCCAAAGAGCTTTCTAACTTTCATTTGATTTGTGAGGCACTGTACGAATTTTTCTTTTCAAAAAATATATTATTTTTTCATTACATACTGTGTAAGTCATTTTTCTCTGATAAAACCTGCTCTGTAATAACCTTGCTTTTCTGGTCCTTGGTTATATCACATAATATCAAATTATAAATCCTTCTTTGTAAGGAACAATAGAAATCTCTCCTTTTTTAACAGTCCTCCCAGGAAGAGAAACACAAATGTATTTATCAGGTTTTGCTGCCTAATCAGAGCCAATTGTGAAGAAAAAAAGAAATGAGTTTTTCCTTATTAAGAAACTATATCAAACTCATAGGCTGTAATTTTAATTGGGATTGAATACATTCATGTTTAATATTCCTTACATGTCTAATGGTTCTCACAGTGGTGGTGGCGGCGGCATACATCATTCACCAATTTCCCTTGGAATACCACCAAATAGTACGAGGTAACTCTATTGGAAACAATGTGGTGTAACCTATTACTAGCGTCACAAGAGAGCCTCTTTATAACGTTGTCAATAATTTATCTTACCATTCTCAGTATGTTATCTACTCTGTATCTTTCACACTACTTGTCTCTGAAAATGGCATGCAAATCATTTTCTTGGTGTCTATGGGTTATAAAAATGTAAAAGCGCCTTAAAAATTATGAACATTTATTTAACTAACGAAGCAGTTCTGGTTTCTTGGGTACCTAATGTTTCTTTTCTTTCACTTAAATGGTGCCTTAGGGCATATTTTCCCTAAGGAATGGAATACATCTCTTAGGTAAAAACATACTTATTTTAAAGAAATATTCTAACAGTAGAAGGGCATCAGAAACTAAATCATCACATGCAATCCAGAAGGCAGATTTCAAATATGTGGCTTAAACAAAGGATTACGTTAGCTGTTATGTGGAAGTATTGATCTATTCTGTGCTTCCATATTCCAAATAGCACTTTATAATGGAACTGTACCATTTTGACATTAGATAACTGGAGGTCCAGAAGGGGGCAGTATTTGTAAACAAGGAGTCTAATCTTGTGGTCCTTACACAGGAAAAATTCTCACTGTGGTCTGTTGGAGTTAGATCTTAATAAGGATCACAGGGCCAGACTCAAGGGCTTTTCAGGTCAAGAGGTCTAATTTGGGGCCAAAACATTTAACACCTTATCATACTAGTGAAGCATTACTGACCTGTTATTAATGCTGATTTCCTAATTGTAAGTTGTGACGGAGTGGGGAGTAGTGACCTGGGAATGTTGTGTGGGAGTTTTACTGGTACTGTCTGCATTGGTGCTGGATGATGGTGGGATATCAGGGTGTGACGTCACTTGAGAGATGATTCTGAGCACGTAACCTGGGCCCAGGAGGGGCCCGGTGACACCTTCTGCCCGGGAAACTGGACAAAGGCTGGAGGAGGGGCCGGGGTGTGTGGCTGAGTGAGACGGCTTGAGGGGGTTTCAGTTCTGGAGCTGGCTGGGAAAATGGAGGGAGGCCCAGCACAGGGATCTGGGCTCCCTACTCCCCAAGATGGATCTGACTGAGGGGATCCTGTTTTCTGAACCCACAAACTCTGTTTTGGACTGTTCCTCTCATCTAATAAACCTTCTGTTTTACTGGCTGGCTGAGAGTCACAGTGAATTGCAGGAAGTTGGGGGTGCAGGGCCTTGACTCCCCTACGCTCCATGACATAGATCAAGGGATTACTTATGTCAATGCTCAGCAGCCTATGTAAGGGGTTCACCTAGTCTTTATTTCCACGTCTGAATTTTTTAAGATCAGGTCAAAAATTATTCAGATTCATAGATGTGATAAGTGCCATGGAGCAGCCTCCTGAAATGTGGATCTAATAAGCATATTATTTCCCCTATCTGCACACTCAATATTGTTAGTAGATAAGCTGAAAAGATAAACTATAGAGATGAATTTATAAAGCAACCCAATGTTAAGGCTGCAAAGTCAAGCTTGCAGAAGTTAGAAAATGCTCAGAATAAATTTTGCCCGCCTTAATGCAGCCCTCTTGTGTGTATGCATTATGATAGTCTTTAATTACATGATACATTTAATTCTGCAGCTCCTTGCAACATTTATTGCACATGATGGGTGGGTGAATGAGGTTGCAAGAAGAGAAAGGATGCATATTGTCACAAGAATGTTTTCTTGTTTTTCAGGCACTGGGCCACAGGAGATGGGGTTGTTTTTTGATTTGGTGGTGGTCAAGATTCTATTATAATGCATAAATACCAGGAGGCTGAATGAAAGTTGCATGGGCTGCCTTATACTTGCATTTCCTAACTTTTTAGTTCATAACTGTGCAGCCTTAACACTTAAAATGGTTTAGCTGTTTCTCAAAATGGTACAGAATTTTTTTTTGTTTTTGCTCATATTAAAAAATTCCAGCAATAGTTTCACTGAAAAGCTCTAGTGACACCATGCTTTATAGGAGAGATTTCATATTTGGCAGCTGTGTAGCCTTTTCGTCAGGGATGTGCCTTTGAAAAACTACAGTTCATATATGTAGAGACTTATTAGATTTTAGAAGCTAACCTCCATGAAGGTTCCATCTGCACTGGGCATGCTCCAGCATGGGGCTGAGCAGGACTTTCCATGCAATTGCAGCTCTGGTCTGCTGTGGGTTGTGAGGAGTCCAGGGAACTGAATGGAGAAGGGAGCCTGTCTCTCTCCTGTTCAGAATGGCCCTCCTGCTGGGCCCAGGCAGCCTGGAGGAGGAAGCTACCTGATTCAGAATGCAGAGAGGACAAGAGCTAAATATGAAGAAGGTTGCGTGGAGGGGAGCAGACTGGGATTGGAGGCTGGCAAGGGAGGATCGGGGAATGGACTGGCTGGACAAGGAGACTGGGAATGGGTCTGAAAGCAAGAGGTGGAGATGTGGTCTGGTACTGATAGGGAGACTGGTATTGGCTAGGCTAAAATACTGGAAAAGGGAGATTGAGATCGGGTGAGGAGCCAGGGGAGGGACTGAAAATGGCTAGGTAAGGAGAGGGGAGAAAGATTTGATAAGGAGCCAGGATATGGGAGAGAACTGGCACTATCTGGGCAAAGAAACTGGTACAAGGAGCTGTAAAATGGGGAATACTGCCCCCTCACTCACAGAGTGGTTGTGAAGATAAATTAATATTTGTGAAGCACTCAGGGAAAATAATAATGAGCACCAGAGAAAAGCCCATGAAGAAATTAATAATTCTGTCTTCAGAGCCAGGTTTGAACAGTGAGCAGTAAATAACGCAAGGGGGCACCTTTTTGAATAGGGAGAAAACAAAACATTGAATAGCTGTTAAGTGAGAACTGCCCATTCTGTGAACTGAATGAGGAAGGGTTCCTGTGGAAAAAATAGTATGTGATCATGTAATTAAAGAGTGTAGCATACTACATACACAGAAGAGGGCTGAATTAAGGTGGTATCAGCATGTAGGATTTTGTGTGTGTGTGTCTGAGTGAATTCCTAGGTTTTTATAAAAGCAGATTGAAAACACAGAAAATTCCTTAATCAGCAGGGTTGGAATCTTTAGTTCCACACTTGAGCTAATGGAGTAACAGATAGGAAATGCCAGAATTAAGGTTGCCTGTGCAATCTAACCTTTGTGTGCTTGACTTTCCTACCTTAATAATGTTCTTTTTACTTAGTCTTTGGGGGTAATATAGACACATACAGACTCACACATGTCCATAGAGTATTTTTATATAAACAGAATTTAAACAAATTATTTCCAGTGCTGTAAATATTTCCATCTGTTATTAATGCTAATTTACTTAACAATTCTCATACAAAACTAATTGGCCTCTTTCCTTTTGGGGTTGATTCAACCAAAAAAATACAGCTAATACAGCACAAAGCCATCAAAGCAAATTTTTCGGGGCTTTGGCAGCTTGTGAGGGCTTCTATGCAGCAGAATCCAGCAAGACTATTTTAAATTGTGCCCTTAGTGGGTTTAGGGTTTTTTTTTTAAATGAAAAATATAATTACGTTAAAAAATGATTATTACATTGTGGAAAAACAATAAAAACCAACCAACCACACACATCCACAACCCAGCAACCTAAGTCCTGGGCGAAAGGGACAGAAGTTTCATTCTCTTTGTGCTCTAGTGACCTTCCTCCCCATGCACTGCTATTACACGCTGTCCTAGGTCTTTTGCATTTATTTCTATGCTTAGATAATAGACTTCCCAGCTGTGTTACAGAACAGCACAGGAAGTCTCTATTCTGTAGGTAAACAATTACAAAAGCCTCAAATGGTCCAGTCTTTTTTGTTGAAAAAGCTGTGGTTGTCTGTTAGAGTGGTTTAGCTATTTCAGATTTTTAGTCAATACAACATGAGATGCACAAATTGCTAGTCTGCTCAGCTCTGAACAATACAATAGAAGCTAAAAACTGTTTCACTTGGAAAAATTAGTAGAAACGTCTGTTCTTTGTATAATTTCAGTAATCTCTAAACCTCCATTATATGCATTCTTAATAAAACACAGTTTACAGTCAAATAGATAATCAAATTGTTTATTCTCAAAAACCCAATTCAGAATTTTGCTGTTTCTCATCTAGACACATTTGTCTCAACATGGATTTTCAATAATACAAGTCTTCTTGTAGAATTAGGGTTGTTTACAGAGAGTTTTCTCACTATATATTGGATGTGATATGGATTTTATGGGGAATGAAAAGTTTTATCTTCTTGTTTTTTAGCTCATTTAGTTTCCTCTCTTGTCTCTAGTTATTTAGATTTTCTGAGAACAGAGAATTGGATCCAAACCCCAGTGAAGTCAGTGGAAAGGATCCCATTGACTTCAGCTGGCCCTAATATCTTAATTTAAGTGGAGGCAAAATCAGGCTGCAGTTTGAGAGCACTGATGTCTTGGAGAGTTCATAATCCAAGTAGACAAAACAAAGAGGAAGGAAAAAAGCATTATATCATTCCCACCTATTTTACAGATGGGGAATTGAGGCCCAGAAAAAGTGATCTCCAAGTGAGTCTGCGGGGGAGAGAGAAATTGAACTCCGATCTCCTGAGTCCCAGCCAACTGTCCTGCCCACAAAACCTGTGTTCAGTGGTTAAGTTTCGTTTCTGCCCTGGCAACATTTTTTCTTCTGTATGTCTTGTATTTTGTTCTCTGGGGTTGTAGACCATAAATTGTAGTAGGTGCGCATATGGGAACTCCACTGACTTCCAACAACATATACTTACCTGCAAGACGAACAAGTGCCATGCATCCCTTACCCTATTCATGCCGAGCCAAATACCTCATTCTAAAGACATAAAAGTGAAGGAAAAATCCAGTCCTTAGTGTTGGGTGTTGCTTCATACTGTCTTGTGGAACCAGGAATAGACAATGCCCAAATTCATTGGGTATGTCTACACTGCAATCAGAGGTGCAATTGCAACACTTGTAGACAAACCCCACCCAGCTTTAATCTACCTAGCTCAAAAACCAGTGGCAGTGAAGCTGCAGTGAATAAATACCCAGGGTTCTGATCAGGCTTGTTCAGCCATGTGGAAGCCCTGCTGCCATGGTTTGCCTGCTATTGGTACATGGTTTCACTACTAACGGTACTCGCGCTAGCTAGAGTAAAGCTAGCTATTGCAATGTAGACATACCCATTGTCTCCCATTGAGAATGTACTCTTCTGTTTGTTCCTTTTCTGCAGACATGCTGTTAAATTTAAACAGACCTCGTTGCCTATGGAAATCAGGAATTATTAGTTTCCTTCTCATGCTCTTGTTCTCATCCCTTAGTTATCTTTAACTGCTGCACAGGCTTTTGAGTTCTCCCCAAAACCATATTCCATCATCGTCTGATTCTTCTAACTGGAGCCTGGTTGTCTCAGTGTGAGGCAATCATTTAAAACAAATACTTGAGCTAGTTCCGTTCTTCTCGGTGCAATTTAAATGTGACATGCAGCTGGCTAGCGAACAGGAGCAGCAAACAAGAGTTTTGTGAGGGAGTTCTCCAGGTGAAGGAGGAGAGACTACATGACCTTTGGGGTGGGTTTGTTGGACTGTGTTATATGCTTGCTTGTCATGTGCATGCTTGCTTGCAGACTATAGCGTGGTGTGTTCTGGGGCTGTGTGCTGAGCCAAACAGCTGGCTAGGCTGAGAGCTTACTAACCAGGCTCTAGCCTACTAGCCTTTGATCCCTAACCCCTTTAGGCTGCATTGACGTGGGGGCAGGGCTAACTCAGGGAGACCAGGGGTTTTAAAAAGCCAGCTCTTAAGCAGCCAGAAGAGCAGCAAACGGGAGGAGCACCCACGGGGGAAAATTAGCGGGAGCTCCGCCCCCACCGGCAGCCAAGCTCCCCCAGTGCCCAACCTCTCCTCGCCGCCTTCTCTTTCGAGCACACCATGTCCCCGCTCCTCCCCCTCCCTCCCAACGCTTCCTGCCCCCCTGCTGCCTAACAGGACTTTCCAGAGGGAGTGGGAGGAGGTGGAGAAGAGGCAGGGTGGGGCGGGCACTTGGGGGAATGGGGTGGAATGGGGGTGGGGCGAGGGCAGTGCAAGGGCATGAAGAGGCGGGGACAGAGGTGGGGGAGGGGTCAAGCACCCACCGGGCAGAGGGGCAGTCGGCACCTATGGCTCATGGCCCTCAGAGAGATGGTGCAGGTTCTTGAGGTCAGAGTGGCTGAACTGGAGGAGCTAAGGGAGATGGAAAGAGATATGTAGATGAGGCTTTCAGGGACACAATAGAGTGGTCCCACCCTCAGGCCGACAGCCTCTGTGCTGTTAAGGAGGACAAAAGTCTTAGGAAAGGAGAACATCAAGTTGGAGTGGAGGGAAATAATCCCATAGTTGGGATTCTCCTTTCAGATGATGTCTTGGTATCTTCTTCCACCTAGGATACCCCTCCGGGGGAGGAAACCCCAGTTACTAAGGGCATGTCTACAGTGGCGAAGTTACAGCGCTGGCAGTTACAGCACCACTCAGAGAGCGCTGAAGGGAAACTGCTGTTGTGTGTTCACACTGTCCGCTGCCTGCGCAATAGCGTGTTCACACTTGCAGCACTTGCAGCGGTATTTGGAGTGGTGCACTCTGGGCATCCCACAGAGCACTTTTCTCTTCTGCCACTGAGACATGTGGGAAGGCAGATGAGGTTGCGCAGCATGTCCCCATGCCCTGTGATGCATTGCTTCGCATCCTAGAAATCCCTGTGTTTCCATTCGCATTTGGTTCAATGGTTTTTGTACTGCGCGCCCTGCGTCTTTGGGCTGCAGGAATGGATTCCAAACTGCTGACTGGTATGCTGCTCACTCTGACCAACACATTAAGAGTGGCAATGGAGTTATTCCTTAAACTGCAAAGGCAAGAGGACTGTGACATTGATCTCGCCACGTGTACTAGTTATGATACGAGATTGCTTGTGGCATTCACAGAGGTGCTGACCACAGTGGAATGCTGCTTTGGGGCTTGGGAAACAAGCACTGAGTTGTGGGATCACATTGTGATGCATGTCTGAGATGATGAGCAGTGGCTGCAGAACTTTCTGATGAGGAAAGCCACGTTCATGAGACTGTGAGATGAGCTCGCCCCAGCCCTGCGGTGCAAGGACACGAGAATGAGAGCTGCCCTGTTGTTGGAGAAGCGCATGGCGATTGCACTGTGGAAGCTGGCTACTCCAGACTGCTACTGATAGGTCACTAACCAGTTCGGAGTGGGAAAGTCAACTGTTGTCGACTCGTATTGATGGAAGTGTGCACGGCCATTAATCGCATCGTGCTGCGAAAGACCGTGACTCTGGGCAACGTGCGTGACATTGTGGATGACTTTGCACAAATGGGCTTCCCTAACTGCGGAGGGACGATAGATGGCACGCATATTTCAATTCTGGCACCAGACCACCTAGCCACTGAGTACATTAATTTCAAGGGGTATTTCTCAATGGTTCTCCAGTGCTTGTGGATCATCGCGGGCATTTCACAGACATTAACACAGGCTGGTCTGGAAAGGTGTATGACACACGCCTCATTTGGAATACTGGCCTGTTCAAGAAGCTGGAAGCAGGGACTTTCTTCCCGGACCAGAAGATCACTGTAGGGGATGTCAAAATGCCCACTGTGATCCTGGGAGATCCCGTCTAACCCTTAATGCCGTGGCTTATGAAGCCATACACTGGGCAGCTTGACAGTAGCAAGAAACAGTTCAATAACAGGCTGAGCAAGTGCAGAATGACTGTTGAGTTTGCTTTTGGCCATTTAAAGGCCCGCTGGTGATGCCTATATGGGAAGCTGGATGTGGCTGATGACAATATTCCTATGCTTGTAGTCACGTGCTATACGCTCCATAATATTTGTGAAGGGAAGGGCGAAAGCTTCACTCAGGCTGGACCGCTGAGGCTCAGCACCTGGAGGCTGAATTTGAACATCCAGAGACCAGGGCTGTTAGAGGGCACAGCAGAGGGCCATAAGGATCAGGGATGCCTTGAGGCAGCAATTTGAAACTGAAAGCCACTAATATTTGTTGCTATGCTTGGGAGTGCAGTGCTTGTAATGCTAGGAGGTGATTGGTGTACATGATGCAATAAGGAGTTTTAACATAATTGCATGTTGCTTGCAGTGCTCTTTTTGCTTTCACTTAATAGAATAAAGATTGCTTTCAATCCAACACAATTCTTTTATTAAAAGACAACAACCGGAGGAGAACAACAAATGAAAAAAATACATGAGCAGGGAGGGAGATAGGGGAAGGGAAAGTCCCTGGAGGAAGAGGGGTCCTGGGACGGCTAAAGATTTGTGTATGTCCAAGGATCATATCCAACCTTCTCCTTTAGAGTACAATGCAGCAGGTACCGTACTTCAGCAGGGCCAAACTGCAGAGGGATGAGTGTTGAGTGCAGTGAGTAGTGGGAGTCCACAGTGCTGGACTGTGAGGCGGGAGGAGTGGAATGCTGTGGGTAGAGACTCGAGTCAGGAGGTTGATAAGAATGTGTTGGCAGTGTCTTTGGAGTGCATGGGAAAAAGTTTTGCGACAGCAGCTGCAGGGGAGGGCAGGAGTGAAGCTGCTCGGTTTGAAGAGCTAGTATCACCTGGAGTGTGTCTGCTTGGTGCTCCATGACGTTTAAGAGCCACTCCGTGGCCTCTTTCTGGTGTGCTGAGTTCTCCTTTCGGTCCCTCTTCTTGCTGTCCGGCCACTGCTTCAATTCCTGTTTCTCGGCAGTGGAGTGCATAATAACCTCATGCAGAAAGTCCTCCTTAGTTCTTCTTAGTCACTTTCTAATTCTGAGCAGTTGTTCTGATGCCTATAACAAAGAGGGAGGCTGGGTTCCCAAGGTCATCTCTGCAAAGTTTAAATGCAACATTTTACAGAAGCAGTATTGTTTGCAACACAGACAATACTGATTCAGTGCTTTAAAACACAGCCAGTACTCTCACACCTGTCACTAACTGGCTGACCCCAGGCAAGCGCACATAAGCCACAAGACCCCCAAAATGGTGAGTAGCCACGGGGACAGGGTAAATCACTCTTCCCGGACCCTGCTGTACACTGGATATGTGACTCTTGAGGAGAGCAAGAACTGTATGGGGGGCCTGATCCTGTCATTCCAATCATTCTTGTCCCCACACTTTCCACAGGATGTGATCATTATGGAAGATATCTTGCTGCTAAAGGTGAGCAGGGAATCAAAGGAGGGTCTTCTCCAAGCCTGCGGCTTCTGCCCTGGCCCATATGCGGCTCGCCAGTGTGCAGCAATGGCTCCTCCCCTCCCCCCATGTGACGGCACAGTGGCATGGGAAAGTTACCATTAATGGGGCAAGAAACAAAGCAGGTCTGCCGAAGCGGCTCAGAGATCTCAGAGAGAGATTCCCATGAAGTGAGGGAGTCAAACAACAGCCTGTTCCACCGCTCAGATTAGGCATGCGGTGGGAGACAAGCCTGCTTTCTGCATCCCTCCTCACCTCGACAACTTGCTTCAGCAATTCCCCAAATCAGATCCACTTACCAGGGGTCTCCTCTCCTATTTGTACTTTGCCAAGATCCGACTGCTGTGACTGGCTAGGCTCCTCTGGGGTAGAGAAGAGCTCCTGGCTTCATGCATCTCTGGCCTCCGAGTCATCCTCTGCCTCTGGGTCCCCCCCTCCCACTCCACATCCTCATCCAAAATTTCCTCCTCCTGGCTCGATCCACTCTCGACTGGCACACAAGCCAGCAAAGTATCCACAGGGGCCTTCGCGGTGGAAGTTGAGTCAACACTGAGTATCGCATCCAGCTCTTTGCAGAACTGGCAGCTCCTGGGCACAAAACCAGAGCGGCGGTTTTCCCCCCATGCCTTGTGGTAGGCATTCCACAGCTCCTTCACTTTGACCCTGCCCTGTAGTGTGTCCCAGTCATGGCCCCTTTTTGTCATGCATCGTGAAATCTGTCTGTAGGTATCATAATTCCTACAGCTGGAGCGCAGCTGGGACTGCACAGCCTCCTCTCCCCAAATGCTGATGAGGTCCAACAGCTCGGCCTTGCTCCAAGCAGGGGGTAGCCTGGTGTGTGGAGCAGGCATGGGCACCTGGAAAGATGCACTGAGGCCACTGCACACATCACCGAGAAAACAGGAAGGGAACTTTCAAATTTGCAAAGAAATGTACGGGGTGGGGATGACAGTTGGTCACCTGAGGGCAGGGCAGCAGAGTTCAAACCAATGACCAGAGAGGTGAGAACAGGCATTACGGGCACCTCCCGGAGGCCATTCACAGCACTGTAATTGACCAGGGTGTCTGCACTGGCACCACAGACTGTAGCCCTGGCTCAGAAAGCTCTACGCCTCTCATCGGGGTGGGATTTTTAAAGTGCTACAACTGCACAGTTTCTACGCACTAAGTGGCTTGGCAGTGTGCACACCTCGGGACTTACAATGCAGAAAGCTGCTTTACTTTGCAGAAACTTGCCAGTGTAGACAGGGCCTAAGAAGAGATAAGTAATAGTAAAGGGGGATTTAATTATTAGAAATATAGTTGGGTTTGTGGCGACAGGGAGAATCACTTGGTAAATTGCTTGCTGGTGCATAGGTGCCAACGCTGTGAGTGGTCCCGGGCTCAGGCACCCACAGAAAAAAAATAGTAAGTGCCGGGATCCAGAGCTTGAGTGTGGAATGTGATGCGTTCTGTGCTGCTAACAACTTCTTCCCTTGGGGCAGGGAGTTTGTTTATGAACAGAGGCAAGGTGATTAAGATAAGACTTGTCATTAAATTAAATTAAGGATCCTTAGATGATCCTGAAAGCATTGCCAGGCACTCCAGTTAAAACATAGGAAACAAAGGGGAGGAATAAATGGTCCATTTTCAGAATGGAGAGAAGTAAATAGTGGTGTCCCCCGAGGGGATCAGTTCTGTTCAACCTATTCATAAATGATCTGCAAAAAGGGGTAAACTGTGAGGTGGCAAAGTTTGTAGACGATACAAAATTACTCAAGATTGTTAAGTCCAGAGGTTTCAGAGTGGTAGCTGTGCTAGTCTGTACAGTAACTCCTCACTTAACGTCGTCCTGCTTAACGTCGTTTCGCAGTTACGTCGCTGCTCCATTAGGGAACATACTTGTTTAAAGTTGTGCAATGCTCCCTTATAACATCATTTGGCTGACTTTACAAGGGAGCATTGCACAAGTTCCTCTTCTCCACCTCCTCCCCCCTTCTTCCCTATCCCCATGCTTCCCCTGCTACCAAACAGCTGTTTGGCAGCACTTAGGACTTTCTGGGAGGGAGGGAGGGAGTGGGGAGGCATCCCTCCCCACACCCCCCACCCCACAGGCCGGGCCACCTGGAATTCAGGGGCTTTAGGGGCTGCAGGGGCTTTAGGGGCTGCAGGGCCCTGGGCTAAGGGGGCCCTGGGGCCCTGTCCTGCAGCTCTAAAGCCAGGGCCGATGCAAGGATGTTTTGCGCCCTAGGCGAAACTTCCACCTTGCGCCCTCCCCCACACCCCATGCCCCCGCCCTGAGGCCCCCTCCCGCTCCAGCTCACCCCTGCCCCGCCTCCTCCCCCAGCACGCCATGGCTGCTTCACTTCTCTCGTCTCCCAGGCTTGCGGCACCTAAGCTGATTGGCGCCACAAGCCTGGGAGGTGGGAGAAGTGAAGCAGCCACGGCGTGCTCGGGGAGGAGGTGGGGCAGGGGTGAGCTGGGGCGAGGAGTTCTCCTGTGTGCCGCCCCCACCTTTAATTCCTGCAGGCAGCCCTGCCCCAGCTCCCTCCGCCTAAATGTTGGTGGCGACCAGGGTGGCCGAAGATCCGGCTGCCGTGGTCGCTGCCGAAGAAAATGGCACCCCCCAAATCATAGCACCCTAGGTCGCCTAAATGGTTGCACCGGCCCTGTCTAAAGCCCCTTTCGGAATGTGGCCCTGCGAGCATGGGCCGGAGGACTCAGGAGGAGCAGGGGCAGCCACGCAGCCAGTGGCCAGAGAGAAGCGGCGCTTTCCCCTTCAAAGCCAGCCGGAAAGAAGTGGCGCTTTGAAGGAAAAAGCTGTTACCCCTCAAGAAAGATTTTGGAGTCATTTGCAGTACTCTGGAAGCACTGTTTCCAGAATACTGCAAATTTGTAAGAATCCTTCTCATTGTATCATCCTGAACTCATTTCCAGTTTCAGAAGAATTATAAATTATTTCCTGTCATCAATGAGACAGACACAACTGAATAATATAGCTGTCCTTAACATGCATCAAGACAATACCAGGGAACTTGATGTAAATAAGATTGCTGACAGTTTCATCCAGAAAGCTACAGTGAGAAATAATGTCTTTAAACTGGGACATTAGTGAAGACAGCTTGTAGGTCATTGTAATGTTTTTAATAAACTGTAATGATAATTACATGATAATTAGGGCTGTTGATTAATTGCAGTTAACTCACGTGATAAACTAAAAAAAAAATCAATTAAAAAATTAATCGCGATTAATCTCCCTGTTAAATTTCAACTGGTATTCTATTGTTTATTAAATATTTTTGGATGTTTTCTACATTTTCAAATATGTTGATTTCTATTGCAACACAGAATACAAAGTGTACAGTGCTCACTTTATATTTTTATTACAAATATTTTCATTGTAAAAATGATAAACAAAAGAAATAGTATTTTTCAATTCACCTCATACAAGTACTGTGGTGCAATGTCTTTATCGTGAAAGTGTAACTTACAAATGTAGATTTTTTTTTGTTATATAACTGCAGTCAAAAACAAAACAATGTACAAATTTTGAGACTACTCAGATGATGAAAATGAACATGCGTCGGTCCACTCTGCTTTGGATTGTTATTGAGCAGAACTCACCATCAGCATGGACGCATGTCCTCTGGAATGTTGGTTGAAGCATGAAGGGACATATGAACCTTTAATGCATCTGGCATGTAAAAATATTGCGACACCGGCTACAACAGTGCCATGTGAATGCCTGTTCACTTTCAGGTGACAATGTAAACAAGAAGTGGGCAGCATTATCTCTTGCAAATTGTAACCAAACTTGTTTGAGTGATTGGCTGAACAAGAAGTAGTGGACTTGTAAACTCTAAAGTTTTACATTCAAAAATAAAACAATGCCGTCATTTTTTGTACATAATTCTACATTTGTATGTTCAACTTTCATGATAAAGAAATTGCAGTACAGTACTTGCATTAAGTGAATTGAAAAATGCTATTTCTTTTGTACAGTGCAAATATTTGTAATAAAAATAAATATGAAGTGAGCACTGTACACTTTGTATTCTGTGTTGCAATTGAAATCAATATATTTGAAAATGTAGGAAACATCCAAAAATATTTAAATAAATGGTATTTTATTATTAATGGTGCGATTAATTGTGCAATATTTTTTTAATCACGCAATAACATTTTTTAAAATCGCTTGACAGCCCTAATGATGATGTAATTATGTAGTTCATAACAAATTAAAATAGTAAAGATACCAACAATAGACACATTCAATATCTAGAATATGAAAGAAGTGTATAAATATGATGAAAATAGCCTCCTGCCAAAACTGGCAGAGGCCCTCCCCCAAAACACTCACTTCTTCAAAAGCACCCACTGGCAAAAACAAAAGTCAGTGACTATGTCTGGGTTGTGGATATCCCATGACATCTAGACAGATTTATGTGCAGTGCTAGGGAGAAACTAGTGTTCATGGTACATATAAGTTCCAGTGACATAGGGAAAGGTAGGAGAGAGGTGCCGGAGGCCAAATTTAGGCTGCTAGGTAAGAGATTAAAATCCAGTCCCTCCATGGTAGAATTCTCAGAAACGCATCTAGTTCTACATGCAGGGCCAGTTAGACAGGCAGAACTGTGGGGTCTGACTGTGTGGATGGGGATGGTGTGTAGATTTGTTAGGAACTGGGGAACTTTTGGGAAAGGAGGAGCATATGAAGAATGGGGTCCACCTAAACCAAAATGGAATCAGACTACTGGCATATAAAATTAAAAATTTGTTGAAGATTTTTTTTAAAGTAAGGGCTGTGGGAAAGCTGACAGGTACAGAGGAGCACATGGTTTGGGTGGAGACATCCCTTAGGCATGAATCTATTAAAGGGGGAACTCCATAAATGACTACTTCTTAGAGCAGCTTGTCCTAGAATCCACAAGGGGAGAGGCAATTCTTGGTTTAGTTGTAAGTGGAGCACAGGATCTATCCAAGAGATGCATTTAGCTGAACTGCTTGGTAATAGTGACCATAATGTAATTAAATTTAAATCTTTGTAGGCGAAAAACACCAAAGAAACTCAGCACTTCAGCATTTAACTTCCAAAGGGGAACTACACAAAAATGAGGAAGCTACTTAAATGGAAATGATAAGAAAGAGTCACAAGGCTGGAATGCCTGAAAACGTCATGGAGAATTTTTAAAGACACGGTAAGAGAGGCTCAAACTAAATGTATATCCCAAATAATATATTTTTTTAAAAACATGAGGAACTCCTCCCCCTCCCCCCCAAATAATGCCACCCTGGTTAAACAGCAGAGTAGAAGAAGCAGTTACAGGCAAAAAGGCATCCTTTAAGAACTGGAACTCAAATCCTAGTGAGGAAAATAGAAAGGAGCATAAACATTAACTAGTCAAATGTAAAAGTATAATAAGACAGCTAGTTGCTCTTCACATTCTTTCATGGTCCAAGTCCACAAACTAATAGCACCATTATTTTAAAGTACATCAGACTCAGGAAGCTTGCCACACAGTCAGTGGGGCCATTGGACAATCAAAGTGCTAAGGAGCATTCAAGGAAGACAAAACCACTGGGAGAAGCTAAATGGATTCTTTGCATTGGTCTTCACTGCAGAGGATAAGGGGGAAATCTGCACACTTGAGTGACAAATCTGAGGCGTTGTCCCAGATTGAGATTAGAGGAAGTTTTGGAACAAATTAATAAATTAAACAGTAATAAGTCACTAGAACCTGATGGTATTCACCTAAGAGTTCTGAAGGAACTCAAATATGATATTGCAGAACTAATAATTGTGATGTGTAACTAATCACTTAAATCAGCCTCTGTATCAGATGACTGGAGGATAGCTAATGTAACGCCTATTTTTAAAAAAGTCTCCAGAGGCAATCCTGGCAATAACAGGCCAGTAAGCCTAACTTCAGTTCCAGGCAATTTGATTTAAACTATGGTAAAGAACAGAATTATCAGACGTGTAGATAAATATGACTTGTTAGGGAAGAGTCAACATGGCTTTTTTCAGAGTAGCAGCCGTGTTAGTCTGTATCCACAAAAAGAACAGGAGTACTTGTGGCACCTTAGAGACCAGGGGCAGCTCTAGACATTTTGCCGCCCCAAGCACGGCAGGCAGGCTGCCTTTGGCGGTTTGCCTGCAGAGGGTTCACTGGTCCCGTGGCTTTGGCGAAGCCGCGGGACCAGAGGACCCTCCGCAGGCACGCCTGTGGGAGGTCCTCTGAAGCCGCGGGACCAGGGGACCCTCCGCAGGCAAGCTGCCAAAGGCAGCCTGCCTGCCGCCCTCTCGGCATCGGCAGAGCGCCCCCCATGGCTTGCCGCCCCAAGCGCGCGCTTGGCGTGCTGGGGCCTGGAGCCGCCCCTGTTAGGGACTAACGCATTTATTTGAGCATAAGCTTTCATGGGCTACAGCCCACTTCATCGGATGCATGCAGTGGAAAATGCAGTAGGAAGACACACACACACACACACACACACACACACACACACACACACACACACACACACCATGAAACAATGGGTGTTACCATACACACACTAATGAGAGTGATCAATTAAGGTGAGCTGTTACATGGCTTTTGTAATGGAAATCATGCCTCACCAATCTATTGGAACATCTACTCAGTGTGCAGAAGCAGTCAAAAAAGTAATACAATGTTACAAATGATTAAGAAAAGAATAGATAATAAAAGAGAATATCATAATGCTGCTATATAAATTGATGGTTCTCCCACATCTTGAATCCTGTGTGAAGTTCTGGTCACCCCATCTCAAAAAAGATATATGAGAATTAGGAAAGGTGCAGAGAAGGGTAACAAAAATGATTAGGGATGTGGAACAGGTTCCATATGAGGAGAGATTAAAAAGACTGGGACTATTCAGCTTGGAAAAGAGGCGACTAAGGGAAGATATGATAAAGGTCTATAAAATCATGAATGGTATGGAGAAAGTGAATAGGAAAGTGTTATTTACTACTTCACATAGCACAAAAATTAGTGGTCACCCAATAAAATTAATAGGCATCAGGTTTAAAACAAACATAAGGAAGAACTTTGCACAAAGCACAGTCAACCTGGTGAACTCATTGCCATGGGATGTTGTGAAAGTTCAACTGGGTTTAAAAAAAAATAAGTTCCTGGATGATAGATCCATAAATGGCTATTAGCCACGATGGTGAGAGGCACAACCCCATGCTCTGCTTGTCCCTAAACCTCCAATTGCTGAAGCTGGGAATGGACAATAGGGGGTGGATCACTCAAAATTGCTCTGTTCTGTTCATTCTCTGAAGCATCTGGCACTGGCCCCTGTCAGAGACAGGATACTGGGCTAGATGGACCATTGGTTTCACCCAGTATGGTTGTTCTTATGTAGATCCAAGAGATGCATTGTATCCAGCTAGGGGAAAACTGAATATCTGTTGGTTATATTTTTGTGCCCTGAACTTTGGCTTTCGTAGAATCATAGAAGATCAGGGTTGGAAGAGACCTCAGGAGGTCACCTAGTCCAATCCCCTGCTCAAAGCCAGGCCTTAAAAACCTCTAAGGGTGGAGAATCTACCACCTCCCTAGGTAACTGATTCCAATGCTTCACCACCCTCCTAGTGAAATAGTTTTTCCTAATATCTATAGGAGAAGACAGTTCCTCATTTTCCTCTGGTAGTCGTCTCCCCCTCCCCCGCCCTAAATTTTGATCGTACACATTCCAAATTCCTATGATTTCATCTCTGGGTTTGCCTGTTTTTCTTCAAATCTCTAGCAATCATGGGACCGATTCTCCAGTTTGCAAAATCCATGTTGTGCTAGTTGGGGGTGTAAAGTGGATAGATTCTGGCATAGCTGGCTAGAGCAGAATTCTTCTTGTTCAAGGAAACTCTTCACTGGCAAAAGGGTGGCAGAGGCAATGTAGCTGTTTCCTGTACCAACCTTCCCCCACCTTTAGTGTGGGGGGGGGGGGAGAGTCCATGAAGGGTGGGGACAATGGTAGAACAGAACTCCACTATGCCCAGTCTTCCACTAAAGTCACTGAAGGATGTCACCTAAACTAAGGCTCTTCCTCAGAGGCACTAAATTATACTGGGGCCATGCAGTGCAGGATCAGGGAGCCAAAATTGGATTCTTGGGCCACTTTCCTCCTGTGTGCACTCAGAACATAAGTAGAAATGAGAATCCAGCTACAAGCCTGAGTCCTACAAATAAACACAAAACCAACAAAACTCTGTTTAAAATGAAACAATTATCTCCTCTGAGCACTCACTACTTTTGTTTCGAATGTTCGAAGTGCATTCCAATTAGTGGTATGGTGCTACAGAGATTTATAGTCCCTCTTTTTGTTACAGATCTTAACAGCTGAATTTGAGCTCAATATGAGTGTTAACACGAGGAGTGACAATGAGCTTCCAAAGGCTTATTTGACAAAACTCTCCAGTGATACAAGTAATTTACTACTGCTCTAGACCTTTGCTATTGCTGTCCTTCTAATAATAGAGGCTGATGTGGCAGAAGAACAAAGAGAGCTTGTATTAAAGAAAAAGAATCAGACGGGTTTTGCATTTACCATCTCTGAAATGGAAATATTAAAGGCCCATATTAAAGAAAATAGGAAATGAATACTGAAAAATCCCAGAAGGGCGTAGTGGTGGATAGAGAAGTATCATATATTGTAATTGCCTGCAGTGGGCCTGCACAGGAGTAACTGATGGGAACTGAGTAAATAATTTGTTGATAATGCAAGAGATGGAATAGAATCCACCACAGATCTGTGTCTTAGCCGTGTTAGCTCTGCAGGGCTAAATGACGTAAAAAAGGAAACAACCTAGTTCTGATTCTGAATCCAAAGAGGGAGAAGAAATGTGAGAAAGCAGGTGCCACTTTTTCATAGTTACTTTTCAGATCATAACTGCACCTTTAAATAGTATGGTCCATATTCTGGGGGCTGCTGTATCCACCTGAGCCATCTGGGACCACAATTAACCCACCAGAAACATCTGCAATGACGTGTATGCATTAATAGAATAGGAAGAAATATTCTGCCCTCTTCAGAGGCACACTAGCTCTTCAAGACCTGCAGAGGAATTGCCAACAATTTGAAAATTTTGTGTACAAACTAGGCAATCTTGGTTTCCTTTGCAGTATTCGTAACCTGCACATTATCACTCAAGATTGGGCATCTCATTGCACACTATGCATATGGAATTAGGGACAGGTGAAAATAGATACCTCAAAACATGTTAATCTTAGATGATGGACACAGGCCAAAACATTCATTGGTATGCCATAAAAAATGTTACGCTAGGAAATTAAAACTTGTATGCCATGGTATATATGGCCTATGTCCACCTAACCCTTTTGGGAACTAAAGAGTCTACTGAGAGATTTGGAAAAGATGCTTTGAAAATTTGACTGCGGCCTGAGTCCAGATATTGTTGAACTGGAGCCATTAATCCTACAGTTTGATCTATTGTATCAACCATCCTGGTTCCTTCTTAGCAGACTCATTCGTCTATCTGAAAAATTGGATCTCACAGGTGGATAGTCTGGACAGTCAAATTATATGGCTTGAAATCAGATAGTGAAAAACATAATTTTCTATGCACTGGTTCATTTATATCTGATTATTCCTAGCTGCTTGCAATTCTAAAACAAATTGATAATTAGTGCCATTGTCTTTTTCTTTTCAAGTTTTGGGGGAAGAGTTTGAGAGTTGGAAGGAAAGGCTTATAAAGTTAACTGTGAAATCCACTGCTTGATTTCTCAAGCTCTGCTGTGTTGCCTGGCTTTGAGGTGCTGCATCAGTTTGCATAGTTAGTATTATTGCAAGAAAGCAATCAATGTTTGTTTCCGTAAGGTTAATAAAACTTGCATGTAATCTCTGACATCTGTACTTGCTAGTTGTTACTTTGTCATTCAGATCAATACAATGTATTGTTGTTTTCATTGAGATGAGAGTTATAAGAGTAAAAACCTAGCAGTATGATATTGGTTATGGGTTTTAAAAAAAAATGCTAAATATTGACCCAAAAGGAGACATAGCTGTGTTAATATATATATAATTATAAAATCTTGATCAGTCTCATAGATCTGACTTGCAGTTGACTGTGCATGGAAGTTTGGAGGGACTTTTAAAAGGGTGCCACTGCTGTTTGCTTTGCCTGTTAGAAGGGATTGTCAGTCAATAATTCAAGCAGTATGAGAGATGCACAACAACAGCACCTTAATACCTAAGGCAAACTCAGCCAAATAGGCCCTCTAGACTGTGGGTTTATAGCCTCACAGCTTGCAGCCATGAGCTAGCTAAGGACAGAGAAAAATGTATCCTACAGTGACACAGAGCTGGGAATAGAAAGTGTAAGTAGCTCCAAATCTTGAGTCTGTCAAGAAGAGCGCTCAGCTCCTCCTCTCTTGGTGAGCATGAGTACGTGTAACAGTCGGTGGCTCCACACTCTCACCCTTTCAAAATACTCTGGTTAATGACTATAGCAAGATTCATAAATCAAATGCCCATAGAGACAGCCCCCTATGAACCAGTGCTGCAGTACAAGTCAAATGCTCTATTGTAGCCTTGGTGGAGTCACTGCCAGTGCACACATGTCACGGAGTGTGGGGGGAGACAAGGCCCTGCACCCCCGGCTTCCTGTGATTCACCATGACTCTCCGGCAGCCAGTAAAACAGAAGGTTTATTTAGATGACAGGAACACAGTCCAAAACAAGTCTTGCCAGTACCGGCAACAGGACCCCCTTTAATTAGGTCCATCTAGGGGCCGCAGGGAGGCCACAGCCCCATCTGGAAGCTCAAGCCCCGTCGGGTGCCCCTCTCCATTTCCCAGACAGCTCCAAACTGAAACTACCTCCAGCCATCTCACTAGGCCTCCCCCCAGCTCCTCCCCCAGCCTTTGTGCAGTTTCCTGGGTAGAGGTGTCACCTGGCCTCCAACCCCCCTCCTGGGTTCTCATGTTACATGCTCAGGTATCCTCCCTTCCCCAATGCAGACAGTCCCAGCAAAACTCCCCTGCAACCTTCCCAGGTCAATACTCCCCACTCAGCATTCAAAGAACACATCAAGGACATTCCCACTTCCTCACAACACACAATGCACAGAACAATTAAAGACTTTTCTGTTTTCAATTCTTATGCTTCCCTTTTACCTCCTTTTCATTTAGTTAAGAAGCTGCTGCTTTCAGAATTGATTGTTTATAAAACCTGCTTATTTCAGCATCATGCATGTTTAGTACTGTTGTCTCCCTTAAGAGCATACAGGATTTACTTTATAACTAGATAATCTAACCCTCATATCTGCAGTATTCCCTGTGCTTCCTTATGCTTGGTGTACTGTACTCTGGTAATCTTTTCTATAGTACTCCTCACTAAAATCAAGATAGCTAGTCTGTGCACCTCCTTCCTTATGGTTTTGAACTCTTCTGCCAAGTGATTGCAGTAACTGGAAGCTTGCCCCCCTTTAAATCACCAGCATGTTTTGGAAATGCCTGTCTTCCTTCTAGCCCACCTTTGAGAGAACACCTTTGCTACCTTAAAATCTGGTAAAGCTGCACTAAAAAAAAAAAAGCTGGTGCCTGGTCCATGAAAGAAATTGGCCTGTGGGGGAAGGGACAGTGCAAACCCAGCTGTGGAATTACAACAGGAATAAAGATATTTATTTAAACATTGTAGGAGTCAATAGCTGGGGTACAACAGGAATGAATAGCAGTGCCGGGTGAAGGGGAAAAAACTGTGAATGAAGCTTAATTTTTGGTTCATAGAATTTCCTCAAATTTACTTATTTCCTGAATTTGCACAATGCATGCTTTTTTGGAGGGAGGGCGGGGGGGGGCAGGAGAGCAGAGGGAAGGGGTGTAAATTTATTCTTTGGCTTGATCTGAACTGGTTCACTGTGAGCATTCTGCACTCAATAATTTAAATCTGAGTGGTGTTAGCTAGCTGGAATCGCTCAGATAAGCCACATGGTATTCTGCTCTTTGAACAATTAGATATGTACCAAATTTGACCTTATACACACCCTATATAATGAATCTAGCTGCATGATGCAAATGCATTAAACAAATACCACATGGTACTCTGGCTTGAAGACAATTTACTTGTGCTATTTAAGGTAAAATTTCTTATGACTCCACGGGTACATGATTTGTTGTGTGTGGGTATTTTTAGGAAGTACTTGTTTAAAAATCATAAGTAAACTTACTTGGCAGGATGTAATTTTGAAAAAGCTCTTTGCGGAAGGCAAATTATTAATGTACAGTTGTTTAATTAGTAAGACATTAGCCCCTCAAAGGAGAGGAGATCTTGTTTTTTCAGGCAATACCATTATATTCTCTCTAGAGAAATCATTCTAATCTTTGGTTTCAGAGTAGTAGCCATGTTAGTCTGTATCCGCAAAAAGAACAGGAGTACTTGTGGCACCTTAGAGACTAACAAATTTATTTGAGCATAAGCTTTCGTAGGCTACAACCCACATCTTCGGATGCACCACAAAAGCTTATGCTCAAATAAATTTGTTAGTCTCTAAGGTGCCACAAGTACTCCCGTTCTTTATTCTAATCTTTATTTGACATAGACTCTTTGGCATGGAATAATAAGTAGAATATGTCTTCATGGTGGTGGTGCTGCTACCACTGGTCCCCCCTATATTAGGGCTAGTATAGAGAAGGCCCCAGCCCCATCCAGCATGTTTACCACCATTTTAGTTAAATATGCATAAAATGTTGCATGGTCCCTGCTCCTGCTTCATGCTGGTGTGGCGGAACCAACAGGAGCACTGGTGGCAATTTCCCCCCTTATGATTTCCTACTGCATGTAAAGCATTATTTATGTATTATTTATTTGTTTCTGGTAGTGCTCACAGTGAGCTGGGTGCTGAGTAAGCATGACAAGAGGAACAGTCCCTGTCCTGGAGATCATACATTATAAGTGTACACTCAAGTATATTAATAGACAATTATTAATCAAATGGTTGGTGTCTCCAAAATAGTCATGGACTGGTAGAATTATGACAGTGGAAGATTTTCCCCTTGCTCTCTTCTTTTTTTCTCTCCCCTTATTGTCCTCCTTTATCCCCTTATACTTGTTCTCCTTACCCTTTCTCTTTCTCAGGACTCATAGATGGTCCATTGACTGCAGTTTAAAAGGCAACACGATTGATGTAAACAAGGCTGACAATAAAGTTCCATCCAACAGAGGGCAGTGTTTGTAGAACAGTCACTCGTGAAAGTGTACTGTTAGGGGTGATCAACAATTTTTCATCTAAACTGTTGTTGATGCATGATCCCCCCCCAAAAAAGTGCCTGCTTTCCATGGGAATTTTCAACTTTACATGGAAAAACCAAACACATAAAATGGAAACATTTTTGATTTACAGATGAAAACTGAAACATTCAATTTGGAAATGTCAAAACATTTAATTCTGCAATGCTTCATGGAAGTTATAGTTTGGGTGCCTCATTCTCCCATTTGCCTCTATAGGCCAGAATATATCTCCCATGATCTACCACAGCCATGTGACTCATGAGGAGTCAGCAAGTGTGGAGTCCATAGTGAATCTTGGGAGTTGTAGTCCATACAGGGAGCTTGGTCCATAGAGGAGAATGGGACATGAAGCAGTCAAACTATGACTCCTTTGAGGCAACACAGGCAGGACGTAGTTTAATGTTGAGCTGACCTGAAACAAAATGTTTGATTCAGTTTGACAACCCACAATATGTTGATTGACACAACTGACCAATGAAATATATAATTTCAATTTTCATGACATGAAGTTGATTTTTTTCCTGTGGAAAAATACCCCATTTTCTGACCAGCTCTACTTATTAGGTATTTACTTGTCTATAATAATTTCCCATTTGATTTTTTTTCATGAATGTTTGAGAAGTCTAAACACGTTGAGGAGCAATTTTTGCTATGTTTGGTTTCAACAGTTCCAGTAGGTTGTGTCTGGCAGGTACCACATGCTTTAGAAGAGGGGCAATTCCCCATTCTCACTAACTGTCCTCCATAATTCTGCCATGTTACATGCTGGGAAAAATAAAAGAAATTCCCTGATGATCTGGCCTAGCTTCTAGTCCAAATTCTCTCTCTCCAACTGAAGACAGCTCTCTATGCTATTTGTGCGGTGATGCAATTATGTCACCAATGTATATATTAAGTCAGAGTTCAACATTCTCTCCAAAGAATACTTTGGCTGAAACAGCCTGTAACTGCTGCACAGAGCAACTCTGGAACCAACACTTGGTGACACTGCTTATAATTGTCTCTTTCTTATATGGTTTTGCATTGTTAATATCTGACAGATTTTTATCAAGAAAGAAAGAAGAAAAAGGTACTGTCATATTCCCACTTTGAACTCTCACTGGTTGATTCAAAACAATGAGAGGTGACTTCTAACCCTTGCTGTCTGGCATAGTTGCTCATTAGGCGGCTGGTGTATGACTCATTCGTGCCAATGAGGAATCGGAGATAAGAGGTATTTATCAGAATTAGATTTCTTCCTGTTTTAAGAAGTGAGTTCTAAGTTCATCTCCCAGAAGCCAACTTACAACTTCATCCTCTTGGGTTTGAAACCTTTTTTCCCAAATGTGTACATGCCAGTATTAAAAGATGTTTTAGTTGACAATGGGTAAACCTTCTGTTTCTTGCTTAATTACTAAGTAGAGGAAAGGAAATACAAACACACCAGTAAAGTTAGTAAGCATCTAATATGACTTTTAGCACTCAGTACATAATACATTGTATTAGTAAATTATAAAGAAATTTGCACATTGGTATCATATGCTTTGCTTTGCTTTACTTTTACATTTACTTTAATTTGTTTTGAAGGTACGGTTAGGGGGTCATGGCGGCTAATCAGCTGAACATGAGCTTCCAAAATGTGGCCAAAAGGGCAAATCCTGTGACGCATAAACTGGAGAATCTTGAGTAGGCGTAGAGATGTTATTTTACCTCTGTAGTTGGCACTGGTGCAAACACTTCTGGAATACTGCATCCAGTTCTGGGATCCACAATTCAAGGAGGAAGTTGATAAATTGGGAGAGGGTTTAGAGAGGAGCTATGAGAATGATTAAAGGTTTCGAAAACATGCCCTGTAGTGATAGGCTCAAGAAGCTCAATCTATTTAGTTTAACAAAGAGAAGGATTAAGGGTCACTTGATCACACTCTAATAAATATCTACATGGGGAACAAATATTTGATAACAAATATCTGAGAGCCTATCAGAGAAAGGTATAAAATGATCCAATGTCTGGAAGTTGAAGCTAGCCATATTCAGAATGGAAACAAGGCCTATATTTTTAGCAGTTTAACCATTGGAACAATTTACCAAGGGTGTTGATAATTTTAAAATCAAGACTGGATGTTTTGCTAAAGGATATGCTCTAGGAATTATTTTGGGGAAGTTCTATGGCCTGTGTTATACAGAAGATCAGACTAGATGATCACAGTGTTCCTTTCTGGCCTTGAATCTATGGAAGCTACAATGAAGACTCAAATAGTTTTTAGTTCCTTGCTGAAGAGAATAGTCTATAGGTCTAGCTAAGCTGTGCTCAGTGCAGGATCTAGGAGAACGGGGGAAGTAGCTTTGTGGTCTCGGATCTCTAGGGCTACTGGGTGTAGTGCTGGTTCCTGGTCTGAGTTAAAGCAGCATCAGGGGGCTGTAATGGCCTCCAAAGGGATGATACCCTGGCTAAGATTGCTGTAGGGTAGTGGAATTTCTGCAATGCTCCAGGCACAACTGACATTCCCCCAGGCATGCTTTATGCCATTCCAGCAGCATGAAGGCAACTAGCTTGGGTCAGGTCTAGCTTACTGTGACCGAGAGAGTGCATGTTTTGGAGTGTTAACTGGCCTAGGAGTTGGCAGATATGGATTATAGGCCTGATTCAAAATTCACTGAGGTCTATGGGAATCTTTCCATTGACTTTAGTGGCCTTGGGAACTGGCCCTGCATTTCCAGTTCTTTACAGGCTTCCTGTGTGACTTTGACTTTGCAAGATTCTTAGCACCTCAATATAACCCTCTGAAAAATGTTTGATAACACTTGCTGTCCTAGGAGAAGGGGTCTGAGAATTGATATTTAAGTTCTTAGCGATCATTAGTAGAGGGTTGCTATAGTGGTGTGAAGAATGGATATTGTACCACATATGAATACACGTGATCACAAACCTGAGTTAATTGATTTTCAAAAGTGAGTATTGAATAGCTAAGAATTCAAGTAATTGATTAATATAATCCTGCTCATGGAACAAGATCTTCTCTTGGCAGAGGGTTCTCCCTATAGCCATATCTCTTTGGGTTGCAGATCCTCCGTGTACCACAATTTAAGCAATATCAGACTGGGTCAGTACTTTGCTGGAGGAATTCAGCTCAGAATGTAAGATCCTGAAGGAGATGATTCTGGTAACCCAGCAGGTGTCAGTTTTCCATCTGCATCCAAGCATGGTTGAACTAATACTTTAGGTTGATATGAGGTATCACCCTGCTAGAGAATGCAATTGAAATGCAAAACCTTTTAGCTATTAAAGGTTTTATGACACTTTTTGGCAAGAATAGTTTGTTAATCTCAGTTCCAGTTTGGAGTATTATACTCTACCTTCCTGCTGTAGTTTCAATTGGGCATAGTATTTTGTCTTCGTTCCTCTCTTTAATAGTTGTACAGTGCACTTTTACTGTCCGCTGGTAACAGTTGCCACATTTCACTCTAGAGGTGAGTTCCTATCATATGTAGGCGAAATGATTCTTATGTGTAGTTTGTAATGAACTATGAGTGCCTGTTGTTCATGAAAAAGCAAGATGTAAATTACTATGACTATATATAGTCATCAGTGTATGAAAATTGATTTTTATTCAATCTAGGGCCTGGTCTACACTAAGGGCGGGGGTCGAACTAGGGTACGCAAGTTCAGCTACTCGAATAGCGTAGCTGAACTCGAAGTACCCTAGTTCAAACTACTTACCCGTCCAGACGCCGCGGGATCGAAGTCCGCGGCTCCAAGGTCGACTCCGCCACCGCCGTTTGCAGTGGTGGAGTTCCAGAGTCGACTGGAGCGCGCGGGGAGTTCGAACTATCGCGTCTAGATTAGACGCGATAGTTCAAACTCCGAGAAGTCGAACTCACCGCGTCGACCCGCGCGGTAAGTGTAGACATACCCTAGAATCCATTGAGTGCAAAAGCCTTTTACTGAATAAAAATAGTAATGGTTTATTTAAGACACATTCATAGTATCTCAGAGTGACTTGATTCGGTGTTTGCCCTCTGCTACAACTTATTTCAAAAATTCTTAACATAAACCATCTGAACTGCAATTATTACTTGACTGGCACTATGGTATGGTAGTTTGTGAAATCCTGATACAGGGGAGAGTGATCAATGAAAGATAATTGTGCCTTTTTTTCTTTTCCACTCTCGTTTCCAGACAAACCAGAAGCAGACGTGCAATGGTGCTTTCCCCATTTTATATGTAAGGCACTTACTCGAGCCAAACACTTTTAGAAAATGAAATAATGTCAGCTAAAGGCAGCTTTGACATCCTGGACTGCCCATGCAAAACAAACCTATTGAAGATGATTATCTTACCATTTCCCTCTGGTAACTAAGAAGGGCACAAATTTATCCCCAGGGATCCTTCTGGGGACAATGTCAATCATTTTTCTCTGTTTCAATCAATCTTTTGGGGGAAGTATTTTGCTGCATGTTTGAAAGAAATTAAATACATGAATGATGCCACTGATAGGATGTTTTTATTTTGGAGAAAGACCAAAACTCTCGTTAAGTTCAGGGGTTCAGTTCAGAAAACTTTACTTCAGTGTTTCCATGGAAGTGATGGCATCAGACTAAGACTTCCACACAAACAACCTCGGGCTCAGTGCAATTGTAGATGGTGACATTCTCTGATATGCTTCTTCTCACAGGACCCGATCTTGCAAGGTGCTGAGCAAGCACTCGAGGGCGCTGACTCCATCAACTCCAGATGACTTTGGCGAGAATTGAAGTTGCTCAGCACCTTGTAGGTTTGGATCCACAATTACGTTTCTAGTCACCAAAGCAAAGTGATTGATGAAGCCAGTTATGCTGTACTAAAATGCATACTAATGAAGCTCCAACAAAGAGGGTTGTGAATTGCTCTCCTGAAAGGAGCTTTGACTTGTTCTTATAAAGACGTTTGTTTTTCTATTTTGATACTGTTTAGGAGAAAGAAAGAAATCCTTTTGCCAAATAGCTTTGGGACAGCTATCCCACCCAAGGAAGAATTATTGATGTTTAAAAACACAAAACTTTTAACTGGGTATAGACTCAACTATTGTTCCCATGTACCATAATGTAGATAAGAATCTATGAGCGTATTGCGTTTCTCTCAGCAATAGCAGTTTTATACCTGCTACCCAAACTGTTAAGTCCTGAGTTGCATGCTGAGGATTTGTTGCCAATTGCCAGTAAAAGAAACAAGTTGTTTTATCAAGAGTTGGTATAGGTGAGCTAGGGTCTTGAAAAGGGGAGTGGGAAACAGGAATCTTGAATTCTAATCCCAGCTTTTACATTGACTCCATATATGGTATTGGGCAACTCTTGTCAACTTCTCTGACACAATTTGCCCATCTGTAAAATGAGGGTATTTATCTGACTCATGGGGGTACTGTGGAAATGAATAATTTAGGGGAGATTCATAAAGACATAATGGGGAATTAGGATTAATTTCTTTTTGTGCCTTTGAAAATCTCCCCCTGGAGGTTCATACAGCACTTTGAAACTGAAAAGTGTTATGATTGCTAGCTACTGTTGTTATTTAGTACTGCTAAATGAACATATAATATTTCTTTACTCCTCTTGATATTGTATGAGGTTCAAATCTATGCAACAGCTATGATGCATCTAGGTTCTTTTCACATTAGGCTCCTTGTTGATTTCCACAGTGCTATGTACCTTTTGAGGTGCAGCAGCAATATATCACTTTATGTTATATACAGCAATACTGTAGTGTTAATCAACACAACAAACAAAGCAAGGGAGTACACAGGACAGGTTATAAGTTTTCAGGTATTAATTCAATTCAAGTGTGAATCATTTGTAACATAAATAGACTTACATACAAAGATTTATTCTCCATGTAGGTTTTTTTCATGGCTCATAAAAAGTGATGGATGAACTTAATTTTTAGTTTAAGATTTTGCTGTTCAGTTCAGTAATTTCTGTGATATTAAACAAAAAATATTAAGGATATGGAACCATTCAATAGTCATTAATAGTTGTGTACATTAGAGTAGTGTTTTGAAGTTTGTTTTACACAGTGTGTGCCTATAATTTTCAGCTTCTTCAAGTAAACCTATTTTTAGGGCAACTTTAAATTTCTTCCCATTTATTCTACTCAGTGTATTGCTCTAGTAGATGTTTATTTTAGTGAGTTTAGGAGAGTGATCTCTATATACAAAGCCAAGTTTTCCTGCTCACATGCAGATGAGTTTCACTGGGAGTTTGCCTGTGTGAGGACAGCAGGACTGGGCCTTAGTACAGGCTAGTCTTAAAATTCTGCGTTCTTGTGGAAGATTCCCTGCTCTGCAGGCTTAATACCATAGCACTGAATTCCAAGTCAATCCCAGGCTGAAGGACAAGGGGAATTTTAAAGTCTCCAAGGCTGTAGTTTTTAAGAGGTCAAATATGCAGTGGAAAAATAATCAGGTACTTCCAGGCATAAGGTTCCAAGGTGCTGCTGGTAGGGCAAAGTGTTTTGTTGTTCACGTTTGTGCATCCATTTCAGAAGGACAACCCTTCATAAAACAATATTTCTATGAACAGCATTGCAGTGACAACTGTTCCAGTTGGCTCATTCTGATATTGGGTTGCCAACTTTCTAATCGCACAAAACTGAACTCCCTTGCCCTGCCCCTTACCGCGCCCCTTCTCTGAGGCCCTGATGCCTCTCACTCCACCCTCCTGACTCATCACTCTCTCCCCCACCCTCACTCACATTCACTGGGCTGGGTAGCAGGTTGGGGTGCGGGAGGCGGTGAGGGCTCCAACTGGGGTTGTGAGCTCCAGGGTGTGAAAGGGGGCTCTGGGTTGGGGCAGGGAGTTGGGGTGTGGTAGGGGGTGAGGGCTCTGCTGGGTGCAGGCTCTGGGGCCAGGGATGAGGGGTTTGGGGTACTGGAGGGGACTCAGGGCTAGGGCAGGGTATTGGGGTGTGGGAAGGGGTACAGGGTATGGATTCTGGAAGGTAGTTTGGGTGTGGGATGGGGCTCGGGATTGGGGCAGGAGGGTTGGGCTGTGGGATCTGTGAGGGAGTTAGTGTGGGAGGGGCTTGGAGTGTGGGCTCTTGCTGGGTGGTGCTTACGTCAGGTGGCTCCCAGGCGGAGGTGCAGCCAGGGGCTCTGTGTACTGCCCATACCTGCAAGCACCGCCCCCTTAGCTCCCATTGGCTGCAGTTCCCTAGGCCACCCCTGTGCTTAGGAACCGCAGGGACATGCCGGCCACTTCCGGGAGCAGTGTGGAGCCAGGGCAGTCGGGGAGCCTGCCGTAGGCCCGTTGTGCTGCTGATGAGACTTTTAGCACAGCTGACCGGAGCTGCCAGGGTCCCTTTTCGATCGGGCATTCCAGTTGAAAACTGGATATCTGGCAACCGTATTCTGATATGGCATATCTGTGAAGCTGAATTCCAGCAGGCAGTGCATTAGGTGCATGTAAACAACAACAATGGCCAGCAGGGACAGTATGGGATGGAATTCTGGCTTTCTCAAGACTTACAGAGATTGCTTAGTAAACTGCACGTCAGTACCCACAGAGGTATTACAGGATATGCTGTAAAGGCCATGGAGCATGCCCATAAGTCTATGCATATATAATCCCATACCTAGCAAGGGCCTTTAGATTCAGTCATGGTTTAGATTATCTATATTCCTGGTCAAAATAACATTGGAGTGGAGCTGTGCATGTGTAGCTACTACCAGGCAGAGTCCAAGCACACATTCAATGCACATATACATCACTATAGGTACAGAAGTTGGCCTTTGTTTCACAACTAAAGTGTTACCAGGGAGGAGTAAAGGAATTTTGATTGGCTTTGTTGTCTACCCTTGCCTAAGAACAATTATTTTCTTTTTTTGTATGGTGTGTGCATATGTTGATGGATAGTGTCTCCTTCCAGGGAGTGACTGCAGACTAAACTCCATAGCCCCAAACACACTTCCCTTCTTTCCTGGGAGTGACTGCAGCCCCCTTTTTTGCTCTCAGCTCCCCGGATTTATACAGGCCTCTCCTGTTCCCATTCTTACCTAATGAATCCGTGCTCCCCTGGCTGCTCCTCCAGGTACAGCCTGGGCAGTTAATTGGTCCAGTTAGCCACCTTAACCTCTTCAGGCCTTAGCTCTGTTTGAGTTCTTTGCATGCTGAAGTTTTCCATAGAAAAGAAGTCATCACATAACCATACTGCAACTACCACCAAAAATGTTACTGAATGTATTATAGTTAAATCATATACATACTATGATCATTATGCTCTGTAAAAGATTAAACTGTGACAATTTAGGAATATTCCAGGACAAGTCCAAATATACAAACTTTATTATTTCTAGCAAAAGGAGTGATGCTCCCATATTTGAGAATGTTTGTTTGTTCAAACCTTTTTTGATTATGTATGGTAGTTTCTTAAAAACTGTATATTCCCAAATGAGGATGTCTTTCTTTTTTCTCACTTTCTGGTTAGGTAGCAAAACTTTATAAGTTTGATTTTTGTTTATTCTGCCATTTTCAGGTTTGCTTGGCATATAGCCCTTTTATATTAGTAATATGTTTGGTCATTTTAGCTATGGTTATATTAGTTGGGCGGTAGGAACCCCTCTGATGATGATTTAATGCAGGAAAATTCTCACAATTTTCTGTAGCTCGCTGGACAATTTTTTATGGGTTCAGGCCTTATTAAAAATCCTAGGCAGTATTCTTAGCCTTGCCTGCTGCAGCTTTGCAGCACCTCAGAAGCACAAAGCAACCAAAATGCTGCTGTAATGGGGACCTGAAGATTCCTCTTGACACAAGGATTTGCACTCAGCACAGCTCAGAATCTTACCCACTGTGTTTGGCATCCAGATTTCCCTCACTGTGGCATGAAAGAATAAAAATACCCCCACTGAATTCATTTCTTTATCACAGGAAAGAAATGCAGTAGTGCAAAAGGTCAAGTTAGAAAAAATAAAGGTCAGATTTATAGAGATGAGACTCTAAGGTGCCACAAGTACTCCTGTTCTTTTTGCACATTGAAAATAGCCATTCAAAAGGCCAACTTAAATAAGACACAACTGAGGGTAACTCCGGGGCCTACAAACTCTCATATATGGGAACTTATTAAACAGTCTATACTCTACTCTATATGGGTAATATCTTAAATTCTTATCTTGAACACAATTCTTTAGTAAGGAAGCGGAAAATGCTAGTGGCATTTTGGTGTTAAGCAAGTAGAATTGCTTTGCTCGGGTTGGCAGACAAGTTACGTTTTGTGTTTTTCATCAGGAAATGTTAGTTTCATGGGCAGAACCGCTGTTGCATCAACGGTGATAGCAGCATCACTTTGCTTCCCAGAGGTGGGTTGGGTTAATCACGGGGACAAGCTTTCAGAACTTCATGGAGCAGGACCCATAGGAGTAGTTGTTGCTTTTTTTATTGCCTTTTTCCATTACATTTGTTATCGGTGAGACTTATGTTTGTTGCAAACTCAAAGCTAAAAAGAATGTCCTGCAGGGATAAGTCTTTGGGGAACACACTCAAGCAAAAGTGTCCGATGCTGAACCTAGCAAGAGTTGTGCAGCTAGAGAGGTTGTCGATAACTTAGCTGAGGCAGGGCACTGAGCTGTAATGTAGTCAAATTAAGTGTGCAAATGTACACATGAAGGGAATGTAAATAACAAGTAAGTTTCTAAACACAAAAAGTATGCGGTTTTTTTCAGCTCATGCTAAGGGGGGATTTCACATAGCTGCTGTGGCTACTTGTGGTGTTGGAACATTGTGAAATAAGTACCCATTTTTCTGTAAAAAGGAGTGAAATTACAACCACAAAAATCTATTACCTTTCTGTTTATTCTTTTAAAATACATAACTTTGCTGTTGCTGCAGTGTCATTAAAATAAAATTGATGGCCATAGGCCTAGGCCATCGTCAGAATTTTAAAACAAGTTATTCTAAAACGTGTTGTCTCTTTTCTTTGTTCTTATGAAATTATCCTCTGGAGTTGTGAAAGGAGGAGCTGCCACAATTGCTAGTGGAATAGCCCACCCACCACCGCACTTGATATGTCAGAACTTGCGTCCATGTCTACACTACAAAATTGTGTTGACCTAACTTATGTTGGCCTAAAGCCACCACAGTTATTGAATTGCTAGCATGCCTGCAGACTTGCCTCCTTGCATCGGCAGTGTGCATCCTCACCAGGAGCGCTTGTATTAAGAACATAAGAACAGCCATACTGGGTAAGACCAAAGGTCCATCAAGCCCAGTATCCTGTCCTCTGACAGTGGCCAGTGGCAGGTGCCCCAAAAGGAATGAACAGACAGGTTATCATCAAGTGATCCATGCCCTGTCACCCAATCCCAGCTTCTGGCAAACAGAGGCTAGGGACACCATTCCTGCCCATCCTGGCTAATATCTAGTTCCCTTTTGAACCCTGTTATAGTATTGGTCTTCACAACACCCTCTGGCAAGGAGTTCCAGAGGCTGACAGTGTGTTGCATGAAAAAATACTTTCTTGTATTTGTTTTAAGCCTGCTACCTATTAATTTCATGTGGTGGCCCCTTGTTCTTGTATTATGAGAAGGAATAAATAACACTTTATTTAATTTCTCTATACCACTCCTGATTTTATAGACCTCTATCATATCCCCCCTTAGTCGCCTCTTTTCCAAGCTGAAAAGTCACAGTCTTATTTCTCTCTCCTCATACGGAAACTGTTCTATAGCTCTAATCAGTTTTGTTGCCCTTTTCTGAACCTTTTCCAATTCCAGTATATCTTTTTTGAGATGGGGCAACCACATCTGCATGTAGTATTTAAGGTGTGGGCGTACCATGGATTTATATAGAGGCAACATGATATTTTCTGTCTTATTATCTATCCCTTTCTTGATGATTCCCAAGATTCTGTTCGCGTTTCTGAGTGTCGCTGCACATGGAGTGGATGATTTCAGAGAACTATCCACAATGACTCCAAGATCTCTTTCCTGAGTGGTAACCGCTAATTTAGACTCCATCATTGTATATGTATAGTTAGGATTATGTTTTCCAATGTGCCTCACTTTGCATTTATCAACATTGATTGTATTGTGAGTGTGCGGCGTTGTGGGACAGCTCCTGAAAGCCAGTAACAGTTGATATAAGCAATACAGTGTCTACACTGACCTTGTGTCGACCTAGTTACATCGACCATGACTCTATGCTGCTTGGGGAGGTGATGTTACTAATTGGTATAGAGAGGCACTTATGTTGTGAGAACCAAATTTAAGTGAAGACACTTCCACAGCTAGGTCAACGCCAAGCAGCTTACATTGACTTAACTTTATTGTGTAGATCTAAGGTGACCAGATAGCAAGTGTGAAAAATCGGGACAGAGGGTGGGAGTAATAGGCACCTATGTAAGGAAAAGCCCCAATATCTGGACTGTCCCTATAAAATCGGGGCATCTGGTCACCCTATGTAGATCAGGCCTGACACTTACAGCACTGCAGCACAGATACCTACTGCTTGAGGTAAAGGATAATTCTTACCTGTTGGTAGTAGTAGTAGGCTGTTATCAGACAGGCATGTGCCATGCACTGTGCTAATATGTATTATAAATTCTTGGATCTCTGGCTTAATGGCAAACAGAAGAGTTCAGAAGGAAAAGTTTTTCTTAAAGTTCTCAGGGCTTTCTTGTAGGATTTCAGATAGTTCCTGCTTTCTGTCAAGCCAGAAATATTGCAGGTACAACCCATCTGACAGCTGCATGTAACAGGAATTACAATGCTTTAAAAAAATCAACAATGAATATATTAAGAGTGTATGCAAGATGCGGGCAAGACAGGTCAGATAAAATAAAAACCTCCTGTCACGTTGCCTTGTGCGCTTATGCAATGAAGAGGGTGATAGATAAATCTTCTATCCCGACTTGCAGCACTTGAGTGGTTTTATTGAAACAGGAATGCTTTCTCTGTCATTTATTTTACCTATATAGTCCTCCATTAAGGAATGTATTAGGTGCACAAACACAGCTGAAATATATCCAGAAATAGCAAATTAATAAAGGAGAGAACATGAACAGACAGAGCAGGCTGACTGAGACAACAAATGCTGGAACAATAGCCCAGATTCTCTGGTCTAGTCAGGCTATGTATTCAGCACAAGACTGTGGTGCTGGAGTTGGGAAAGAGGCTTTAAGCTATGTTTGTGACTCTCAAATCCTGGGGCCAATATGTGCTGGCCTTAGGGTGACCAGATGTCCCGATTTTATAGGGACAGTCCCGATTTTTGGGTCTTTTTCTTATATAGGCTCCTATTACCCCCTGTCCCGATTTTTCACATTTGCTGTCTGATCACCCTACCTGGACTGGACACCAGTTCCAATTTAGAGCAGCCTGAAAAATTTGAACCAAACCCTCTTTTGAAATTAGATAAAAAATAGCTATTTTCCACCCCCAGTATTTTTCAGTTTCTTCTGTTTCTGCCCTCTGTGCTCCAGCCCTGCCAAGAAGTAGGAACACTTGCTACAGGTGAGCAAAGTCTCTGTGCAAATAATTGGTGGATTTAATGTATATTTGTGATCATTTGTGATTTGTTGACTCAGCAAACTAAGGCCTGATCCACAGCTCATTGAAGTCCACATGATTCTTTCCACTGACGTCAGTGGGCTTTGAATTGGCCCTAAGCTATTACAAAAATAATTGTTGAAAATATGGCAAAATGTGATGATGACTTATTCAATGTGCAATATTTATCTAGCTCAAAGATATTGTAAGAGCCCATTCTTGGGATATTTCTGGCCTCATTGGAGATAGGAAGGAATGGAAATGTTGTAAGAGAACTTGTACCAACAAACACCTCATCTAAAGCGCATTCAACTAAACAGGAGTCTTTCTATTGACTTCAACTGGTGTTGGGCTAGGGCCAGAATTTCCAGTCCAACTTTACAGGCCCATAAGGATTCTGTTAGTTGTGGAAAACATCTCTTAAATAGCCAGGCTTTTGGGTCCATTTCTGAATCCAAACTCTGAGTCTTTTCCAATTTGTCCATCACTAATGTGTACTAACATTATGGATTCAGTATGGCAGGTGTTTATATTTTATATATATATAAAACTCTGATTCCTCATCTGGGTACACAATGTGTATACAAACAGGACTTGATAATCACTGTTGTACCAAGCTATTTATTATAAGATTCAACTCAGAGGTAGCCAGCAATACCCACCAAGCATTGAGATTTAAAACAAAATAATAAAAATATGCTAACCTAATTAAAGGTGGTTTAGTTTTTGTGTGTTCTTGCTGTTTTTGTAAAAACATTCTCCTCTTTCCTTTTGCTGTCTTATTGCCATCTTCTTTGCCTTGTTCACCAGCTTCTAAACCGCCTGGATGAGAACTAATTGTAACAAATGCCTAGAATTTTCCCTAAATCTGTTACCAATAAAAATATTGGACTACATTTGTCTCATTGTATTATATGATTTGTTATGTGGCCTCAGAGGGATTTAATCCTGGCCTCACTGAGTGGCAAAACTCATATTGACTTCAGTGGGACCTGGATTTGTCTTGAAATCCCCTCAAGGAGAGTTGCAAATCACACAACATTCCTGAATGAATCATTTTGCCTTATTTGGATTTCTCATTTAGCTGAGAGAGATCTTAAAAACACATGTAGTCAAACACCACTGCAGATATTAGAGCACAAGTTATTCCAATTAAGGTTGGCAGCCTGGCACTAATTTATGCTCCAAATATTGTTTGTTTATACTATGCTATAAGTGTGCATAGTGTTTCACAGACAAATAAAATACCATGTCTATGTTCTAAGTTCCTGACCCAGCAAAATCTTGTTCATACGAGGTAGGTTTGAGTATCAGATAAGTAGTTCCAGGGGCTACTAATGTAAATTGACTTCAGTGAGACAGCTTGTTTACTTCTGCATTGACAAATTTGAGTGTAAATTGAACTGATGGAGACTGTTTGTGGGTATAATTCCTATACACACAAACAGTCTCCATGTTAAGACATGATGCAGTGTAAGATTGTAATGCACACTTGTGGGGGTAGGTTAGGAAGGACGGGTTATATGTTGTATTTTGAAACTACTTTGGTAAGTAAAGATCAAATGCCATTAAAGTTTTGACATTGTATTTGTATTGATACCGTTGCTTACAAGGGAAGCTTAGGCTTTCTAGGCTTCATGTAAGAATATTGTTAGAGGAGCTTAGAGGAGAATTTTCCCTTTAGATCCAGTCCCTTATATGTACCCACTGCCTCTCCAGGGAGTTGCTGTGATGCACCATTCCCAGAGCTGTCTGGTGGTATCTGGGTGTACACATGTTTGGAGCCAAGTACTGTAGGTTCTCCCAGCACTTGTCCCTCATGCTCTAGTTCTCTCTGGGTTCCCATAATACTCAGAGTCTGATGAATAACACATGATTGTTTTAAGTTACAAACAAAAGATGGTAAACACAAGTAGGTAAGGTGACCAGGTGTCCAGTTTTTGACCAGAACACCTGATGGAAAGGGGACCCTGGCAGCTCCGCTCAGCACTGCCGACCGGACCTTAAAAGTCTGGTTGGCGGTGCTGCGGAGATAAGGCAGGCTAGTCTCTACCTCTCCTTGCACTGCACTGTGCCCCAGAAGTGGCCAGGAGCAGGTCCGGCTCCTAGGCTCCACCCCAAGCACCAGCTCTGCACTCCCATTGGCCGGGACCTGTGAGAGCAGTGCCTGTGGGTGAGAGCAGTGCGTGTAGCTGTCTGCCGTGCCACTGCTTAGGAACTGGACCTGCTGCTGGCCGCTTCCGGGATGCAGCATGGTGCCAGAATAGGCACCGCACGCTGCTGACTGGGTATCACCAGAGGTAAGCCCATGCCCCAATCCCAAGCCCCCTCCCACAACCTGAACCCCTAATTTCTGACCCCACCACAGAGCCTGCACCCACAGTTAGAGCCCTCACCCCCTCCCGCAGCCCAGTGAAAGTGAGTGAGGATGGGAGAGAGTGAGCCACTGAGGGAGAGGTAATATAGTGAGCGGGGGCAGGGCCTCAGGAAGGGGCGGGGAAGAGGGAGTGGCCTCAGGAAAGGGGCGGGGCCGGGGTGTTCGGTTTTGTGTGATTAGAAAGTTGGTAACCCTACAAATAGGGCTTTGCCCAGACCCTAAAGGCAGTCCAGTTTACGGGTATGAATCTGGGGCTCCGCAGGACTGGTGCCAGTAAGGGATACTCACTCCAAGCCTCCCTTCTCCTAGGGACAATCACAGACCTGCTCCAGCGATCAGATCCCACAGCCAGAGTCCTGTCCTTTTGTCCAGCACCTCTAGCCTCATTCTGCCTTGTCCACAAGGTTCCCTTGTTTGTAGGCCATTCCTGGCTATCCATTAGCTGTGACTACCACTGATTTCCTTGCCAGCAACAGGATGCTCCCCAACTTGGCCCCATTCAACCCCCCTGTACCCTGCCCTCTGACCTCCCTGACCCCTATCCACACCCCTGCCCCCTGACTAGCACCTGAACTCCCCTGCCCTCTCTCTAACCCCCCTGCTCGCTGTCCCCTTACCGCTCTGCCACGCACCGTGCCGCGCAGAGCACCAGGTCAGGCCAGACTCTGCAGTGGCGCTGCCCCAGGAGCTTGCAGCTCTGCTGCCCAGAGCGTTGGGTGGGATGAGCTGAGGCTGCGGGGGAGGGGGAACAAGAGAGAAGGGGCTGGGGGCTAGCCTCCCGGGCCAGAAGCTCAGGGGCTGGGCAGGAGGGTTCCATGGGCCGGATGTGGCCCAACTCTGGTGTAACAGGATCCTCCCTCCTTAGTGTCAAGGAAGGGAAGAGACAGTCTCACCTTCCCATTACTGAGAGCTCTAGCTTGGGGCAGTTCAAGCTCTAATCTCTTTGTCCTGTCTTCTTCAAAGCCACTACCTACTCCTCCTCATCAGAACACAGTTGTTTATGTATGCTGTGCCTCTCTTGGCACAGTGGAATTAAACTCCAGTCCATTAGCATTTCCTTTTCTCAGGGGTCAAATGTAGAGCAACTCATAGCCACATTTCAGAAGACATTTCTTCCTAGCTAGTAGTGGTCTGCTACTCCAGCCACTTCTTGTAACCAGGAACTTCCCAGAATGTGTGCCTGTGATTATACCATTGTCCCAGCAGCCACCAGCTGTCTTCATCTTTCTCTCCTCATATCATCCAGGTTGGTCTTTTGAGGAGCTAATGTGCTGTAGCTGTCTTCAGTCTTTGTCCCTTAGTGTTTGTTTCACTACTCAGAGGTCAGACCTACTCTGATCTCCCTCCTAAACCCCAGATGAGTACTGTAGTTCTGGGTGATCATAACAGAACACTGCAGTATGTAACAAAAGCATAACCCCTTTTATTACCTGGGATAATATTTTTGTCTTTTTTTTTTAATATGAAGTGTCCTCTGCTACTTGGTATGTTGGCATTTCTTAAAGTGCTGCTGCATATTGTCGTTATACTAAAAAGAAAACTGGTACAAGGAGTAGGCTGTCTAATATTTTTATGCTTTTTCTCTATTAGCATATCTTCATATATATATCAATGTGTGTATGAAAAAGAGAGAGATTAATTAGATGTGTACTAAGGAATATAAATACAATATCATATCCTAGAAGGAGAAAAGTGATTACTTGGGAGAACATTCACCTGATCTCCAAATTTATATCCAATTCTTCTATTAACTTCCTAAACACCCTTGAACCATTGCCTCAAAAAACCAAACCAAAACAAAAAAACAAACAAACCAGGAATAAATATGATTAAACGGAGTAGAATAGGAGGAGACAATTAGGTCAAACATTCAAAGAATTTACAGTTTGCCTTTACATTTGTATTCTACCAGAACATCCATTTTGTTAACCTTATGGCAATCAGATGTTATGCTGTTAAAGCAGGTAGAAAATCTTTGAACCCCATGTTCAGGGGCCATTAGCAACAGCTCCATGTTCAGAACCCCTGGTGGGTAAGCAGTAGAGAGTGGGTAATGTGTCATTATCTGCACAGCTTTCATTTTTACCTAGGCAATGTGCTGCTGGGTTTGTTCAGATGTAGGGATCAAAGACAGACAGCAGAAGCTATTTGAATCAGCGTAGCTCCTGGAGCTGTATTCTAATTAGGGGGTTCTTTTAGGATGCAGTTTGGGTGGCCCACATTTCCAATGGAACCTTCTGCTATGTTCTGGCTTGGCTGAGCACCAGAGGGTGGTAATGATTTTTTTCCTGCTGTGCTCAGGAGGCTGCAAATTCACTTCCTGTCATGATGAATGCTGTAATTAGCAGCACATGCTGAAATTTGACAAGGCGGGCAAAGGTGTCATTCTGTAGAGCAATTGTTGCTCTTGAGAAAAGGAAACAAAAAGAGAAAATAAAACTAAAATCAATGGTACACAAGAAAGCATGGATTTTTGTAAGGACTCCACTTGCATCCAAAGAAGTGGGTATTCACTCACGAAAGCTCATGCTACAAAACGTCTGTTAGTCTATAAGGTGCCACAGGATTCTTTGCTGCTTCCAGTTTCGATAGTTACAGTGACATTACAACACAACCATTACTAGGGGTCATTAGGAAGGCGGACTAAGAAAGGGTATAGAAATGGTTAAAAATTAATCACTTTATCCAGATTTAACAAATCTCATTTCAGATTAAATAATTATTTGTTTCTCAGTTTGTGGTTTTCAACTGCACCAGTGGATAACAATTTTTCTTCTCGCTTCATTAAAACCATATGTCTGCCAAATTAGCAGTTACAATGCCATTTAGCTGACAAGATCTTGCATTTAGAGTGACATTCTCTTTGAGGTCTCCTCTTTTGTACAAGATACAGTGTGTTTATTTACATATTAGGTAACACTAGTGATCAGGATAATTTTTCCTTTTTTCATCTACTTGGCTCAATCCATCCTTTGTACCTACCACCAAAAAAGAGAACCCTCTGATGAGGAAATTAAAGAAAATATATGTGCTTATATTTGCACATAAACATCATGGGCTAGCTCTAAGGTGAGTGACGAAATAGCCATGAAAGAATAAGCCCCTGATCTTGTAGCAGCGCTTGGGTGATCTAAACACCTCATCTCTTTTGGTTTGTGGATCTGCTGTGATGAAAATAAGTGTGACCTAATAAATGGCCTTGCGTGCAGGGGACTGGACTAGATGACCTCTTGAGGTCCCTTCCAGTTCTATGATTCTAAGACTACCAGATGGCTCAAGCACGATCTGAAAAGCCAGCAGTCGTTCATTCTTTCAATTTGCCTGAGAACTGCACTGGCACTTTCTGTAGACTCTGAGTACCTTTTAGTTGTACCTCTGTTTTGAAACTACTTTCAAATATAATATTGTTTTTTCTAGCTGCTTCTGCTGTAATTTTTTTTGCTGTGGGCATATGTGCGATAAAAGACCAGCACATCTCAGGGAAGGAGAATGAGAGACTGTTCTGTATGTGGACACACTAATTACACTCATTAATTTCACAACGTGTCTTTCTCTTTATTTTTCTATTACTGATCTGAATGCACTTGATCAGAGCAGGGGCAATTTATTGTAAAAATGCAAGGCACAAAACAGATACTGCACATGCCATCTAGGTGCTTTCATCTGTGCAAAAAGTAATTGCACTATACATATTCTTCTCCTGAATCTATTTTTGGCTAAGCAGTCTTTGTTTGGTAACTGTTTTTCCTTCTGCCAGTAATAGAAAGGTTTGCACAAGTCACATTAACTGACCAATATAGGAAGTTAGAAATAGATCAGACTTTGAATGAATGCAAAATAAAGTGTTGAGCGAGAAATTTGGGATGTGAGACGCAAGCTGTTAGATTCAAACTTTGATACATTGTCAGTTTTTTAAGAACAATAATTTAGGATGTGAGACTGCGGCTTTACAAACTAATAAAGATGATAAGGCTCAGCAATTGGATTCTCTATTAAAGTTTCAGTCATTTAAATGGCATAGATGTGAGTTCTAATTTGAATTCATGGAATATTATAAAATGTAATGTTTTCTGCTGATAGCACCAAGGTATTCAAACGATTGTGGATTCCTTTGCAGAAAAGCGGTACTTGGGTGGCTAGCAATGGAAAGGGGGTCAGTTTAGAGGCATGCTGGTATGGTGGTATAAGGTAGCTTAGATTGCCACTGCCTGAACTGTGCTGGTCCTGTGAATGGAGAGAGAATGCCATCCTGCAGGGCATAAATTTGGTATCTTTCACAAGTACTGAATTCACTTTTAGAAGATTTTTTTTTTTATGAGAGGAAAGGAAAGATGTGCTTAAATATGAAGTTCCATGGTAACTGAGTGTATTTACCTGACTTGTTAGTTGTTACCAGTTTCCTCTGGATACATTAGAATGGCACTTTTTAAAAAAAGGCTGTTCTTTCAAATGGGATTTCCAGTGGCATTTGTGTCTATCCTTCCTCCTGGTTGGTGTTGACAGTTCCCTTTAAAGAACAAAACAGATACTTTTTGAAAGTTCTTCTCTTAGACGGAGCTTCTCTGCTAGCTGGCTTTCACGCTCCCTCTGCGGTAGGTGTTGACATTTATTAAAACACAACAATATTTAATGTTAAATGTTTGGGTGTTGGTGTTACATTCTCATGACAGTGGTTCGTCGTTTCTCTTTTCTGCTATAGCGTCTGGTGTTCCTCTCATTCGTCAGCATTTTGGGATATTTACTGTTGTCTGTGGGAGGCATCGCTATTTCTTTAGATCCTGATTCCACCATCCTTATTCATGGTAGGGTATGTCTACACTATGAAATTAGGTTGATTTAATAGAAGTTGATTTTTTAGAAATCGATTTGATACAGTTGATTGTGTCCCCACTAAGCGCATTAAGTTGGCGGTGTGCATCCACAGTACCGAGGCTAGCATCGACTTTCGGAGTGCTGCACTGTGGTAACTATCCCACAGTTCCCGCAGTCTCTGCCACCTATTGGAATTCTGGGTTGAGCTCCCAATGCCTGATGGGGCAAAAACATTGTCGCTGGTGGTTCTGGGTACATGTCGTCAGGCCCCCCTTCCTCCCTCCCTCCATCAAAGCAATGGCAAAAAATCATTTCTCGCCTGTTTTCCTGGGTTACCCGCGCAGACGACAAACCACGGCAAGCATGGAGCCCGCTCAGCTCACTGTCACCGTATGTCTCCTGGGTGCTGCTGGCAGACACAGTACTGCAGTGCTACACAGCAGCATCCCCTTGCCTTGCCTTGCGGATGGCAGATGGTGCAATACAATGACTAACCATCGTTGTCATCCTCTGGGTCCTCCTGGCCGACCTCAGTTAGGTTGGTTGGTGGCATCTGGGCAGACATGGGTGCTCCTGGCCGGCCTCAATGAGGTCGGTTGGGGGCGCCTGGACAAAAATGGGAATGACTCCAGGTCATTCTCTTCTTTACGTTTCATCTAATGGAGATTCAGTCCTGCCTGGAATATCATGCCAACTGGAGGCTTCTGCCTCAGGCTGCTCTCCCAGTCGGCAGCACCGTGCGGTCGCACCTACCCCTTTTTCCCACGGCTCATGAAGCCTGGATAGTAGTAAGGAGCAGTTCTTCTATAGGCTGAGCAGGTGCATAATGGTGGTAGAATGTGCTTTTGGACATTTAAAAGCTCACTGGCACAGTTTATTGACTCGGTTAGACCTCAGTGAAACCAATATTCCCATCATTATTACTGCTTGCTGTGCGCGCCACAATATCTGTGAGTAAAGGGGAGACGTTTATGGTGGGATGGGAGGTTGAGGCAAATCACCTGGCCGCTGATTACAGGCAGCCAGACACCAGGGCAGTTAGAAGAGCACAGCAGGGCGCGCTGTGCATCAGAGAAACTTTGAAAACCAGTTTCATGACTGGCCAGGCTACGATGTGAAAGTTCTGTTTGTTTCTCCTTGATGAAAACCCGCCCCCTTGGTTCACTCTACTTCCCTGTAAGACAACTGCACTCCCCTCCCCCCTTTAATCTCTGCTTGCAGAAGCAATAAAGGCATTGTTGTTTCAAATTCATGCATTTTTTATTAATTCGTCACACAAATGGGGGGATAACTGCCAAGGTAGCCCTGGAGGGGTGGGGGACGAGGGAAGCACAGGAGTGGGGTAGTTGTAGGGGCACCCCCTAGAATGTCATGCAGCTCATCATAGAAGCGGCATGTCTGGGGCTGTGATCCAGAGCGGCCGTTTGCCTCTCTGGTTCTTTGGTAGGCTTGCCTCAGTTCCTTAAGTTTAACGCGGCCCTGTTATAACCTCTGTCCTTCATGCACTTGGAGATTTTTTCAAATATTCTGGCATTTTGTCTTTTGGAACAGAGTTCAGATAGCACAGATTCATCTCCCCATACAGCGATCAGATGCAGTACCTCTTGGTCGGTCCATGCTGGAGCTCTTTTGCAATTCTGGAACTCCATGGTCACCTGTGCTGATGAGCTCTGCATGGTCACCTATGCTGATCAGCTCGCCACGCTGGGCAAACAGGAAATGAAATTCAAAAGTTTGCGGGGCTTTTCCTGTCTACCTGGCTAGTGCATCTGAGTTCAGAGTGCTGTCCAGAGCAGTCACAGTGGAGCACTCTGGGATAGCTCCCGGAGGCCAATACCGTCAAATTGCATCCACACTACCCCAAATTCAACCCAGCAGGGTCAATTACAGCGCTAATCCCCTCGTCGGGGAGGAGTACAGAAATCAATTTTAAGAGCCCTTTAAGTCAACAAAAATGGCTTTGTCATGTGAACGTGTGCAGGGTTAAATCGCTCTAACGCTGCTAAATTCGACCTAAACTCGTAGTGTAGACCAGGGCTCAGATTGTACCTTAGCAGTCCCACTGAAATAAGCAAGGCCACTTCTGTTGTAAGGTGCAATATGCAACATGAGGGAGGGTGGCAGAATTGGGAATTTAAGTTATAAATTGGGATTCTTGTCATTCTTTTGCCATTCTGTATATTTGTCATCTGGAAAAATCATTTTAATCTGAATAGTTATGTTTTTAAGCCTATATTATGTTCAGCTGTGCCTGATGTTCAGCTACCCAGCCTAGTTGTTGATAAATGCCCAAGGATACCATCTTTTTAAAAGTCATCTGTCCATATCTGGCTTCAAAGCTAGTTTTTCTCCTCAATCCCTGCTAGATGTTGGCACTGTGTATAAAAAGCATTACATACGGTAGTTTTCAGCATATATTTCATATCTCTTTTCTTTCTGATGTATGCTTCATGGCTTTCTCTAATGTGTGCTATTACATTATTACAGGACAATGGATTATGGTGGCTGCATTTTTGTCACTACTATCAAGGAATCTGATTTTCTTGTATGTTTAAAAAGTTTATTTATGATTTTTGCAGAGGGTTATGATGGTAAATAGGAGAACCATTTTCAGTGTCAACCTTGAGAGCTGCCAAGTTAAATACATGAGACCAAAAGACTGAGAGCTCAGCAACAGCACTGTGACAATATACAGGCCAATGTATTGATTTCTCAGAGCTATAATTCCTCCCAGAATGTGCAGGTTTCTTCCTTTTATTGTTGCTTTTAAAAGAAGTGTATGGTTAAGTTCTTTGTATAAAAATGATAATAGATATTAGGCCTATGACCGTTGACATTTTTTGTGTATATCCACCTTGTAATGTTAAAAAGAACCATGCTTGGAAAGAGAACGAAAAGTTATAGAAAACAACGTGGCAACAATTTACTGTTATGGCATATGTCTCAAGAGATCAAATGATCTTGAAAGATTTTCACCATTTCATGCCAACATCTCATGAGATTCTGGCCCGGCTGAGCCTGAATAACATTGGCTCTTGCTGCATTAATTCTCACTATTTGCAGTTGAGATCATGGCATGTGACATAACTTCTTCCCTGAGAGACAAGCTGCAGAATGATGCTGAGTTGCTGAGGAAGGTCATTTCAAACTAGACTGGTGATAGTAGTAGAAAAAAGGTTAAGGACAATTCCACTCTGAACAGGGTCATAGATGGCAGGGAGGGGAGAAGTGATCTGAGAATCAGAAGTTAGAACTGGAAAATGCCTGACTCCCAGAAAAGGAAGTGGAAAAAGCCACAGACCCATCAATTATTTCTTATGCTCCTTTTATTCTCCTTTACTCACTCCCATGCCTCTTAGAAGCCAGAAGTATAGATGCCTTAGAAACTACCTTGAAATCAGCATCTTTAGCTGATACTCAAGAGAGAATAGATATTTACACAACTACTTACACATAAGTGTAGGGAGATGCAGTGACCATTTACGCCCAGCAGATGGAAAAAAGGAAATTGATGGCATTAAAGTAGAGGACTCAAATGCCTGGAGAAGAGATTGAAGAAAGCTGCAGAAAATGAAAAGGAAAGACTTTGTGGGAAATGGAGAAGAAAAGGGGGAGAAAAACAGCAGTGGGAGTACTTAAGTGAAGGAAAATACTTATTAAATTAGGTTTGGACATTATGGGGGATAGTAAGGCTTCCTAAAGAAAGGAGCAAGTATATGTGAGGTGGTAAGGTAACCATTATAGGGAGACTTACACTTGTAAAGAAACTATCCCAAAGTGTTATATATTTATGGAAGCTAATGAAGTTGATAATACAGAGACAATCCCAATAAACTGCCAGAAAACAGAATGATGTTTACTATCAAAAGAAGAAAGAGGCAATAGATATTGAATAACCTAGGGCAATTTATCTGCCAAGTAGTTGCAGGGAATGCTATTTTTAATAGTGATGCTTCAAATGTACTATATGTTGTCATTTTCATCTCAAATTTCTTTACAAACATGAATGACTTTTTGAAGTGGGTAGTATTATATACTTTTGCAGATGGGAAAACTGGGGCAAAGGGAAGTTAAAAGCCTACTGTTTAGATTAAGTCACCAAAGGGCAAAGTTGGCAATAGAATCCAGGAGTCCTAAATACCAGTCCACGTACTAGCCACTAAACACACTGTCACTGCTGGATAAAAGATTAGTAAAAAGTGTTGCAGTGGTTGGTATCTTATGAAGTTGAATCCATTAGTGAAAATAAATGAGTTTGACACTAATGAGCAATTTAGATGTAACCTGGCTGATGGTTACAGCTCTATCCTTTATACCTTCACAAAACTTACACTACAAAACAAGTACATGATCCTGAAAAGATCTGGTCCCTAATTATAAAATATTGTACTCCAGCTCTTCCATTAAGTGCCTTGAAGTGGAAGAAAGTGTCTCAGTGGTAAAAGCTTCAGAAATATATTATAATAAGATGCACATTCTCTGGAACGTTATTTATATCAACAGTGAACATGCTAGTTAAATTCAATTGAAAAAGAGCCCCAAATGAGAGCATTTTCCAAGCAACCACCATGTAAAATACAGTCTGATTTTAATAATTACAGCTAGAACACTAGTAGAAACCAGGTAAAAAGTGTCTGTATGGAAGAACCTGGGAATTCTGGAGGGATACATCTAAGAAATAGCAACATTTGTTTGTCTTGGGGGCAGGGGAAGTATTATTTTAACTTTTTTTTTTAATACTGAATTTTCTAAGCATGAAACCAGTTAAGTGGTCTAGTGGCACAGTTGCCAATTTTCATGCAGTAAATAAGCACCCCGACTTTCACAATAAACCAAAAGTCAAGCTAATGCCATTTCAAAACAAGGCCAAAACAAGCCAGTCCTAAGAACCACAACACTCTGTGACTAGAACCCCCCGATGTGCAGTCTGGGACTGTGGTGGACATGCTGTGCACCCTGACTCTCTCCCCCCTTATCCTGCTTGCCGGGAGTCATTCAAAAAAAAGAAGCAACAAGCTACAAGCCAAAAACTAGCCAACAAACAACTCACAAGCCAATTAAGCCAAAAACAAGCCCAATTTCTGCATTGTTTCTGTGGGTTTGGCATGTCTGGTGGTATAAAATGGCAAATGGTATGATGTGAAGTTTCTGGTACTAAAGATGCAATATGCTCTGAGTTGCAAGCACTAATAAATACATCCATCCATCCAAGCTCATAAGGTTTAGCTGGAAAACTTCTGGGTGCTTCTGGGAGAAGTGTAATGCTGATTTAAGATTTTAAAGACAAAGTAGTAAGGGTGATAATGTGTGTGTCTTTCTTTTAAAACAAATTCTTCATACATACCAAACCTTTAGCCAAGAAGAGAATAGAAAAAAGTTCCCCCAAGTGCAAGCAGAGTCTCCTGCAAACTGGATGATTAAAAAAAAAAACTGACTCTCAAAACAAACAATTGCCCAGAAAAAAAAAAAAAAACTGACTACTCTGATATCTATCATTAAACCCAACCCACATTTTCTTCTTAGAAGTAAAAGAGGTCGGTCTAAGCATGGATTTTTTTCAATTTCTTACAGATTCTTGTAGAGATTTCAGATCAGGCAGCCTGGGTCAACCTTAGTATAGGGGGGGGTAGGGGACAATAATGTTTGGATGTTGGGAGCTAGATACCGCTACCTCTACCCTCAAAGTTTGGAAGCATTTTGGTATCCTGACTTTTGGTTACATTCTTCTCACATTTTTTTTCTCCAGCAGTTTTGACTTGTATACATCAATGTGTTCCAGGCCAATGCTAAAATACACTCAGAAAAAGGAAGCACAACTTCTCATAGTATTTTTAACCTAACTTAGAAGCAACAAGAATTGGAACTATCACAGAAAAGTTTTTCCTCAGGCATCTAATCACATTTTCAGGCCTGAGAAGGTCAGTGAAGTGGCAGTTGTTCGGTGAAGTGATTGGATAGGAATTCCAGCTGAACCTAAACTCTAGTTTAGAGCCAAAGTGATTCCCAAGTATTTTTGTTGCCAAATGTGGTGAGGAACTGTCACAGGGCGGCCCCGCCTGAAGTGCACTCCAATAGCAGGCTGTGGAAGAACAGTTTCTCTCCTTTAGAGTCCCCAGTAACTGCACAAGAACTTTCTTGCCTAATAATACGCCTCTTCGGGGCTAGCTTATTACAAAAACATAGTACCAAGTATCAGAGGGGTAGCCGTGTTAGTCTGTATTCACAAAAACAACAAGGAGTCCGATGGCAACTTAAAGACTAACAGATTTATTTGGGCATAAGTTTTCATGGGTAAAAACTGTTGTTTTTTTTAACCCACAAAAGCTTATGCCCAAATAAATCTGTTAGTCTTTAAGGTGCCACCTGACTCCTCATTGTTTTCACAAAAAACATAGTCCGTTTCTCACACCCAGTGTTCATAGTCTTTAAAATCCCCAAACAGCTTATTCCTAGTTGCCCCACATGCCACAGTCTGGCATCTTCCACCACATCTTGGCTGTTCTTTGGTCTCTCCTGTCCTTTTACCAGGACACCCCTACTCTTCCAGGCAGAGTGCAACCCTGCTCTTGCCAGCAGGAATCCTCAGAGCCTCTCTGCTGGGAATTCATCCTCATTAGGGCAGCGTCCCTCACTCTCCATGGTCTGTTAACCTTTTGACAGGGAGGCCCTTCCACTACTCCCCTGGCTCCAGCTCTCCAGCGTGGACTGGGTAAGCCTCTCTGCTGTTCTCCTGCCTCTAACCCTCAGCTTCAGCTCTCCAGCTTAGAAGTCAGCAGGCAACTTCCTTTTCTGCTCTCTGGCCTTCAGCCTTCCCCATCCTTCCAGCCCTGGATCTGCAGCTCAGGGAGCTCACCTGATAAAACTATCTTGCTGCTCTCCTGCCTTCAGCCTTCCCCTAGGAACCACCTATAGCTTCCTTCAGGGACTTCCTACAGTCCCCTGGTCTCTGGCAGCTGATTTCTCACTCCCAGGCATTCTTATCTGCCCTGTTCCTGACTGATCCTCCAATGGCTCAGCCTCTCTCCCCTCTAGCGCCCATTTGGGGTCAGCTAACCAGTCACAGGTGCACTGGCCTCTTGACTCTTACAGGGCCAGTGTCACCCTGAGAAAGTACCTTACACTGCTGCTGGTGGAGTCATCTTATTCACTGTCTTCAAGTACTTGGAGAAAGGCTGGTTTGTTAACTCCAAGACGTTTACATTCATCCTAATATACATACCCCAAACAGGGGCGGCTCTAGACACCAGCGTGCCAAGCAGGCGCTGGGGGCCGCCGCGGGGCGGGGGCGGCATTCAGTTGAGCTCCTCCCACCATGCCATGCCGGTAGGGTCGAGGAGCGGCGGACCGGACCTGCGCGCAGGCAGCGGACCGCGGCGCGCGCCGCGCTTCCTGCTCTCCCGCGAGCCCGCGCGCAGGCGGCTCCGCCGGTCTCCGTCGTCCGGGCTCAGTCCCACGCCGCAGGCCAGCATGCGCCAGGCGAGCCCGGGACCGAGAGGGACCGCGGGCACCGGGAGGGCGCGCGGCGCAGCGCTGGCGCTCAGCTGCTCTGGGCAGCCTCCTTAGCCCTGACCCCAAATGTGTAATTTATTCTCTATTTACCATTATTGTTTGTTTATACATAGCGTGGGAACACTCACAGGTCTCAATCAAGATCAGGTTTCTGTTGTACTAGGCACTATGCACACAGAAATGATCCCTGGACCAAAGGGCTTACAATCTAATTCTCCTGCTTAAAAACTTTGCCATCCAGTCAGGGAGGAGAAACAATACTATGTGATATAGATGATCAGTCACAGGCCGTGAGCACTGAAAAGCAAATAGTCAAATGTGCAGCTTTCATATAGGCTGACCTTTGTGAGTATAAATAGGTGACAAAAAGAAAATAAGGGATCAGATTATTTTAATCCTATGAAAAAATTTATAGAACTGAATTGGGATGAAGCCCATAGGGTACTACAGAAGGTACCTTAAAAGTCTGTGAAATTGAATAGCTTCCATGTTTTTTTGGAACCACCCTATAGAATTCTATATCAATATTCTCTATAAAATTCAATAGGATGGATCAAAAGATGTAAAATAATTACCACTTTTAATATTTTCTATGTCTTTTTCATGATTTATTCTCAAGACTTTGAACCACTGTGCTCCAGATCTTTGGAGGTTCACCCAATACTGGTCTACAAACATAAAAGAATTCCCTGACTTATACTTTCATACTCAAATAAGAAGAGCAGTTTGAAGCCAAGATGAAATACATTTGCCTTCTTCACAATACAAAAAACAACACATTGAAGCAGCTGCCCAACAGCTACATTACAGTGCATTCCACTTATAGCAGGTTGAATAGATTTCCCAGAACAAACACATTACATTCACTTTATATTTAACCAGGTACAACTGACAGAAACTTTCATTTTAACAGGTAACCAAGTATTTCCTCCCCACACACTTTAACAGTAAGCTTTATTCCAAAAGCATTTGTGTACCCTAACTTCAAAAACATTGTAAACATACATAGACTGAGGAAGCAAGATTGCAAGTCAGAATTTTTAGTACACTTCAGCTTCAACAAGATTATCCTTCAGTTAGTCCTTTGCTTATGTCCATGTGCACACTCTCTCTCTCTCTTCCCCCCTCCCCCGCCCCGTCACACTTGCTTTGCTGCATCAAGACATAATGGACTCTGGATATGTCCAATACATCTGGCATGCACTATAGTTTTGTTCTCAGACTCTGGTTTCTAGGTCTGGGCATATCGGTGCAGATCTATCACAGAGGCACAGAATAATAGGTGCTTTTATTTTTCCACAGTAAATGTATAAAATCGTCACGTCACTGAGAGTTTCTATGTCAGGTAACCAGGGAGAGAAAGTGGGCTTATGCATCTAACTATTGACATGTTGACCAGGAATGCAAGTATTGCTAATTGCCTTTTTTCCTCTCTTTTCTTCTTCTCCTATCAGCACTATCAAAACTTTAAAGAAAATACCAGCACAATGCCTGAAAATATTTGGGGGAAAATCTCATACATTTTTCCAATCTGCTAGGAGGGCAAAAAGCAAGAAATTAAAGAACGATAGCCATTGATGAAGATTTTACCTATGGGATCTACTTCATATATACTTCCAGTCATTCTTTCATGAAGGGAGAAGATGCCATGATTATTTAAATTATTACCTTAAGATTTTAAATCTCTTATTGATTTAGTGCAGAGAAAAGAAAGTGGAATTAACTCAAGATGTTTCATCAGTTTGAACAGAACAGGGAAAAAGCCAATAACTGAATACAGCTTTAAAAGGCAGATATGAGGTATATTTTTTTCTGAATCTATTTCAGTAGAAGTCATTTGCAGTGAGAGGAAAATAAACCTCTGAGATGGTGTATTATTTTCATATGATTGAAACCTGGTTGAACAGGTCTGGAATAGGCTTGGGGGAAGCTTATGGTTTTCACTTTTTGTAACAGCAAATCTAATACATTTTGTGAAATCTTTGCCTGAATGAAAAATTAGTAATTGAATGGTTGATTTCCCCCCCCCCCCCAAGCACCCTTTGTTCTGACATTTGGGTGCCTTACATAGATTAGATACCAGCAGCACATTGTGTTAAGCTGCCCACAATGGATAGAACATGCAGCTCACCTTCTTGAATCTGACCCTCGCAAACATAAATCAGCTGGTAGTTATAGACAGGGCCGGCTCCAGGCACCAGCTGAGCAAGCTCGTGCTTGGGGTGGCAGATTCTACCGGGCGGCATTCCGTCCAAACCTAGGGTGGCACGGCCACTTTTTTTTGTTGTTGTTCGCTGCTCCGTCTGCCCTGTAGGGGGTGGCGGCACAGAGGAGGGGGAGCGCCCTGCAGCAAACTCGGCAGGGCAGCCGGCGTCCTTCCCTCCCTGATGACCGGAGCGGAGCAGAGCCCTCCTGGCAGGCGGCGAGGTGGTCAGAGCAGCGTGGCGAGTGCCCCGCTGAAGCGCTGGCCGCCCTCCTTCTCTCTCTACTCCCCGCTCCCTTCCCTTCTCCCCTTCCCCCCCCATTAGACCGGGCACGCACTCTGCAGCACAGGGAGTCCCCTGGCTCCGGCCGCCCTCTAGGGTTTTTTGTTTTATTTTTCCCCTGCTTTGCCTGCTGCGCTGTTGTTTCTCCCCCTGCCTCTCCCCACTTTGCCACTCCAGCGGCGCCATGTTCCCCCCCTGCTTTGCCGCTCCAGCCATGATGTGTTTCCCCCACCCCCCCGCTTTGCTGCTCCAGCCGTACCGTTTTTTTTCTTTTTTTCCCCTGCTTTGCTGCTCTGGTGGCCCCGCCCCTTTTTTGTTTGGGGCGGCAAAAAAGCCAGAGCCGGCCCTGGTTATAGCCAATTAAGCAAAAGCAAATGCTTGACCAAAAAAGCATGAAGCCATGAAACTAGCATCAGAAAATGCCTTCACTGATTTTAGATGGCCCAGTGGTGCACAGAGAGGGTGGTCACCAATAAAGTAAGCGGGTCTCAAACCAGCTGGAACTTTTTAGGTTAAAACCATTACCTTGAATTCAAGATTTGATGTCTGTCAATAAAATATGCTCTGGTTCAGCTAAACGTTATAGGCTCGATAGAGGAATCACTGGGAGAAATTCTATGATCTGTGTTTGAAGGCCTTAAAATCTGCAACTTTATGAATTATGTAGTTGTCTGCCTGATCTCTTACACATTGTAAAATTATGATCTAGCCTACAAGGGAGTACAATGAAAACAGAGAACCATTCAGAAAAAGGAACATGCATCCCATGAAAAGTTTGGAAATTTCAAAAAAACAATTGTCCCAAATTGGAATAAAAAGTCAAAAATTTAAAATCTTTTTCTGTGGAATAAAAATTCTAAAAAATTTGGATATGAAAACATCAAAACAACCTTAGTGAAACACTTTGTTTCAATAATGTTGAAATATTAATTTTGGTAATATTGAAACATTACAATATGAAATAGTAAAAATAATATAAAAGTTGAAACAAAATGAGAATGTCAAAATATTCCATTTCAATCCTGATTAAGTTAAAAAATTTCCTTCAAAAATTTTGTTGAAATCAATACATTCCCTTGAGAGTCAAGGTGGGTGAGCTAACATATTTTATTGGATTAACTTCTGTTGATGAAAGAGACAAGCTTTTGAGCTTATATGGAAGTCATAGGGGCTGGTAGCACTCTTGTACTGGTGGATAAGTAATTAGGGCAATGGGCTAACAACCTTGGGGGCTCTCAGACAGTGGTTCAAGTCCCACACACAACTGGTTTATGGTGAAGGTTTCCTGGTGCTGATCTATCTTTTGTCCCAAATGGGATCAGATATTGCAATGAGTAGAAATGTACTCAGTGTGTCCTAGCTAAATCAAGATGGAACAGATTGTTAGGATACATAGTTAACACATTTCAGGGGACTGTTCAGGATGCAGTGGCCCATTAATTAAAATGTACAGTTATAAGAGTGGAAATGCCTGAAAACTGCATGGACGCTTCTTAAAAGCACCATAATAGAGGCTCAAATTAAATGTATACTCCAAATTTAAAAACACTGTATGTGAACAAAAAAGTGCTACCACGGCTAAACAACAAATTAAAAGAAGTGGTTAGATGCAAAAAGGCATTCTTTAAAAATTGTAAGTACATAAACTCTGGCAAGTCAAGTGTAAAAGTATAATTAGGAAGGCCAAAAAAGAATTTGAAGAGCAACTAGCCAGAGACTCAAAAACTAACATAAAAAATAATTAAGTACATCAGAAGCAGAAAGCCTGCCAAACAAACAGTGGGGAAACTGAGGTACACATAGAATTACTAAAAACATTATAAAGAACTCCCACTTCATCTCACCTGCATATGGTGTTGGAAGATAATTATTAATTTAAATGGTGCCCTAAATGCACAGGGGTCTGTACGTAAATAAATGCCCTTTCCCTGAAAAGCTTCCAGTGTAAGGTCAGTGTATTATTTTATTGAAAACCAGTTAAATGTGTACATTCTGTTCCTGTGTAGCAAAGGTGATCAGGACACCCCAATACCATTTAAAGACAGGAAGGTGAAGAAATTCAAATGCTGACATCTCAGTTTCATGCAAGGATTAGGGCTGGGAATAATACTTTGCTGCTGGTTGTGCTCATTGTATGTTGTGTTTTCAGTATTGTACAAGAGACAACAGAAAAGCTAATACATGCTAAAGAGGAGGTACCAGCCACAGGATATAGCATATAGTTTAATCATCCTGAAGTTACAGTAGCTTGAGAGGCTTTATAAATGTATAGAAAACGTTTTGAGGATCTACTCTTAAAGAGGGGGTAGAGAAAGTTGGTATTTGTACTCATTTACCTTCCTCTTTATAAGATTCCACAAGGCTCCAAGGCCAGTTCCATGTAGTAGAAACTTGTAAGGCCTATTGGTGCTTTTTGGCAAAATAATGTTTTACTTGGCCTATATTTTAAACAAAAATATAAGAGGAATCTGCTGTTTTATGAAATATTATGGATTGTATATACAAATCTCAAATTAGATTTACTACTGCAGGCAACCTGAGAAAGTGCTAAGATTAAAGATAGCCTTGCAGGGAATAGTGTAGCATCTCACTTAAATGGTTCTGCAGTATTATACTGCACAAAAAACAATGACAATTTAGAGTTACAGTTCCTGATGTAATTAATATAAACTGTTTGCACACTACCATATTTACAGCATTATATTAATAATTTCCACATACAAAAATTATGCATGCAATATTGTGTCCACAGTTTAATAGTGGACTTAGATTTCATAGCTTCTTTGATTTTAAGGTCAGAAGGGACCATTATAATAATCTAATCTGACCTTTTCCATAATATAGGTTATACGTTTTTACCAACTGATTCCTGAATCAAGCCTATAACTTCTGGATCTTTTAGACACAGCATATGTTCATTTAAAGTATCCAGCAGATCCCTAGGTATGTTGTTCCAGTGGTTAACCACCTTCACTGTTTAAAAAAAAATGTACACTGTTATTCCTACTCTGAATTTGTCTAGCTTCTGCTTCAATCCATTGCTTTTTACTGCTAGATTAAAGAGCCCTCAATATCAGAAATTTATTCATAGGGTGGAAAACGTTTTCACTAGTACCCGAGACCCTCTCCCCCAATTGGCTGAGCAAAAAGCCCCCCAAAAACCAAATAATGGCCCATCAGTTTAACAAAAGAAGATCCAACAGCAGCCAGGGCTGGCTCCAGGCACCAACTCAGCAAGCAGGTGTTTGGGGCGGCCAAGGAGAAGGGGCGGCACGTCGGGCTCTTCGGCAACCATTCAGCAGTGGGTCCCTCGGCCCTCTCGGAGGGAAGGACCTGCCGCCAAATTGCTGCCGAAGAAGAAAGTGGCGCGGTGGAGCTGCCGCCGATCGTGACTTTTTTTTCCCCCGCCGCTTGGGGTGGCAAAAACCCTGGAGCCAGCCCTGACAGCAGCCAGTCAACTCAGTGGTATGAAGAAACCAGCAAAGAACTGGATGGCACTGAAGTCCGGCACTCCCAGGAAGTTGTTGCCCAGGATGCTTGCCCTGCTCTCCCATCCTAGAGCTGGCCCTGCCCATGTAGGTATATGCCTGTGATCAAGTCACTTCTTAACCTTTCCTTTGGTAAACTAACTACACCTCTACCCCGATAAAACGCGACCCGATATAACATGAATTCCGATATAACGTGGTAAAGCAGCGCTCTGGGGGGGGGCGGGGATGTGTGCTCCAGTGGATCAAAGCAAGTTCGATATAACGCGGTTTCACCTGTAACGTGGTAAGATTTTTTGGCTCCTGAGGACAGAGGTGTAGATTGATCTTCTTTAGTATCAGACTGGAAGGCAGATTTTCCAGACCTTGCACCTAGGTACTTGCTTGTCAAACTAATTGGTTGTGCAGGCAAATATTCTGATACCTTTTGTTGTTGCAAAAAGAGAGACTGAGCCTTTATACTTTTATGTGCACCATTTTTTCCCAGGAAATGTGATGAACTGTTCACTGGAGCAACAGAAATGGTTTTAGTGCATGTGATCATCGTGTTGAACATTTAAAGATTTTCCTTGGGAAATTGTTAACATTGATTTGTATTTGTTCAGCACTTTGAAGATGTGAAGTGCCATATGAATGCAGTATTATTTCATTATTAAATACAGTCAGAGCACTTCCTTTGTTTACTATCCCCGATGGCTGGTGCAACAATGATATCACAGACTGCAGGACATATTCCTATTATAGTGGACAGAATTCTGTGATGATTTACACTCTGTGCTTCCACAATGAAGTACAAGTTGCTTGTGGTTCAAATTTGTTTTTAATTTGCCCTTTGTATTTTTAAGTTGCTGCTTTATGAATTACTGGACCCTGCTCTGCCCTAAAATATATGGGTGTCAGTTTTATTGAAGTAAATGGGAGCTGCACATTTGTAAATGTAGGCAGAATTAGTCCCCATCTCTATCAGCAAACACATTAAAGGCAAATTTTGTATTATTACTCTTTCTTATTCACATGCCATGATAGGATGTACATGGCATTTTACAGACTGATAAGATAAGATCCCTGCACAAAGGAGCTCACAAATATGAGTTAGAAAAAGTAGGGGGACAAAACAAAGGAAACGGAATGCAGCTTTTGAGGGAGCAATGTTTTCTTTGTTTTGGGCCCAGATCCTTTCAGATGATTAGTTTCATATGCTGCATCATTTGCTGCCTGTCTGTCTTTGTTAAGGTTCAAGAGTTGTGGCAGAGAGTGCTTATGAAGGGATTGTTTGTGGAAAGAAGTGCTGAAAGTTGAGGTTGTGGAATTCCACCTCCTTCATTTGTGCTCCTGGATTCTAGAGGTATCTCATTTCCTGTTGTCAAACATACCATAATTTCAGGTGTGTTTAAGTAGCTGGTATATAAGTAAGGTTACCCATTGTGTATTGGGTAGTTTGGCATGTTTTTGGCGTTCTGCTAGGGAAGACTGTGCAAGGCCTGAGAAGTTGTTTGGCAAAGAAAGAGGGAGAAGATGCACTCAGAGATGACAAAAAGTATATGCTAAAATTATCTTCTAAACTGGGACAGAACTATCTTGGGAGTATGTCTTTCATTGAAACGTTTCTCTTTGTCCAAACAGTCTTTATGTCCTGTTGAAAGTACCACTGATGCTTGAGAGAGTCATGAATCAATGAGTAGAGAGGGGTCTGTTTTCAGTTCATGCTTTGACCTCCTATCAATTAATTTTTCAAAATATCAGCAGTAACAGAGGGAAATTGCTAGGGGAGAGTCAATTTTTCTTCGTAGCGATAATTAGCTTTTCATTTCAAGGACTAAAAATCATTTACATAAATGATGCTAGTGTTTCTAGATCTGTACCTGCCTATATACTATACGTGGGATCACCACAAATGCCATAGACAGATCGATCTGTCTATCCTTGGGACTCTTTGTAGATGGGCTTTTAAATCATAATTATACTGAAACATATTTTAGCTTGATTGCAGCCAAACTGGTTTCTAACACAATTTGATCAGCCAACATGAATTGAGCCAGTTCATTTTAGAACAAGTTTTTAAAAAAACCCACATGTTCATATCCAAGTAGAAATCTTCAGTTATAGTGGACAGCTATAACTTAAGAGTAGAAATGTATATTTGGCACTATTATTAATAAGAAGCATACTCCATTTGTTAAAAGCCAAAGTTTAATTCCAGGCTTGACTATTAAAGTTAGGGATCTGTTCTAGAAGAAGGTTTATTCCTGCCCACATAGACCTGCCAAAACATGTTAGAAACTAGTTTTGACAGCAATTAACTTTAAACTGTACTTAAGAACCATTATTAAACATGATTTAAAAACAGTTTTGATGGGCATGAAGAGATCACAGCAGAAATAATAAGAGCTGGGTCATACCCTGAGAATTTAATAGCAAATTAAGCTCACTGGTTGTCATGACAGCTGTTGGGGGAAAAAAACAGCCAGTGAAAGGAATTGCAGTGGCAAAATGTAAGTCCTGAAGGATCAGAAATACAGAACTGTGAGGAAACAGGGTTAGTCCCTCCTAAATAAATGTTCCCCTTATTGTACTGATGGCAGATATAGTAAGATGTCTTTGTAATGCTGAATGTGTATAATTTAGATGCCCAATAGCTGTAAAAAGGGCATGAGGATTCCTTGCCTCTGCCCCAAAATGAGAAATACTTTTTAGTAGAAGACAATAGGGACAGGGATTTTCTGCCCCAACTTGTTTTTTATTGCATTTAATCATGTAACTCTTGGAGTGCACTTACACTGTATCATTTGGTAACTTTTTTGGTCAGTGTATTCATACAACTTTGTGTGAGATGGTAGCAACCTAGGGGCATTGTGAAGTACAGAGAACTCCATGGTATGGAATTGTTTAAACAAATCACTGAGTTGACTAGAGAAGTGGGGAACATCTCTACTCCTTTGGTTTGGGATATTCAATGTCATACTTAAGAGTGAGTTAAGAGATGTGAGTAGCCCTTCTGGAAAACTAAAATATTTTTCATATATTGGTTATTTGTTACATATTACACATATGTAGAAAATATATTGAAATACGAAATGGGCAATATTTCATATACAAGTTATTCAGCAGTACCTGCCAAGTCAAATTCTGCTCTAAGTCTGTGCAACTCCACTGACTTCCAGCTTAAAAGCAGAATTTTGCCCAATATATTTGGTGTGTGTGATGTGAAACATATTGTCATACTGTGTATTTTAAATATCCTGAAAATCAGAAATTAAAAACGCCCAGTATTTACTATGTTCACAATATATTTTAGGCAACAAACCTTATATGAAAAAAAATAGGAAAAGCTAACAGTAGATATAGACAGTCTGTACTTTAGTGCACATCTCTGGGCAAATTCTCAGCTGTCGGTTGTCACAGCTCCAGTGACTTCAATGGAGCTACGACAATATACACCAGCTAAGTTTTTTCTCTAGAGTGCAGCTAGTACACCGAAGGACTCTGCTTAATTCAGCCAAAACTGAGGATCTCATTTGAAATAAACTCTATAAATAGATCTAAAATACAACACAGTTTATATATCTACCCCTCTAATCTATACCTCACAGGAAGAGGTTGATGAAGAAGGCAGAATGAGGAGTAATAAATGAACGGATGATGAATTATTCTTTCTGGTTTTGCCCCCACCCTCCTTCCTCCCATTTGATTTTCTCCTAAAATTGGTTGCTGTCTGGCAAGCAAGCCACTTCAGCATCATGCACTGTTGTGCCGGAAATACTTGAATACAGATCTGTATCTGTAGAATGTAGTATGCTGTCTCCAACTACTTGACTCACCCATATTGGGAAGAAGATCCAGTGGAGAGAACGCCCACGACACAACAGAGAAGCATGTTTTGTTTCACACCGTTCATCTTTCAACTGCTTATATCGTCTGGTTTAATTTTTATCTGTCATTCTCTGGCCAAGAAAAAAGGTCTTAGACACAAGGACGCCACGTCCCATAGAGCTACGTGAAAAGGAGTGGGAGTCAGAATGAGGAAAAGGGGTGGGGATAAGACAAACGCAAGGGCAGCTTCTCAGCTGGTGTCAGTTGACTTCAGTGGAGTCTATTACATTACAGACTGCCCCATGTTTTATATCCAAAAAAGGTTTCTGTCCCTCTGATGTTTGTACTGTTTATGCCCCTGTGGAGTTTTTTTCTTATTGCTTCCTTAGAGTTTTTCACTGTTCCTTTTCTGTTTCCCCTCCATAGTTTGTCCCTTTCCTGCACTCCTCCATTTGCTTTTACTGAACACATGGGGAAGGCACATGAATGCACCAACACTGCTGGCACTCAGTGTGTGTTTGCTGCATGTGGATGGGGCATGAGTGCATATGGGTGGGGCACAGGTGCTCATTTTCTCACGTGTGAATGTGTGTCAAGATGCGCTTTTCAAGGCTATTGGATTGAGGTCGGGTCTGGTCTCCCTCATGGCATTTGCACATCTGTCTCAAAGGAGGAATCAACACATAGAGGCTGTAATCACACCACGGAGTCAATCAATTCTATTTAATTTGACTGGAACTACTGTTAATATATGTTTTAAGTGGGACTTCAGTTTCTTCTCGATATTGTGACTTTATTCTAATCTATGCCCAGGAAAATATGAAAACAGCAAAAAAACCACACTGGCTCCAACCTATGAATGATTTTTTTTTGTACTTTTGTTTCATACAGGAATTTGTTGAACCAATGATAATCACTTGAGCCAACCACTAGTGTTCCTAGATGTTGTGGGTGAAATTCTCTGAATGCCAGGGGCTAACACAAGCTTTACATGCTACTTAAGCTCTATTTTGAGGGTATAATTGGCACTTTGGTTTATAGGCCCTTATTTGACCTCTGGATGAGAGTAAATTTCAGTCTGCATACTTCAGATTTTGTGTTGGCCCAGATACCCTGGCTCCCGTCTCAATACAGTTAGGATCTGTTCCATATTGTCAGATCAGTGAGAAGAAAGGAGGGAGGAGAGGGTGACAATATTGCTTCAGGGAGCAGAGTTCTACCAGCAGTGTCCATTAGTCCAATGTGTTACCAGCTAAGCACTGCAGAATTTTGCCATAGTCTTCACTGGAGCTGGGATATCACCCTGCAACTGTATTCCGATTTCCTTTAGGTTTCTTACTCTTTTCATAATAGGTGGGGGCGTTAGAGCAGCTAATTATTGTAGATACCATTCCTAACTTCAGCACTGATGCCTCAAAAGCAGAAGTTTAACTCAAATTGCAACAAAATCTGTAAATCAAGCCTTTAAATGTCCACTCACAATAATATAGCCATTTTTAAGATTCTCAACTCCCGGAACATATAAGCTAACTACAAATGAGCCACTGGTGGTTATGCAGTTTGTCTTAAAGCATCTGCATTTAATTACACATTGATTTTTATCTAGGATTGTTCATTCTGAAAGCCCACAGAGGCTTTTGACAGAAACACTAACATACTATTCGATTTCAAAAGCATATTAGCCACACTTTGTTTTATTCTAGATTTTAACTGCTTATTATTTCATACTATTATGAGAAAGACACATCGTAATATTCCGATTTGTGCCCATACAATGAATCTCCAAATGTAAAGTGGTTTGTCCAAAGGTTTTGCTGAAAGTTTACAGCCCTTTCTAGCCAAGCAGGATCCAGTGCTAAGTGAAATGAGTACAACTTGGTTGAGTTAGTGTTTTGTGTTGACCCCATGTTAAACATGTAGCTCTGTATAATTTTTTGCACAGAACCACATGGAACTTAGTAGTTTCCTTGACTGAGTTTCACATTGAATTCTTTTGAGATCCCTTCAGACCTGAAACTCAGGAGGTGCAAACCCCAGCAAACCAAAGCATTAAGAGATTTGTTTTTACAAACTTAGCACATATATTACAATTAGAATGATACAGAGAAGATTAGCCTGGCCCCTGTGCAAGGATAACATGCAAATTTGTGAAGTGTTTCCCAAACTTCTGAATTTTGTGCAGCTCTAAGTCTAAATGATCTGCTGTACGGTTTTGCAGTTCTCAACAGAAAGGGTATGTCAAAGTGGCAACAAGAGTAAATCAGCATAAATCAGTGGAGTTGTCTGATCTGGTCAAGTATTATTTATTGAGTATCACCAGGTTGTTTGGCACTTTTATATGTACGTATATGTATGCTGTGTGTATAGCTCCTGCTCTGAGGATGTTAGAATCTACTTCAGACAGACAAAACAGATCAGATGCCAACAGCTGGCAAAAGATTGAGGTTGTGGAATGATCTAGCAGGGTCATTTTCAAAAGATTTCATGGAATCAGTGATGTATGAGAGGAGGAATACTTTCGTACTCAGAGAAAAATACAGGAGAATTTCACTAATTCACTTGGCTAATGTGAAATTCATCCTGGTGCAGCACACTAAGTGCCTTTTTAAACCCTATTTTGAAAGTTTAAATGGAAATTAAGTGATTGCTGGATCTGGCCCTCCACACTGGGATTAATACCTCCCATTAGAGATCACCAAACTTTTCATGCTAGTGTATATATGAACAAATATGACTGTTTAAATAAAATGATCAAGAATTTTAAAAGGTCAAGATTAAAAAGAGAGACTGCTTCATGGGATATTCTTTTTCATTTCTCTTGACCAGTGCCATTTATACTTCTTCATAATATATTATTATAATGTACGATTTGAAAAATAATGAAGACAGAGGGCTGGATTCTTTATTCCAGTCTGTCTTGTGATACCACTTGAGGGAGAAAGGGGTAAGGAACTAGCCACAGTTGGCCCGCAGAGACTTGCCCTATTGGAGGAGAACTCCTTGCTTGGAGAGTTGCGCTGGCTCCAGGTCCTACAATTGCTGTGCCCCCTTGACGCTGGATAGGGGGAACAATGGGGAGTGGGCATAATAGAGTACCATTTTGCCTCACACACCTTTTGCTTGTGTAATGGCTTCTACATCAGTGGCATCAGTTAGCGCTACCTGGAAGTGGCTCTAACTAATCATGGCTTTGGCTTGCCTTGAGAATCAGGAAGGTATTCTGGCTCCCTGACATTTCCCCCACATGCTGAGCTGACCTTTGAAGGAGAGAATGAAGCCCATAGTAGTAATATGAGACTTAACTTCAGCTTTCTGCTAGTAAAACTTCCCTAGGGAAAACAGGGTGTAAGAGCACTGGCTGTTTTGATTTTTTTTTTTTTTTTTTGTGAGGAAACACTGGATTTCTACAGTTAGCTCAGTGACAGCTAGTGAAGGGTTGTACTGCTGATAGCCACAAATGCTGCCACTTAAATTTTGTTTTTCAATATTTATTCTCCATATAAATATAGAAGGTGGGAGTCAAAGCAAAAATTAAAAACAGTAAAAGAAATGTAGCATTTCACACATCATTGATTTAACTGTAGTATCAAGTAAATTATGTGACCAAAAACTGCTGTTTTTTTAGACGTTCAGCAGCCAGTCTCTATTCAGCATCCCTAAAGGTAAACCCATGCTTAACTTTAGGGATGTGCTAAACTCCCGTTGACTTGGATGGGATTTAAGCATATGCAGAAGTGCTTTGCTGAACGGGCATGGATTAAAGCATGTGCTTAAAAACTTTGCTGTGGTATCAGTTCTGAAACGACAGGATGAGCTGAGATGGGAATAAGATTTTTAAATCAGTTTATTATCATGCTTCGTAGTTTCTTGTGGAAGTATAAAGTGGAGCTCTAGTGGCATTGATATAGTAGGTTGATTGAGGTTTCCCCTGAAGGACCACCCTGGTTGGAGATGTTTAACTAGAAGATGCTTGAAGTGAGAAAAGTAAGTAATTCATTAGTAAAACAAGACATGACTGAAATCTCAGAAGTACTGACTACAATATTGCTCTTCTTTCATCCATGTCGAATATTGATCTGAGAAATGAATGTTTGCATCATCTCTGCAGCATACAGGAGAAAATAGCATGCCTGAGACTTGCTCTGTTTGAGTATGCAAAACAGACGCTTAACTGTGTTTGCCTTTTTTCTTTCCATTTAAATGACTCATTATTTTCAGACTGAATAAAATAATGAATTTTCTAGTTATTTTTATGTATCAAAAGGATTCAAAGTAAATCTGATATGAACCTGAAATTTTGGAGGCAAGCGGCATATTTTTTCTTTAAAATTTTTTGGTAATTTAAGAAGCAAATCCTATGTTTTAATGCAATCATTTTAAAAGGAGGATTCAGACTATTTCCTCCCACATATGTCTAACCTATCCTCTTTTATTTCAAAGGGTTAGTTCGCACCAGAAAGTTTAGATTGCAAATTATTTTGTTGAAGGCATAAAAGAAAATCTGAAGCTGAATTTATTCAAAAACAACATATAAATTGACTGGAGTTAAATCTAATAATGTGCGGGTGGGGGGTGGATGAAAACACCTAAGCCACTGTCTTTTGAAGCTGAAGACTTATGGTCCAAGAATGAAGTTTCCTCTATAAATTGAAAAGACCAGCCACTGTGGAGGAAATTTTCAGATAATAGTTTCTAATTATTTATGTGATAAATTACAGATGCATCTGTTTGCTCACACCGTTACCTCACTTGAGCATGCAAGTAAGCATTTACACTCAGTTCCAGTAACAAAGTGATGGAGGACCAGCATTTGCCTGTGCAAATGGGTACATGCAAAATTGGATTTACAATAGCTGAAAATTAAGCCCTTGGTTTGACTGCATCTTTTAAAAATTGGACACTAAAGAATTCTGTGATCACACCTATTGAAGGTTGCAGTCTTGGTTCTGAGCACTTCTAATAGTGCTATAAGTTTCTTCTTACTAGTGGATATACCGAGTCTGTGTAGCATTGTTCTGCACTGTTTCATTTTAAGCATCTACTTTTGCTTGAGTCAGTAAATTAGCAAGAAATATAGGCAAATAAGCAGTCTTGGGGATGCAGGTAATTTAAAATAGATCTAAATTTTGTTTATTGCTATGCCTGCATGCTAGGTGGTCAGGTATTGATTTTATGGTATTGTGTGATAATATAAATAGATTAAGTGAATGGAGAAAAGGTTGACATTTTGCAGGCATGAAAGCTTGGTAAATAGACTGCTTTGTGGGATATTCATGTAAAAATATTAATGGGGACTTGTCTTAGCCCGTTTCAGAGAGGACAGTCAGTCTGTCACGTTACTGACTGGCAGGGAAGTTGTGTACAACTAATATAGATCATAAAATCTCGTCTCACTCAGCAGTACTGTCAGGCTATGCAAGGGCCCAGTTCTGCAAAGCCACTGTTCACAAAACAGAGAGGGGCCTTGGTGTCAGGGATGGGCCCTTTGTCATCCCAGTGAAAATCTGCCCAAATCTGGCCAAGTTATAAGCCTTAGAAAAATTGCAGTTTGCACATGCGCATTACAGACTTCTTAGATTTTAGTCACTAAATTTGCCAAAGGTTTTGCCCACACTGAGCATGCTCCAGAATGGGGATGAGCAGGACTTTTACTGCAATTACCACTCTGGCCGCTGTGGGCAATGCCAGGCCAGGATCTGGGTATCTGAGCTGTGAGCAGGGAGCTTGTCTCCTGTGCGCTGTGACCCATGCTGTTGGGACCATGCAGCCTGGAGGAGGAGGCTTCTTGATTTGAATGAAAAGGGGATGAGAGCCAGAGCTATGGAAGGAGTAGATGGGGACAAAGAGTTGGAGCTGGACTGAAACCAAATTTCAAAATTTTTGAATTTCCCATGAGCTGGAAATTCTGAATTTCAGCCAGCTCTACTGACATCCCATCTAAGCAACCAGTTAGTTGCAGAGATAGTGGATATGTGAATACATCATTACCTGGCTAAACAAAGCCGGAAGATTTGATATCAGCTTATGTTACTATGTTTTCTTGATTATTCCACTTATTGCACAAAGCAGTACAAATTGAACTGGTTGCAAGCATGAAATGTGAGGTAATATTACGGGCTGAGATGCCACTTTTACTTAACTGATCTTTTTTTAATACAGTTCCTCTAGTGGATACATATAAACTGGCATTTAAGCTAATATAATTAAATACCCCACTGTACATATAAACTGCAACTTAATTGGGAAATTTATATTGTGTTCCATTTCAGAAATATGGAATACTTTGACATTATTTTAATATTGTATATAGATATACTGAATTTTAAGAAGAGTTTATTTAGATTTTTAAGTTTTCATGATGAATGCTAAAACAGTTTTACTTAAGAATTATAGCTTAACTGTGCCATTTGATCAGCTTTCCTAAATTACATAAATACAATGTTATGATGTATTTTAAAAAGAGCAAAATCCATTAAGTGCCTAAATGTGCTTCAATAGGCTTTGTATATTAAGGATGGAATGACACAATTTTACAGTTATGCTATTGCAGCTTGAAATATTGCACTATGCACATTTTTAACTTTAATTTTCAAAATGAGTATTAAAAATTCCTATTAAGATGTAATGGAATGTAATACTAGCTGAATAGACATGCTTTCCCAGTATTCTCTTGTAAATAATAATTTTCTCCATAGAGGAGAGCTCCCCTTGATATGAGTCATGTCTCTTATACTCGTGCAATTCTTGTTGAGAGCTTAGATTTTTGCAAGGTTCTGTTCATGTGCCATTAAAAAGAAAACTAAGTATTTTGTTGCATTTTTCACCCTCAAAGTTGTTAATAGGCTCTAGAATATGGGAATGGGTTAGGGAAGCATACAGGTCACTTCCAGTTTTGCTATTGTATTTTTATTATTCTTTCTATCTGAAAAATAAATACTCTGGGACCATTATGGAACCTAGAAGTTGAAAGTCGAGAAGCTGTCCAAGGGAACAACATTGAGTTCTTTTCTTAGTGAGAAATGGGATTAATATAAGATTTTGAAGACCTGGATTCTTCCCTATTACAATAGTCTGTTGTCTCGCTTGTTGCCCAATAGCACATTAATGGCGAACAGAATGTTTGCTTTCCCACCAAAGCTGCCATACAGTTTCAGAGGTCAAGCACTGTCTGATACTGCATTTACTGGCTTAAGCTTCTCTTTTCCCACAGAGGATAGATTTGTATAAGAATTACCCCAGCTGCTTTTCCATTAGTTGGGAATGTTTTTCAAATGATTGTTGAGCCCTCCTTGCTTCAGTTCAGAAGCCTAGCGTAGTACATGTTGGGGAATTATAATTAGCCTGGCACATGATACATCTCCATACTGCATGGGTGAGTGGGGCAGAGGCAGATAAGCACCAAGTCAGCAGTTCAGTACTTAACGAGGTCTTTAATTCAATGCTTCCATCCTCACAGACTGACCATGTCATGGAGAATGAGAAATAAAGACTAGACAGGGTGATATTTGATGTTGTTTCCTTTTACCCTATGTTAAACCATTCAGTCAGCCAAGAGAGACCTTCCAACGCATGTTGAAATGGAAGGGTTTTGTAGAAACATGCGAGGGGAGTGAAGGGGTGCTGTTTAAGACATTTTTGGGTGTGTCAGAGGAATTCTTTTGGGCCAGCCATTGCCCCCACATCACACTGTAGCTGCTGAAAGGATGTTTCTCCTAGCTAACCCCTTCCTCCCACTACACAGCAGAAACTAGCTCTGTTGCAGAGATAGTGGATATGTGAATACATCATTACCTGGCTAAACAAAGCCGGAAGATTTGATATCAGCTTATGTTACTATGTTTTCTTGATTATTCCACTTATTGCACAAAGCAGTACAAATTGAACTGGTTGCAAGCATGAAATGTGAGGTAATATTACGGGCTGAGATGCCACTTTTACTTAACTGATCTTTTTTTAATACAGTTCCTCTAGTGGATACATATAAACTGGCATTTAAGCTAATATAATTAAATACCCCACTGTACATATAAACTGCAACTTAATTGGGAAATTTATATTGTGTTCCATTTCAGAAATATGGAATACTTTGACATTATTTTGATATTGTATATAGATATACTGAATTTTAAGAAGAGTTTATTTAGATTTTTAAGTTTTCATGATGAATGCTAAAACAGTTTTACTTAAGAATTATAGCTTAACTGTGCCATTTGATCAGCTTTCCTAAATTACATAAATACAATGTTATGATGTATTTTAAAAAGAGCAAAATCCATTAAGTGCCTAAATGTGCTTCAATAGGCTTTGTATATTAAGGATGGAATGTCACAATTTTACAGTTATGCTATTGCAGCTTGAAATATTGCACTATGCACATTTTTAACTTTAATTTTCAAAATGAGTATTAAAAATTCCTATTAAGATGTAATGGAATGTAATACTAGCTGAATAGACATGCTTTCCCAGTATTCTCTTGTAAATAATAATTTTCTCCATAGAGGAGAGCTCCCCTTGATATGAGTCATGTCTCTTATACTCGTGCAATTCTTGTTGAGAGCTTAGATTTTTGCAAGGTTCTGTTCATGTGCCATTAAAAAGAAAACTAAGTATTTTGTTGCATTTTTCACCCTCAAAGTTGTTAATAGGCTCTAGAATATGGGAATGGGTTAGGGAAGCATACAGGTCACTTCCAGTTTTGCTATTGTATTTTTATTATTCTTTCTATCTGAAAAATAAATACTCTGGGACCATTATGGAACCTAGAAGTTGAAAGTCGAGAAGCTGTCCAAGGGAACAACATTGAGTTCTTTTCTTAGTGAGAAATGGGATTAATATAAGATTTTGAAGACCTGGATTCTTCCCTATTACAATAGTCTGTTGTCTCGCTTGTTGCCCAATAGCACATTAATGGCGAACAGAATGTTTGCTTTCCCACCAAAGCTGCCATACAGTTTCAGAGGTCAAGCACTGTCTGATACTGCATTTACTGGCTTAAGCTTCTCTTTTCCCACAGAGGATAGATTTGTATAAGAATTACCCCAGCTGCTTTTCCATTAGTTGGGAATGTTTTTCAAATGATTGTTGAGCCCTCCTTGCTTCAGTTCAGAAGCCTTGCGTAGTACATGTTGGGGAATTATAATTAGCCTGGCACATGATACATCTCCATACTGCATGGGTGAGTGGGGCAGAGGCAGATAAGCACCAAGTCAGCAGTTCAGTACTTAACGAGGTCTTTAATTCAATGGTTCCATCCTCACAGACTGACCATGTCATGGAGAATGAGAAATAAAGATTAGACAGGGTGATATTTGATGATGTTTCCTTTTACCCTGTGTTAAACCATTCAGTCAGCCAAGAGAGACCTTCCAACGCATGTTGAAATGGAAGGGTTTTGTAGAAACATGCGAGGGGAGTGAAGGGGTGCTGTTTAAGACATTTTTGGGTGTGTCAGAGGAATTCTTTTGGCCCAGCCATTGCCCCCACATCACACTGTAGCTGCTGAAAGGATGTTTCTCCTAGCTAACCCCTTCCTCCCACTACACAGCAGAAACTAGCTCTGGCTGAGCACTTTATGCATCAGTCACATAAGGAGCTTCTTATCCATGGCAAGAAGTAATATAATGTGCTCTTGTATTCAGGCAAGACCAAACTCAGTGAAGCATAAAATCAGTTATTTCCAACTAGCTCACTTTTGATTGAAGGAACAGCTTCCAATCTCACAGCAAGAGGACTAACTTGTCACTCACTGAAGCAATTTGCCCATTCCAAAGGGAGCAGCAATTGTTTTAAAGATTGGGAGCAGCCACTGTTAAAACAGAAGCAACAAACGGTATCAAGGATCAGTTTAAATTAATGTTGGTCAGGCACAGATCACTTTTCTTCTCTCATTTGTTTTGAAAGTGAGCGCTTTTTACATCTTGGTTAAGAAAGTATTTAGTTAAAGGGGTTTAAGGGAGAAGGGGGCTATTTAGGACAAAAAATGATGCTTAATCATTTGTTATAACCATAGTCCAAAGCTACTTAGGGTTAGGGTTTCAAGCAGCTAATGTGTTGCCAGTGTTCCTTTTTGCTTTTGAAAGGTTTTTCAGTCAGGAAGGTGAAATTATAGTGCTTTTAACAAAATTGATTTTTGTACCAGTGAAATGGTGTGTCATTGACCCTTCTTCATAATACTGTGCCTGGTGCTAGCTCAAGTGCAATAATTGCTTTTCCTCACAACTGACTGAGGCACCGGCCTGTGAAGTATGAGTTAAAGTTCAAATTACGCAATCTTTGTTCTTTGCTTAGGACTACCTGCTCTGAATATCTAACCAAACTGGGAAAAGAACAAATGAGCTACACTAAAAAAAATTCTAAGGCTGGGAGTGGGAGGAAAATCTGCTTACAGTGCTGTTGCTTGTTAAAAGATAAATACGGAACATTACAATGGGTGAGTATTAGTGCTCCTACTGCACAGGATCCTGTCTTACAGCCTCTCTTCTCTTTTCTCTCCAGATTAGTTTCAGTGCTGTACTACAGTACATGCCCTTTACTGTGCTTTCCATTATAACAAAACATATGGCAGCAAGAACCACTTTAGCACATCATTTGATTTAACACTGTACAGTACGTGGAATGCTTTATAGCCAGTGGGCTAAGATAGTAAATGTTAAAAAATAGGGCTGTCACAGACATAAGAATTAACTGTCGCATTAAAGGTCAGTATTATGTACATTATTTTTTTCTCTCCCTTTCTTCAGGAATTATGCATTCGTCATTACAGCCAGACTGCAGAATGTAATAAAACGCATAGCTGGGATTAGCTATTAGAAAATGTAATGGCTGGGAATGGGGAAAATTTCATTTGTGTCAATGTAATACAGTGAAACACCCACAAACACTTCATTAACATTGACAGCCTGTCACACCTTTCCTTCTCCCGTTACTAGTAGATCAATCAGACTGCCTATTGAAGAGTGGAGCTTTATTTACAACACCACAAGATAATCAGATTAAATATTTAGCAGCCTCAGGACCTCCCTAGACATCAAAACATTACCATGTAAGACACATTGATATATAACTTGCTCTTCAAACCTATGCCTGTGTATAACATCCAACTCCACTGGGGCTGAAGTCTTCCAACCACTCCAAAGGCCAGCTTGCTGCAAGCACTTACACCCTCATTAATATGCACTCCTTGCCTTCATGAGCCTGTCAGTCTGATCCATCCCCAGCCCTTGGCTTTCCCCGTGCCAATGAGTGAAGATGCTATTACTGAACTGTCCAAAGTCAGTTAACCCATCTATCAATCAATCAATTAATCTGTGTCTAGGTAAAAATCTCCAGTGCTGCTGAAGGTCCTGGGATGTACAAGACAGGGCTAAAACCAGCCTAATGAAAATTAACTGATCAGGCACTGTAATATAATCCTGCTTCTCTGTTGTCCCCAACTATGTCAGCCATAGATAATGACAGGGCCAGCTCTAGGATTTTTGCTGTCCCAAGCAAAAAAATTTTTGGTTGCCCTCCACCCCAGCCCTGGGCTCTCACCCCCCACAACAGTGCCCTCCCCCACCCGCACTCCCTGCCGCCCCAGCCCTGGGCTCCCCCCCCCCACCAATGCAGACTCCACCCACTCCCCCATGTCCTCCAGCCGGTCCAGTGCTGGCAGAGTTGGGGTAAGTAGCGGGGTTCCCGGGCCGCACCTCAGCCCAGGGTCCCTCCAGCCAGGGCTCCTGCCTCCAGGACAGGACAGGACCCGGGAGGGCAGAGCCGGGCCAGCAGGGGGCTGAGGTGCTGGGGCAGGGTAGCCCCAGAGGGAGCGGAGAGCAGGACGCGGGCCCCGCATGGCAGCACCCTGCCCTCTATGGCCCCATTGCTGCTGCTGCTGCTTCTGGCCACCCTGCTGCAGTCCCTGGGCAGCTCGGGCCGCTTCGCCCAGCCCCGGCTGGGGGGCGGCCACCCTGTGGCACCTGCAGGTGGCTCCGTGTGCCCCGTAGGGGGGCCCCCAGCCCAAGTGTCCCCTGCTCGGAGCCTGCCGGGCCCAGCCACAAGGTGCGGGTGCTGCTCCTCCGCGGCCCCAGGGCGCCCCCCGTGCACGACGTGTTACTGCTGCTGCCAGGGCCGGCTCTAGGCTTTTGCCACCCAAGCTGCTAAAAAAAAAAAAGATGGCCAGTATGCCGACCCGAAAATGTGCCGCCCCAAGTATGTGCTTGGTTTGCTAGTGCCTAGAGCCGGCCCTGGTCAACGATACCCTCCACAAAAAGACTCAGCTGTTGCTGACACATTTGTGCTTCAGAAAGGAAGGGAGGGGACCCCCCCTCTTCGAATGGAATGGAGCCTGCCATTCTTGTGCCATCAAAAGTTTAGGCACTAAAAGAAAAAAGGTATTAAATTCTGGCTCACATTTCAAATTCCAAGTATTGTTTACATAGGTGTACCACAAAGCCACGTGTCACCATTGTGGTACTTATCCAATGCTAATTTTTCTCTGTTAAACATGCCAAACCTTTCCCCTGAGCCTGTTTCACTCACTCACTCACTCTCTAAACTATGCAGCTTTTTTAATATGGATGAAGACACAGAGATCAACAGAAGATCAAATGATACAATGATGGAAGCTGTGTAAATAGTTAGATGGATAGTTCAGATAGCTAGATGGCCATATACACAGTTAGATGGGGAAGTGGACTGAGGAACCTTGGTTAAGTAACTTGGGTTCATATTCTCGCCTTAAACTCTGACTTGCTGTCTGATCTTGGGAAATAATTTAATCTCTCTGCACTTCTCTTTCCTTATCTGTAAAATATGGATAATATCTATCCACCTTAAAACAGGCTCTGATGCTACATACGGGCAAATAATTTATCGATCATCACCAGCACTGCCACTAATGCTCTCTAGATTAAAGGGGTTCTGAGAGGGGATTACAAACAAGGAGGAGGAAAATTTAATTCACCTGTAATGAAAGTTATGAGGCATCTAGGATGTACATCATGTCTGTTCATATGGAAGGCTCTCTTTGTGGACTGTGAGGTTTTTGAAGGTTCCTGAAATAGCACGTGCATACCCCTAATGTTTATTTCCGCTGAAGTATGAGGCATAATTCATTATTTATTTTGTCCCCTAATGCTATTGAATTTATTAGCCCACCAATTAGCTAGTTGTCACTTGGCAGGAGCGTCTTAATAGTCCTGCCAATGACACTTTGGGGCAGGAACTGTCTTTTTGTCCTCTGTACAGTGCCTAGCACAGTGGGATTTTGGTCTATGACTAGGGCTCCTAGGGGCTACCACAACATTACTATTACTGCTACTAGTAAAATGGGCTGTCTCCTATATTTGGTAAAAGCACTGTTGCACCAAACACTGGAACAGCTTAATAGAAACAGCAGTAAGATGTCAAATTCCAGAGTAATTTTCCTGCACTGGGGATATTTTTTTTCCAGTTTCTTCTAATAGTTTTTGGTAACCTCTGTGGGTCCATGGCTTTATTAAAGTGTTACCTTTTGAGACTCTCTTCACTTTGAGGAAGTTGTGGGTAAGTTTCTAACTTGAATTCTTCCAGAAATACTAAAAGCCATTACCTTTGTTTTCTTTCTACATTTCTGAGCCGCTTTAACACCAGAGCTGTGAGAAATATTCACAGTGAACGGAGTCTTATGTTTTGAGGTTTGATATGTTTGCAGATCCTCTTGTGAAGGTTTGGAAATAATGGCTGAGCATTTTTGCACAGCTGGTAAATCCACAGTTCATATGCCCACATCTAATCTCTTATTGTCTAACAAAAGTTGCCCCTTGTCTCCACAACAAGCCCTGGAAATCCCAGGAAAATTATTTCCAAATGATTATTTGTTCTTAATTATGTATATGGCAAGGAAAAAAACCCCTAAGAAATGAGCATATGTTGGCAGAGTGATTTCTAAATAGAATGCTTTATAAAGTTTTCCCAAGAGGCAATGTGGGAGTCTATAAAATTACTTTCCAGCTTGAATGGCTTAGTGCAGGGCATTCTTGGTGAAGAATCCAACATACAGAACACCTTTTGGTCATGTCTACTCCACTTTCTAATATGATGCATTTTTCCCAGTAAGCTGAAATCTCACTATCTATACAGCACTCTTCATATAGAGCTGTTTAAACAAGAAACTGGCTGAAAAGAGAGTGCAGGCAAAGTCTCTGTTCCAGAGTGATCTTGGAAAGTGGATCTTAAATATGACACTGAGATGTTACAGTGATGAACACAATAGAAATGCCTATGAGTACATAATCCAAACTCTCTGGACATTGGTGTACACTGTCACTTAAAAATCTCTGGAAGAAAAGCTACTTGAAGTCATGGATATTGAGAAAAGGTATTGAAAGGCCTTCGTTTTGCCTTATTTGTTTCCAGCAACTTTTCCAAATTATTTGATAACAAAAATTACTACTATCTTCTTAATAAGCAACGGAAGCAGAGGTATACTTACTGAATTCTTTTTTTTTTTCACAAGCCACCTGGAAGTACTCACTAGGATTTACAGCCCTCTGGTGAGGATTAAGGCACTGAGTAGACAAGACCTGTAATATTGAGTACATGTGTGTATTCTGTATAATACACATTTTAGGATGTTTGATGGATCATTATTTTTTACTCTATGTATTGTGATAGCACCTAGAAGTCACCTATCGAGAATAATGGTATCATGGTACTAGGTGCTGTACCTACGTGACAAAAACCCAGTCCCTGCCTAAAGACCCAACAGTCTAAGTATCTGCCTCTCCGTAAGTCTTCTGCCGCCATTGACTTCAGTGGCTGTTGCATACATACATACATCGCAGAGGAGAAGTTCACTCTGAGACTATTGTCTCAAATTCCTCAGAGTTCTCCCCCCGTAACTGGTTAGTCACCTTCAGGGAACCAAATACCTTTAGGCAAAGTTTCACATTCCGTCTCATGCAGAATGGTATCCCGAACTCTTCAGTCAGAAGTTTTCTAATCCACCTTTACATTAAGGTTATTAACTATTAAAATTAGATTGATTACATCATCAACCTAAGCTGCAAAAAAGAAAGGCCAGCCCATTCATTTCCCTCTGCCCAACTAGCTGACAGTCCTTATTGTATCCCACCAGACTGCAGTGGCCCTTGGCTGGTGGTTGTCTATAGTTGCTGGGAGAGACCATCCTGTGCAGGCAACAGGAATCCTTACATTCCAGGCATTATAATAATGCTCCGTATCTGCATGTTCAAGGCACTTTACAAACTAATCCTCACAATACTCCTGTTGATAAGGTGGTAGTGGTATTATTATTATCCCCATTTTACAGGTTAGGAAATAGAGAGGTGAAGGGCTATGTGGGAAGTCAGTATCACAGCTTGGATTTCAGCAAGAATTCCTAAATACCAGGCCTGAAATTTAAACCACACCATCTCTCATGTTTTTTGGAGCAAAGTGGAGAGCAGTCCTACCTTGTGGTTGCAACAGCTCCTCAGCCTCCTCTTCAGGGCCCCAATGATCCATTGCAAATGTAATGAAATTGACAAATGCACTGTCACCTTCCCAGCATCTCAACGCCATGGTAAGTTTCAAGATCATGTGATATTCATTCCAAGGAATGGCATTATAACATGTCCTGCTACTGCATTTTACCTTTGTGTAAGAACTCTGAAGGACTAACACTTAGAACTGTAATAAAATAATGTAACATTGCCAACAAATCTCACATTATGGCTTTTGATCATGTCAGCAGAACAATCTAATTTTCCTCTCAGGCTAATAAGAAAGTGCCATATAAGAACACACTGAATGCCTAGCTAAAATAAATGTTTCTTGCTTTATAACATTTGATCTGAATTAATTAGCCAGAACATATCAAAACAAATGAAAAGACTTATGTTACTCTGGAAATGTCTGCAGAGAATATTACATGATTTATATCTCAAAACAGTGTAATCCCAAGCTGAAATATGCTTGCAAAAAGTTTGTAATGTACTTTCTTTCATGCATTTTCATTTTATCACTAGGGCAAGGCCAGGTTACTTTTACAATAAAGATACCAAATCACCTGGTGTTACTAGATTCAAATGTAAATCTGAACCTTGAAATTTCTATTGGCATGTGCTGGTTTCCTAAGACACAGTTGAATGTGAGGAGCATATTATATTTCATCTATTTAGTTATCCGGTATAGCTATAATGTAGTCAATAAATTAAAATTGGTAAGCTCATGCAAGCATTCCTTTAACAGAATTTGCGCTCTAATGCAGTGTGACAGATACTTCTACTGGATTGATAAATAAAACAATAGGCTTTCACAATAGCTGCAATTATAATGAATGAATGTGTATGTACTGCTAGTCAGTCACCCACTAAATGAGAACCAAGCATTTACATTATTATATCAGGCAGGTAAGTTTAACAGATGCTGTAGTGATGGGAGGTTAAGCTTCCATGGGGAGACAAATTTTAATTTACATTTTTAATAAAGGGCTGCACTGAGGAAGCCTGGTGGATATTATTTTCCCAATGTGGTTTGCTGTGCTACTGAAACGCGTACAGTGAAGTTTTGTGATGTGAAAGTAAAGGAAAAAAGACTCATTTTTTTCCTTTATAGTTTTAGGCCTTGATCCTGCAAAGACTTAGGCATATGCTTAAGTCTTATGCAAAATTAATAGTCCCTTTAACTTTAGTGTCAAGACAAGACAGTGGGTGAAGTTAAGCACAAGCCTTCAACGTGCAGGTGGCATTGTTAGTAATATAAAAACTGATACTGTTACTTGATGCACTACTCATTAGGTCAGTTACAGGTTTGATCAGTTTTAAGATTAACTAAGTCAATTATTACACAATCAAGTAAATTAGATTCCAGTAAGAAATTGACAATAACCTCAATATTAGGTACCACGGAAACATTTTAAAATACACCGACATAGTTGTTATGACACATAAAATGAAAAGTACATTGCACCTTACACTGCTCTACAGCCAAAATGCTTCTGAAATAAATGTAGTCAAACTTTACAAATTCTGGGTCACTGAGAATGAAAATGATGCTTAAAATTGTTGATTGGCTCTAGTTTTCAAGATATGCTATTGGGTCAGTATATACGACTCTTGACTTGGGAATAGCGGAGGATAAGTGAGTTATAAAGGGAAGGGATCTCAATTTAAACCAGAAATGACTAAAATACATCTTTGACTGGATCTATGAATAAATCTATGAATGAGTTTGGACAGTACTTGCTTTTTAGGCAAAACAATGAATGATGCAATCTGAAGCTGGTATTGCGTCATACATGATATGAATTGCATCATGTTATTCCTAGAAGTCATGGATGATGCAATCATAATGAAGCTTACATCACTGTGCTGAACAAATTGCCCTATATCAGCTCTAGAAATCATACAGTGTCGTGCTCTCTTATTTGTCAGTGTTTGATTTCGCAAAGGGACACATTTCTGTTTAGCCAAAGTGAGCAGAGATGCCTCGTACTTGTGTGAACAGTGCAGATAAGTTCTGTTATGTTTGTGGTGAAGTGACTTTTGCATCACAAAAGCGCGGTATAACCACTATGGTTAAGAAAGCCTATCACCTTTATTTTGGCTGCAAAATTGGAGATCGGGACAAGAGGTGGGCCCCACACATATGCTGCAACACTTGTGCAACAAATCTTCGCCAGTGGTTGAACAGGAAAAGGAAATCTATGCCTTTTGCAGTGCCAATGATGTGGAGAGAGCCAACAGATCATACCAGCAATTGTTACTTCTGCATGGTGCCTCCAGTTGGGAAAGGTGTGTCAAAGAAGAAAAAGTGGACTGTGCATTATCCAAACATTCCATCAGCTATACGCCCAGTACCCCACGGAGAAGGACTGCCGGTTCCTGATGCACCAGAATCATTCTCACTTGAGTCAGACGAGGAAGAGGATGAAACTTGTGGTCCTGAACCATCAGTGTCACAGGACCCACATTTTCTCCCATCCTCCTCCTCTGAACCACACCTCATAACACAAAGTGAACTGAATGACCTTGTCAGGGATTTGGAACTACCCAAGAGTAAGGCAGAGCTGTTGGGCTCCAGACTACAGCAGTGGAATCTCCTGGCAGGTGATGTTAGGGTTTCCATGTTCCGTGACTGTCAAAAGGATCTTGTCCCATTCTTCTTCATGGAAGGTGATCTTGTAGCCCGCAACAACATCGATGGTGTGATGGCAGCCCTCAACATCATTCACGATCCAGATGAGTGGAGACTGTTCATTGATTCATCGAAGATGAGTCTTAAAGCTGTTTTACTGCGTAATGGCAATGTTTTGCCATCAATTCCAGTTGGTCATGCAGTCCATATGAAAGAAACCTATGACAACATGAAACAACTTTTGAAGTGCATAAACTATGACCAACATCAGTGGCAGCTTTGTGGCGATTTGTTGCTCTTTTGCTTGGTCTGCAGACTGGATACACAAAGTACTGCTGTTTTCTCTGCGAATGGGATAGTCGTGCAAGAGATTCTCACTACATCAAGAAAGATTGGCCACTCCGCCAGTCATTGGAGCCTGGGAGGAAAAGTGTTCAGCATCCGCCACTTGTTGAATCAAGGAAGATTTTGTTACCACCCTTACACATCAAGCTGGGTCTGATGAAGAACTTTGTCCAGGCCATTGACAAAACACAAGCAGCTTTCAAGTACCTCCGTGGAAAATTTCCAAGGTTAAGTGAAGCTAAGATAAAGGAAGGTGTCTTTGTTGGTCCTCAGATTCGTGAACTTCTTTGATATGATGCATTTGACCATGCACTGCGTGGCAAGGAAAAGACAGCATGGAAAGCCTTCCAGTTAGTGGCAATAAATTTTCTCGGAAACAACAAGGCAGACAACTACAGGTTGTTGGTGGAAAACCTCCTCAAGTCATACAAAAGCCTTGGTTGCAACATGTCACTAAAGATACACTTTTTGCACTCTCATCTAGATTTTTTTCCACCGAACTGCGGAGCAGTGAGCGACGAGCATGGCGAGCGATTTCACCATTGCACAATGGAGAAACGTTATCAGGGCAAATGGAGCCCATCAATGCTTGCAGACTATTGCTGGACAGTGACAAGAGATGCTCCATTTAATGAATACAACAGACAAGCCAAGAAGCGCCGAGTAGACACTGAATAGGACTAAACTATGTACATAATAGTTTTTTGCCTTTTGTTTCATAATAAATTTTAGTTAGATAACCCTTTTGCTGATTTTTAAAGTGTTACATAAACAGGACAGGTGAAATATTATCATGTAAAGCAACCATAAACACATGAAAAGACCTAGGTTTACAATTTATGATTAAAACTCTACTATCTACACAATATACATAGACATCAAATGTAAAAACTTAAATATCTTAGAAACAGTAGCCAATCAGTTGTTTTAATTGTCATATTTGAATTCAGCACATCAAAATACTTAATAAATATCACATTTTATCTCTGAAGCAGACGACTTCTCAAAAATTGTAGACCAGTGTTATCAGCCTTTATCCTTTATGTGATTTGGGGCTCTCAAAAAGTTCTGGCAGATACAGATTTTTCAGTTAAGTTATAGAGGTGGTAACAATATTCTGTAGATTATTTTCAAGGTACAAATTTAGAGCCTGTTGATATGGGAATGACGTTATTGATTCAGGAAATAAGTACATAAGGTTTAATGAAACAGTGCTTCAGTCAGGCAATGTACTTCAGCAAAGTGGTCTTTCCTGTTGGTCTATGGATTTAACAAATGTGTTGGATAGTCTTCTGCTTCTTAGCAGCATTTTCCTTAACATTTGAAAACTGGACCCGGCTAACTTTTCTGTACAAGATGTTTCTCACAAAGCTTTTCCTGGTATGCTTAGTAGGAGTATAGCCAGCTGAGCAACAAGTTTTTCTTTTCTTTTTACCACTGACATGAAAACCCTCTATTCTTATATTCTCTTCTTGTTGCACTGATGTCATGAGTAAGGCCTTGCAGTAGCAGCAAAGAAGCCTCTCTGTAGCAGAAAGGGCAAAGTTTTGATTAAAAGCCACTTCTGTTAGAATCCTCAAAGTACAACGGGGGAGTTGAATATTAAAAAAAATGTTGCCATGGATCCTTCCCCAGATTCTTAGTCCCCAGAAATCACAATGTTGAAAACAGTTCACTAATTGGGAGGTTGGTCACAACTATACAACTCATGAAGGTCTTGATCCTGAAAAATGCTGAGCAATGCCTGGAGATGCTAAATGTCTCCTGGTCCCACTGATTTCAGTGGGGTTTGTTGATGTTCAGGACCTCCTACAGATCTTCAGCAGCTTGTAGGATAAAGCCCAAAATTAGCACAATTAAAGTGCATAGGAGTTAGAAACATCAACTCTTTTAAGGCTATTTGTCAGAGGATGGAGATGGATGGCAGGATTGAGATCACTTGATCATTGCCTATTAGGTCCACTTCCTTTGGGGCACCTGGCGTTGGCCACTGTTGGTAGACAGGATACTGGGCTAGATGGACCTTTGGTCTGACCCGGTACGGCCGTTCTTATGTTGTCTACACGGTGCTTTAGTCCACACTAGAGGGGTGTAAATTTTAGTCCACATTAGCATATCACATTAACGGCCCAAATGCACCCTGCTGGCATAGATTTAAAGTTCTCTACAGCACATTAACGTAGCCCTGGTTTAAATAGGACTACATTAACGCGCACTAGGGAACTTGTAGTGTATGCCAGGGAGGTCCGCATGGGACAGTTAGTGTGCAATACGCTAGTGTGGATTAGAATTTATATCCCTCAAGTGCATTCAAAAGCCCCATGTAGACAAGGCCTTAGAATCAAAGAAGAAAAATAGAAGTTTTACTTGCTAAATCTTTACTTGAATCTACTCCATGCACAGACACCATGTTGCCAAAGCCCTGACCAGCTCAAAGGCAAATTCACTTCTGCTGAAGAGGAGAGTAACTGGCAAGCAGGGAATCATTGCAGCTGTAGCCCTCTGAGTTTCTTAGATACCTTCCTCCTGGGCCTGATCCATTGCCCCTTGAAGTCAATGGAAACCTTTTAACTGACTTCATTTGGCTTTGGGTGAGGCCCCATATCAGCTTTAAGAGGCCCACATGATCATAGCTACAAGGGAACCATCTCCTGTGCACTGAAGAACTATAAGAGCCTCACAAAGTCCACCAGTAAGAAGCAGAGACCCTCAAACTAACCTGACATTGCTCACAGACAGTCTGCTCTCTTGCCTGCCCCAGCTCTACAAATTTCTTAAAATCCGCATTACCAATTATTTTGTGTGTGCTGCAGATGTCCAGGAGATGCAAATGATCACAACTGAGAATGTTTCTAGACAGCAGTGTCTGGAATGGCTGCTCTTATTACACAGATAACAAAACAATGAGCCTGAAAAAAGCGTTTATACGGGGGTGGGGAGAGGATTGCTTAAGTAACATAATGAATGAAGGGCCATTAATGGATTTCAAAGTGGGGAGAGTTAAATTTATTTTATTTCAGAGTGGTAGCCGTGTTAGTCTGTATCAGCAAAAACAACGAGGAGTCCTTGTGGCACTTTAGAGACTAACAACTTTATTTGGCCAAACTGGACAGTCTCTACGCCAAAGAATAAATGGACACAAATCTGACATCAGGAATTATAACATTCAAAAGCAAGTAGGAGAACACTTCAGTCTCCCTGGTCACTCAGTTACAGACTCAAAAGTGGCAATTCTTCAACAAAAAAACTTCAAAAACAGACTCCAACAAGAAACTGCAGAACTGGAATTAATTTGCAAACTGGATACCATCAAATTAGGCCTGAATAGAGACTGGGAGTGGATGGGTCACTACAGAAACGAAATCAATTTGTTAGTCTCTAAGGTGCCACAAGTACTCCTCATTGTTTTTACAAAAACTAATTTCCCCTTGCTAAATACTCACACCTTCTTGTCAACTGTTTCAAATGGGCCACTTTGTTTACATTGGCCTCATTAACACTACATAAGTGATTTCCACTCCTTATCAATCACTGAGAATTGCCTACTTCCAACTTAAATTGAATTGGCTCATTAGCACTGATCCCCCACTTGGTAAGGCAACTCCCATGATTTCATATGTTGTATATTTATACCTCCGTACTTGTATGTTCCACTCCATGCACCTGATGAAGTGGGTTTTAGCCCATGAAAGCTGATGCCCAAATAAATTTGTTAATCTCCAGAGTGCCACAAGGACTCCTCATTTTTATTTATTTTATTGTCCATTGTTAGATTTTTAAAATGCATTTAGTTATGCACATCAGGGTTTATGCATTTTATATAATAAAATCCACAAGAATAATAAAAAGGGCATCTTCCAGTGTAAGTTCAAGGACCCTACCCTCATTACACTCTCAGGCAGAAGCCTGGGAAAATATCTAGATTCTGCACTGTGATCTAAAAATTATCAAATTTATGTTCTGTCAGCTCAGCTTGCAAGGTCTGTTCAGCTACCAGCCTTTTGGGTATAGAAACTATTAACACAAGAATTTCAGCTGACTTCATCTAAAATGGTGGCTCATGGGGGGGAAAAGGAGACTCCCAGGTAGCCAGAGTCAATGCAGTGAAATATATTTTATAGATTACAGTCAATGCCTTGAATCGCACACACAAGCCAATAGAACACCAGTGCAGTTTACAGACAAGTCTAATCTGTTCCCTACAGTTTAAACTCCTATGCAGACATGCAGCTATATTCTGTACCTCCTGTAGCTTCCCTGGACACATGTCTGAAACAAAAGATTCAAGAGTGCTGTCCAAAGCTGTGATAATTTAGGAGAAAAATATATTACTGGAGATTGATGGGAGTCTACTTTATTCAAACATTTGAGCCCAGATTGTGAGCAGTCTCTGCTTGGCTACACAGGGGAAACAAAATGTTTCCTCCTCATGAGAAGCCTTGGACTACCTGTGTTCAGGGGAGTACAGGGGCTACTTGATCTTGCTGCTCCCTGGAAAGCAGGACTCTGAGTAGAGAGGGGAAAGGGGGGTGGCCCTTGTTATCTTCCACCCTTGCTTTTTGTGTGACTGAAGCAGATGGAGCTCCTGAATGAGCACTGAGAAGCACCAAAGAGATCTACTGCTGAGGACAATCGTGTGTATGTTTGTGTGCATTGATAGATAGATATGATAAAGGGAGATTGTGTGTAGTGAAGGGGGTCTCAGTGAGTGGGTGAGAAATGATGGCCCCAATTTTGCATGGTGCTTAGTGCATTCAACTTTCATAGATTTCCATGGGATTTGAGGTTGCTCAGAACCATACGGAATGAAGTACTATTTTGGTGTGGTTAGATGAGGAGTGGGAGCCTTTCCCCAGGAGTGTAGAAGTGCACTTAGTCTCCTTCATTACCAGCCAATTGTTATTCCCACATGTGAAGAGATTTGCTTTCTTTGTTCCCGCTGGGCCCAGTGCAATATGCATGATTCATGCTTGTGTGTTTATATAAATTTTGTGTTGTAAGCAAAGCTGCGGCTCTTCCATTCCAATGATAGTGCAGTTAATGGGAATTGAGATGAAGAGGGTGGGGGAGTAGACTAGCGTTAATAGATATATGCTGTAAATCCAGCTGTTAAGAAAGTTCGTCAATAAACAGGACAGAGACAGTATACAAAAGCATTTAATTGAGTTGGATGAAATATGCAGAAGTAAGTGGTTTAAAATTATTCACCACTATGGCTGAAAGAAACAAAGTTTAGAACTTAAATGCTGAAATATTTAGTCCAGTTTTAAAAGCTTTGAAGTGAATGTGTGTTTAAATGAAATTAAAGCTTCTACTCAAGGGGAATAATAAAAAATAAACAAAGAGCTGCTGATCGACTGAGTAATGGTACATTTTTATAGCTACACTTATCCCTGGACTATTTACAAGTGAAGATGTTTTGAAAACGTTGTTCATACTTTAGGCCTTATTCTCCAGGGGGTTGGTGCAGCTTTGCACCAATTCAACAACTTAAAACTGCACTGAAGCTACCTTAGCTAGCCACTGGGGAGGGAAATACCCAGTAGTGTAAAGTTCCCTGCCGTCCTGACACCTAGCTGCCACTATCTGAGACACGGCCAGTGTGCCTTTATGCCCTGCTGCTGGAGTAGTGCTCTGACAGCCCCATCTGTACAACCCCATTCAGAGATGAACTGAAAGCTCCTCAGCCACAATCCAGGGCCTGGGCCTTTGGGTACTTCTGCACGTGGAGTGCCTGATCCAAAACCCATTGAAGTCAGTGGAAAGACTCCCATTTAGAATTAAGCATAAATTATTTGGAGTTGATGTCCCAATCAGAGAGCATAGTTTAAAAGCCCCCCACATGGTTACAAATGACTTGTTTACAGAATTACTTCCAGGAGTTCTTGTTTTACAATGCTTCACTTGGTTCACTAGACCGTGCCTGTTCACAGTACTTAAAAAGGTGTTAGGCTTAGAAATTTGATTCAGAGCGTAGGCTCAAGACGTGCAGATCATTGAGCCAATGCATTCAGACTCTGTGGGAGTTTACTAATGTAAAACTCCATGATGCCAATTGTTGTCACTGGCAGTAAACTGAAATTACACAAATTATGAAAATTCTCCAGTACATAGAAAGATATTTTTAAAAGGATACCACTAACATTACAATCACATTTCGATCTGAAAAATGTTGTACTTACTATTGTTAGTAAGATTAGGAAGAACAAACTTAGAGGGAACATAGTCTCCTATGTTTTCAGTTTGTTGCTTTGGTACAATTATAAGCATTTTGTGTAGAGTCCTTTTCGGGGTTCTGTAGGTCAGTTGCATTACTCTAGTGCAGTTCTCTGGGAGGAATTCACATGCACACTCTTCACCTGGCTCTGATGCCAAAGTGGCAGCACACAGTGTCTGTGTGCCGAGAGAGAGCTCAGTGGGGATTTTGGGCTACTAATGCTTGGTGGTGGTGTTTTGGCATTATCCCAAAAACCTTACAACTCCTTATAAAGTGGAGGAGCAGAGAAATCCTTATACATGTTTTCCATACTACTTAAAGGGTTCTCTATCAGAAAATTGATTTTTTTAAATGATCCAATTAAAATCAGGTTGACAGTGTCCCTTTAAAAAGTTGAATACTAGAGATCAATCCGATCCAAAGCTTAGATCTAAACAAGACTAAACTTTGTCAGGAGAGGAAAGGTATTTGAAATCCGGGTGTTTGAAATTGTCCTTTATAAAGATATGGACCAACCAAAATGCAGAGTCTGATCAGCTTTGAAGTTTTGGAGTGTTGGTAATCCAAACTGACATTTTGTGACTTGGCACAGCTCTTTATTAAATATCTATTTACAAAACAGATTTTTGTGGGGGCTGGAGGGAGAGTCAAATACTATTGCAGGATGTAGAAGCAGTATCAAACCTATGTCATAAGGGGAAAAACCCAGTCTCCAGCTCATTCTATTGTGTAAAATATTGATTTTTATGCTCTTTAGTGTTTTACCTTATTTCTGTTTTATTTTTTTTTCTTTTTGTTGGCTGCACACCTGCATTACCATGACTGGGTTTTGTTTTTAGACTTTCTGAACAAACTCAAATGTGTAGTCTGTAACCTATCGTTTAAATTGGCTTCTGTACCAAATGACTGGAGGATAGCTAATGTGATGCTAATTTTTAAAAAGGGCTCCAGAGGTGATCCCGGCAATTACAAGCCGGTAAGCCTGACTTCAGAACTGGGCAAACTGGTTGAAACTATAGTAAAGAACAAAATTGTCAGACACCTACATGAACATAATTTGTTTGGGAAGAGTCAACATGGTTTTTGTAAAGTGATATCATGCCTCACCAATCTACTAGACAAGGGGGATCTATGGATATAGATTTCAGAAAGCCTTTGACAAGGCCCCTCACCAAAGGCTTTTAAGCAAAGTAGGCTGTCATGGGATAAGAGGGAAGATACTCTCATGGATCTGTAACTGGTTAAAAGATGAGAAACAAAGGGTAGGAATAAATGGTCAGTTTTCAGAATAGAGAGGGGTAAATAGTGGTGTCCCCAGGGGTCTGTACTGGGCCCAGTCCTATTCAACATATTCATAAATGATCTGGAAAAAGGGATAAACAGTGGGGTGGTCACATTTTCAGATGATTCAAAACTACTCAAGATAGTTAAGTCCCAGGCAGACTGTGAAGAGCTACAAAAGGATCTCTCAAAACTGGGTGACTGGGCAACAAAATGGCAGATGAAATTCAATGTTGATAAATGCAAAGTAATGCACATTTTAAAACATAATCCCAACTATACATATAAAATGATGGGATCTAAATTAGCTGTTCCACTCAAGAACAAGATCTTGGAATCATTGTGGATAGTTCTCTGAAAACATCCACTCAATGTGCTGTGGCAGTCAAAAAAGCGAGCAGAACGTTGGGAATCATTAAGAAAGGGATAGATAATAAGACAGAAAATATAATCTTGCCTCTATACTAATCCATGGTACACCCTCATCTTGAATACTGCAGGCAGATGTGGTTGCCCTATCTCAAAAAAGATATATTGGAACTGGAAAAAAAAATAATAAAAGGGCAACAAAAATGATTAGGGGTATGGAGCGGCTTCCGTATGAGGAGAGATTAATAATAAATAATTTTCATCCTCTAAAAGAGACGACTAAGTTGGGGGCTATGATCAAGGTCTATAAAATCATGACTGGTGTGGAGAAAGTAAATAAGGAAGTGTTATTTACTTCTCATAACACAAGAACTAGAGGTCACGAAATGAAATTAATGGGCAGCAGGTTTAAAACAAAAGGAAGTATTTTTTCACACAATGCACAGTTAGTTAGTGGAACTCTTTTTGCCAGAAGATGTTGTGAAGGCCAGGACTATAACAGGGTTCAAAATAGAACTAGATAAGTTCATGGAGGATAGGTCCATCAATGGTTATTAGCCAGGGTGGGCAGGGATGGTGTCCCAACCTCTGTTTGCCGGAAACTGGGAATGGACAACTGGGGATGGATCACTTGATGATGAGCTGTTTTGTTCATTCCCTCTGGGGCCCCTGGCATTGGCCACTGTCAGAAGATGGGATACTGGGCTAGATGGACCTTTGGTTGGACACAGCATGGCCTTTCTTATGAGCTATTGCGTTCTTTAAGGATAAAAGTCGTTGCTGAAGATTTGCTCATCACTTACAGGTTTGGCTTCAATAGAATGTAAACTAAGGCATTTTGAGTTCATCACTGTATGAAATTAGAAAATCACTGCCATCAGCGGGGTTGTTGAGATCAAAATCACAGTACTCTTTGCAGGCAGTTGCTGTGCTTTGACTTCATTGATTTGGGATGTTAGCAGTCCAGAGGTAAGAAGGACTTAGTATTTGTTTATTTGTTGTTGGCTTTTTAATTACAAATTCACTTCACATAAGTCTCTCAGAAGAAGTGTTCTTTTTTTTAAAAGAGATACTTAAATGAAGAGAGACTGGTGGTTTGTAAATTGGAAGGAGAGAGTATGTCTCACATAGGAAGCAGCGTTGTAGAATATATGGAGGCAGGGATGGGAGGAGACAGCTTACATGGATCCTTTCATCACAGACAAATATCAAGAAAACCTAGGCACTGCACACACTGTTGAGAAGAGAGGAATCATCGGACAAGCTCACCAGTGCAAACCCCTATTTTTGTGAGATGTGCCATGACGGCTCCACGTTGTGAAGATAGGATCATGGGTTTTTGAGTACAAATTCCTCAGAGCGGGACCCAGTCTCCTCTATTTTTCTGTCTGAGCCCAGTATGTTACCAATTACATAAATAATACGTAAGTAATACATTTTGGTTATCGTCTGAACTAATCCCGCTCAGAGCTGTAATTTAATTATTATCTGGAACAGATTCCTTTATTGTTTAATTAGATTTTATTCTTTAATATCACAGATACACTTAAAAGTGATTTGCATTTCAGACAGTTGTCGTCAGTGCAGTTTGTGACTAGCAAACAATTCTCACTCTAATCACTGGCTACTTTTTTACTTTCAAACAACTTCATTTTCAAAATCCACTCCCCTTTTCCCCACAAATTATTCTTTGAATGTTTAGTACATTGATTGCAACAAAGACAGTGATCAATGACCTATAACTGAAATGCTCTTAAAACGTATTTGGAAAATCCTACTAATGCAGAGAAGGAGAGTGAAGATGCTCTTTCTTAAGGGAAGATTACTGAAAAGACACATTTTCAATAATTTTGCTGCAACAATGAAAGTGATGTATAAGTTTTAAATGTCACGTACAAATTGCAAAATGAAATGTGAAGCATGCAAAACAAATGAGTTTCATAAAAATGATATCTGCACTTCTGTAGTGCCTTTTCATCTGAAGATCTCAAACTGCTTTACAAATATTAATCACAATAGCACCACTGTGGGGTACATAAAGAAAACACAAGGATCACTTCACACAGCCCTTTTATAACACACAGCAGAAGTAGACAACACAGGAAGTTGGTTGAGTGCTGGTTGTCAAGAGGACTGTTGTATCCATTTGAAATTGCAGAATAATAAAATCATAGAAATGTAGGGCTGGAAGAGATCTGGAGAGGTCTTCAGCTCCAGCCCCCTGCATTGACAGAGGTCCAAATAAACTCAGATCATCCTTGACAAGTATTTGTCCAATATGTTCTTAGAAACCTCCAATGATGGGGATTCCACAACGTCTCTTGGAAGCCCATTCAAATACTTAATTTCCCTATTAGTTAGAAAGCTTTTCCTAATATCTAACCTCAATCTGCCTGTGGTGTTTAGATGTTGCTTGTGATTATTAGAACTGGGCGACTGGCTGTTGGGAGTCTGAAAGGACAGGAAACAGGAAGGAGGGGGGAGGAGTTGAGGAGGCAGAGTGAGAGTTACAGAGGGTGCAGCAACAGCTTGGTAAAGAGGTTTCCACTTTAAAAATAAAGTCCTGTTGAAGTTTGTTAGTACCTTGCCTGGTTGATACAACACTGCCTTGCTGCAGATTAAGCCCATTAGTACTTGTCCTACCTTCAGTGGACATAGAATCATAGGACTGGAAGGGATCTTGAGAAGTCATTTAGTCCAGCCCCTTGCACTCCTGGCAGGACTAAGACTCTCTCTTATAGGATGTTTGGAGATTTCTAAGAGCAGGTTAGACACTGATTCAAAAAACTGGCATGGAGAACAATTGATCATCGTCCTCTTTATAATAGACCTTAATGTATTTGAAGACTGTTATCAGGTAATTCCCTACATTTGAACTTGGGATGAAGGGATGTTTTTCCTCTCAGTAAGGGCAGAATTGGAGTCAGGAAGGCACAGTTGAGTGTATTTTGTTTCTGCCCAGAGTCAATGTTTTGCAAAGTTTCAAGCTAAATGGTGAGGGCTTGGGCTTGAAATTAAGGAGATTCCTGTAGCAGAAAAGTGTTGAAACGCAACAGGATTTTTTTCTGAGAGAGGATTCGGCTAAGGAATTTTCTTCAATTATTAAAAAGTGACTGAGAGTTTGTTTTTAATTAACCTGGGTGAATCTGAAGAATGGGGAAGTAAAATTCTTCTTCGAGTGGTTGTTCATGTCCATTCAAAGTAGATGTGTGCGCACCGCGTGCATGCCAGCCGGAAGATTTTCCCCTGGCAGCGTCCGTAGGGTCAGCCCTGGCACCCCCTGGAGTGGCGCCACTACGGCGCCCTATAAAGGGTCCCGCCGACCCTCCACCCCCTCAGTTCTTTCTTACCACCGATGACAGCTAGCTGGAACTTCTCTTGCACATAGCAAGTTAGCAGTGTCCTATCCTTGTGTATAGTCCGTGTATATAGTTACGTTATAGTTAGTTTACTTAAGTCATTGTATATAGTTTTTGGTAGTTGGGGGGTCCCCCCCAAGTTTTCGTCGCCCACTGGGGCATGCCCGGGTCCCCCAGGTTTAAACTCTGCAAGGACTGCGGGAAATTCATGCCCAAGAGTGACCCGCACTCTGCTTGTTTGAGGTGCCTCGAAGAGAGCCACCAAAAGGACCGGTGCTCTATCTGCAGAGGCTTCCGCCCAAGAACTGTCAAAGACAGAGCTCAAAGACTTAGAGTCCTCCTGATGGAGGCTGCCCTGCGGCCTCCCTTGGACCCGGAACCGGCCAAAGAGGTGCCCAGCACGTCTTCCTCGGTGCGAGTGCCCCAGCACCGGCATCAGGACTTAGTCATCTAAAACCCGGCACCGGATGGAGTCGGGTCATAAGAAGTCGGCCTCAGTGCGGCACCGCTCACCGTCGCTGGTACCGCTAAGAAGAGAAAGCCGGTGAGGGAACGGTCACCCCACCAGGACCCGAGGCCGACGCCGTCCGCGGGTGCAAGCGGACAGGCTGGGCTACAGCCCTCGGCTGCTCCGTTGACTCCTGCACCGCAGAGAGGGCAGTCGAGTCCGGACTGGCCTAGATCCCCGGACCTCAGTGGAGACTTGCGCCTCCCTTCAACACCGGAGGCATTCGAGGCGGCCTCAGACTTGATGGGACTCCCGGCGCCGGCTTCCCCGCATCATAGGGAGTTGCCTACCGCAGCCCGTCCCACAGTACAATCAAGGGGCAAGCCGGCCATGCTCTTGCCTCCCTCCCCACACCGCGCCGCTAAGGCGGCACCGGACCAGATGATAGGCTCCCCGCCGCCTCAGCACCGCTCTCCAATGGCACCGGGTGCTGCTCCCCTCAGGTCCTCATACTCAGAGACTTCAGACTCAGAGGCAGACTCCTACCACTCCAGCCGGTCGCGAAGCAGGAGATCGATCTCGGGGGCAAGCCACCAGCGTCACCCACAGTGGCACAGCAATGGCATCCACCCTCGCAGTGGCTGTTTTGGACCCCCTGGGCCTACCACCAGTCGGTAGGCCAGGCATTTGGTCCTCGATCAAGGTCGGCCTCGGTCTCCTCAGCATCGGTGGCCCCGGCGCAGCTGCCTCCTCCACCGGCACCGTCGCCAGGCAGGGGTGTGCCATATCCAAGTTCAGCACCCCTTAGCCGGGCAGCGGCTACAGTTCGGGCTCAGCAGGCACCGCCCGATACGCCAAGCCATTCACTGGCGACCCTGGTACCGGTCGCGGTGCCAAATTTAGAATCGGAACCGGCCCCGCAACCACAGTACCGTGTGCCGCAGGACCCTGAAGGACTGCACGCACCAGAGGAAGGGCCGATCCGTGTAATTTCCTCGTCTTCCTCACCGGACGAAGCGGTCTCAAGCACAGCTGCGGCACCGGCCCCGGAGGACACTCGAATCCTCCAACAACTGCTCTGGCAAGCAGCTCAGAGCCTCGCAATCCAAGCTGAGGAAATCGAGGTGGACGCGGACCCTGTAGTAGACATCCTGGCTCCCTCAGGGCCATCCAGGGTGGCTCTCCCGTTGATAAAGACCATAGCGGATACGTCCCGCACCTTATGGCAAACGCCAGCCTCACTGGCCCCTACTGCCAAGAGAACGGAGCGGCGCTATTTCGTCCCCTCTAAAGGGCACAAACACTTGTACACCACCACCCCCGACTCCCTGGTGGTGGATGCGGCCAACCAACGGGAGCGTCAAGAGTTTCAGGGGTCAACACCAAAGAGCAGGGACGCGAAAAGACTCAACCTCTTTGGCAGAAAAGTGTACTCCACGGCAGGCCTACAACTCCGCATTGCCAACCAACAGGCAATTGTAAGCCGATATGGTCATAACACGTGTTCAGCCATGTCGAAGTTTACGGAGCTCCTTCCCCAGGACTCGAGGTCAGAGGTTTTGGCCCTGGTCGAGGAGGGGAAGCTGATCTCCTGAGCCTCTCTCCAGGCTGCCCTAGATGTGGCGGACTCAGCCTCACGCACCCTGGCCACGGGCCTGGTCATGCAGCAGGGAGCCTGGCTCCAGGTCTCGGGCCTGCCCTATGAGGTCCAGCAGACCATTCAAGACCTCCCCTTCGAGGGGCAGATGTTGTTTTCAGAAAAGACGGACAAGCGTCTGCATAGCCTAAAGGACTCACGGGCCACGCTCCACTCGCTGGGCTTGCATACCCCTGCGACCCAGCGCAGGCAGTTTAGGCCGCAGACGGCCCCATGCCTCTACCAGCCTCAGACTCGCCAGGAGCTGGGGCGCAGGCAGGGCAGAAATGGCAGGAGATGTCACCAACACCAGCCCTCCGGCCAGGCGTCCGGTCAATCGAGACCACCATCGGGGCCTAGGCCCCCTATTTGATGGTACGGTTGAGGGCGACCTACCTATCGAGACTCTGGATCCTTCCACCCCTACCTTTGGGTCACGTCTGTCCCCCTTCTACCGTGCCTGGTCCCGAATCACGTCGGACAGCTGGGTGCTCTGCACGGTAGAGAGGGGATATTCTATCCAGTTCTCCTCCCTTCCACCCCACCAGCCCCCATCCCCGTCCCTCTTCAGGGACCCATCTCATGAGCAACTTCTAAGTCAAGAAGTGAAGTCTCTCATGGAGGCAGGGGCGGTGGAGGAAGTCCCTCGAGAGCTCAGGGGCAAAGGCTTCTACTCCCGGTATTTCCTAATACCGAAGGCGAAAGGGGGTCTGAGACCCATCCTAGACTTGCTGCGGCTGAACAAGTTTGTAAGAAAGCTCAAGTTCCGCATGGTCTCCCTGTCCTCGATTATTCCCTCCCTGGATCCAGGAGATTGGTATGCTGCCCTTGACTTAAAGGACGCTTATTTCCACATTGCCATAATTCCCCGACACCGTTGGTACCTCAGGTTTGTCGTGACCGATGCCCATCTGCAGTTCACGGTGCTCCCATTCGGCTTGTCAGCTGCTCCAAGGGTCTTCACGAAGTGCATGGCAGTCGTGGCGGCCTTCCTGCGCAGGCGGGGCATCCAGATATTCCCCTACCTGGATGACTGGATTATAAAGGGCCGCTCCAAGGAGCAGGTGGAGACCCAGGTGTCGTTCACCAGGTGGACCTTTCTCAATCTCGGCCTCCTCTTGAACGAAGCCAAGTCCACCCTGTCTCCAATGCAATGAATAGAGTCCATAGGAGCAGTTCTGAACTCCACCCACGCCAGAGCGTACCTGCCGGAAACCAGGTTCCGTGTGATTTCCGAGCTCATCCTCGGACTGCACTGCACCCTGATTACCACGGCGCGAGTTTGCTTCCGGCTGTTGGGTCACATGATGGCGTGCACCTATGTGGTAAGCCATGCCAGACTCCGGCTTCGCCTGCTACAGTCCTGGTTAGCGACAGTATATCGCCCGGCCAGGGACCCCTTGGACTCAGTGGTGTCCATTCCCCACTTGGTGCTAAGCTCGCTGTGGTGATGGCTCAAACCGCAGAAAGTGTGCATGGGTGTCCCCTTCGCTGCCCCTCAACCCTCCCTCTCCCTGGTAACGGATGCCTTGGATCGGGGTTGGGGAGCGCACCTGAGACACCTCAGGACGCAGGGCTTGTGGTTGCTGGAGGACCTCGAGTTGCATATCAATGTCAGGGAGCTGAGAGCAGTTCGCCTGGCTTGTTTGACCTTCCGGTCCCACCTGGCCGGCAGATGTGTTTCAATCCTCTCGGACAACACGTCGGCAGTCTTTTATATCAACAAACAGGGGGGTGCACGCTCCTCTCCCCTGTGCAGGGAAGCCCTCGTGCTGTGGGATTTCTGCGTCCACAATGCTACCCACCTGACAGCATTCTACCTTCCAGGAGAGCAGAACGGTTTGGCGGACACCCTCAGCCGCTCATTCCAGGGTCACGAGTGGTCCCTCCGATGGGATGTGGTACGCTCAATTTTCCAGCTCTGGGGCTTTCCCCGGTTAGACCTGTTCGCCTCGAGGGAAAACAGAAAGTGCTGACGGTTCTGCTCCCTCCTGGGCCGCAGTCAGGGGTCTCTGTCGGACGCCTTCCTACAGTCTTGAGGGGTCGGTCTGCTCTATGCTTTTCCTCCGATCCCCCTGATACACAGGGTGATTTTGAAGATTCGCAGGGACTACGCACAGGTAATCCTGATAGCTCCGGCGTGGCCGCGACAACACTGGTACACGTCCCTCCTGCACATGTCCGTTCAGGAGTCCCTGACGCTGCCCCTGCTCCCGGACCTGATCACGCAGGTAACCGGGGCTCCCTCAACCACCCGAACCTGGAGTCCCTTCACCTCACAGCATGGATGCTCCATGGCTGAACCCGGTGGAGATGCAGTGCTCCGAGCAGGTCAGACAAGTGCTGCTCGGTAGTAGGAAACCGTCAACTAGGGCCACCTACCTGGCCAAATGGAAGCGCTTCTCCATATGGTCGGGTCAGCGAGGTCACAACCCGCTGGGGTTCCCAATCCCCATTGTCCTAGACTATTTGCTACACCTCAGACAACTGGGCCTCTCCCTCTCCTCCATTCGTGTTCACTTGGCGGCCATCTCGGCTTTCCATCCGGGAAAGGGGGGTACCTCGGTGTTTGCGAACCCGCTGGTTGGGCGTTTCCTCAAAGGTATGGACAGGCTATTTCCGCATGTTCGTCAGCCGGCCCCTGCTTGGGACCTGAATCTGGTCCTCTCTGCCCTCTCGGGACCTCCCTTTGAGCCTCTGGCTTCGTGCTCCCTGTTGTACTTGTCATACAAGACCGCCTTCCTGGTGGTGATCACCTCGGCCAGGAGGGTGTCGGAGCTCAGGGCGTTAACATCCGAGCCCTCGTACACTGTCTTCTATAAGGACAAGGTCCATCTTAGACCTCACCCGGCTTTCCTATCCAAGGTAGTCTCACAGTTCCACATGGGTCAAGATATTTTTCTCCCGGTGTTTTATCCGAAACCTCACTCCTCCAGCGAAGAGCGGAGGCTACATTCCCTGGATGTCCGCAGGGCCTTGGCTTTTTACATCGAGCGTACCAAGCCGTTGAGATGCTCGACTCAGCTCTTCATCGCAGTGGCAGATAGGATGAAAGGGCTCCTGGTCTCCTCTCAGCAAATCTCTTCGTGGATCGCAACCTGCATCCGGGAATGCTACCGTATAGCTAAGACCCCTGTCCCTCCAGTCACGGCCCACTCCACTAGGGCGCAGGCCTCCTCTGCAGCGTTCCTGGCTCAGATCCCGACTCAGGAGATTTGTAGAGCGGCCACGTGGTCCTCCATCCACACATTCTCGTCACACTATGCCATCACGCACCAGGCTAGGGATGATGCAGCCTTCGGTCATGCAGTACTCCAGTCAGCAGTGATCTCCAACCCCGCCACCTAAGATTAGGCTTGTGAGTCACCTACTTTGAATGGACATGAACAACCACTCGAAGAAGAAAAAACGGTTACCCACCTTTTGGTAACTGTTGTTCTTCGAGATGTGTTGTTCATGTCCATTCCAATACCCACCCTCCCACCCCTCTGTCGAAGTGCCAGCAAGAAGGAACTGAGGGGGTGGAGGGTCGGCGGGCCCCTTTATAGGGCGCTGTTGTGGCGCCACTCCAGGGGGCGCCAGGGCCAACCGTACGGACGCTGCTAGGGGAAAATCTTCTGGCTGGCGTGCACGCGACGCGCACACACCTACTTTGAATGGACATGAACAACACATCTTGAAGAACAACAGTTACTAAAAGGTGGGTAACCATTTTTTCTTGTAAAGCAATATGGTAAAAGATTTAGCCATTTGTAACAGCTCTGACAGAATGAAATGGAAAATGTTTTTGTTCTCCACTGAGTGTAGTGGTTTTATTATTTCGTAGACTGGTGAGGGAATAAATTAAATAGATTTGAGTCAAGAATATGACACTTTGAGGATGTTCCAAGTACCTAAGATAGCTAAGAGTTAGAGATCTAGCTGAGAACGTGGAACCATAGAAATAGCTCCTATCAAACTCAGTAGCAGATTGGTAATGCCTAACTTTAGCAACGTACACTGCTCCTCATAGTCCAAGACTAAGATTTAATCCATACCTTTTAAGCATACCAGAAAACTCTGTTCAAGAGGATAATTAAGTATGGACTCTACTTTTTCTGTTTTGTTATTAGTAAAGTCAATGTAATCTATAAGTATTAGATATATTATTCCATATGTTCTATGAATCTATGAACTGACATTAGATCAGAAACGAAATAAAGTTAAACAGTATGTTAAAGAATGCATGATCCCAGGGATTCCCGTGAGAGCTTGGGTGGATTTTTAGAAGTGATGAGTTTTTGTCTAACTCTGCTCCACTGACATCAATGGGACTTTAACTTCAACGGGGAGCAGTTAGACCAATGCTAAGCACTTTCAAAAGTCCCATCCTTTGGACCAGTTCTGTAGCCATTTGACACTGTTGACGTCTGGAGTTCCACAAATGGAATGGTGAAATTACTGGGCCTTTCTTAATCTTCTAATAGACAGTTGACTGAGCCTTTTAAAGCAATGCATTGATTCAAATTAATGGAAGATTAGTAGCTAAATTCCCTGCACTGCTTTGAAAATCTCAACCTTTAGGTATTAAGCCTGCAATCTTTAAGCAGCCCTTACTCAAGCAAAAATCTCATTTGGAATTTTGCTTGAATAAGAACTGCAGGATATGGTCCTCTGGCAACAAGACTGTACAAGAAAATTGGTTTGTACAAAGAGAGCAAAATTTATGCAAATAAGCTCCTTGGACACTTAAGACTAAGCATCTCTGTACTTCCTGAATTAATAAATAGATAGCATTTTTTCTATAAGCAAGAATCTACAAAGTAGTAATAATTTAAAATGTGAATACTCTGAAATAACTATTCTCACTTTAAAATAATTCCTCCTTATTTCTTAAGTCATTTTGTCTTCTTTAATACCACATAAAAGCTTCTTGTGTCTTGCCTTCAAGAAGCTTTCATTCAGTAACACAGGCAAGCTAGCATAGTAGTATAACTGAGTGATTGCTTCTTTTAGAATAGAAACATGGCTATAGAACGAAGAACTAAATTACTACTTATTTCTTAAGACTGGAGACATATTTTCACAAAGATGGGATTGGGTAAACATTATATATAATAAGCAATCCAAACTCTGTCATTGAGGGTGTCTACATCTGAACTTAGATTTGCAAAGAAGCTGTATGCTCATGTATTATTCATATAGGTACATCTCATAAAGCAAATTGGGACATAAACTAAAATACAGCAATACTGTTAAGAAGATTCCAGTGTAGAGGGCTGAAAACAAGCATTATTTTGGATTTTTAGACAGTTCAAATGATATCTCCCATCTGTTTTGAAATGAGGTATAGCTGACATCTAGATTTTCACAAGGGAAAGAGTCTCATTTGAAAAACATAGAAAGGATATAGGGGCATTGATTAAAGACATCCTAAACAAAAACAGCTGATGCTTTTCAAAACATTCTACTGTATTTACAAACAGATCTTAAAGTGCCATCACTTTAAAATTACAGTGGACTAGTCAATCCTGTGAGTTCTGGCATCTTGGGGCTCACGAGTTTCCAAATAGATTTCTTGTGGCAAATTTTTGGAGTCATTCTACTGAGGAGCAAGACCCTTAGGGGAATGTTTTGAACATCCAAAAGTTTCATTTTAATTCTGAAATGATTCTAAAGCAGAGAGATTTCCAGGAAATAAATCTTTGAAATCTTCCAGAGCAGCTGTAGAAACTTGCTCCAAGCTGCAGTTTTGGATTCCCTGTGACTTCAATTGGGGACATAAGTAGCAGGAATAGAAACAACATTTTCATGAAATACTGCTTAGAAGTAAGAACACAGGAACAGAGATACAGAAAATACCTGTTAGAGCTAATAGTAACCTCCTTACCACGGTTATCAGCCCTAAAACCAGTAAAATCTCTCTTCTTGTGAGAGTTCTTTTATACAAATCATGTTATGCTATGAGGACATAATAGCCAGGAAATTGCAGAAGAGAGGGCCAAATTCTGTGATTATTTGTGGTCCTTGGGCTAGGTTTCAAACCTGGACTAGACACTTTCTTCACAATGTGTAGTGAGTTAACACTTCTTGGTTATTGTTTCAGTCTCTCTGCAGATTCAAGCAGATGTCATTGCTTCTATTACTCTTCATTCATGTTTGGAAGATTCTCTGCAACTATGAGGACTAGAAATTTATTTTTGAAAAAAAAAAAAAAAGGAAGCTTACATTCTGCAAAATCTGAATATGTCATGTGGGTCATTTATATATACATCTTGTGGGCTGGGGCTGGCCCATGGGCCATATGGTAGTCTTACATTTATGCTCCTGAAGGAGTGGCATGAGGTAGGCAAAGTGGGATGTAGACAGGGGCAGCTCTAGCCATTCCGCCGCCCCAAGGACAGCGGCACACCGCAGGGGGCGCTTTGCCGGTCGCCAGTCCCGCGGCTCCAGTGGACCTCCTGCAGACGTGCCTGCGGAGGGTCAGCTGGTCCCGCGGTTCCGGTGGACCTCCCGCAGGCACGCCTGCAGATGCTCCACCGAACCCACGGGACCAGCGGACCCTCCGCAGGAATGCCTGCGGGAGGTCCGCCGGAGCAAAGGTTATTTTCAAGGATTGAGGTAGGCAAAGTGGGATGTAGACAGGGGCAGCTCTAGCCATTCCGCCGCCCCAAGGACAGCGGCACACTGCAGGGGGCGCTTTGCCAGACCTGATTGATTTTTTCCTTGTGTTAAGATCCAAGGGGATTGGATCTGGACTCACCAGGAATTGGTGGGGGAAGGAAGGGCGGATGGTTAAATTCTCCTTGTGTTAAGATCCAAGGGGTTGGATCGGTGTTCACCAGGAACTTGGTGAAAAAGCCTCTCAAGGCTGCCCAGGGAGGGGAAGGTTTTGGGGGGACAGAAAGTGATCCAGACACTGAAATTTCTGGATGGTGGCAGTGTTACCAGATCTAAGCTAGTAATTAAGCTTAGAAGTGTCCATGCAGGTCCCCACATCTGTACCCTAAAGTTCAGAGTGGGGGAGGAACCTTGACAAGTTTAGTATGCAGTTGTTGGGTGGTGTTGGTGGCTTGTGATATACAGGAGGTCAGACTAGATGATCTGGTGGTCCCTTCTGGCCTTAAATTCTGTGCCACAGATTCCTGTACTAAACGACTGTAGCCTCTTGTTTTCTTCATTTTCCACATTGTAAATATATTCTTTGATGTCTGGATTTTAAAGTTTTATCTGCAAATTTCTGTTGTATGTTTTTCTCAAAACCTCAATCAAATTTCTGCACTGGTGTGGGGAAGGTCCAACCCAGGGAGTCTCTAAGGATACTTGAAAACTTGTTCAGCTAATTATTCCAAAGTGTCTTTTATTTGCTACACTGTAGTGCCATCCATCCCTAAGGCAATACTAATTCACAACTCCCTTTTTTTACTAGACCAACAAAGGGATTTTGTACTATTACTATGTTTATTGCCTGGTGCTTTGAAACACTAGGTCAGATAAATCAGCACTGCATTAATGGGAAATGGAATCGCTGCAGCATTCTCTTTTGCTGATCTGAGAGTCGTTTGATGAATTAAAAAGCAAAACTGAGCAATTGCTCTTAATTTTTGACCCTATTGAATGATCCATCTGATTGATGTATTCTGCCATTGCAAAACATCAGCCATCTTTCTGTGATTGGCTTGGTTGCATTTTAAAGACTGACCATGGTTTGTTCAATTTTGTCTTTTTTTTAAAACCCAAATTGTAGATAATACATTTTCCATCATAGGTGAAAAATGTATTAATATAAAAATAAGTTACATAGAAACAAAATAACTTGACCAGCTGATATGGCAAATATAATGAAATACATATTTTGTTTGTTTTTTAAAATGCTAGCTACAGGTAGAGCTGTGCCTTTATATGAATGGCTTGGGCAAAGATGGAGTTCTAGCAGAGCCCCAAATTGCTCATTCAGTCCTCCATTTCTTCCATCAACCTATCTGTTCTCCTATCAGTGTAATTTGTTGTTACAAAAGGATGTATCAGTTTCAGCTTATTTGTGTGGAGCAGGCCACAGTTGTTTCTTTCACACAGTGATGCTTCTCAGGGGTTCCCAGGATTGTGGGGCACCTCACCACCACCTGCCCTTAGTGTGAGGAAGTCTTATCTGTGCCTGCTGTGGATCAACTCCCTGAAACCACTAGTCTCTGGCAATACAAGCACTGCCTTCTTGGCCCCCTCAGGCCTCGGTGTCTCTGTACAGGTTAGCGATAGGCACCAACTCCCAATCCTTGACCTTCTCTCTAGAGTACTCAGCCTCTGTTCCACTGAACTCTCACGGAACTCTTAAATCCACTATTCCTGAAAGTGGATTTAACTGGGACCCCAGCTTGCAAAGTCCCCTCAGGAGGACAATTTTGCTTACCACACAGCACTGAGGTATCCATATAGTGAAAACAAGAATGAGTTTATCATCAAAGAACAGAGATTCAAATGAAAGTAAGAAAGAATACTGGAAACACATGGTTACATATAAAACAAAGTCAGAAAACAGTTTCTAGAGACAGGCATTCCCCTGTCTCCTACAAGATAGCTTACTCCAAATTTGCATTTTCAACCAATTTGATTGAGATGCCTTTTGATAAGATCTAGCCTACTGGCAGCTTGTCCTTACAAATTGAAGGAATAACTTGAGGCCCATCTGCCCCATACAAAGAGTCTCTCAGACCATTGTTTTAGTTTGCAAACAGGATAACTCCCCTACCCCAAATACAGGGATGGATTTTTCCTGTGTGTGCTTCTTTCATGTTGATTTCACATCCGGCCATTAGCATTTGACTCCATATGTAGATAGGCTTCCATTATAAGTGTTACACTACTTCATTGACATGTAGCCAAAGAGAGAGACTTTTTTACCTGGCTTCTGGTGAAACCATTCTAGGGCATGTCACCTTACATGCTTTAAGAATTTTTATACAGAAACATCATAAGTCTTTAAATATCACTCGTACATACATCTCTCAATGATTATGAGGAAAAGTGTAACACAGGCTTTCATTGGAGAAATGTGACACTCTTTAGTGAACTAGAATGTAAATACCAGACCCCATAACCCTTATGAACTCTTTATAACTGATGCAAATTGGCATCAAGAGGTCCCTGGGTCACAATATCTGAGAATTCCTTACAGCGGTGCTGCCAAGCTGAGATGCAAAGGTTTCTGGGAGAATCAGGGAGCCAGAATCACTTGTTGCACACACAGCAGCAGAAATGTGGTCTCTGTTTTTAATTAAAAACTGGCTAGGCAGTTAAGTCAGTGGCTGGAGAAGACATATTTGGGACTGGCTTATCAGTTGGTGACAACAGTAGGTCTAGTAATATTTTAATAGTGTTCCATTAAGAAATGACATTCTAAGAACCAGTTACTTAGCCTAAGGTCTTTTATCAGAGCAGGATTTTTTTGCTGCTTCTGCATTAAGCATGCAGTGAACAATACCCTCTTTCCAACTGCCAGTCCCATTATGGGTCCAGTACAAGTCAATAGGAGGCATGACAGCGGAATCCATTTTTCTCCCCCGACAGCCTTCAGGAATCAGTGGCGATCTTATAATAAATATCAATAAAATATATTAATTTTAATTAAAATATATACCTTTAAATGAATATTAATATAATTGTATTAATCAGAGTTGTAAACTCAGTTTATGTTCTGTGATTTTGCAAGAGGTCATACAATTGTTCATATCTTGTTTCCTCTTCCATTTGATGTTTGAATTTAAACAGTTCTCCCTTCTGTAGGACTTTACTTCAGTTGGCTTTGGATCAGTCCTCGCTTTCATGCTATGTAAGGCCAGAATCCTGAAATTTGCAATGTGTGTGGATGGATTGCTATGCCCCCTGAGGAACCCAGTGGAGGGCATAGCAGTCTGCTTGTGCACTGTATATTGCAGGATCAGGGCCCTGCAACATTTACTAGTGCAAGAAGTCCTGAAATCATTCATATCATTTCATTGACTAAGAGCAGGTCATGGGAATAAGGGTTGCAATATTGGGCCCTAATTTGTGTATCAAAATTAAAATGATTAAGTACATCCAGTGAAAATTACATCCACTCTAGCAGACTTCAGTAAAATATGCCCTCCAAAGTGAATTCTTAATATAAAGTTGGTGAACTTTAAGACTTTTACCAAGTAGAAAGGACATCTACTGCTTTTAATATCCAGTTTGGTTTTATGTGTACTAATGAACAATTCATGAACACTCAGTGTGAGAGTCATTCTTTGTGCAGAAAGTAATGTAATTAATTAAATTGCGCCAGAGAGGAAAAGGTAATATGGAAGTTGATCAATTCATATGTCACTGGTAGCTTAAGATGTCAGCTGTTCTTAGAAACTGAGAATGTAGGATCTTTAAGAACATACTCTCTCAATATGTTATAATAAGCACCACTAAAACTGCTATATAGTTAAGGGTCTGTCAGTATTTCCATTAGGAACCCCATTATAAAGGGGTTTATAGCTTGGCTGTAAAAAATTGCTGTAGGCTAAAACTAGTTAAACAAGAATTCAATCTGAGAACAATTTTTTGGTGCCAAATTTGTTTTAGACTGCTTTGGGCATTTTAAAATATTTTTATTGGAAGGCCATATACTAGCTACCATAGGAATGTGTAGAAATGGATAAATGAATACAAACAAGCACTTAGGGCCCAATCCTATAGCTCTGTTCAGATGGTAGATCCGTAACAGTTTAGAATGCGGAAGTACGTGTTCCGTGTGCATTGGGGCTACAGAGGCATCTTTCGTTCTGAAGGCTGAATTCTAAAGTCCTTATTGAAACAGAACTCCCATTTTGCCAGAGTAGGGTCTTCAGGATTGAATCTGCTTTAAGAGCTGCCTGGGGAAAAAGGAAAAATACTAGCTCTGATAGAAATAGACAGCATTATTTAAAATGGGAACTACTGATGTAAACCACTGCTGAAAAGTCACATTACTTTTTTGTGTATTGCACAGTGAATAGCTGAGCACAGTAATGATATCGCTGATCTCTCTAGGCCTTCTATTCACTAAGCAGACATTTCTCATTTTATATATCAACATTCATAGCTTGCTGCAGCCATTCCACCTGGTTAGGATGCATCCTTTTTAGGGAGTTGGTGACTTAAGCCATGCCTACACTACAGGCTGTGTTGGCATAACTTATGTCGCTCAGAGGGGTGAATAAACCACCCCCATGAGTGACACATGTTTTGCTGGCATAATCGCTCATGCGCACAGTGCTCTTCCCATTGGCATAGCGCGTCTTCATCACACATGCTGCATTGGTACAGCTGCAGCACTGTATGTGTAGACATGCCGACATTGGGCATGGCATGTGTTTTTTCCATTGCCCCTTAACTTCACAAGCATCTTTGACTGTAAGAGTCACACAGGCCTGTAACGAGGGTGACCAGATGTCCTGATTTTATAGGGACAGTCCCGATATTTTGTCTTATATAGGCCCCTTATTACACCCCACCCCTGTCCCAATTTTTCACACTTGCTGTCTGGTCACCCTACCTGTAACAAAAGTATTTAAGCAGGAAAAGCAAAGTAAAACAATAAGCACATTGCACAGATGGTATGATTTCACTCTAGAGATTTCTCTGTAAGTTGAATTACATACTACTGTTCATCTGATTGACCAGGCAGATGGAAATTTTACATGATACTGATATGGCTTTTTTCCTGTATAATGCGATACATTTTTCACTACAGTACTTTGGTGTAGACTTACATTTAGAGAAGACACTTCTTGGGACTTTGCTTGATATACAATGTTGTAGAAATAAATAAAGTTAGTTTCTCTTTCTTGTGCATGCTAATGGTTTCACTTAAAAGCATGACAAAACAAATGTGAACAGGTATGGATAACTGAGTAGAAAGAGATTGTCTGAAACCACAAAATTCAGACACACATTTGAGTTTGGGGGTATTTGGATTTGTAATTGAAATTCGTCCCCTTGTAATACTGGGGGCTGTCTGCAAAGTTTAGATATGGATCCAGGCAGGCCGGCTCTACTATTTTCGCCGCCCCAAGCAGCATGCCAAATTGCCGCCGCAGATGGCGGGTGCAGTCCGTGTGCCGTTAGGGCGTCATGCGCGTTTCTGCAGCGGCTGTAATTCGGCAGCAGCTTCTGTCTTCAGCCTGAAGACAGAAGCTGCACCGCCGTGGACAGCTGAACATAGAAGCTGCCGCTGAATTGCCACCACCATGGAAATGCGCTGTTTGGGGGCAAATCCACACGGACTGCCACCTCTTGCAGACTGCTGCTCCAAGCACCTGCTTGGAATGCTGGTACCTGGAGCCGGCCCTGGATCCAGGTTAGATTTTCAATAGCCCTCAGAGTTCAAGGATTTTTTTTTCTGGGGGTTTGGGTTTGGGCTCATTTCTATTCGTAGTATTTAGAACTGAAAAATGGCCATGAAGGTATAATAATACTAAGAGTAATTACATGTTGAAAGCTAGAGTGTATATGGAAGTGCTTTGATGAATGTTGAAGCACTCACATATAACGCAGAATGCTTTTCTTAAATTATCAGAGTTAACTTTTGTAAAACTCCTCTATAATTAGTGACTGACATGTCCCCTAGTAAATTGCTTTCATTAATTATACTGTGAACCCAAAGACTAATCTTTCATGGCTTAAATTCCTGCCTTACTGCAGAAAAGGGGACTGAAAATCAGAAAAAGAGCAAAGATCTTTTTAAAAAGATAAGTCCATGTCTTATTAAAATGCATTGGATAGGAATAAAGGGACAATACTAGAGAGAGACAGAGACAGACTCACTCTGTAGATGTGAAATAATAAACCATGCCTTTGTTTAAAATAAAAACATAAATAAAGTTGGGTGGTGGTTAGATCTAGGCTCTTGGTTTAAGGCCATCTCTGGTAGTTATCATTGTACATGTCTTTCCATTTCCTAGTTGTTAGGCAGATGTTCAACTTGATCACCTTGATCAACTTGATTATGACATTACTGGTGCCACCTGTTAAAATGTTCTCTGTAAAGTCTACTCAGAGGACAGACTACATCTTCCTCTGTTTGTACAGTGGCAGACACAGCAACAAAGTTCAACAAATGTTAAATAATAGCAGTCAATGCGAAATGTAGCTTCCCCATTGTTAATGTTTCATGTATGCTGTGAAAATTGAGATGGAACCTTCCATTGGTGTTGGCCCTTAGATTGTCATAGGAAAGGTATGATGATCAGATCTAACCCCTCTCAGCAGCATCGTGCACTTTAAATTGCAGCTGTGCTGAGTTTGTGGAGATAACAGGCAAGTGATGGGCTCTGATTTTCTTTTCTTTGATCATCTTTTTTCATAGTGCTATAATATGCAGGGCATTCAACTGTGTACATACTGGATGAATTTGGAAAAGTAACAGTCACTTAAAATGGAGACTTCCTTCCTGCTAATATGTTGGATTTATAACACCTTACAGACTTTCTTTAAGGGTAGTAGTAATTGACTACAACAGTCCTTCTGATAGATGACAAATAGCTTCATAACTTGCAAGAGAAAATATCTCCGTAGCAGCTGGAAACATTTGGTGATTTATTTCTTGTATTAAGGATAAATCCAATTATCATTCTTCTGAATTCTGAAAAGCACTTTGCAAAAAAAAATAAAAATGAAAAATACAGATTTAAAAACTAATTTCAATGATCTGTTTTAAACATAGAGAAATATGGAGACGTTTATGCCATTATTGTATCTGTTCTCCTTAGGTTTGTTTTTATGTCCCCATTCTGTCACCTTCTCCAGTTTTAAACAAAGAGCTGATGTCACTGATATTTTTGGTTAAAAGACAGTATCTACAGCCCATCAGAAATGGTATTAATTAATATCTGCAGCAGACATTGCTACACATCATATTTCAGCATTTTTGCCATACAAGTTAAAAGTAATTAATGTATTAACCCTTAGAACATCTTTGCTATAAAATAAAATGATTAAAATGCATTGTTTAAAAATACTTTGAGATATAACCCACTAAATTTTGGTCTGTTTTTAAAATGCAAAATAATACTAATAAAAAAATCAAACCTTAAACAGATACACTTGAAAGCAACGTTGAAATATGATCTGGGATGTGTGAGGCATGCAGAGGTGAAATGTGCTAGCTGATACATCTGTGCTAATATCAGATAGAAGACTCCCTTGTTTATATTTTCCCTTGTATAAAGAAAGAGAATAACTTCAGCTGGATTTCAAAATCCACCTGGTATGGTACCACAGTTCTTCCCTAGTTTATCATTGCTGTTGCTGTGCCTTTTAGTGGTTCTGGTTTTAATTATAATCTATTTATGTCCCTGCGATAGGGCATATTCCCCATGCTGGCCCTGAGAGGACTGAAATAGGCCAAGTGGGTGCAATTAGCCAATTAGGCTGCAAACCCCAGACTTAAACTGGAGGAAGCTAATTAGATGAAGGCTCACCAGTGAGGGAACAGGCAGGGCTTCTACAAAGCCCAGGTGGCTGGTAACAGTTGGGAAGACAGCAGGGGGGAAGCCTGTGGTTCCCCCTCCAGGAGATAAGGGAGAAGGAGCCCAGTAGGAGGGAGTCCAGGGATGAGAAGGGTAAGATGGTGGAGCTGCACACCTTAACTGTTCACTACAGGGTCCTGGACTGGAACCCAGGTTAGAGGGCAGGGCTCGATTCCCCTAGTAACCACTGTAGAGAGTGGTATTGTTTTGTGGTAGTGAACAGGAAGACAACCTGAGTCACTGTGGGAGCAACAGGGTCAGGACAGTGGGCATGAGGACTGCTTGATGCCATGTGGATAGAAGAGACTTTGAAAGACTACACTAGAAGAGGAACCCACGTAGTGACCTGGCAGGAGTACTGAGTCACAAAGAGGCTACAGCAGCTCCTGGAGTGAGAGAGGGGCTGAAGACAGAGACAGAGGGGAAGGGATGGCATGCAACTGCAGGAAGGGGCATTGGCCTCCCAAGCTATTCCCCAGGGCAGCCAGATGAAGGTGCCATCCCAGCGGTGAGTAGAATGACACCCCCTGGCCTGGTCACAGTCCCCCTTCCCCTGCACCCCTGCAGTTGTCTCAGTGCAGGACTCAGGCCTTAGATTTCTGCTTTTTGTTCCAAATATTCCCCCCCTCTGTAGTCCCCTAGTTCTACACTGACAAAAGTAAAATTCTGAAAGAGGGCTAAAATCCCATCCCCTAGTAAAGGGATGCTTCTTTTCTTCCTCTTATCTGAAGCCCCAATTCAGCAAAGCATGTGCTTAAGTCCATCCATGTTCCTCAAAGCACTTAAGGACATACATAACTTTAGGTCTGGATTAATGTCCTGTTGATGGCAACACGTCCAATTGATTTCAGCAGGACTTCAGCATATGCATTTACACTGTTGCCAATTCTTGAGATTTTTATTGCGAGTTTTATTGCAAGCACTGTTCTTCTTAAAGGGTTGGCTCTTGGACTCGTGATTAGATGAAAAACTCACTTTTAGTTTAAAAACAGTGAATTTCTAGCCTCCTTGGTTTCAGAGAAAAGCTGGAAAATGTGACCCAAGTGCATGCTAAAGATTACAAAGCCAAAGAAAAACAACTCATCATACATTATTTTTCATATGTCATTTTTAAGCCACTCATCATTTTGGGGGGCCTGACTAGTGATTTTTGAATGCTTGGTGGGTCACAATACTGCTTTAATTAAGCACATTCTTAGGTGCTGTGATGAACAATGAATCAGGGCCTGAAACAGCCTCCCTCTGTTTTTATGGTTATTGACTTTGATTATTAGGAAAACTTTCTGACATCCTGCCTTTATGGCCATACATTTTAATGGCTGCTGACTAAAAAGGATCTGGCTATGTCAAATGAAATCCTACTCGGAGAGAGACATCGACTGTCTTAAACGTACAGCCTAGAAGAAACATCACATAAATACCAGTGGCTCTCTTTTTTTACAATTACATATTGCAATGCATAGTATATTAATTATGGAATATGGGTGTTTCATCTTCCCATCAATAATTCTTTGGCATTGCAGTCATTAAAGAATGACATAAGATGGTGTCTGTGGAAATCTAGGATAGAGGCTAATATGTTATAGGGTCAGATGTCTTTTTTTTTATTATTATTTTAATGAGACTCTTGTCTATTTTGCTGAAACATTTAGTGCTTTTTTATTTTTAGCCTAATCATTTTCTTTGGATGAGAGAAGACTTGACTCTGCTGGGGTTCTAGCCACCAGTGGAGCTATGCTTGTACAAATACCCATTGTAGACATGATTTGTGCCAATGCAAATCAGGCAATGCCAGCACAGACTGTATTTAGTGGCTAGAACCCCAGTTTAGAAAAGGTTTTAGACATTTGCCTTTGCTTTTCCTGCATTTGGGATGTAGTCAAGCTGACTTGTAAACCTGGAAAGGATACAATGGTTTGGAAATAGTTTTCAGTCTTTACAGGCTTCTGAATGCTGAAAAAGTTGAGGTTAACCTTAACCCTAGCCTACATTAGATCAGTCACACTTTTACCACAGTGTAAACATTAAGCAAGATTAGACAATTCAGTCATAAACATACCAGTGCCTGTCTACCTTAGGGTTCTCAAAAGATATGGCTGTATATTTTGGAGTATATGTAGACAGTTAATATAAAAAGTTCCATCTACTAGCACGTAAGGAGATGTGACATTGTTGATACATTTGTAGGACCAGTGAAGAGACAAGGTGGCTGAGGCTGAACTGAAGAAGACCTCTGTCTGTTTCACCAACAGAAGTTGGTCCAGTAAAGGATATTACCTCAGTCCCTTTGTCTCTTTAATATCCTTGGACCAACACAGCTACAGCAACACTGCATAGAACAGCCAAGATGTTACTCTACACTGCGAGTGTAGATTATACAGTTATTAAGTGCAACCAGTTGTGGAACTGCATTGGTAGTATTGCAATGGTCCAAGATTTCCAGAAAAATACTAGAGTATACAAGAGACAGACTGATCTACTTAATTTGGGAGAGTCTGTAGATTTGCGAACACAGAAGTATCTGTTCAATTGATAGGGTATTTATTTTACAATGCACGTTATATATTGTAACTGATCAGATTGCCATTGCATAGATACTACTTTTGGAAATTTCATTACTTTCTAGCATTACTGGCAGCAGTTTCAGTTTATCTAGGACAGGCTGCATTGTCATTGTGTTGCTGAGGAGAAAAAGAATCAAGAAAGTTCAAAAATGTTCAAAATTATGGTGGTTGTTAAAACTATTGTAGAAAGCTTTCCAGTTGGCCTGAATGGAAGTGCTGCAAAGCTATGGAAGGAAACACAAATATATAAATAAAATTTTAAAATTCAGTTTTGTGTGTGGTGGAATTTTAAGTCTGAGACGTATCATTTTCCTTGACTACCTCCTCTAGGACATAGCTTTTATGAAATAGGATAGCTTCCAGGAGCATCTGTAAATAGATCAGTGGCTAGTGGAAGAAATGGAGATGTTGTGGAGATTGAGGCTCAACTGTTGAACTGAAAGCTAGAGATATTTGACGATCAGATTGCTTGAGAACATTGGTAGACCTGCAGTGTCAGCTCATGTGGCATGAGGCTTACAGCTCCAGTCAGCGGTGCTTAACCAGTTTTTATAGTGGGGATGTTAGCCAAAAGGGCTCGTTCTCCCGGAGGGCTTACCCCTAACCAAGGAGGGGAGGACGAGAGACAGGACCACACCCCCACTTTATTGATCGGATCAGCTGAGGGGTGTTCCTCTCGGCTAGTGAGAAGAAAGAGACACACACCACAAACGGCCACCTACCTTACTTTTACAAAACAACAAACAAACAACTTGTCCGTCTTGTCATTTGTATTTTTGACCTACTGACCCTGTGGATAATGGATAATTAATATCATTTATTATATATACAAGGGCTGGGGGACTACAAGACATACATTACATGTTTGATGATAGGGACACAAGACAGGGGACACACACTTTGTGTACTTGACTTTGACTTTGGATACATACATGCACTGCATGCAATGCACATGAGCCAACATATACCAAGGGAACAACAAAACAAATAAAAAAAAAAATAAGCTGATATTAACTTAGGTAGTAGATATGAGATCTCTACAGTTTCAAACACAGTTAAGCAAAGCAACACAGTTTTTCATAACATAACTTTGCTTTTCAGGCTTCAGGCCTACGGGCATTTTATGATTTTTCCAACAGGGATGCTGAAAACCTTTGAACAAACCTGTAAACCTTGTTTATGATGGAAACCACTTCAAGCCAGGAGGTGCTGTCGCACCCCCAGTACCCCTACTCCCAGCACTCCTGACTGCAGTTAGCCTGTCCTTGCTGGTGGCTCTAGAACTGTGGCATCTGCTGTTACTGCTTGAGTGTGTAGCAGGAATGGTTGCACATCTGGTCTTCGGTGCTCCATGCTGAAACGCTTGGATGAATTTGCTGGCGACAGCAGCATGATTGGCTCAGTATTGGGGAATATTTCAAGGCACTTCACATCAATTGCTGTATTGTGGCACTGGCTGTGTTTATTGTCTAGTGATCTGTCTGATTTGGGGACATTACAATTTATTTTTTTAGACATTTACTCAACATCTGAAATGTTTGTGAAAGCTGTTAGGAATCTGTCTCTAGAATTGTTTATATTTAGAACTATTTGATTCTGTTTACTGGTGTCCAGGTTTTTACATGACTGCCTATTGAGTTCACGTGGCATGCATTCCTAATAATGACAATGGATGTTTATGCAGAACTGTGCAAAGGATAATGGACTCCCACACTTGTACCAGAATCTGCCTTTTGAATGGTCTGTTGTGCCTTATTAGAGTATATTTAGTATTAACAGAATTCCATTTTATTTTTTTATAGTTTTGACATAATGTTTTTTAAAGCATTCTTTTTATTTAAATTTTCAGAGTTGTGGGAAATTGAGGCAGGACAGACAATAATTGGTATGGTAGATGCTGAAATTCCAAAAATGTAAAGCTTTATAAGTGTTAAAACACAAATTGTCAACATCATTCAGTAGAACCTCAGAGTTATGAACACCTCGGGAATGGTGGTTGTTCATAACTCTGAACAAAATATTCTAGTTCTTTCAAAAGTTTACAGTTGAACATTGACTTAATACAGCTTTGAAACTTTACTATACAGAAGAAAAATGCTGTTTTCCCTTAATTTTTTAAGTAGTTTATGTTTAACATAGTACTGTATAGTATTTGCTTTTTTATTTTTGTCTCTGTTGCTGCCTGACTCTGTACTTCCGGTTCCAGATGAGGTGTGTAGTTGACTGGTCAGTTTGTAACTCTGGTGTTTGTAAATGAGGTTATACTATATGTCAAAAGATATAATGTAAATATCCTTAAATCAAACTCCAAGAAGTTCATAAGTAGCATTTTTCTTACTTTGCCTAGCTGTACATTTTGATTATCGTTTCAAATATTTTTCATCGGTTTGTGTGTGTGCAGTTAAATTAACATTTGCAGATAAAAATCTAATCCTTCCAAGACTAAGTATATTTATATGTTCTATATTATGCCTGATAAGATTTGTCACTCAACACCCAGCTCTGTGGCTTTGACAAAAGAAAGAGGTGAGGTAGCGTTCAGAAGTTTGACAGTTAGCTTTGTCAATGTAAATGACACAATCATTGCAGTGCCTGTTATCTCATCTATCCCTGTCAATCTGCTCTCTTGATTGAATGTCATCAATTATCATCTTTTTAAAGTTAGCATTCCATTAGTGAAAATGGGGCTTAGTGTCTTCTAAATCTGTTTCTAAACTATCTCAAGGAGAGGAAATTTTAATAAAACAAGTTCAAATACAGTTTGAACTGTTTCTCTGACATTTCCTACTTATCCAACAATTAAGATTCACTTCTAAAGGCTTCTGTTTGTTTTTAAACTGCATTTCCTTTTTGGAAACACCTCTGTATAGGAAATGAAGACCTCCTTGAGTTTATGCACTGAATTTGCATGTATACCATCCTCTTGTGCTAGGGTGACCAGATGTCCCGATTTTATAGGGACAGTCCTGATTTTTGGGTCTTTTTCTTATATAGGCTCCTATTACCCCCCTCACCTCCGTTCCAATTTTTCACATTTGCTGTCTGGTCATCCTGTCTTATGCCAGCCTAATTTTCAGGAATTATTCTGTTTTTAACAGATAGGATAACCTTTGCTGCAGCTAAGGGGGGGAAAAAAAGTTGGGTTTTGGAAAAAACTCATGGCTTTAAATTACAAGAAGAAAAAGTGGAAGGTGAGCTCAAACTACAGTAGTTTTACAAACTCCAAAGATAGAGAGGTTCTCAAAGCTCAAATTTGCCCAACCCAAACAGTAACTATACGTCAAATTAAACACTCCTATGTCTTTTCTCCATATTTACAACTCCAAGTGACTTGATTTCCCCCAGATCAAAGTGCTGGGTACTTAGCCCCTGGAAGATAAACTAGTTTTTACATGTGTCTTTTATTTACCTAATACTAATTGTGAAACAATATATAAGAGGATAAAATAAATGTACCATAATGTTGATGCTATGTCCTTTAAGAACTCATAAAGCAACTCCAGTATTGATTAGCTGGGGATGCTGCTGAGACATCAATTTACTAATGAGAATGTCCTCTGCTTTGTCAATTATCTTTCATGTCCCTCTTTGTGCAATAGAAATAGGAGAAGAATTGCAAGATTTGAAGAGTGCAACTTTATTACTCACTGTTGTTAACTGAACGATACTTTCCGAGATATTTAGTGGAAACTATTTTCCCTCCCCTATTTAATTCATGCTGTCTCATTTCTTAAATATATTGATCATGATCTGTAGACTAATGGATTGTCATTATGTCACTTTATGGGTGTGTTTTTCTTTTTTAATCCTTATGTGGGTATTTTTGATTTTTGGTTCCTTTCTCTGAGCAAATCTATTTTCTTTGTACAATGTATAGAGTAATGCATAACATATTATGGGATGGATCCAATACACGCTGAAGCCATTGCAAGTATCTCCATTGATTTCAGTGGGTGTTGGCTCCTATCCAATCTGTAGACTGCGAACCAGATTTTTATCACTTGGGTAACGCTGTTGTCACATATGGTGTCTCATGCCTCAAGTATCCTGTTTAGTATCCGAAAGCCCACGAAACATCCAATTGCAATTGTTCCATCAAAATACCATTTATAGTCACATGGTTCAGAATTGGCATGTTCAGTTGAAAAAAATTGGACCAAATTGTACCATTGATTTTTTTGTATTTATTTATTAAAGCCGAGTTTCATAATGAAATCAATAGCAAATTGTGATGGTGCAATATGACCCTTTATTTGTAAAAGCAATTCACAATTTGTGTATGGTGAAAATTTGTTAATTTCTTGTTTATTGTTATTATTTGTGTTACAGAAACCTTCAAAGGTCCAAGCCTTGGGTTAGGTGCTCTGCATACACATAATAAGAGATGGACCCTGATCACAGTCTGGCAGGGCAGAGGGTGGGAGAACAGAAGTATTATCCCCTTTTTATAGCTGGGGAATTGAAACACCACAAGCTTGTCCAAGGTTCCACAGGAAGTCTGTGAGATGAGTAGGAGGATAGAACCCAAAATCTCGTGACTCCTAGTCCAGTTCCTTAAACCCAATAGATCTGTCCTCTTCAGAAGTCACAGGGAGCTGCTGGGAGCTCAGCAGTTTAAAAAAACAGGGCCATTTATTTAGGTGCCTAAATATAGATTGAAAAGGGCTAAACTAGGGCAGCAGTTTTTGAAAATCTTGATAATTAGTCCCAATGTTATAGTCCTTATTTAAGTAGAACTCCTGTCAAATGTGGTGGTGGTTGTTTTTCAAATGAAACTTCTGTTCCATATGCATGTCTATGATACCTGTATGAAATGGAATAGAGAAATAGAATCAACAAATGTGTACGGCTTCATAGATGCACAAACTGTTTGAGATCTGCAGAGTATTTCATTATGCTTCCACCCAAGGTATTGCAAATTGCATGCCATTCCAAGCCTGGAAGGTTCAAAGCATGTCACAGAATATCAAACATCCGTGGATTATTGGTACACCCTACAGGTGAAATCCTGTCTCCAAGGAGTTCATGGGAAAACTCACACTGACTTCACTGGGAGCAGGAATTCACTGTATCTCATTCACTCTGTCTCATTAAGATTGCATGTTAAGTTCTGATTTAGGAATGATTGGTCCTGTTCATGGTAGTCCACCTTACCGCATCAAAACATTTTAAAACCTTGTTGTCAGCATATTTTCCATACTGTTCTTACCAGCATTGAATAACAGTGTTAGACTTCCTTTGCAGCAGAGTAATTTTATTATTTTTTACTGCTAAGACCAGCATATTCTAAGATCATTTCCCCCCACATTCAAGTAAACAGTGGCTGTAGCCTCTCCCCCCCTTTCTTTCATTCTCTTTTTCTAAGCAGAACGTTTTCTCCCTCAGAAATGAGGTAAAGAAATCTTACTTAAATATAGACAGAGAAAAAGTTTTAAAGACTAAGTTTTCTATTTGTACAGCACTATTCAATTATGTCTCCAGTTTAACCAACAGCAATAATGCATCATATCAAGATCAGCATGTAACAGTAGCAATGTAAAACAAAGAGAGTCAGAGTTGTAAACATACATACATATAAATATTTTACTCTGCCCAAATGTTTTCACTTCCTGTCTATTTTAGCTTTAACTTTCCCTAGATTGTTCTTTTTGTAATGGCAACGTCATGTATATGTGGTGAAATATCGAATGAGACATCTTGAATGTACTAATACTCAACATTTTTGTTAGTAGGAAGGAGTAATTTGAGAGGTAATAGCACCAATCTTCTTGTGATTAATCCAAGATGTCAATCAAGCCATAAAACACTACCCACATATCTACTTTCAAGTTGGATTCTCTCAGGTAAATGAACTCCCTGGCAATGAATCTTAGGCAGCTGGGTATTCTCCTTTTTCTCTGGGGCCGCTTTTATGTTTATGGCTTTTTCAGATTCAACTCTATTACAGAATTATACAATAAAGTAGATTGAAACATAATTGAATAATACCCCTATTTTACTTTATACCTGGACTTGTCAAATCTTTTAAAATTGTGGGCTTAATGTATATGATGGATGAGACCAATGCAGCTGAAACACATTATATTTATTTTCAGATCAATCATTATTCCTTTCTATTTCACTGTGATCTTTTGGCTTGATGGAAATGAAAGACAAGTTCAGACAACTCTATTTAAGTGCATATAATTCCACTAAGGCCATATGACACACACAAGCTTGAGCTTCCCCTGTATGTGTGTCATCTCTGGTTAATTGCATGTCAGTTAATGGTATAATTTGGCTATTTGCATGCCATTTGGAATTGTGACTGTTTATTTTGTTAATATAATAGCTTTGAATGATTCATGGAAGGTGCAACAAACTTGTGTAAATGAACTATTTTTCATGAACTGTTTCGTATCTTTAGGATAACTTTTTTTCAGTATTGGTGTGATAATGTGTTTTAGTAAAGGCAATAAAATCTTTGAAACATTTAAATTAGGCATTTCATTTTAATTTGAAATGCAAAACAGTCCTAACTGCTTGTCTCAACAGTTGAGCACATATTTAGCTCATATAAATAACACACAAACACATGGTAAAAGACTTTGTTTGCAAAATTAAACACTCAAGTTAGAAAATTGACCTGTGCAACGTTAATTCTGCCCACTTGGCATATGCATTATGATATGGTCTTTCATTACATGATTACGTACTGTTTTTTTCACATGACTCCTGCCTTCCTAAGCGCACAGGATGGGCAGTACTCAGTTAACCATAGCTATTCGGTGTTTTGTTTTCTCCTTGTTGTTCAGCGTGTGTCTGTAGACCTTATTTTCTGCACACTATTTAATCCTTGCTCTGAATCCATAATTATTAATTTCCTCACGGGCTTTTCTATGATGCTCATCACTATATCAGAACACTTCCCAAATATTAACGAATTTTCCAAACACCCTGGTGAGATAAGTGGGTATTATTATCCCCCTTCTATAGATGGAGAGCTGAGGCACAGAGATTAAGGTCAAAAGTATCTGTTAATGTTGGAAACCCAATCTGAGACTCCTAGGACCTTCTTTTTCAGAGGATTTACCATTATATAGCACTTTGTGTTCAAAGCACAGCTACCAGTTTCTTCAGTTGCAGCTGTGAGTGCTCAGCACTTCTGCAAATCAGAGCCAAGCATATCAAGTTGAGCACTGAGAAAATGAGGAACACACACAATTTTTGTGACCATCTGTGAAAAGTTTGGTTTCAGTGATTTGCCCAGTGTCACGTAGGAAATCTGTGGTAGATGAAGGGATAGAATCCAGTTTTCCAGAGCATCATTCAATTGCCTTGATCATGAGACCATTCTTTCTCTTCCTGCAGTCCCCTTCCTCATTCACTGTGCACCGTACGACTTTTGCAACAAAAACAGGGGTCCTACAGAACAATGTTTTTCACTACACAACCTTGATTTATCCCCAGAGCAGATCCATCCTGTGCACTAAATAAGGCAAGGATCCTGTGGAAAAAAAATAGTGTGTGATCACGTAATTAAAGACCGCACCATAATGCATCTGCATAAGGGAGCCAAATTAAGGTTGTACAGAGAACCTTAATACTAACATTTTCCAACTTATGAGTGCTTTGACTAATGCTCTTCTAACAGTTTTTGTGCATGCAGTCCCCTTGGGGCTGGTAGGGGAACCCTGGTGCACCCTCTCCAGCGGGTTCCAATGCAGAGCCCTGTGGTAGGCAACAAAATCTGCACCTCAAAGATGCTGTTCTGCTGCTTCCCTGGATTGCTTCCTCCCTGTTCCCTTCTACCAAAGGGCAAAGTGCATACATTAAACAAAATAAATCAGAGGTATGTCTGAGCAGGGCCGGCTCCAGACCCCAGCGCACCAAGCGCGCGCTTGGGGCGGCCTTTTGCCGGGAGGGCGGCAGGTGGCTCTGGCGGACTTTCCGCAGTCATGCCTGAGGGAGGTCCGCTGGTCCTGCGGCTCTCGTGGACCTCCCGCAGGCATGACTGCAAGAGGTCCCCCGGAGCCACGGGACTGGCGACCGGCAGCGCGCGCCCTGCAGCATGCCGCCGTGCTTGGGGTGGCCAGATTGCTAGAGCCGCCTCTGTGTCTGAGACCTTTCTAGTGTCTAGACGCCTCTTCTCCACAGTGGTCTGGTAGAGTCCCAATAGCCAGAGGCCCGAAGCAGCTGGACCTCCCGCAGTGCTAAAAACGCAGGTGTATTTGTCTCTATTGGCTGCCTGCTACTGAGCTGTTCTGTTCTCCTTTTAAGTTCCTCCTCCAGCCCGTATATGCTTTGCTGGTATGGAAGGATAGGGCTGCCTGGGCCCAAAGTAGCTGTTCAACCTCTTCCTTTCTGGTGCAGGGTTTGTGCACCCTGTCACATGGGGATACATTCTTTGTTAAAGACAAGTACATGATACATTGCATTGCATTGTAGGCTTTTGGCTTCTAATCACTGGGTTGCCAAATGAGAGACAACAGCAGCAGTTTTTTCTAACCGGGTATTAGCCATTCCAGTAACATAGTGGTATTCGTGTCTGCAGCTTTTTGAAGCAGCATTAGAGTAGCAGTTACGTAATATTACTGAGACAACAGTTTTGAAAAATCAATCTAAAAGGAAGGATTATCAGAAAGATAAGGCTTAATTCTCCCTTTCTGCTTTCACCTACGAATACATGGTATCATAATGGTACTGGAGACAGTTCTACCTACCACTCCATCGTCATGTATGAAAGTGGTGGTATAGTTGTTATTTAAAAGGTTCACAGTAGAATACAGATTCTATAGGTAGGTTAAGGTCTTAATACTAAGTCTCAGGAGTTGGATTGCCCATTTGCTAATCCCATTTAAGAGCTACTGCCAGAGAAGGCATTAAACAACTTGTATAGAGATTTCTATTTGGCTTCATTGGTCTTTAAGTTTAATCACTTCATTATAGGGTAAGTTCCTGGATGTATGTGGGAAGCTCTGAATGCTCTGAGATGTTACCACCATTCAAATGGTTAAAGGTGATGTAGACAGAAGGTGTTGTCTCATATAATAGTCAACCAAAGGCTGTGGGTCAGAAATACTCAACTGACTTTTGGGTAAATAAAATTATACTTTGTTTGACCCTACTCAAAAGCCAAAAAATCTCCTGAATTTTTAGAACCCCATTTGAGTTGGAATCTGCATTCTCTCATTGACTTATCTGTGTTTTGTTTCAGTTTCACAATTCCCTTGTTTCTCAAACAATCATTTTCACCTGTAGTTCATCCTCATCTGAAACAATTCTTTGTGGCTTTCTTTTATGACCATTTGGTTATGTTAAGAGTCCCTGTCCCATAGCTCACATGATCTCCTTTGATTTTTTTTTATGCATTTGCAGGTGGCTATTTCTCAGATAATTCCCTTAAGCTTTCTTGTTTGCAAAAACCAGTTATGAGAAATCCTATAACTGAATATATGAGTTACACGAGTGAAACAGATAAAATCTCTTTTATTTCAAGTTATAAAAGAGGTGATGATACTAGAAAGATATTTTCACCGGGGGTGCATTTTCCTCCATAAATCACAGAAAAAGGCTAAAAAATTAAGTGGACTCACTCATGTAGAATAAATCCCTTACTATGTGGCTGTTGCTGAGATCACACTTAGGCCTTGTCTACACTACAGGGAAATTCGATCTAAGCTACGCAATTTGAGTTACGTGAATAGCGTAACTCAAATCGACGTAGCTTCGATCTGTTTACCGTGGGGTCCACATTATGCAATGTCGACGGCAGATGTTCTCCCGTTGACTCCCCCTACTCTTCTCGACCCAGTGGAGTACAGGAGTCAACAGGAAAGCAATCTGCAGTTGATTTAATGAGTCTTCACTAGACCCGCTAAATTGACTGCCAATGCATCGATCGCTGCTTGTTGATCCCCTAGTAAGTGTAGTCGAGCCCTTAGAGTAGTCTGCAGCTGCTTTCAAATAAGGTATATGAAATCTTTGTTCTCCTTCTTAAAACTCTTTGTTGTTAATGAGAGATGGTTTAATTTTGGTGGGTGGGGAATTATGCACTCAAAGTTGTCTAACAATGGAGAAAAACAGATTTGTGCTAATTTTTGCTGCTTTGTGATTCTTTAGGAAGGTCTGAAAAGGTTGGAGGGTTTTCAGGATTTTTATTTTTATTTCTAGTTCTTTCACATTAAAGACTCAGTTCTTGCTTACTCTGAAAGACTTTGTGATATGGCGAACTAATGGAATGGTGATTTAATTAGTCAAGATGGTGAGATTTGAGCATCAGAGAAAGAAGGGAATTTTTACAGTCTGTTTAAAAATCGTTGTGTTTTGTTAACTTCCAGTTAGCATCAGTGACAAATATTGGTTCTTTCTCCAAAACTTGTATCCTTTTTCCTCCATTTAGAGTGTGTATGAAATATAACAAAGTGAAAGTCTCTTCTCCATCAGGTGCCTTCCAGAAAAAAACAAGGGACCAGACTAGATATTCCTCATATTTCTAAGGTTAAAAAAAGATAGAGAGAAACTCCTATTCCTTTGAAGATCACCTTTAAATTACTCTCACACTGGGATAAATGTGTCAGCCTGTGCCTCTGCTGCGTAGTGTGGAAGACATAGTCTTTAACCCCTTTACTGCTGCTGCACCCTCCTCTGGAGAGTGTTTTAAATGGACGGACAATTGATATCAATAGAACTTTGGGAGCTACTAAGTCCATTGAGTGCACAGGAGATGGTATTATGTAGTGCAATATACGTACATGTCTTCTGTTATCTTATGTCTCTGTGATCTCCAGCTGTAGTGAAGTGATCCGCTTGCTAATTTCCTACCAGTAAAAGGCCTTGCTTTTTTCTTTATAAAAAGGATGACATACAGATATGGAGTTCACGTTTCATTGCTTCAGGCCCTGTGCAGTCTCTGATTTCCTTCAAATGTGAGTTGAATGTTAGTGCTACGAAGAGTGAGGATTGAGTAATTGATATGACTAGGCAGATGTGCTCACTTCCCCATGCGGCCTTGACACAATGTGCTCTTAGATCTAACCAAATGGGAATCACCCCAGAGATAGCAATTCTAACCCCCAGAAATAGTGAATTGTGTAATGGTTTCAAGTGGTAGCCTTAATTAGATCATAACCACTTGTGACATTTATTTATGTAGATTTGCACAGCAGTAGAGAGGGGCACCTATCCAAGGCTCTGGGTGAGGGTATCCCTGCTAAAATTACCAACCCAAATTAAGTGGTCAGCAGAACATAAACATCCCCTACTTCCCAGAGTTGTAACCCACCGTCCACACAAACTGATGCTCCTTGCAGTGTGTCCTGAAGGCAAAGAGACCAAACTGCGGAGCTTGTTCTAGAGCTGAAGGCTGCTCTTGGATAATGCTTTACTCTTAGCCTTCTCTCATTAAACCATGGGAGATCCAACTCCGCTGTTTGCAGCTGAAACAGTATGTCACAAGAAGTGAGGCATTCTCTCCCCAACAAGAAGATTACAGCCATCCTAGGGATTTATAGGGTAAAAAACAAATGCTGTAAATACAGTCTGGAAAACAACAGGGAGTGACTACAGCTCATGGAGCACAGGTGCAATGTGCTGCCCCCAGGAACCACTGCTTAATTTGACCTGCTGACCTAAGCCAGATTTGAAACCAGATGGGTTATAAAGCTCTGCTCTGTAATTCCTAAATAAGGCTGGTCTAAATTTGTGGTGTCTTTGTTCCATACTGAAAGTGCTTGTATATCAAGACCATTAAATACTGGGGTCCTGATTCATAGGTACAAAGGACTGAGGGACTATTGTAGTCATCTAGTCTGACCTCCTGCATAATTCTAATCTACTGTTAACGTTATAAATCAAGAGTCATTCTATTGAACTCTAAAAGAAGAGCATTTACATAAAACCAGATCATCTGAGATCAGTATCAGGCCCTTTGGAGGCAGGCAAGAAGCAAAAAATATAGCATATTAATTGTATTGCTATTACAACACAATTTTGTGCAGTTTTGCTGCACAAAAGCTTTCCAGCAAACACAGAATTCAGCAACAAATCGGCATGTGATCTGGAGTGTGCAAAATTATGAAATGCATACAACGGGGGGAAGGAAGAGATGGAATGGCTACTGGATACTGTAGAAGTGTGTGTGAGAGAGAGAGCAAGTTGTTTTGGAATGTGAAAGATTAGAGAACACATTTAAAGAAGTAGGATGCAGGAGAGAAGAGAGGGTCACTAACACGAGGAGCATCAGTAGAGTATGTATTTGGAGAAGCCGTGTTACAAGCACATGGTGTTTAATCACCTCATTCTCTTGCTCTGCTGTGCATGATAAAGACACAAACTTCTGTTTATGACACTGTGAGAAGCCTGATAATATCAAAGTGTTTGTAAGATTAATTGAATATACTCAATTATAATTTTTACAGGCAGGCTGTCAGGAACATCCTAACATGATTAAAGGTTGTTTTTTTCCCTCTCTCCTCCCCCCAATTTAAAACTTTGTAGTGTAGAGTGATACATGGAAAAACAACAGAAGTAGAACCTCATTTGGAAGAAAATAATTGAGTTAACCCCCGAGAATATAAGGTAGAATCTTTCTCATGTATTATTATACAATTATTTTGTGGTCAGCCCCACAACTATTGGTTTAGTAATGAAAATATCAGATCTATTCAGAAGTGCAGACAGTCTTGGAGTCTTAATATTTTACTTGCTCTGCAGAGTGTATTTGTTTGTATCACTGTAGCACCTAGGAGCCCCTGTCACAGGCCAAATCCCATTGTGCTAGGTGCTGTACAAACACAGAACAAAAAGACTATCCCTGCCCCAAAGAGGATTTTGTTCTTTAAAAAATGCCATTCTCTACCTGCAGCATGAGGAGGGGTGGGGGAGGATGGGACCTGGGAATGGGGTGGGATTTTAATGGTCTAATACATGCACATACATAAAGTGAGCATTCTCATTTTAAAATCATATTATGCTTCCATTATGATGATTTCAATTTTCCAAGTAGACTGCTTCTGATATTGTCTCATGCAGTACTGGGGGAGGTTGGAAGGATGATCCAGTGGTTGGGACACTGCGGGGGCCTAGGACATGGGGCACTCAGGTTCAATTCTCTGCTCCTCCACAGGCTTCCTATGTGATCACTTAGTTTTTCTGTCCCTTAGTTCTCCATCTGTAAAATGCGGGTTCCAGAGACCAGACAGGCACCACTGTTATAAAACTGCCCATTGAAATGTCATGAAAATGATGCTCCTATGCCTGAGTCCATCACAGAATACACACATGTGGTACCGGTCCCACCTCAGCAGAACCTTTATTTATGATAAGCTGTATAGTCTTTAAGTATTTAAGATGTCCCTTGATGACATGGGGAGCCAAGCTGCTCGCTCTCCTGCCTAGAAACACAGTAGGAATTCCTATTCTGGATCAGAGCATTAGTCCTTCAAATCTGCTAACCTGTGTCTGACAGTTGCCAGTACCTGTTGCTTCAGAGGAAGGCACATCGCCCTGCAAGGGGAAATTATGGGAGACCCTGCTCCAAAAAGCAGTTTCTTCTTACCCCTCAATATTTGGAGGTTGCATTATGTCCTGTAGCATGAGAGTTTATATCCCTTCCCGAATTTCTGGTTTTTAAAATATATTTACTGTCACAACACTGAATATTCTTATCCATATAAATGTTGAATCTTTTTTGAATCCTGCTAAGTTCTTGGCCTCTGTGATATTATGTGGCAATGAGTTCCACAGCTTAATTGTGTGGGGAAAGTATTTCCTTTTATCAGTTTTAAATTTGCTCCTTTTCAATTAAATTTAATAATCTTTTTCTTGTTTTATAGGAAAAGGTGAATAGCAATAGTCAGCCTACCTTTGCCCTCCTCTTACTTATCCCTTAACAGTCTGTCTTTTCAGTCTCCCACTCTGATCATTTTTGTCATCTCTTTCTGAAGCCCTTGTATTTCTCCTATATCTTTTTTAGATGGGACGTATTCCAGGTGAATGGATACAATGGCATCCTAATATTTTCTGTATTATTCTCCACTCTATTCCTTATGCTTTCTAACAAGCAGAACACAATATCCACCAGTGATGGGCAGAATCATTATTTTTCCTTCATATAATAACCCCTGGGAAAATGGATCATCCAGTCTCTCTAGTCAAAATTGTCCATGTTTATGAGAATTGCTCATGTTTACAGTAACTCCTGTTGTAGCGAGTGGGGTCTTAACAAAAGCTAAGATTAGAAACTGTGACGCATGGGAATAGCTGAGCTCATCTGAAGAGACCTTTTTCCTTGGTGGCTTCACAAATTGCAACTGTATAACAGACCCGGGGATTTGAGGGTGTGTTGAGGAAACATCCAAGACAGATCTATCACCCACAGAACCAGAATCAACAATTCTCAGGGGCTGTGCGACTCAGAAGGCGGCTGATCTATTTAGCTGGATTGAACCCGTTAGGATATAGATATTTAGGCCTGTTTGCAAAGGCCTATACTTTAAGAATTTAGGTGTATTTTTATTACTAAGCTAGTTATAGAGGTATAAAGGAAAGAATAAAAATTGCTGTCTGTCTGTGTAAGGGCCTTTTTATACTGTGACAGTCTGAGGCCCTGTTCTTAGGCTAAGGCCTTCGGCTAAGTAGCAGAGACAGCCATAAGCTGGGAAGGGTATGGTCACATCCTTACATTCCAAACTAGTCACATTGAAATAAGGTGCTATTGGGCTGTTAGAAATACAAATAGAAATACAATCCTGTCTTATCACCTCCAGAGAAAGGGAAGAGCCTAGAAGATGTAAAAGGAAACTTAGTTTGATAGCATCCTGTCTGGCAAGAACTCACTTATCAATAGCTGAGATGTGAAATCCTCATTTCTATATTGTTCTGTCACTGTAGTCTCCACTTCCCTATTGTTTGTCTGTATAATCTCTGGTTCTGTGATTGTTTCTGTCTGCTGTATAATTAATTTTGTTGGGTATAAACCAATTAAGGTGGTGAGATAGAATTGGTTAAATAATCATGTTACAATATGTTAGGACTGGTTAGTTAAATTTCAGTAAAATAATTGGTTAAGGTATAGCTAAGCAGAACTCAAGTTTTACTGTATAGTCTGCAGTCAATCAGGAAGTAAGTGGGGGCGGGGGAGAATGGGAACTGGGGATGGGGGAATTTGAATCATATTTCGCTAAAGGGTGGGAATGGGAACAGGGACACAGGCAAGGCTCTGTGGTGTCAGAGCTGGGAAGGGGGACACTGAGGAAGGAAACTGGAATCATGCTTGCTGGAAGTTCACCCCAATAAACATCCAATTGTTTGCACCTTCAGACTTCAGCTATTGTTGCTTTCTGTTCATGCCAGAAGGACCAGGAAAGTAAGAGGGTGAAGGAATAAGCCCCCTAACAGAACCCAAGATATGTAATGTAGAGTAGATCATCTTAATATATTTCTTAACTAGAATCCTTAAGAGGTGTATGTTTTAGACGTTGTTGTCTGGTGTTTTCTTGATGTTTCTCTCCACTCCAAAGCACAAAATGGAAGTCACCTCAGTTTTCTATCAGCAGTCATTTCTCTACTCTGTTAGCATAATGATTCAGATGCATTGCAGTTATATTCAATTAGAACATTTAATTATGAAGTCTTGTTTAAAGACTTCAGCCATAGCTTAGTTATTTCAGGGAAAGTGTGGCACACAAATAGCCTCAAAACCTTGAAGAACAAAGTTACCTGAACATTTGATATTCTAAATTATACCATATTGGCTATTTATACTGTGTTAAAACAACTCATTTATTATACAAGGTTTTATGGATGCTTTACAATTTTGGATAAAGTCACTCAGAGTATGTCTACACAGGGATTAAAAAGCCCACAGCTGGCACAGATCAGCTGACCCCTCGGGCTCGTGAGGCTTGGGTTCCCAGGTTGAAAAATTATCTTGCAGAGCTTTGGGTTTTGTGGACAGCTGGGGGTCTTTTGTCCTTGTGTAGCGGTACCCTCAGATACATGCCACTGAGGATGACATTTTATAAAATCAAATTGTTTGAAATGTTAAGAATTGGTTAGTTGAAAGGACAACTAAGGGACTTAAGCAAAAGCAAAAGATACTGCTGTAGCATGCAGATGTGGAAGATTTGCACATGCAAATTTCTTGTTCTCTGCAATGTCTATAGAAATGGCCAAAACTTTGCAGACTAAAAGTTTGTTTTGTTTTTATTGGAAATGTGACTTTTATCTAAATCAACATTTTCCATGGAGAAAATGTTGATTTCACTGAATTTTTTTAAAGCAACAAAGAGTCCTGTGCCACCTTAAAGACTAACCGATGTATTGGAGCATCTCTGCCTCTGATGAAGTGGGTATTCACCCACAAAAGCTTATGCTCTAACACATCTGTTAGTTTTTTAGGTGCCACAGGACCCTTTGTTGCTTTTTACAGATCCAGACTAACACGGCTACCCCTCTGATACTGAAATTTTTTATACTTCTGGACTGGCATTTGATAATTAAATGAAGAGTTTTTTTAGTTTAAAATCAAATTTTTTGTTTCAAAACATTTCAGTTCAAATGACATTTTAAGTTTTGCAATATCACTTTGAAATTAAATGTTTTGGTTTGAATTGACATTTCATTTTGATCATTAGTTTGGAAATGTCAAAATGTTTCAGTTTGATCTAAAATGTTGAAACTCTTGTTCCAACATTTCCAAAATGAACATTTTTGGAACATTTCCTTTTCCTCACAAGTTTTGATATTTTGACTTTTTTGTACAGATTTGGTATCCAAATAAATATTGGAATTACCCATCTGATGGAAATTTCATTTTGCAATCAGTTCTCAGTTCTTTAAAAATAAATTTATACCAGGCTTTCTCCATTACAAAAAGGTACTAGAGAGAGAAATTACTGTAGCAGCAACATAGCTGAGTGTATCTTCAGGCATTTCATCCCATTTCAGAATTGCCCTATTTTTAAAATTCAAGCTTCCTTCAGGGTTTAAGTCCTAGTTCAGGGAAGTGCTTAAGCAGGTGATTAATCTTATTGACTGGATCAGGCCCTGGCCTGTGTCTATTCTCCTTCCTTCTCCCTCTGACAGCTGTCTCCTCCCTAACTTCAATTTCTTTTCATGCAAGAACCTTCTGCTCTGCAACCCCTAATGTTTCCAGTATCTCTAAGCTTCGTCCACTCTCAATCTCTTTTCAGATTTCTTCTTCAAATGCACAAATTTCTTTTCTCTTTTGACTGTTTCTCTTGGGTTTTTTTTTCTTACCCTGGTCACTTGTTTTATAACCAAATGCTTCTATTTGTTTTTACCTTTCCTTTCAAATAACTGCAGTGGTGTTGTAGCCGTGTTAGTCCCAGGATACTAGAGAGACATGGTGGATGAGGTAATATCTTTTATTGCACCATATTGGTGAGAGAGAAAAGCTTTCCAACAGAAATTGGTCCAGTAAAAGATATTACCTCATCCACCTTGTTTGTCTCTGGTTATGTATACAGTTTCCTGACCACTGTCTGTATCACTTTAAAGATTTTTATATATACAATTGCTGTGCAGAATTAATATGAAAGATGTTATAAATATAAAGCTGTAATCACCCATATGGGTACCTATGGAAGATGACGCAGCTGCTTAATTTCAGCCAGGGGTGGCTCCAGGCCCCAGCACGCCAAGCACGTGCTTGGGGTGGCAAGCCGCGGGGGGCGCTCTACCGGCGCCACGAGGTCGGCAGGCAGGCTGCCTTTGGCGGCTTGCCTGCGGAGGGTCTGCTGGTCCCGCGGCTTCGGCGGACCTTCCGCAGGCGTGGCAAAATGCCTAGAGCCGCCCCTGATTTCAGCAGAGCACTGATAATAAATCTGCTTCAGGAATGACCACTTGACCAAACTTAGTACACTATCTTATTTGAACACATCCCTATTCAAAATAGTAAACAAACTAATTAGCCCTACTGAAATGTATCAAATGGTGAAGTTGCATGGTTTAACTTAGTCTATGTCCAGGAGAGACAACTGAAACTCATAGTCTGACATGAGGCCTTTACCAGCTCCTATTTGAAGTTAATTGGGGGCATATAAAGGTATTTTGGGCATAAGAACTGTATGTTGTTCCCTATAATAATTATTCCCATATAGCTAGCATAAAAATCCATCACTTTTTAGCAATTCCCACTGTATTGCTAGAGTCACTATTGTGCTTTATTTATGAGCCTAGCAGATCCAAATGCACACTCACTCTTACCTATGACACACAAACTGGCAAGTAGGATACAAAAATGAAAAGGTTTTTTTTTTTTTCTTTAGCTAGTGGCTAAGGAATTATTGATCCTCCTTAAACTAACATTAATTTTAGATAGGCAACTGGAGGGCTGTTGGTCTCTTCCCTGAGAGTTGAAGACAGTAAATTGGAAAACAAAATCTGACACTTTTGTGTGTATTCCTTACTGTAAGGAGGATTTGATAACATTGTGTTTGCTGATTGGTTATAAATTTAACTTCATTCAAGTTTTCACACCTGGAGCATAAATAAGTACTCTTTAAAGTAACTAGCTCAGGAAATGGTGTATATGCAATATAACTAACTACTAGAAGCCTTATACCTCTTCGCTGATGATTTCAATAATAGAAACATTCAGGTGATGAACTTGAAGAAGAGTTTCCTAAATATTGTAATGCAGTGCCTCTTGTGAGAAAAAGCTGAAATGCAGACAGGCTGGATCTTAATTCCTGATAGGCCAGGGAAATTAGGGGAAAGCCAAAGTATACAGAGATAGGTGATGATTACTTCATCTCCTTGAAACTAAATGGTTAGGGTTGGAAGTGCAGTATAAAGATATTCTTCTGGTGTATGGTGAGAAGGTGATATGGCTACTGAAACCATTTTGTACGTCATTTCCTCTGGTTTTCTCCTCGCAGTGTTTTTACCTGTCCTTAGTTCTCTATGAAACTCCTGTATAGCCAGATAGGGCTACTTCATCTGGAGTAGTAATGGACCTGGATCCAGACCTTGGGGCACTTGGATTTGACTCTGAGTTAGGACTCTTTGTACCTTGGCTCTATCTCTAATGAAGAGACTCATAAAAGTTTACTGTTCTTACAATTTATTGAAGGAGTTTGCATGTAATTGGCCCTATATTATGTAACACTATGAAGCAGACATGGAGGTCATATTTAGCACAGAAAAGGGATTTGGCAGCACCAGAAGCTATGATTTTTGCATGCTGTCAGCAGTAGAATAAAATACTGAAGACGTATGTGTCATATTGGCATATACACTCTACTACTGTATATTGGAACATATTTCTCCCTTCTCCCTGAAGGCAAACATTTTAAATGAGTAGGGAAGAACTTCCTTGTTGCATTGCTAGAGAACAATCTGAAGGTTGTGAGGGTTTTTTTCAGTGGTGTAGACCCAAAATGAAATATTTTTATCTTTTGCTATCTATCTACTTACTGTCTTCTAATCGCTTGGGGCCTCACATCAACTCACATGTAACTGGATACACAACATACAGCCACACTGTTTTATCATTCTGCAAAAAGTTTAAATCAGCATTTTTGAGACATGCTGCCATGATTTTTATAGAAGGGAACAGTGTTCTTGGGTGAACTTTAGCAATGCCACTGCTTGAAAGGAGGGCGATTAGTAAAATATTTTGGGCAAAGTTCATCGCTGGTCATATTCCTGGAGTTCTGCAGATAAGACTTTGGTCCTTTGCATTTAGATGTAGCTGAATTTCTGCAGATTGGTTTGGCTTGACACTTTTATTTGACACTGCTTTGAGTCCTTGCAATATTTCCAAGTGTGACCAGGTGGCAAATTGCTAGCAACTGTGATAAAACCTGAGATTTGTAGGCCAGCTTTGCAGGCAAGAGACTCAGATAGTTCAGCTAAAACCTTCAGATAGATATCTAACTTTGGGGCACTTGTCCAGACCTAAACTCAAAGATTACCTTTCATTAATTTGGGGACATTTGACACACCACTGTATGTTCATCAAAAAGACTATGAATGAGCAGAAAGAGATAGTGGGTGTGAGACTGTGAGTAAAGGGGCGGCGGGGGGCTAACAAGCAACCAGCTGATGAACACAGTCCAATAGAATTAAAATAACTGGTTGCATTATCATTTCTATCACATACTGATTGTGTAACATAATTGAATAAGCTTTTTGTCTCAAGTCTGACCTTCAGTAACCCTTTTTCTATTTCCTTTCTTCCTTCCTCTTCCTTCATTAGTGCTGAACACTTCAAAAGTCAGTACACTTGCATTCATGCCCACAAATTTAAGAGGCTATTGATCCTTCACAACTTGGCACTTACTCTTTATAGAATATCACTCTTTCCTTTCCAGCTCAGAGAGCCCTCACTACCCGAGGGGAGCTGTGAGTTACCGTCACAACATTTTCCAGGTTCTTTTCCTGCTGTCCATCTGCCACTCACTCATGGCTCTCACCAAATGCCTCTTCTACTTCAGAACATCCATCTTCCTCTTCTCTCCTTTCCTCCACTGACTCCATTTCCCCATCCCTGCTACCTTCACCCATCTACAGTTCCCACCAGCTGTACCTGCTCCTCTCCCCCAATCAACTCACTGCTTCCACCAGCACAAATCTGGATTTTAACATGCATGCCCTCCACTGCTGCTGCCTCCTCTACTCTGACATTTTCCCCCAACTCTGGCCCTTTCTTCATCCATAGTCTCCAATCTCAAGGTTGGTGCACAGTTTTTTCAGTGATGTACACGCAAAATGAAATACTTTCCCTATCTATTTACTATCTGTCTTCTAATCCCTTAGGGGCCCATATTAGTTCACATGCAACTGGATATCCAGCATGCAGCCCACTTTCATCCCCTCCTTTCTGTCTCCTCTAGCTCTTTCCCCTTGCACAGCAAGCTTTCTTTAGTTTCTCCTATCTTGAAAACAAACAAACAAACAAAAACCCAACCCAACCAAACCCAACCTATTGCTCGAGTCCACCTGCCTCTTTGACTGCTCGTCCTTCTCCCTTTAATCTCTAAGATCACTGAAAATATGCTCTACAATCCTTCAATTCCATCCTAGACCCTCTCCAATCTGGCTTACACCTCTTGCACTCCACTGAATACACTCTCACTAAAATCTCAAATGACCTCTTCCTAGCTAAAGCTCAGAACCAATACTCCATTCCCATCCTCTTTGATCTTTAGCCCCCTTCAACAAAGTCAGCCGTGCTCCTCCTCTTGAAATCTTGTCTTGGCCTTTGTGACTCTCTCCTCTCCTGGTTTTCCTCTTGGGTCTCTAATTGCTCCTTCAGAGGATCCTCATCATCCACTTTCTATCTGTTGGGGGTGGAGGGGAGGGGTTCCACAGGAATCTGTCCTTGGTTCCCTTGTCTTCTCCCACTACGTCTTATCTCTGAGTAATCTCATCTGGAAATGCAAGTTCAACTACCATTTCTATGGTGACGATTCACAGATATACCTCTCTACTCCAGATCTGTATTCTTCTTTGCAAACTAAAATCTTAGCCTGTCACTCTGACATCTCCTTGTGAATTTCTAGCTGTTAGCCCAAGCTCAGTATGGTTAAAACAAAGCTCATGACCCTTCTTCCTCAATTACTGTGGGTAACACCACCAGCCTGCTTTTCACTCAGGTCTATAATCTGGGCTTCATCTTTGACATGGATCTTTCTCTGTTCTCACATCCAGAGTATATCTAAATGTTGCTGATACAGGTAGCTCAGTGGTTTGAGCATTGGCCTGCTAAACCCAGGGTTGTGAGTTCAATCCTTCAGGGGGCTGTTTGGGGAACTGGGGTAAAAATCTGGGGATTTGGTCCTGCTTTGAGCAGGGGGTTGGACTAGATGAGGTCCCTTCCAACCTTAATACAGCCTTTCTTATCCATCAACACAGCTAAATCTCTTCTCCAATCTCTCATCTCACTTCTTGATTACTGACGCATCCCTCTCTATTGCCTTGCTCATGTCCATTCAAAATGCTGCTGCAAATATTTTTTTAGCTTGTTGCTTTGGCTCTGTCATCATTTGCATTCCTCCACTGGCTCCCCCTTCTCTAACATAAGCTGCTTCAATTCACTTTCAAAGCCCTTCACAACCTATTCCCACCCTATCTATCATCTTTCATTGGCTATTGAGCTGTCAAAGCTTGTCTCCAATTGGCTCATGATGCCAGCCTCCATCGTCCCCTTGTTAAATTTTCAAACAGCACCTGTGTACTGTCTCTCATGCTGCCCCTCCTGCAAACATCCTCAAAATACCTCATGATCCACCTTAAAATCCCTCCAAAAAACTCTTCTTTGCCTTGATGTCTACAAAAAACTTGACAGTGGTTAGGCTGCTGGTATGCAGAGACCACTGCTTATCATGTTGGTTCCTGTACTCCCTCCTCTGTCTGTATCTATCTGTTGTTTCTTGTCTTATTCTTAGATTGTAAGTTGCTTGGGGCAGGGGCTATGTTTTTGTTCTGCTTGTACGGTGCCTATCACAATGGGGTTCTTGTCCATGACTAGGGCTCCTAGGTGATGTGCTATGTGGGGAGGGATAGCTCAGTGGTTTGAACATTGGCCTGCTAAACCCAGGGTTGTGAGTTCAATCCTTGAGGGGGCTACTTAGGGATCTGGGGCAAAAATTGGTCCTGCTAGTGAAGGCAGGGGCTGGACTCAATGACCTTTCAAGGTCCCTTCCAGTTCTAGGAGATTGGTATATCTCCTATTATTATTTATAATAATTATTCTTCTTATTATTTATTTTGGTGCCATATAATCTTCACTACCTGTGTTTAATTGATTTTTAAAGTTACCTAGGACTGTATTGGAGACAATGCTGGAATGAAATATTCCTCAGATCATCCATACATGCATTAACATTTTCCAACATCTTTCCTGGTTATAGTGCTGATAGACCAGGTCTGTGGATAGCACTCTGTTTTGTAGAGTCTAGTCTAGTACAAGACCCCTAATCAAGGCTAACTTTATGGACGCTTGAGTCAAGTAATTATCTGTGTGGGGTCAAGATAGAAAGTCATGATGGCAAACCTGGTAATGGTACTTAACAACTTTAAGGTGCTGAACAAATATTAATTAATCCTTACTCCAAGTCCATAAGTAAACATACGGATGGAGGAACTAAGACACTGAGAGGCAAAGCGTGCTGTCCAAGGGCACCCATGCTATAGAGCAGAGTTAGTGGCTGAGCCAGGATTAGAAATCCACTCCAAATGGAGCTGTAACAATTTGCACCAACTTTGAGGATTTGTCCTCAGAAGTGCCTAACCAGTTCTCAGGTGGTGCTTTAATGAGTATATAATGCTGCCTCTCCAAAAGTGTTGGAACTTTCTTTGGTTGCATAAACTGAAGTTTAGCCAAATTCTCTGAATGTCTTTGATTAGTGAAAAGAGGGTAGTAATCTCATAGTATCAGGCATCCTCCTGGCTGGCATGGGAATCTCATAACAAAAATGTGGTGCACTTCGACTTCCAGTGCTGGCTGTAACCTGCAAATGCAGACACAGCACACACAAGAAGGATAATACTGGAAGAGAAAGTGAACAGAACTTTTCTCAGCCTCAAAAGGAAAAATAAAAGCTTGGTCCTGGTGAGGAAGGAAGAAGAGTTGTTCTTATTACATCTAGGGCTAGTTGAACTGCTTCAGTAGGAAGCGCGTTCACACACACACAATCAAGTACTGAATGGCTTGGATTTGTCCTCTACACCTATTCACTTCTCCCACAACTGTTTGCTTCTGTCATGTTACGTTCCGTATCACTGTTTATTTCTATCATTTTAAATGTCAAACAGCGTTTGCCCACTGGCCTTGTTTCAGTGCCTGATAAAGCTGGTTGAAAATTTTCCAGACAAACAGTTTTTCCAAATTTTATTCGACAGAATCAAAATGTTCAGTGGGAATTTGTCAATCCCAGTTTCAAAACCCTGCCTGCCTAGTGTCCTTCCTTCTCCTCAGGTTTCCCAACTCCCTGGGTGGCTGCCTGAATCCCCGGGCACCCAATTGGTTGTACTGCTGATAAAACTTCTTTAAACTACTGTATGTATAATTATAATTGTGCTTTAAGTTAACAACATAAATTCATAAAAACACAAAAGTCAACACAACCTTGAGATGGCATGTGCTCACCAATCTCTACCTTCCAGTTTAGTTTTTGCCTGTATTCTTACTCTTACAGACAGGGGCGGCTCTAGAAAGTACGCTGCCCCAGGCAGCGCGGTGTGCTGCGCCGCCCTTCCTCGGTCCCGCGGCGGGTCCCCTCTTCCCGCGGCTCCGGTTGAGCTCCCGCGGCAGGTCCACCGGAGCCCCGGGACGAGCGGACCTGCCGCAGGCATGACTGCGGGAGGTCCAGCCGAGCCGCGGGACGAGCGCCCCCTCCGCAGTCACGCCTGCGGCAGGTCCGGTCGTCCGCGGCTCTGGTGGACCTCCCGCAGGCATGACTGCGGCAGGTCCACCGGCCCAGCCTGCCGCCCCCTACATTTGGCCGCCCTAGGCACCAGCTTGGTTTGCTGGTGCCTAGAGCCGCCCCTGCTTACAGAAGCAAGAATGTGAATTTTCACCACTTAGGTCATGGTTTAAACAAAAATGCTAAGTGAATATCAGTTTCTAATTTCACTCCAGTATTCTTCTAAATGTCAGCTCTTGCACATATACATTAACACAGCTGAACAATATTCTAAACCTCTAAGGGAAATATCCTGCTCTTCTTTGTGCTAGTGTGCAAGCTTGAGAAATGACACGTGAGAATGTCACTTTATGCAATGGGACAGATTCCCAGTCTGGTCGAGTTGCACTCAGAGTGGCCTTGAGGGAGAAGCATGAATGAAGGTTGCTCTAAGCTACATTTATGTTCCCCCTGATCCTCTGTCTGTTTGAGGACTGACCAAGCCCTCAGCAAAGCTTAGAGAAGCCTAAGTGCTGCTCTAAATTATGCTAGCTAGAGTGGTCCCCTAAGGACTCCATCTCCAACTGGTATAATGTGATCTGGCTCTGCACCCTCTTGCTCCAGTCCAGACTCCTGGCCCAACCAGCATTCTCCTTTGCCGTTGAAGGTAGGTACCATAAAGCTGGCTTTACCACTCTTTAATTCCCCTATGCCAGGCAAATTCCTACCTTCCCTGTTCAAGCAACTAGTTTCCAAATGAGTGAGAATAAATTGCTACCTGTCACAGAACATGTGTGTATGCTGATTGCTATTGAGCAAGGAGGAGCAAGTACAGGAGAGCAGTGACCAGAACTTCACTGAATGCTATAGGAACCTACTGCCAGCTGTCCCACCTAGCTACAGAAGGATGCCCTTGTGCTGGAGGTATGGCTGCCATTGCATGCTGATACCCAGATTGCGAGGGTTGCCTCCAGTAATGACAAGACTTAGAGAAGCATGATGTGTGAGAGTAAAGTTACCCAGCTGAAAGCAAGTTGGAATTGCTTTATATTCAGAATCTGTAACTTAAGTCATAATATAATTGCATGATACTGATCACTGACCATAGTATGGGAATAACTATTTTTTTTGTTGCCAACCATATTCTGATCTATTTACAGCATAATGGGTTCAGAATGTCACAGAAAGCTGTCAACTTATATATTTTAGGTAATTTAACAGCCTGACAACATTTATGCCACAGAAATAGAAAAATCCATTGAAACTGGGAGCACGATGACCCTCAGCTTCTCTGAGGTCATGAAGCCAAAGAGCAACCTTTCTGCAGAACAATGTTTAAGCAGCAGCATAATAAAGTATCTTAACTCCAGCCATCAAATTGGATGAAAAATTGATGGTGAAAAATACAAATGGCAGGTTCAGCCTGCATATGAGTCCAGCTCTCTGTATTCTACAGGGATATAAGTGATAGAGTTAGAACCAGTTCTTTTTCTGTGGCTGAGATCACAACCATTTATGTGAACCACCCTCACATCTTGTGACATCAGATAAAAGGGGACCAAGACCTGAATGGCTCCCAAGTTTGCTTCTGGAAAGCAAGAGATGGACCAACCAGATTTCAGAAAACCAAACATCCCAATGTGGAGCATCTATGTTTTTTAAACAGAGAGGTCACAACTAGGACTGCGTATTTGAAATAGAGAAGGCATTTAGCTGCAAGGTTGACAGATGAGTATTATCACTTCCTTTCAGGACCTTGTACAGTTAGAAAGAATCTTTCTAAAAATTGTACCCTTTTTACCATATTTGAATTCTCCGTGATCACCTCTTTCCTGGTCCCTTGATGTGTCCTCAAATATCAGATTATATCCTGTAGAGAGTCTAAAGAATTATTTTAAATAACTGAGACTATTTATATGATTGTACTGAACATTCTTTCTTTAACCTGTAATAATAACATATATATGTAGAAAGGAATGTTTTTTATGAGTAAAGGTAAGTCATCTATTTAATGATGTTCAGAGGCTCCAGTAATTGAAACAATGATTTAAGCTGTTCAGAGACATGAAACACACCAGTGTTTGAACCTGAATAGGCATTTTAGTTTCATATGGAATATTATTATTCTGACTTGCTGAAATTGGGAGAATATGTATGTATTTTTAGACCATTTCAAACCTAAACATCAAAAACCTTCCGGAGTACAATATTTCCAGCTTGAACTGTGACCGCTGCTGAAGGGAAAATATAAAATGTCGGCATTGGTAGTGTAGCCTGAAAACATTCTTGATATAGAAACCTCACAGCTAAGGATATTTGTGCATGTTGTTTTTACAACTTGCACATTTAGATACAGTTTTGCAAACTTATTCTCTCCTGCATCTTTTCATTGCCCTTATAAATTATTATATAAAATGTATCTATCTATATAATTATACACCACTTTCATTCAAATACACATGTGAAAGACATTGAACCAGAAGGGAAAGGAAAGAGGTCACATGAAAGTTATGTGCTTATTTAAGATAATGGATTACATCTAAAGAAGTGTAGAAGCTGGGGTTAATATTATTATTGGATGCATGTTCTCGGACTTTATCAGCAATGTTCACACCACTGTATGGGCCAGAGGAGAGAATATCAATGCAGAAAGCCACTTCGGGATTCTGCAGAGAGAAAAAGTGACTAGGTGAGATGCTACCATGTCACCTCTGATCTGCCACCTGGCCCTCTGAAAAATAGCCATGTGGCCCATGGGTTGTGCACAAGAACTGGGCAAGGTTGAAATAGGGGTGAAGAGCTTGACTGTCACACCTGCCTCAAGACTATGACTGATCTGCAGGAGAAGTGGGGAGGCAGTGCTGCCTGAAGCAGCATTAACTTCTGATTCACATTCATGACCCTCTACCCGCAACCATCCAGTTGTGCTGCAGTGTTAGTGACTGGGATTTCCGCAGATCCTCTGCTTCCTTTCTCAGCCTAGTGCACTTCCCACTCTATTCATCCACAGTGCATGGCAGACAGTTTGCAGACTTCATGGCTCTGATGGAACAATAATGTTGTTCCATTAATTTGATCCTCTTGTGCAAGTTGTGGGAGCATATGGGCCTTTATCCTCAGTTTGTACCTTCGTAGCTTTTCATTAAAGCAATCAGCAAGTGAATACTGGCTTACTTATTAGTGCGACTGCTATCTCAAGAAAGGCATCTCGCAAAGAGCTTACAACTGTTGGTGAAAATGTTCACAAACCCCAATTTGGACAGTATACTTCTAAAAACATCGGAGTAAACATGACAACAACAACATTGCAATCAGACCAAAGGAAATTGTCTTGGTTGTTCATTTCTCTTCTCTCTTTGCTATTATTTCTAATAGTTTGTTTGCGCAAGAGGTGAATAGTATTCTCCCCCTCCCCCCGCCCCCGTGCCTTTCGACCCCATCTACTTCCCCTGGTTGATCTAGCAGTGAAGTCATTATTCGGTGCTAAGCACAATCTGTTGTCATGGCAAAGCCTGTGATGGTGAAAGTCAGCAATTTTATGGCTTTTATATATGTCTCAAAATGGAGAAGTTGGGTTGTGATTTAGAAAGCACTTGACTGACTAGAAATAGCTTGGGCAATTAGCAGAGCTTAATCTAGATCCTGAATTCTTTACTCAGTTCTGACTTAACTGACATGGAAGTTTTGACCTAATTGGATAGAGTAAAAACTGATTAGATTCAGAGAGCCAGATTCTGTCACCCAGAAAGCCCATCTGTGATTTAAATCCCACTTCAGCCTTCTAACTGGGGCTCTATATTGACCATTGATCTTGTTATGACTATTCATGGAGTTAGTTTTACTGGCCATATAATGAATTTTTAAAAAGATTTTTATCATTTTTGTTTTTAAAAAAATCAATAAAATTGAAGGAAATATTGAAACAAAAAGTCATTTTGAATCAAAAGGTTTCATTCTGAAAATGTAAAATGTTTTTTGACATTTTCTAAAGTGTATTTTTTATTTTATTTCCCCAAGATGAATAATTTTGGGGGAAAACAACATGAATCTGCAAAATGTTTCGGTGACACTGACTACATTTTTTGCTGAAAAGTTGCAGCTGAAAATTTTCCCCCAAGTCTATCAGGTACTGCCTAATGTGATACGGGTGACTAAACTAGGACCTGAGTAAGGACTTAACGATTGGGCTAATAGCAAGGGGAAAAAATATGTAAGAAGCCCATCAAAATGGATTCACATGTGTCTAATACATTTGAACATTTTCCCACTTTTTGAAAGTCTTAGTTTAATATGTCATACAAACAAGGTCAAAACAGCGCATCATTGAAATACTGCAGTCATACAAAGACAATCAATCACATTTTCCTTGAGATGAAGGACTTTTCTTGACTTTCCCTTGAAAGACATAGGGAAGTCAAGTTAATTTACTGAATAATACTTAGTGAGATATGGGAAAGCAGACCCAATCATTACAGTGAGTTGTATCAGGGCATTCATGTTAGGTATCTCTGAGATGTTGGGATAAGGCAGTACTTTATGGACTTTTTTTTTTATTTTACAGGGCCATAGGATGTGTGTGCACATATGAGCAATAAAAATGACAAGTCTCTGCTATGAAGTGCTTAGAGGCTAAAGGCCCTTGTGAGCCATATCAAGCTGAGCTCTGGGAACTATTTTGTCTCAGGGAAGCAAAATGGCACCCAGAATTCCCTGCCTTCAGGGAGAGCATGCTCATTCCTACAGCTCCTTATAGGGGATGCATTGTACTTCCCTGGTGTGCTGGTGTCATGTCAGTGCAAGAGAGCAGTCAGGGTCATTCTCTTTCCATCCAACTTTGGGACAATGTATGTCCCTTGGAGGCGCTTGGCAGAAGTAATCCCTGAGCTCTGACCATAAGGTTCACAAGGGGAAGAAGGTTCTTTATGTGGTCCTAGTTCTTCCACCTCCCCGCCATGCATCTGCAAAAATGATTGTCAGAAGCTGGCCCTAAATTTGAGTTAGCACAGTTAGAAAAGACAAAAACAAAATGTGTGTGGGGGGAGGGGGGATATAAGGAGGGGCTAAGAGGGTAATGGGGATAGAGTAACAACAGGGAGAAATCCTGAGATGTGCTATACACATGCATCTTATTAGTTTCTCTTGGGGATTTTAAAAATTGTGGACAGAGTGAAAGCCATAGGAAGATAGAGATGGAACTGAGAAATCAGTAGCCCTGGTTAGTGCTTGACCTTGTCTAGGCAAGAGCTGTATAAAATATCTCACACATCTCTGCATTGGACTTCAGCCTCTGCTCCATGTTGCCCATACTATTCCAGCCCTAAATCTCTCTCTCCTCAGATGACAATCATTGGTTGGTTGGTTGGTTTCAGGTTTTTGTAACTTAGACCATAAAATCAGCGGAATTTTCCTGTTTGCAACCGAATCAGCTTGGTCCATGTCACACACAACGAGTCAGAGGTTTAGCTGTGAGAGGAACTGGAATTCCCCAGTTTCCCATTTTTTTGTTATAAGCATGAGATTACATGACCCATTCCCTAAATGTAAAACACTGTACCAAAATATGAGTTAGTTACAAATCATACATACCCCATAGTAGGGGCCTGAAACACTGTCATCCACCCAAATTGGTGATTTAGGCCAAACCTAAAACCAGCTTACTAAACACTGTGCAAGCTAACGAATCTACCTGATATTATGTTGTGTATAAACAGTGGACTGCATATCATGACCCAATGTGAAATCTTGTAGAGATCAACTGAAAGAGAGAGTTAAATTGTGGCTCTAACACTGATCCACTGTGGGGGTATGTATTATGCCAAGTTAAATGGATTTAATGGAACTAGTGTTATGGTCCAGTGGCTGTGAAGCTCTTAAATTAAGAAATTTCTTGTTCTGTGTCTTTGATTTAAAAAAAAAAAGATGATCTGTATAATACATGAAGACACTGACATATGAAGGTTTAGAAAGAAAGCATTCTTAAGCTCCAGAATATCCAAGCACAATACAAAAGGAGAGAGAGAGAGGGAGAGGGAGAGAGAGAGGGAGGGAGGGTTATCATCAGACACGCCTTTAATTCCAAAAGATAATGTCTTAAACTAAGAAGGGAAATGTAAATCAGATGTAAAATGACAATTTTTTTTATCTAACAGGACAAACAGGGTATAGAGTGTTCCAATTTTCTATGCAGAATGATCTTTTGTGGTAAAACAAAATAATAGAATGTTGACATCTGTAACATCCTCTACAATATAGAGCTGACAGAACATTCTGATAGTGCTGCCTGGAAGAGGATGTGTCATCCAGGTTGAGATGCTAATTAAAATCTGAGCTCAAGGTAAACCAGAGATATCGAAGTAAGTGGTGAAAGAATTAACATCTCTACCATACAATAGCCTGACCGAAAAATTGTTGAACAGATTAGCCTTATCTACACTCCAAAAATTTTTGTTGTCAAAGAGGGCTTTAATCATCATTTCTGAAACAGTGCTGACAATTTTTTTTCTTTGGCTATGCTTGCGATTACATCATGTTCTGGTGCATCCTTATCTAATAATTGTCTAAATGTAGACAAGGTCATTGTGGAATCTTTTGCTATAGACATTATACCAAGGGTCATTATTTTTAATATTACAGTAGCACCTGGATTCCTTAACCAAGATTAGGTCCTGTTGTGCTAGATGCTGTATGTACAAATTGTGAGAAATAGTCTCTGCCCTGCAGAGCTTACATTCTAAAGGATAAGACTGATAAATGGGGATGGAGAAGAGAAGCACAAAGAAGTAAAGCAACTTCCTCAAGGTCACACACCAGTGGTAGAGGTAGGAGTAGAACTGAAGTTTCTGACTTCCAGTCCAGTACCTTACCCACTAGGCAGAGCACATTTGTAATTGTATGGAAACCACTCTAATTATGTGTCAAAACTGTGAATTAGAGAGAGGCAATTTGTGATGGAATATTGAATTGGACTAAATAAAAAAAGAGAGATATACCTATCTCATAGAACTGGAAGGGACCCTGAAAAGTCATTGAGTCCAGCCCCCTGCCTTTGCTAGCAGGACCAAGTACTGATTTTTGCCCCAGATCCTCAAGTGGCTCCCTCAAGGATTGAGCTCACAACTGTGGTTTTAGCAGGCCAATGCTCAAACCACTGAGCTATCCCTCCCCCCATTCATGTGAACTTGAGTAGATGAAGCTTTAGTCCCATCATGTTCTGTTATTTTTTTGTCACCTTCCACTTTTCAAAACCCATGTATCACTTTAAGAAGTTAATCTTAATTCATATCAGCAAAGATGATGTTACATTGTTATGTCTAATGTTGGGTAGAGCAAATCTAAAATTGTTTTCTTAGGTATGCTTTTGTGTGAGCTGCATTTTGTGAGGTGAGAAAACCGGGCAAGCTTTCATATCACATTTCATGTCAATTCTCTTACTTAAAAAAAAAAGTATACCTTTACCTTTACATACTCTGAAGAACCTATTCCTTTAATAAAACATTTATTGTTTATGTTGGTAACTTGTTGTTATTAGACTTAATACTAGACTTTAAATAATGCTACTTTCAATGGGGAAAGTGCCCTCTAATTGATATATGGGCTGTGCAACTTTTAAAGATCAGAATAGATGGATCACCCCTGACATCCAGCTGTGCATCTCAGATGTTTCTGAAACAAATTTATAATGATGAGAGGAGTGCTTCAGCTGACATGTTTGTTAGGACTTGTTACTTGCATATCAATGAGACCCAGCTGAGACTCAGAAGAGCATTAAAGTGACTGCGGGTGAGTCTGGAACACAGAATAATGCTGGCTGCCTTGCGGTATGGTAACTCTGGCTTGTCATAGATGAGTTGCTGATGAAGCTTGTAGTTTATTGACGATCTTTAAATGGCCCTGGCCATTAAAGCTCAGCCAGTAGTCCCAATGGTTTTCCTATCAAGTGCATTCAGTTTTTTCATGGAAAATATTTTCAAAAGCAGATTTTGAGAGTTACTGATGTCACATTGTTATAGGTGGTAACTTTCCATGTTAGTCACAAATTGATAGGGACCTTCACAAAAAAAGCAGATTTTGCTACCAAGACTTGGAAAAGAACAAAGCCCTTTGAAAGTCCCCAAAAGCCACAGTTTTATGTAACGTTGTCTCTTAAAATAAAAAGTTGCTATTAATTATGTCTTTTGTATTACCATGTGGGAGTTTTAATTGCAAGAATTTGTTAAATATTTCCAACCAATTCTAACAATGAACTACCCAAATTTGTCTTTTGCAGCAGTCAGAGTCATCAGACTCTTTTTTTCTCCTGAAAAGAAAAAAATGAAGATTTTCCAAACAAAATAATTTTAAGAGAAATTTATTTTTGTTTATAATATTTGCATTGTGTTAATACCTAAGAGCCCCATTGTACTTGGTGCTGTACAAACACTTTACATTGTACAAACACAGGAGCTTACAAATCTATGTGTATGACAAGAGACAACCATTGGATACAGAAAGGCAGATGGGGAACCACAGGGAAACAATAGGACAGTTTTGGTCAGTGTAATAGGCAGGGGTCACAGCACTCCATCTTCCTAAATCAGTGCCAAGTTTTTTGTAGTTATTGCAGAAAAGAAGAGATTTAATATTATGTGACGGATGATGATGAGGTAGCTATATGGATGTTTACTGGGAGCTCCTTGTGCGAGTGAGAGGCTGCATGGGAGAAAGCACAAAGGTGCTTGTTTAAAAATGTAAAAAGTGGGTGATGAAGACTGGCATCCTTGGACAAGTAGAGGTGAGAGCCAGCATCTTGTTAGTGAATGAATGATGATAGGCAGGGTGAAGATGGGTTTTGAAGGGTCGTGAAAGAGAAGGCAAGTAGTTTGTCTGACAGGATGGAGAAAGGGGAGCCAGAGGAGGGATACAAAGAGGGGTGTAAATGGTCAGACTCACCCCTGCGGCGCCTCCTACTGGTTACTCCGCAACTTAGCTCTTTTTCCAGTCCGGAGCACCCTCTGCAGGCTGGTGAGCCACCTGCTTTACTCTCAGCCCCGTGTCCCTCCCTGGACCCGGTGCCCCTTTTACTCTAACTGGGTCTCTCCCTCTCAGGGGAACCCCCGCCACCACGCTATCCCCACTTGCCTCAGAATGGCTACTGCTCAGTCACTATCGAGCCCCATATCCTGGGACAGACTGCAGTGTCAGCCTTCTCATCACCGGCAACGGGGTTCGGACCTGCTGCTTTACCTATCCTTAGGTTGCCCCCTGCAAACCCCAGTACCTCTTAGCCCCGTACTAGGCCGCAGGCCTGGGGCTTTCCTAGGCTGGAGCTTTCCCCAGCCCCTCAGCCTTTTCCCCCTCCTGCTTCACCCTAGGTACTTATCTTAACGTCTAAGCAGCCAGGCCCATCTCTCTCTAACCACAGAGAGAGACTCTCTGGCTTCCTGGCTGATCTGGCCTTTTATAAGGCCCTGCTCCTCAGTTTGGGGCGTGGCCCCCAGCTGCAGCCCCTTCCCCAATCAGCTCAGCTCTGTCAGGCCACATTTTAAACCTCTTAAAACCCCGGAGCAGGGTCCACCCTGCTACAAGGGGGCTGATGTAGTCAAAGGAACAAGCTTGGAAAGTGACCTTTGCAGCAATATTTTGAATGAATATGTGCAGGGCAAGACATCGTTTGTCAAGGCCAGAGAAGGGATTTTCCAGCAATCAAGACACAAGATGATTACAGACTGAACAAGAGGTTTGGCTGTGTGGATAGATAGGAAAGGTTGTATCCTGGAGATATTATGCAGGAAAAAATCAGCAAGATTTAGACACAGCCTGGATGTGAGGACCTAGAAAGAATTCTGAGTCAGATAACATTCAGGTGATAGGCTTGTGTGACAGGAAGGGTGATGATGTTGTGCACAGGAAGGGCAGGGAGAGATTAGGAGCTCTGTTTTGGCTATGATGATCTTAAGATGATAGCTAGGTATCCTTGAGAAGATGTCAGAGTGACAGACCAAGATTTTAGTTTGCACAAGAGACGGCTAGAATAGAGGCAACTAGGAGAGAATGGAATCACAGATGAGAAAGGATGACGTGATCTGAGTATCATCAGCACAGAAATGATAGTGGAATTAGTTTGCAGATAAGATTACCTAGAGACAGGGTATAGAGGGAGAAGAGAGAAAACCAAGGGCAGAGCCTGTGGAACCCCCACAGAAAGCTGGAGAGCGAGTGAGAAGGATTCTTTAAACAACAAGCTGGAGGAACAATTAGAGAGGGAGGAGGACAACCAGGAGATAATGGAATCACAGAAGTCAAAGAATGACAAGTATCAAGAACAAGAGCCTGGTTGAGCCTGTCAAGCTGGTAGAGGAAGATTGAGTACTGGTTCTCAACTATGGCCAGGAAGTCAAGAGAGACACGTTTCATTGGATTACAAAGGGGTAGAAGTTGCATTGGAGAGGCTCTAGGGTGGAACTGGAGGACAGGAACTCCAGACAGCAACTGCAAACAGCGAAATCAGTGCTCTTAGAGATGAAGTGGGGGGGAGATAACCCCACTTGCATCTCCCACTACTGCTGAAAAGTAGCAGGGAAAATCTAAAGTATGCTTGTATTGAGAGGGGAAAGAACCAGGAGGGAGCAAAAGGTGGAGAAGAGTGAGGGAGGGGATGAGAGTGGGTGAGAGGGAGACCAGGAATGGGATAGGATTACTAGGGCAAGGGGAGAACTTGAAGGAGGGGAGCAAATTAAAAAACTTCAGAGTCCAAGACATAGGAGAAGGAGGAGATTGTTATAGGAGGGGAAGGGAAAAGATTAACTTTACAGTTTATTCTTTGAAGGAAAGATCAGGATCCTGTGAAGAGAGAAAATACTAGAGGCAGGATGGTGGGGGAAGGTATTAGGAGGAGTCAAAGATGGTGAAAAGGTGACTGGGATTGTAGACATGGGATTCATATAGGATGGAGAAATAAGTGTTTAGATAGGAAGATGTCAGAACTGAAGGAGGAGAGAAGAAATTTGTGGTGGATGAGGTCAGCCTGGTCACAAGAGTTTCACTAGAGATGTTCCATAGTGTGATAGCAGTAGTGGAGGAAGTGGATGTGAGGGATGACTCAGAACTGTGGTTGACAGGTTGTCCTTTGTGCCAGGAGTGGGGACAAAAAAGTCAAGTGGGAGGAGAAGGAAGCCTGGTTAGAATCAACAGCAAAGTCTATGGAAGAAAAGGAGGAGAGGACTGAGAGCAGAAGAGAAGCTATCAGAAGTCATGGACTGTAAGTCACAGATTGGTTGAATGACAGGGCAAGAGGATAGGTGGCAGATGAGTAATGTTGCAAGAGACCAGATGATGAGCAGAGAGGGGAACTCAGCAATGGAGAAATCAGCAAGAGAGCAGTGCTTGGTGAAGTGAATGGCCCATTTGGTAAGTGAAAGAGTTGAAGCAGGGTTGCAGGTTGAATGAAGAGGTGAGAGCCAGGAGGCATATGGCTATGGGGATGGATGGCTCATCAACACAGAAGTTGAAGTCACTGAGGATAAGTCTGTGAGATTGTGAGGTGAGGCAGAGAGCAGGCCAGAAGTCAGCTAGAGAAGACCGATGGGGAGGAGTTGGGTAGATGGCAGCAGCATGGAAGTGGGGAGGAGTGTAGGGCTGGACACAGTGCTGCTGAAAAGAGCAAGATGAATGGAAAGAGGGAGGAGAAAGGGGCTGAAAATGGTAGGAATGGGAGAAGAGAAGCATGGCCTGATCCAGGGTGGGCACTGTTCAAGAAGGTGGAGACCCCTAATAACAAAGAGCAGTTGCAGAGGCAATGTGAGATGAAGAGACCCAGGTCTCTTTGAGAGCCAGGACCTGGAGGAAGCAAGATATAAAGAGGCTGTGGATCTTTTGATAGAATGGGCATTCCAGAGACAGCAGGAGAAAGGTAGGCGGGAAGGAAAGGGATGTAATGAGCTTAGAAATGGTGGCACCACAGGGATGGAGATGTTGGCGAAAATCAGTGAGGAAGGTGGACAGGGTGGGGGGTGGAGGGAAGGGCCAGGTGAGGCGTATGCTACCAGAGGTGAAGAGGGTGTGGATATAGGACCTGGATATGTGCTGGTGAGAAGCGGGTGAGGATTGCAATGAAGAGGGGAAGAAGAGTAGGTTGAGCTGTTGGGAATTGTGGATGGGTGACAAAGAAAGGGAAATGGGGGGGAGAGAGGGCAGAAACTACAGTGCAGAAAAGGATGTGGGGAGAACCATGTGAGAGTGGCAGATGGACATGATTACAAACAAATTTATCACTGGATCAATAAATGGGACTCAGTAAAATCAGTAGCAATGAGTCAATAAGCAATCATTCAAATGAGATATTATGTGAGTCAATTACTGAACTCCATAATGAGATTATTTTAGAACTGATTTAAAAAAATAGATCTGTTCTGAAATGGACAGCGCTGAATAAATTGAATTATTTAGAAACATTATAATTATCTCAGATGCACAGGTGTGTATATTTTTTTTAGTTAGAAAACTGATTGAAAAAGCTTTCAAAAACTTGGCCTCATCAGCAAAGTAATTCAAGTTCCCTGTAATCATGTTAAATACAAGACTAATTATTTTCCTGCAGTTAAATATTATATTAAATATAATTCAATTCTGATCGCTTACCATGCTGCTGCTGCGAGAATATTTAAACGTTAATAACTTTCTCAACAGTCTGTACATGTTATAGTAGCTGTTGTTTATCACTATACATTCCACTGGGTGAGAGGAGGCTGTATTGTTGTTTAAAGATTAATTTTCACCTTGCAAATTAAATGACTTTTTTTACATTTAAAATGTTATTTTCTTACCCCCTTTGCATGAACTACAGTGGTAATAATTAATTTAATTGTACAGCAAAATTAATCAGCACTTGTGAAGTTTGGTGAGTAAGTCTGATAAGCATCACATGAAGAAGAGTGCTTGAAAGCATCAGATTAAGTAAATAGAATATTCAGAATATTTCCAAGTGTGGAAGCAGGAGCCAGGTGCTGAAAGACAATAGTTGTGTGTGTATCAATATATAATTGTGTGCATGTGCATGCACTAGCAGGCTTGTATCTCTCTCATTTGTGTAATATGAATGAGAGGTTTAGTATATATTTGTGAGGAAAGTCCCAGTTTGGGAATGATTAAAATATCTGAAAGAGAAACAGAGATGAGAGTGGGGAAGCAAGGTTAATTGAGGCCACAGCTCAGCCAATCACTTAAGCATATGATTAACTTTAAGCATCTGCATTAAGTCAATAGGGCTTAAGTATGTGAGAGAGCCTGATCTTGTATTTGTTTGTGTACCCAAAGCTTACATTGACTTTCATTTATTATTTTATTACAAGAGTTTCTAAAGGCCACAACCAACATTGGGGCTTCATTGTATGTACAAGAGTAAAACAGTCTCCGCCTTGAATAATTTACAATCTAAATGGACAAGATAGATAAAAGAAGCATTACCACCCCCACTTTGCAAATGTGGAAATGAGGCACAGAGAGATAATGACTTGTCCAATTCACGCAGGAAGTCTGTGGGCTTCAGAGTGATGAATTGAACCCAGACTTAATGGCTAGCGCCTTAACCACAAAACCACTCTTCCCCTCTAGAAGGATACCACTGAGTGAAACCACTGAATTTTTGTGGTTTGGGTTTTTCCACTCATCCAGTTTAAGCTGTTTGGTCTATATATATGGCCACCATTGTTATAGTAACTCAATGCCATTCAACAAGGACCTGATCCAATGACCAGTGAAGTCAATAAAATGACATTCTGGACACCAGCTCTCATAATGATACCCCACTGGCGATGGCACACTTTCCTTATCTGATTTTACATTTTAACTTATTCTGTTTTATGTTTTGAGAACTTTGTCACAGTCTTAATGCAGGGCCGCCCAGAGGATTCAGAGGGCCTAGGGTCTTCCCGCCGCCGAAGACCCAGCACTTCGGCGGCGGGTCCAGGGGCAGAAGGACTCCCTGCTGCTGAATTGCCGCCGAAGACCTGCCCCGGGACCCGCCGCTGAAGTGCCGGAAGGACTCCCCACCGCAGGTCTTTGGGTCACTTCGGCGGTGGGTCCCGGAGAGGAAGGACCCCCCACTGCCAAATTGCCGACGACAACCCGAAGTGGAAGAAGCTCGGGGGGCCTGGGCCCCGCGAGAGTTTTCCGGGGGCCCCGGAGCGAGTGAAGGACCCTGCTCCAGGGGCCCCAAAAAACTCTCGTGGGGGCCCCTGCGGGGCCTGGGGCAAATTGCCCCTCTTGCTGCCCCCCCCCGGCGGTCCTGTTTTAATGTATGCAAGTGGACTGGAAAAATTTGTCTTGACTCTCAGACATAAAATGCTTAAGATACAAGTGAAAAGGTGAGAAATTGAAATGACAATATAATTTTATTATTCATTTAAATGAAATATGTCCACAAATGGTGTGCCCAAAGAAACATTTCAATTACTGAATCTGTCTGTCTCTGTCTCTCTCTCTGTCTCCTCCCCAACCCCTACTGGCTCCCCTATGCTATTTGGGGTAAGCATATTACATTTTCTTTCTTTAACAGTCACCTTGTGATGTACAGAAACAAGTACCCATTTTTTTCTATGGACCAAGAAACTAAATATATTGTGTTTTAAATCTTGTTAATTATTGTTTGTGTGTGTGGTTTTAAAGCAATAAAAAGGAAATCAGTGGTAATTGTTACTATGCTTAAAATAAAACCATTTTCCAGGTTTATTGCAACTTGTAATTGGCTGCTTTTAGAGGGGTGACTAAGAGCGTGGGTGCTAACACTGGGATAAGGAGGGGTTTCCAGCCTTTGGAAGATAGGGGCATTCAGCACTCTTGCCTGGATAGAGTCTCATCCCTTCCCTCTTCTGAAAACCCTCTCTGGCATCCAAATACACACATCACAAGCAATACCAAGCTAACAATAAAACAATTTTATTTTCCTAAGACTTTGATTTAGCTTCTTAGTCTTAAATATATACTTTATCGAAGAAGAAAAAGAAAAAACTGAAGTGGGAGAATTAATTTTGATTTCTAGGAAGCTTGGTCTCAGACTTAGTCTAGTTATAATATATAGGTATTACCGGTATGTTCCAAATTAGTGTTTGATATTCTATGTAGACAAAGAACTGGAAAATAGATTCCTTTTCTCTTACCGAAAGAGCGACCTTTGTTGTATAATTAGAAATTTTTTTCTAATCTGAATGGGACCAGAGATATATGTACAGTATTTCCAAACAATTTCATCATGTATATGAGTCTGTGATGTGAAGCTAAGGATAATATAACAGTGAAATCAATTTTAAAATAACTATACATGCTCTTTTTAAAAATTATTTCACTTAGACTGGTAGTCTAGTTCATATGGCATGTGGGTTGTGAATCCATGAGACTACAGGTTCTATTTCCAGCATTGTTCAAAAATGCAAGAATGAAATCTCTTTCAAATCTCTTGACTCTTGAGAATTGTGATTGGAGTATAACCTCTATGCACTGGGGTCTGAGAAAAATAAATATTGAGCTTTGATTGAGTATATTTTTATCTGACATATTTCCCCTGGAGTGATTGCATCACAGAAGATAGTTGACCAATTTGAAGTAGTGTGCCTTCCTGCATTATAAAATGCTGCATGCTAACTTGATGAGGGACACTAGGGGATGGCCTGATCTGTGAATATATTCATGATTGCTTTATGTGCTTCTGGTGATGTCTTCTCTAGGTATCATTTGAATATAGGGTCATCATTACTATCCTTGCCACTTTGCTCGCCATCCACATGAATGGAACATGGAGGGGGGGAAGAGTGTACTGGGCACTGGAAGCCATTGGAATATAGATTAAAAATAACAATGCATTTTATTTATTTCCAGGGGAGGACATTACATAAAGAAAACAAAATGCATCTGCACAATGCCATGGGTTCTAGAGGGGCAATAAACTGAGGCATGGTGTCTGAATAACTGGAAGCTTCATAGCTTTGAAATCATAGTGAAAACTCCTTTTCTTGCATATTTTAAAAAAATCTTAAATGGATTTGGCATGTGAGCCTTGCAGCACACAAAAGAACTATCACAACAAACATTAATAAAACATTGGAATGCATCCTTAAAAGGCTGTCATGGAAGTACAGAAAGTATAATATTATGGCCATATGTTGGTTATTTGATTTACCTGGTTAAAGTGATCGCTGGATCCCAAGTAGGAAAACCATTGAGGTTCAACTAATAACTAACTGTCATTTCACTGACTTTCAAAACAACATTATGTAAATACACAGTAATGAGTTCTTACCAGGAGAGAGAATTCAGTAAGGGCTTTTTCCTGATCATATGCATTGTCTAAATTTGAATTCTAATTTTGTTGTTAGCTTGACATTTTTGGTAAACAAGTATTGGGACATAATGAGCAAGACAATCTTGAGTGAGTACAGTATGAAGTGTATAATATCAGAGGGAATGACATAGGAATATCAATGATTCCAATGGATGGTGAAATTTTTAGACTGCAACTCTGGTATCTTATGCAAAGAGTCTTTCTAGGTGGAATGATAAGGCTAGTTGTTGGTCTAATAGTGTCTAGTGATCAGGGGTATTTACGGTGTAATCTGTGAAATGTGTTGTCAGGCTTTCTGTTCATACTCTGTCACCTCTAGGACTTATGCATACTACTTTATTCTGCTTAATCAAGTGAATTTCACTTTTGATAATACTTTAAAGTGTGGTTCCACTCTGTAAACTGACACATTAGAAATGTTGTCATTGGATCCCACATTTATTGTTTCTCAGTTACTACATATCAAATGTGCTCAGTGTTTAACAAGTATTTTTTTCTAAATACTAAGCTTGAAAATTCAGCTTGGGCTATGAGAGTTAAGCTGGGTTCTTTCCTTTTGGGCATCGTCATCAGTACAAAAGGTTCTCCAGGCTAAATTTATCTCCAGTGGGGTTATACAGCTGTATCTGATTGGAATTTAGGGTATGTCTACACTACGAAATTAGGTTGAATTTATAGAAGTCGTTTTTTAGAAATCGTTTTTATAGTCGATTGTGTGTGTCCCCACACAAAATGCTATAAGTGCATTAAGTTGGCGGACTGCGTCCACAGTACCGAGGCTAGCGTCGACTTCCAGAGCGTTGCACTGTGGGTAGCTATCCCACAGTTCCCACAGTCTCCGCTGCCCATTGGAATTCTGGGTTGAGATCCCAATGCCTGATGGGACAAAAATAGTGTCGCTGGTGGTTCTGGGTACATGTCGTCAGCCCCCCCCCCCGCTCCCTCCTTCCCTCCCTCCGTGAAAGCAACGGCAGACAATTGTTTCGTGCCTTTTTTCCTGGGTTACCTGAGCAGACTCCATACCATGACAAGCATGGAGCCTGCTCAGCTCACCGTCACCGTACGTCTCCTGGGTGCTGGCAGACGTGGGACTGCATTGCTACACAGCAGCAGCTCATTGCCTTTTGGCAGCAGACAGTGCATTACGATTGGTAGCAATCATCGTCATATTCCTGGGTGCTCTTTTAGCCGACCTCGGAGAGGTCGGTCAGGGGCGCCTGGGCAGACATGAGAGTGACTCAGCCAGGTCATTCCCATCTTCTGCCGAGCACCCAGGAGATGATGATGGCTAGCACTCGTACTGCACTGTCTTCTTACAAGCAGCCAGGAGATGATTATGGCTAGCAATCGTAATGCAGCATCTTCTGCTGAGCACCCAGGAGATGACGATGGCTAGCAGTCGTACTGCACTGTCTGCTGCCAGCCTAAGATGTAAAAGATAGATGGAGTGGATCAAAACAAGAAATTGACCCAATTTGTTTTGTGAAATCAACGGCCTGCTAAACCCAGGGTTTTGAGTTCAATCCTTGAGGGGGCTATTCTGTGTGACAGTTGTTTGTGTTTCTCCTTGATGCAAAGCCACCCCTTTTGTTGATTTTAATTCCCTGTAAGCCATGTTGTCAGTTGCCCCTCCCTCCGTCAGAGCAACGGCAGACAATTGTTTTGCGCAAAACCAGGCAAGGAGGCAATGGCAGCGCGGTGACGAGAGTGATGAGGACATAGATGTGGTCATAGACTTCTCACAAAGTACGTGTCAGGCAATATGCCCCTGCAATGTGCACATCATGCTGATGAGCTCTGCATGGTCACCTGTTCTGATCAGCTTGCCACGCTGGCCAAACAGGAACTGAAATTCAAAAGTTGGCGGGCCTTTTCCTGTCTACCTGGCCAGTGCATCTGAGTTGAGAGCGCTGTCCAGAGCGGTCACTATAGAGCACTCTGGGGCCTGGTCTACACTAGGCGTTTAAATCGGTTTTACGAGCGTAAAACCGATTTAACGCCACAACCGTCCACACTAGGAGGCACCTTATATCGATTTTAATGGCTCTTTAAATCGGTTTCTGTACTCCTGCCCGACGAGAGGAGTAGCGCTAATATCGGTATTAACATATCGGAATAGGGTTAGTGTGGCCGCAATCGACGGTATTGGCCTCCGGGAGCTATCCCACAGTGCACCACTGACCGCTCTGGACAGCATTCTCAACTCGGATGCACTGGCCAGGTAGACAGGAAAAGCCCCGCGAACTTTTGAAATTCATTTCCTGCTTCGACAGCGTGGAGAGCTCATCATCACAGGTGACCACGCACAGCTCATCAGCACAGTTAACAATGCAGTCTCCTGAGAATCGAAAAAGAGCCCCAGCATGGACCGCTCGGGAGGTACTGGATCTGATCGCTATATGGGGAGAGGATTCAGTGCTAACAGAACTGCGTTCCAAAAGACTAAATGAAAAAGTATTTGAAAGAATTTCTAAGGCTATGACTGCTAAAGGCCACAGCAGGGACTCCGTGCAGTGCAGAGTGAAAGTTAAGGAGCTCAGACAAGCCTACCAGAAAACCAAAGAAGCAAACGGAAGGTCCGGGGCAGGTCGAAAAACATGCCGCTTCTATGCTGAGCTGCATGGAATTTTAGGGGGCTGCGCCACAAGTACCCCACCCCTGACCGTGGATTCCGAGGTGGGGGTTGTAATCTCTGCCATGTCTGAGGATTATGCAGACGGGGAAGATGAAGAGGAAGAAGAAGAGGAAGACCTCGCAGAGAGCACACAGCACTTCGTGACCCCCAGCAGCCAGGAGCTTTTTATCACCCTGATGGAATTACCCTGCTCCCAGCCCTCACAAGCAACTATTGCAGAGAATGACGCCCTGGAAGGGAGCTCTGGTGAGTGTACCTTTGCAAATAGCAAACAGTGTTTTTTAAGCAAGCCTTTTTTAATGATTGATTTGCCCTGAGGACTTGGGATGCATTCGCAGACAGTATAGTTACTTAGAAAAGTTTGTTAACATGTCCGGGGATTGAGAGGAAATCCTCCAGGGACATCTCGATGAAGCGCTCCTGTAGGTACTCCAGAAGCCTTTGCAGAAGGTTTCTGGGCAAGGCATCCTTGTTCCGCCCACCATGGTAGGACACTTTACCATGCCATGCATGTAGCAAGTAATCAGGTATCATTGCGTGGCAAAGCATCGCAGCGTATGGTCCCGGGGACTGCTGGCATTCAAGAAGCATCCGCTCTTTATCTTGTTCTGTTATCCTCAGCAAAGTGATATCGTTCAGGATAACCTGGTTAAAAATCAGGAATTTAAGTAAGGGGGGTGGCCATTTTTCTACTGGGTTCGTGGAATGCAGCAGCTTAAAAAAACCACTTTCCTGCACATAGCGAAGCGGGGAGGAGGGGTGAAATGCCGATGATCTTTTCTGTTTGGTCACCGGCGAGGCGATCTTCCCAAGCTACCGGACAAGCAGTGGGTGGGGAGGGGAAGGTTGTTGATTAGCAGGAGCTAGCGTGGTATTAGCCATGCGTTGGGGGGGGAGGGGTAAATCACTGAGACAGTGGCTTACCATGGCCGCATGCAAGCTGAATCCTGATGACTGGACCTGAGTCTGTGAGATCTGTAACCCCAGAGATGCAAGCAGTCACTATTAAGATGAAAAATGCGACCTTGTAGGGAAATCACATGTGCTATGTAAGGTGAATAGTGCTTTTCACTGTGAAAGAGTATAACCATTGTTCTGTAAAATGTATCTTTCTAAATATTTATCTCCCTCATGCAGCTGCAAATTTTTCAAGCGTCCCTCCTCCATCCCAAAGGCTAGCACAGATAAGGCGGAGGAAAAAGAAGACGCGAGATGAGATGTTCTCGGATATTATGGAAGTTACACGCAATGAAAGAGCTCATCTGAATGAGTGGAAGGACGTGGTTTCAAATTACAGGAAAGAGGCCAGTGAACGTGAGGACAGGAGGGATGAACGTGAGGACAGGAGGGACAACCGAGATGAGAGGTGGCGGCAGGAAGACCGGCAGGAAAATCAGCGGTGGCGGCAGGAAGATCAGCGGTGGCGGGATGCAACTCTGGGGCTGTTGCGTGATCAAACTGACCTGCTCCGGCGTCTTGTGGAGCTTCAGGAACGGCAGCAGGATCACAGAGTGCCGCTGCAGCCCCTGTATAACCACCCTCCCCCCTCACCATGTTCCTTAGCCTCCTCACCCAGACGTGTAAGAACGCGTGGGGGGAGGCTCTGTGCACCCGCCCACTCCACCCCCGTGGACAGCCCAACCAGAAGGATGCCGTTACTCTGAATTTTTTTTTAATGGCCTTCTCCATCCCTCCTTTCCTCCTCCCAAAGCACACCCTTACTTCTCTCCCTCTTTTTATAATGAAAAAATAAAGAATTCATGCTTTTTAAATGAGAGTGACTTTATTTGCATAAGTAAGCTGTACTCGAAGGGGGAGGGGGAGTTGCTTACAGGGACTGAGTCAATCAAGGGGGTTGGGTGTTCATCAACAAACACAGCAGTCACACTGTACCCTGGCCATTGATGAAGCTCGTTTTCAAAGCTTCTCTGATGCGCACTGCTTCCTGGTGTGCTCTTCTAATCTCCCTGGTGTCTGGCTGCGCGTAATCAGCGGCCAGGTGATTTGCCTCAGCCTCCCACCCCGCCATAAAGGTCTCCCCCTTACTCTCACAGAGATTGTGGAGAATACAGCAAGCAGCAATAACATAGGGGACATTGGTTTGGCTGAGGTCTGAGCGAGTCAGTAATGTGCACCAGCGAGCCTTTAAACGGCCAAATGCACATTCCACCACCATTCTGCACTTGCTCAGCCTGTAATTGAACAGATCCTGACCACTGTCCAGGCTGCCTGTGTATGGCTTCATGAGCCATGGCATCAAGGGGTAGGCTGGGTCCCCCAGGATAACGACAGGCATTTCAACATCCTCAACTGTTATTTTCTGGTCTGGGAAGTAAGTCCCTTGCTGCAGCCGTTTAAACAGAGTAGTGCTTCTGAATACGCGAGGCCATGAACCCTCCCTGGCCATCCCGCGTGGATGTTTGTGAAACGTCCCTTGTGATCCACCAGTGCTTGCAGCACCATTGAAAAGTACCCTTCCGGTTTACGTACTGGGTGCCCTGGTGCTGCGGTGCCAAGATAGGGATATGGGTTCCATCTATCGCCCCCACAGTTAGGGAATCCCATTGCAGCAAAGCCATCCACTATGGCCTGCACGTTTCCCAGAGTCACAACCTTCGTAGCAGCAGCTTAGTGATTGCTTTGGCTACTTGCATCACAGCAGCCCCACGGTCGATTTTCCAACTCCAAATTGATTCCCGACTGACCGGTAGCTGTCTGGCGTTGCAAGCTTCCACAGGGCTATCGCCACTCGCTTCTCTACTGTGAGGGCTGCTCTCATCTTGGTATTATGGCGTTTCAGGGCAGGGGCAAGCAAGTCACAAAGTTCCATGAAAGTGCCCTTACGCATGCGAAAGTTTCGCAGCCACTGGGAATCGTCCACACCTGCAACACAATGCGGTCCCACCAGTCAGTGCTTGTTTCCCGGGCCCAAAATCGGCGTTCAATGGATAGAATCTGCCCCATTACCATCAGGATCTCCAAAGCGCCGGGGCCCGCGGTTTGAGATAATTCTGTGTCCACGTCCTCATCACTGTCATCGCCGCGCTGCCGTATCCGCCTCTTACTCGCCTCGGTTCGAAGGTCCTGGTTCAGCATATACTGCACGAGAGTGCGCGAGGTGTTTAAAACATCCACGATTGCGGTATGGAGCTGAGCAGGGTCCATGCTTGCTGTGCTATGGCGTCTGCACGGTTCACCAAGCAAAAAGGGCGCGAAACGGTTGTCTGCCGCTGTCAGGGAGGGAGGGAGGGGTGAGGCTGTACCCAGAACCACCCGCGAAAATGATTTTTGCCCCATCAGGCACTGGGATCTCAACCCGGAAATGCCAAGGGGCGGGGGAGGCTGCGGGAACTATGGGATAGCTACGGAGTAGCTACCCACAGTGCAATGCTCCAGAAATCGACGCTAGCCTCGGACCGTGGATGCACACCACCGATTTAATGTGTTTAGTGTGGCCACGCACACTCGATTTTATAAAATCTGTTTTACAAAACCGGTTTATGCAAATTTGGAATAGTCCCGTAGTGTAGACGTACCCTGGGATAGCTCCCGGAGGCCAATACCATCAAATTGTTTCCACACTGTTCCAAATTTGACCCGGCAAGGCCGATTTCAGTGCTAATCCCCTCGTCAGAGGTGGAGTAAAGAAATTGATTTAAAGAGCCCTTTAAGTCGAAAAAAAGGGCTTCGTCGTGTGGACGGGTCCAGGGTTAAATAGAGGTAACGCTGCTAAATTCAACCTAAAGTCGTAGTGTAGACCAGACCTTAGTAAACAATTCTGTTGATGTTGCCCAAGAAGGAATATAATTCCGTTCCCTCTCCCTTAGTTGTGTTGGCTCTGCAGCGGTAACATGAGTAACAAGCAATTTAAACTTATTTTTCATTATAAAAGTCAGAAGATAGGACTCTGAATACATATAGAGAGGAAATCTATTGAGTAAGAAGTTGTCATGTGAGGCCACTCACCAGGCTGCTGTCCTGGTGTTTGATACCATGTGCTTGGCTAGCTGGGTCTGGACAGTGTCTCCAGCTCTGTACTTCTAGGCATACTCTTGAAGTTCAGATCCTCTAACTAGCATCCCTTCATGAGATATGGGACTCTGCAGTCCAACTGGTTAGGCCCTGAAACTAGTGCTGGCCCTCCCAAGGCTCCTCATTAGCAACTGCATGCTCTCTAGAGTTCCACCAAATCTTTGGACCCTCTGGATTCTTGTTTCACCCTTCAGAGACTATGTGACAGTTACTTCAAAGGACACGCAGACTTTGCAAAGGTCTTTCTAAACCAATCACATTTTACTCAGACAAAACAAAAGGGCCATATAGAGCTGTGGAAAAACCATCCATCCAGAGTGCTCCCTACTCTGAGAGCTTTGGGTTTTAGTCAATCTTTTCAGTCTCAGGTCCCTCTTCTTTTCCTAGTCTTGTCTTCTGGTTTTCATCTCTTCTAAAAAAGGCTGGTAAGAGAACCTCCCATTTACAAAGTTCCAGCCCCCTCTGTCAGCTGACCTCAAATGCCCTGTCAGGTGATTCATTGCTTGGTTACAACCCACCTAGAGTGCAGAGTAGGAAAACTGATTCCCCTGGGCTGCAGCCACCTCATTCTCCTAAGGCGCTTTCATTTGAATGGTAGACCATCCAGGTTAATGACTCTTGTTTGCTCTCCGTTGTTAGCACACTGCTAGTATCACAGTATAATATGAATGTTAAAAGGCAAAAGTTAAGTTGCAGTCCAAATTACAATCAAAATGGCATTCAGAAAACAAAATGGAGCTTGCAGACTGATATAGACTTATTCCAATTTACACTAATCTGTCAGAGTTGCTTTTCAGAATAGTACCACACTTGAAAGAAATAGATGCAAACATACTACATATGTTCATAATTAGAAAATGAATAGCATATTTAATATGTTGCTATAAACAGTCCATGATTACCAACAGAACTGAAATGAGTTGTTCACCAGTTTAATTCTGGGTTGTAAATCCTTTCAAGAGGCATAACTGGTTGACTCTCCACTCTGTCGGGTTTTTTGGGTCTAATCCTGAGGTCCTTACTGCAGCATACTCCTGTTGACTTCAGAGGGAATTTGCCAATGTAAAGACTGCGTAGATACTAGAGCTGAGCCAAAATTCAGATTAAAAACTCAGACTGCCAGACCAAATTTGGCAATTTCAGATTTGGACAAGCACTTATCAAGGAAGAAATGCATTAATTTACCAGTGTAGCTAATATTAGTGTATCCCAGAAAAAATAGAGTTTTAGAATATCTGAAGTTTGAATAGATGGAAAAACACAGGCAACATGACAAACTTGTAGATTGTCCTAAATGAAATTATCCCCTCTTGATCTCCTCTAGCAAAAACTAAGGACATTAGCATGTGGCCAGTGGAGAATGAGTGACCAAATCATGCCACCAAGCAGTCAGAAATATTTCATATGATTGATGTCCAGATTCTGTTACCCTTTCTGACATTAATATTCACACTGACTGCAGTGGGAGTAATCACAGAGTAAGGTACTGTTCAGTGGGTCTGATCCAAATCCCACTAATTTAATAGGATTTAAATCGGTCTTAACTGATGGGTATCAGAATCTGACCCTTTAACAAACCACAATAGAATCCAGCTGCTCAAGTCAAAAGATATATTTTGAACAACATTGTAAGGACACTATAATTCTCGACTTCAGTACAACAGGCGCTATACATGGCATTGGGGGAAAACAGAATTGTACTATTAGAAAAAAAGAATAGAGGGCAAGCAATATATGAGTATTTTTCAAGTACACCAACTATGCTTGAGTTTGAGAAAAAGAGGCAGGTGGGAAGGCATTATACTCCATGAAACCAGTACTATGTCTTGGCCATTCTAGAGATATGGTTATGTATAATTAACTTCAATGTATATTATTGAACCAGGCTTGCTGGGCAATCTTTTTCATGCTCTAAACTTTGTTCCTGTTGTCATTACCCCCTACCAAACATTTCTGAAAAACACAATTTGTTGTCTGATACATCCAGGTCATAAAACAGACTATTAAAACAGACCATTAGCTGTAGAGTAGTTACAGTTTGGTGACCTTGCTAGGGCACCAAGAATTTATCTGCTTGTGTTCAGAGAGTCAACAACATTTGAGTGTTTAACAGAGAGGATTTCCACTTACATGCAGAAAGAAAGATATTTTTCCCCTTGTAGAGTAGCAATGAAACTTTTATTTTGAAATCTGTAATCAGTTTCTTCTCATTAGTTCCTTAATTCTCATAACAGTAAAACCTCCTTTAATTTTAAATTCTGTGCATATTTGTGAACATTTATAGAAAATGGCAATAACCATGTGTACTGTACTTGATCATAAATGCACCCGAGGAGCAGAATTTGGTGACTTGAGTGCTGCCAGTACAACTGGTCTTTGTTAAATATATATTAGAGACTTAAGTGTTTGCGAAAAGTTGCTAAAAATGGCAGCCCTGAAAACTATCACTTAGAATCTAAAAGGACTGAGACTCTAGGTCAGATCCATTCAGACATTCAATTCTTAGCTTTTCCTTCTGAGTTTGCTAACAAAAATGTCAATGAGGGAAAGTGATTTTTAATGTCTAATGTTGATATTTGTCCTCGAACTCATTATACACAAGCCTCTGAGGAATTACCTGATGGTAACAACTTTTGGACACCAGCATCGTTGTCTAGAACTATTAAATTACAGATGTCGGTGAAGAATTCTTATTGATGTAAATGATGCCAGATCATTGTTTATATTTCTTTAGCAATCTCTCGAGTGATCCAGTGTCTAGATTGGGCTCTTTAGTTTATGATATTTTCCTGTTAAAATACTAGAAATAACAAATGCACTAGAGGCCTTGATTATCCTAAAAAAGAAAAAAAGAGGTTTAATTCTTACATAGTGGGGGGAAACGCAGACTACTTAAGAACAATAGGGGCAGCCTGGACTTGGAAATATCTAATACAGAGTTGGGAGAGTTAAAATTTGAATAGCATACAACAGTTTTTAAGCTATTGCACAGAACATGACCGACAGCTCTGGCAGTCTGGACTATTGGTACATCCAGTATTTGGTAGAGATGTCAATGCAATATGAGGGCCCTGGCCTCATATATGGGGAGGGAGCACACTCAAGAACATCTCTAGTTTGGTATTTAGACTGACCTTTGACTTAAAGGGTATGTCGTGCCCGTTCCTGCTGCAGCATTATTAGAATTTCTACTCTCAACATGACTATGCAATGGACAAACACAACGTGCCCCTCCGTGAGAAAAGGTGAGAAAATTCATTCTGCCATTGGAAGAAGGTAAGAAGAGAAAACATGTGTATATTGTTTGCCTGTTTATTAGGGTAAATATGACCTTGTAAGGTGCTTAGGTAAGATGATGGTGGAATGACTTTACAAACCTAGGCAGACAGACGGAGGAAACCAAAGGTGATGAAGTGAAATGCCTCCCTTGATAGTGCCATCCAAAGATGGTCTGTGTGTGTAGTGTGGGGATGAATGTCACACCTTCTATAACTATAAATTATTCAATAACTGATATGTATAAAATGCAAATATTTTAACAGGATTTTTTTTCCCCAGTGTTTGTCTGCAGATAATTAAAGATTAAAGTTCCTGGTAGTGACCTTTATGAAACTGTAAATGGCTTGTATGGATGATTAAGACCATAGTGAAGTTGAAGCCATAGCTAATGGCACACAAACCATGTGTAGTGTGTGTAAATGATTGCCAAAGACATGATTCCTTTTTTTACAAAATAATTCATGAAAAAGAAAATGACCCACAACATACAATAATTCCTTATCAAGCAAAATAAATACTTTTCTCCCCCAGGAAGACTGTTTTCTCTTGCTTTCTAATTTCATAACATCATAAGCAGCGTTAGGATTAATAACTGAGCAGGAAGGAAATGAATGAGTGAGATGGTTTGAGAGTGCAGTTTCAGAGGCAGATTTGAAACTTGGCACACAGCATCAATGAATGTCAGTGTCAGTTATTTGATATTTTTGGACCAACATTGTCTGAATTTCTCGTATCATATAGTTTGATGGACATGCATGCATTTTTCTTCCATCATATCTAATGCTCTTTTTGCATTAGGGATACACATGAATTGGTTTAATACAAGATAACTTGGGTGTCTGAAAGATATCCTGACACTCAGGAACCATTTACTTTGACATCAAGTGAATTCCAGTGGTTTAATCACACTACTGAAAGGTCGTGTTTCACTGTACTTCAGAGCAAGTACTACACAGAGGTCCTGCCACATAATGGTGGGATGCGAATCTTTTTCCTTGAGCACTTCCTCAGTATGCAGGCTGCATACAGCGAGGCTTCACAAGTTTCCAGGATGAAGGAATTCTCCATTCTCAGCTTGCATAACTGTAATCAGGGGCAGCTCTAGAAAGTAGGCTGCCCCAAGCAGCGCGGAGTGCTGCGCCGCCCTTCCCCGGTCCCGCGGCGGGTCCCCTCTTCCCGCGGCTCCGGTTGAGCTCCTGCCGGTATGCCTGCGGCAGGTCCACCGGAGCCCGGGACGAGCGAACCTGCCGCAGTCATGCCTGCGGGAGCTCAACCGGAGCCGCGGGAAGAGGGGACCCGCCGCAGTGTTGCCTGCAGCAGGTCCGCTCGTCCCGGGCTCCGGTGGACTTGCCGCAGGCATGCCGGCGGGAGCTCCACCGGAGCCAAATGCCGCCCCCCCGGGAAACGGCCGCCCCACGCGCCTGCTTGGCGCGCTGGGGTCTAGAGCCGCCCCTGACTGTAATGGAGCTTTTCTGTGGCTGGTACTGCTGTAAACCCTATGGCTGCTTATTCTTTGAAGGGAGGAAATTGTTCATGACCCACTCACCTGCACGCTGTTCTGTGCCTTCTGTGGCCAGGGGAAGGGGGAGTGTCCGATCTGAGAGACTATAACCCTTCATGGTTTGCATTTGTCTATCCCTGTCAATGTTTTTTAATGCAATAGTTCTTTCATCTCTGGATGTGCACTCTCACTTTTAGAGGATACTGTATTGCTAATTTAGGAAGACACTTTTGCAATTTTCAGAGATCAGTTACATTGTCATAAAAATTTGCACACACTTATACTTAACAATACTAAGCTGTCATACAAATCAATATGATATGCCTGGAAATGTCAAATGAACTCATTAAGGACTGTGATATTACATAGTGTCCCAATGAATCCATCAGACCTTTTTTTAACAATATTACTCCAATGTCATCCAGCATGGGCATATTATCAGTATCATATCACTTCAGTGTAATGCCAGATTTGCATGCTGAAGGTGTATTTTCCCCTCCTCCTGCATAAAGATCAGCATGCAACAATCTCCCATTATTACTGTCTGAATTTATGCACAAGAATTCCTATTCACTAAAAGGACAATGGAAGTCTAAAAAGTGCAAATAGACTACAGAGGTAGCTTTAGTGTCTGAATATGGCTTAGATAGCTTACCCAAACTGACTAGGAAGGGAAATAAAGCTTTCCAGATGGCCACTGCTGTTAAGTATAACAAAAAACTGCTGGAAGCTATAGATTTGTACACAAAATCTGACCCAGCATGTATTACTTATTCATAACTTATTTTTAGGACTTGATCCTGCTCTTTGGTACGAGAGCACGCTTCCCCACATTGTGTACCTTGGGAAATCAGCTATTGCATTCCCTCATATTTGCATAGTGAGCATTACTATAAGGAATATGGCCATGTGCCCAGATGCAGTGTCTTGGAGCAGATCTTATTGTTAACACCGTCACCATTTTAGAAATGTTTTCTACAAATCCATTACAAAAATGATATTTGGGAAGATATTTTTAATTATGTGCACTACCAAACCATAAAAACAGGCACTGTGAATTGCTTGTTTGTTTCTCTGCTACATCTCAACCAGCTCTAGATAGGTACTGCATTTCCCAATATAAATTTCTGATCTAATTAAACAGCCATAAGGGCACAAGGCATTTTCTGGGAAGCGAGGGAAGTGAAAACAATCTGGGAGGACCTGATGGCCACAGGCTATACCTTAGGCCATTAATCTTAGCCAGTCATCAAACCCTAGAATATGTTCTGTTTCAAGGTGGCTGCTGCTATTGCAATAGGAAGATGAAAATAAACAAAAAAACATACTTTTAGCATATTGGTATTTGGATTTTTTTTTATTGGGAACTGTAGTTTAAATAAGTATGTACAGGACGTTTCTAGAGAATTAATTCCCTATATCTCAGCCAGTTACACTGATTGAGTTAATTTCAGAGCATTCCATTAATCTTAAAATAGGAACTAATGACAGGAGTATGGTCAGTATGCATCTTGGATATCTTGCAGACCTAGCCTCTTGGGTGGATGAATGGTAACCAAAGCTCAATGTACCCAACAATGATAATGGTTTTAGTCCATTTTGTTGTTAACTTCTACACTCCCAGAGATCTATTGATTATAGCAGAGTGCTTCTATATTTGTCTTCAAAAATAACTACCTTAAAAACAGAGCCAATTAGGATGGTTATAGGATGCTTTTTCTTTACCCCAGTTTAATGAGATAGCTAACATAAAATATCTCACTGGACAAGGTAGTGTTGGCTGGGGGGAAATGGATGTATTAAGACTCTTCAAAACTGCCAATACTTTAAATTTTAAAGTTATTTAGGATCCGTTGCACAATCTGTTGTCACTCGTATTCAGTGCCCTGCTGCACGAAGTTGCTGTACAAGCAAAAAAGAAGATGCAGTCCCTGTTACAAATAGCTAACAATCTAATTTAAGACCTCATCAATTTAGTGTCTCAAACAGTACGAGAAAAGCAGGGAAGAAGGAGGGTAACAGTGAGAAGAAAACCTGGTTCCATAGGCTCGCTACATCCACTGCTTAGTTGTAATATTAAGATTAAGAAGGCTAAAGTCAGGAAATCTATCAGCCAAAGTTCTTGTAGTAGTGTTATCCTGGCACTTTTTTTTCCTGCTCTTGCTTTTCTTAGAGAGATGAGGTGGTGAGATATCTTTTATTGGACCAACTTCTGTTTGTGAGCTAGACAAGCTTTTGAGGTTACATAGAGCTCTTCTTCAGGTCTTCTTTTGACCCAAAGAAGAGCTCTGTGTAAGCTTGAAAGCTTGTCTCTCTCACAAACAGAAGCTGGTCCAATAAAAGACATTACCTCACCCACTTTGTCTCTCTCTAATATCCTGGGACAAACATGGCTACAACACTGCCTACTTGCTTTTCTTGTTATATAAGAACTGCAAATGTTTATACTGCTAAAAGCATGTAATAAAATATACAGGATGTGCTGTGCAAGGTGGCTGAGTCAATGTTTTTGCAGTGTCCTCTACCCTTGAACCTTCCTGAACTCTGCTTTCTTTGTCTCTCTCTTCATATTGCATTAATGTTGGTTTTATACATTTTATTAAAGGAGAATGAAGAAATGGAGCTCTGGAGATAGCTACTGTTTGCTATGGTTTCTCTGGTCTGTATAGATCTCCTTGTGTACAGCTCTTCTCATACTCAGTGCAGGGAAATGCTCTCCCTGTTGTGTGGACTGGGAATTTCCTTTTGAGTAAAACTTTTCTTGCACTCAGTGCATCCCTTTTGAATGGTATCCCCTCCTGTGTTTGATTCCTTGGTGTAACTGAACTGCTCCTTCAGCTGTAAAGTCAGGGCCTGTACATGGTCTCTCTACGGTGTGAATTTTCTGGTGTGTTTGGAAATCTCCTGTAATAGTAAAACTTCCCCCACATTCAGTGTGTGTGGATGGTTTATCTACTGTGTGGATTCTGTGGTTTTCTTGGAGATATTCCTATTCCACAAAGCTCTTCCCTTATCCAATGCATGTAAATAATTTTCTGGTGTTGGGTGTATTTTGAGAATCCCTCAGAAAATAGAGGTTTTTTTCTCATATACATTGCAGATATACTGTGTGTATTCTCTGATATCTATTAATCTCTACTATCCTAGTTAATCTTCCCCCCCCCCCCCACTCAGTGAATGTAAATCCAAGGCTACTGTGTGCTATAAGTAGATAGATTTTAGGTGTGACCTAGGGACATGAGAAGTAATAAAAATACTATTATTCCTTGTACTTTTATGGCATTTTTCAGAGTAAGATCTCAAAGCACTTTACAAAGGTGACTATGCTTTATAATGTACAGATTGGGTTCCTGAGGCACAAAGAGATAAAATTACTTCCGCAATGTGAGAAGCAGTAAAATACAACTGTCCCTTACCTAGCCCACTGCTTTACCCAGTGACCTGAAGGTAAAACTAGCAATTAACTGCCTGTACCATTCTTCCAGAAGTGAGAGAGTACCTCCTCACATATGAAGTACAGATTGTCTGGAAGGGTCAATAGCATATGAGGGTATATGTACAGACACTTCCAATCAGTAGCAGAAAGCTAAGCATGAGGAGACTTGGCAAAAGCTGTGCAGGGAAGCTGAGGGAGAGATTGAGTGGTGTTAGGGGTTTCTGTAGTCGCACAAAATTCTGTGTTTGGTAATAGAATGAAGGCAACTCTTTCTGTGGTTATTTACCATTGTCACATGGAAATAATTACCTGGCAGTGTGGGGTTTGTTTTTGTTTTTTAAGCTAATTTTCTGATACTGTGGCTTCTTTTCAGGAAATTTTACTAAGTGAGAATGATGTTCCAGCTCGCTGGTAAGTTAAAGTGTATGTGTAATAGGGTGTTGCAGAGAGTAGGCATTGTACTACCCACACAAGTTTAATTTCATGTAATGAATGGCATTTTTCTTACGGAAGAAGCAGCCAGGTTTTTTCAGGCACCAAAACCTGGTCCCATTACAGTCAGTGTGAGTTTTGCTATTGATTTTACTGGGTCCAGTGTTTGGGCCTGTACATTTTAGTAATTATTCATCCACAAAACAATAGCAAACCTGTTTTCAAAATGAGCATTCCCCAAGTGACAATTTTCCCTCTTAATGTGTTTCTAAATAATATAAAATCTTGTCATTTTCAGCTCTGAATGTGGCTGGGACAGTGTTGTAAGTAAATACCATCAAAAATCTGTTCAAAATTGACTCAGAAAAATCAGCAAACTTGCAATTAGAGATAGACAGGAGACAGAAGTACCCATCCAATCCACATGACACACTATGGATACTTTATAGCTCCAGTGGGTTCCTGAGTTTTCAGAGAAATAGTGTTACTTCATGACATACCACTCAGAAAGACAATGGGTTAGAGCCTGAGCACACAAAAAGCACTTGGCACTGCAGAACTTTAATATGGCTGTCCTACTGTATAATTTTAAGTATGTGAGAAGTCCCACTGAAACCAACAAAACTACTGTGACAGTCTGTATCTTTATGTACAACCCTTTTTCAAGACTATGATAACTTTTTGTACAAAGTGTGCCTTGTGAGGTATCACCGAAAACTGATTATTTGCTGATCATTATTGTCCTGGTAAAATATGTGTAGCAACATTGTATGTAAATTTATAAAATTCTACTGTATGACATTACTGAGATGTATTCCAAATTTAGAAAAGCAGTATAAACCAGGGGGGAGGCATAGCTCAGTGGTTTGAGCATTGGCCTGCTAAACCCAGGGTTGTGAGTTCAATCCTTCAGGGGGCCACTTAGGGATCTGGGGCAAAAATTGGTCCTGCTAGTGAAGACAGGGGGCTGGACTCCATGAGTTTTTGAGGTCCCTTCCAGTTCTAAGAGATTCATATATCTCCAATTATTACCTTATTACCTATTACCTCAAAGACAAAAGGCAAATTGATGCCTCAGTCAACTAAATCAAATGGATGATCACCTGGTTAAGTGGCCATTCTTTGACAGGAAAAAGAGTGTACATTTCTTGCTCACACCTTGGCAAAGAAGCATCTGGAGGTTCCTATCTCCACAGACTTTGTCTCCTGAACCCCAGCTAGAGATGATTCTCAAAGAAGAGGAAAAAGTATATGAATGGGGAATAGAGGCCCCAAGTTATTCCTCCTTTCTCTCTCTCTCTCCCTCCATGGCATCCACAACATCTGAAGAATAAAGGAAACAGGTTTGGACTGAGGAGGAATCCTGACTGAAAGATTCTGCCAGTAAAACTTCTAGAACATGTGGTGAGAGAGATCTTTGCTTTGAATTCACTTAGCTTGTTAAGTTAGTTATTAGTCACGTTTTACTTTCATTTTCTTGTAACCAACTCTGACTTTTAAGCCTCATGACTTGCAATCACTTAAAATCTATCTTCCTGTAGTTTTATTATTTTCTCTAAACCAGTGTGCTTGGGTTGAAGTGTTTGGGGAACCTCCATTTGGGATAACAGGGTTTGTGCATATCATTTTCTATTAAAAAAATCACACTTTATATGATCTTGTATAGCCCAGGACAAGCTGGGCAGTACAAGATGCACATTTCTGGGGGTAAGTCTGAGACTGGGAATTAGCCTATGCTGCAGTGTAATTCAAGGGGGGCTATACCACTCTTGCAGTATAATGAGGAATAATTTATATGCAAGGGGATAAGCTAAGCGAGGAAACATAGCTGTTGAGAAGAGATTTGGAGTTAGATGGAGAAGTAGAGGGAGTCCTTTCCAGATGGCAAGAGCTCCAGAAGAGACTCTTGTCTGGGTCAGATTCTGATCAGATTACTCTGAAGGCCTAAATCTCAAAAAATTGTATTGAAGTCAGTGGAGTTACTTTGGTATAACTGAAATAAGAGTCTGGTTCTGAGAACCCTCATGGAACACTTCTGCGGGAGGAAATCTAGATGTTCTGTGGGGTTGTGTAGCAGGAATCTAAGTCTCCTTAAATCTTATAGTTTGGAGTAAGAATTCTTCAGAAATGTCCTGTGCTCTTAAATTCTATAGGCATTTAGAAATACTTTCTATACACCCCTACTGGTTTCAACTCTATTATAGTCTGTAGGTTACCACCGTAGAGGTAAAAATTCACACCAATGGGCTGAAAGCCCACAAAGCCCTCTACATCAGTTAAGCCTGAGGACCTGTACCTTTGGGCTACATCAACACTAGGAGCTAGGGGTGTGATTCTCCTGCTTGTGCTAGCTCTCATCAAGCTAGCATGAGTACAAATGTACCCATGGTAGCAGCAGTAGAGGCATGGCTGAGCTGTGCTGACTACAAACTTGCTTGAAACCAGTGTGCACATACCCAGCATGGTTTAGCAGTGCCTCTGATGCACTACCCATGCTACTGTACCTACACTATTGTTTGTGTTAATGCTAGTTCAATGAGAGCTAGCATGAGTATGAGTACAGGAGCAGGGGAATCACACCCCCAGCTTGTAGTGTAGCCTTAGAGGTTTAGCTTCCAAGACAGGAAGTCTGCAGGAAGGGAAGCTACAGAAATCCATGTTCTGCTATGCAGAGATAACTGGGGAACTGCATCACCAAATGAGGATCTACTCCAAGCACCTTGGGCCCTGAATGAATATTGAATACAACAAGGTGCCAGAAGTAAATAGAAAATAACCTAAGTGGAAGAATGGAGCAGCTAAAAGCTCTACCAGACTTGAAAATATGCAAGACAACTGGAAGAGATTTAATTGTTCATGATATAAAGAGCACTAAGGTTTACACAGATGATGTTTTGATCTGGGGAAGAACAATAAAAGAGCATGACCAGAGACTCCAAGCAGCTTTAGAAAGCATCAGAGCTGCTGGGCTAATTAGTAAACAAAAATGTAAATTCTATGTAACAGAAATAACACTTCTGGGGTGGGGAGAGTTAACACAGCAAAGTATACAGATAGATCACAGCCAGGTTGAAGCCATCTACAACATGCCTGCTCCAACAGACAGAGAAGGGGTACAAAGATTCCTTGGAATGGTGAACTTTGTAGGGAAAACTGTTAAATCCTTGGGGCAGCCGGCGTAGGAAGCAATCACTTGAAGCCAGAGAGCAGGCAGCTAACCAAAACCTCCATTTTATTTACAGACACAGAGAGCTCACTCAGCCGGTCGAAACCGGTTGAGCTAACCCATAATAATCTAACTCAGTTGCCATAGCAACAAAAACCATGACAACCAAATACACAACATATTCCTCCCCCCCTAATAAGAACATCCCCTAAATAAAACACACACTAGACTAGAGAAGGAGGGTAGACTGCCTCCATTCCCGGCTAAACCCTGGGGATTATTTTGCCCCATAACCGTGGGTTCACCCTAGCTAAAGATCCAGCCGATGAGGAGGCCTTCTGTCTCTAGGTGGATTACGGTGAACTTCTGGTGTTATTGCACCTGAAAGCACTAGGGGCTCAGGGTCCGCAGCACGAACAGGTGAGGAGGTGGTATCAGCTCGTGCTGGGCAAAGGGGTATCTCAGCCACCGGCAGTAATGGAGGAGAACAGTCAGAAACAGGTGACTCGTGATTCGGTCCCTCACCAGAAGAGGTGAAGTCAGACCCCTCACCTGCAGATGGGTCCTGAGGACTGGCATGACCTGGCAACAGCTGATCTACATGTCGCCGCCAGGTAAGATTCTCTGCAGTCCGGACTGTGTAGGAAACAGGTCCTGTTTGAGTGATGACTGTGGCCGGAACCCATTTAGCTCTGGAAGTATAATTCCGAGCCAAAACTGGCTGTCCTGGGCTAAAGGTTCGGTCTTTTGCTCTGGGTGCCCGTCTGATGACTTGATATTGCTGCTGATGTTGCACAATTTGTCGGGGTTCAGAAGGTTTCAGCAGATCAAAGCAAGTGCGCAGCTGTCGTCCCATCATTAGAAAGGCCGGAGATGCGTGGGTCGTAGCATGAGGTGTGTTTCTGTAGGAAAGTAAAAAGGTATCCAGACGCTTTTGAATGGAGTGTTGTCCCCTTGCTGATTTCAAAGCGTTTTTCATTGTCTGCACAAATCTTTCAGCTAATCCGTTGGTGGACGGATGATATGGTGCTGACGTGATGTGGTGTATCCCATTTGCCTTCATAAAATTTTGAAACTCCTGAGAAACGAACTGCGGTCCGTTGTCGCTCACAAGTTGTTCTGGCAGACCAAAACGACTAAAGAGTCCTCGTAGTTTTTGGATAGTACTCTCTGCCGAAGTGGACTGCATTATAGAGACTTCTGGCCATTTAGAATGGGCATCTATTGCCACCAAGAACATGCTTCCTTCAAGGGCCAGCAAAGTCAACGTGAATACGTTGCCACGGGTTTTCAGGCCAGTCCCATGGGTGTAGGGGTGCCCACTGGGGTGCATTCCTCACACCCTGACATGACATACAAGCTTTTGCCTTCTCTTCAATAGCGCTGTCCAGTCCAGGCCACCAAAAATAGCTTCGTGCAATTTCCTTCATGCGCACTATTCCACAGTGACCGGAATGTAACTGTTCTAACATCTGTGATCTCAGTGGTGGTGGAATAATGACACGTCTCCCCCACAACAAACAACCAGATTGGACCGATAACTCCGTCCGCTTGGACATGTAGGGAACAAGGTCGGATGAGACCGGAGAGGTTTGTCGAGATTTTCCATGCATCACCAGGTCCATAACGTGGGACAATACTGGGTCAACGCGAGTTGCCTTCTTTATCTGAGTAGCAGTGATGGGTGTATTCTCTACCTGTTCAAAGTAGAAGATTTCCTTTTGGGCACTATCTCGGTGTTTGACCGGCAAAGGCAACCTTGAGAGGCCATCTGCATTGCCGTGCAGAGTGGATTTCCAATATTTGATTTCATATGTGTGTGCTGAAAGTAACAATGCCCAACGTTGCATACGACTAGCAGCTAATGGGGGAATGCCTGTGTAGGGTCCAAAAATTGATGTCAGAGGTCGATGGTCTGTGAGAAGAGTAAATTTTCACCCAAACAGGTACTGATGAAACTTTCGAATTCCAAAAACAATTCCTAATGCCTCACGTTCGATTTGGGCGTAGTTAGTTTCTGCTTTGCTTAGAGTGCGTGAAGCAAAAGCAACAGGTCTCTCTTCTCCTGAAGGCATAATATGTGACATGACTCCATAAGGGGAGGCATCGCAGGCCAATTGCAGTGGTAAGGATGGATCAAAGTGCGTTAGAACTTCAGAATTTAGCAGTGCATCCTTAGCTTTGTTAAACGCAACATCACAGGCTTCAGTCTACTTCCAGGCCTTGTTCTGCCCAAGGAGCTCATGAAGTGGTTTTAGCAGTGTGGCTAACTGTGAGATGAACTTTCCATAATAGTTCAGGAGTCCTAGAAACGAGCGCAGCTGGCTTACATTTCGAGGTGGGGGAGCCTCCACAATAGCTTTAACTTTTGCAGGGGCCTTATGAAGACCTGCAGAATCAATGATGTGTCCCAAATATTCAACAGAGGGCTTGAAGAATTCACACTTGTCTTTGCGAACTCGTAGGCCATACTCTTCCAGTCTTTGTAGGGTAGCCTCTAAATTCTTTAAGTGATCTTCTTCATTTCTTCTAGTGACCAGGATATCATCCAGATAGCACTGAACTCCTGACAAGCCACACAAGATCTGGTCCATAGCCCTCTGGAACAGGGCGGGAGCAGATGTTATTCCGAAGGGTAGGCGACAGTATTGATAAAGCCCCTTATGAGTCACAATAGTCAACAGCTCTTGGGACTTTTCATCGACATGCATCTGTAAATATGCTTGACTCAGATCAATCTTACTGAACTTTTGTCCCCCAGCCAGGCCTGCGAAGAGGTCATCGATGCGGGGAAGCGGGTATTGCTCTGCACACAACACTGGGTTGACAGTGACTTTAAAATCACCGCAAATCCGGAGAGAGCCATCTTTCTTCACGATTGGAACGATAGGAGTGGCCCATGAGCTATGGGTAACTGGTATTAGGACTCCATTGGTGACCAGGCGCTCCAGGTCTGCTTCAACTTTTGCCTGATGGCATATGGCACAGTTCGGGCTTTCAGATATTTTGGTGGACTGTCAGGTTTAATGTTCAATGTCACAGTGATTCCCTTCATACTTCCCAAATCATCTCCAAAAACAGCAGCATGTTTCCTTAGAATAGGGGTTAGACTGGTTTCTTCTTTAGTCATCCGGTGCACTTCTGCCCAGTTCAGTTGCATCTTCCCAAGCCAAGACCTACCCATTAAGGCTGGGTAGTCACCTCTCACCACAAACAGTGGCAATTTAGCTGCCTGTCCATTGAGCTCCACCTTAACATCAATAGTGCCCAACATGGGCACAGCTTCACCTGTATACGTCTTCAGAACAGTTTTTGTTGCCTTAAGCGGAAGATGCTGTAGCTTTTCCTTATACACAGTCTCAGGAACCAGCGAGACAGCTGCACTGGTGTCTAGTTCCATGCGTATAGGTTTGCCCTCCAATAAAGGGGTTACCCAGTATTCATGTGAGCCCGCTGCCAAAGACAAAACATGCAGTGGCACTTCCTCTTGTGAGGAGGTGTCACCTTGATCATCCTGGGTCTGCTCTAGGGTATGCAAGGTTCCTCTTTTTGTCGGCCAGACCACAGGCCTCTTTCTTTTGTTTACAGGCATACTCAATGTGTCCCTTTTTGCCACAGTGTCGACACACCAGGTCCTTACACCAGCATTCTGATGCCTGGTGACCCAGCTTACCACAGCGGTAACATTCTTGACTCTGCACCGTTTTGTGGGTCAGTTCTTGTGACACTTTTTGCACCCTAGGGGATGCACCGATGTATTGTGCCTCCCTTGTAGCCAGTTCCATGGAGACAGCAATATCAACAGCCTTCTGTAATGTAAGCTGAGCCTCTGTCAGTAGGCGCTTCCGTATAGCTTCACTGCAGAGGCCACACACTAACCTGTCACGCAGGGCATCATTTAACATCTCTTTAAATTCACAGTGTTCTGCTAGCTTTTTTAAAATGGCTACAAATTGTACAACTGTTTCATCTTCCTTTTGGTCTCTTTTGTGGAACCTATATCTTTCAGCAATTACCAGTGGTTTTGGGGAGAAATGAGACCCCAGGATTTCCACAATGTCACTGTAAGATTTAGTCTCAGGCTTAACAGGGTGCAGTAAGCTGCGTAGCAGAGAGTAGGTTTTAGCCCCTACAACAGTTAAGAATATTGGCACCTTCTTCGCTTCTGTAATGTCATTTGCAATCCAAAAAGCTCAAAACGCTCAGTATACACATGCCACTGCTCTGTATTCTCATCAAAAGGCTCCAGGGGCCTGGTCAGAGTAGCCATGATTTTTAGTTTCACTTTCACAGTCAGTGCAAACAAGCAGCTTTTTTTGTTTGTTTGTTCTTTACCTTGACTTCTACTTCCTTCTGTTACTGGAGCAGCACCAGGATCCCACCCTCGTCGCCAGTGTTAAATCCTTGGGGCAGCCGGCGTAGGAAGCAATCACTTGAAGCCAGAGAGCAGGCAGCTAACCAAAACCTCCATTTTATTTACAGACACAGAGAGCTCACTCAGCCGGTCGAAACCGGTTGAGCTAACCCATAATAATCTAACTCAGTTGCCATAGCAACAAAAAACATGACAACCAAATACACAACAAAAACAATGTCTGATCCATCTACTCCAAGCAGTAACCTGAGCATATTACTGTGCAACGCTGTCCAATGGACCTAGAGAAGGAGTTAATTAAAGAAGCACCAGTCCTGAGATACTATGACAGCAAGTGCAAAACTAAGTTGTCCATGGATGCTTCAAAGGAGGATAGTGTCACAGTCCTCTTACAATCGTATGGTCCAACGTGGAGACCAGTGACTTGTGTGTCATGGGCACTAATAAAACAGAGTATCAGTATGTTCAAAGAGAGAAGGAGGCTTTGGCCTTAGTCCAGGGGTAAAAATCATTTAATCTCTTCATTTATAGGAGGCCCGTGATAGCTGAAACTGACCACAAACTACCTATTGCCATTGCCAAAAGGGGCCTGGCAAGTAGCCCCCCAAGAATAGAATGATTATTTTTTCACTTACAAATGTATAATTTGTAAATTTAATGCAAATGTGAGAGGGACTTGGTGGTTGCAGACATGCATTCTAGAGTATTTGACAAAAGTGCAATGGAGCACAGTCCAGAGCAACAACTCAGGATGAAACCCTGCAGCATGTTCTCAACCCCTATCACCAATTCAGGGGGGGAAGCGCTCCGTTCCAAATGGAATTTTATTTAAAGATTCCAGGGTGGTGATCCCTAAAATACTACAGGAAAAATATATATTAAAAGGATACATTAAGGCCATTTAGGAACTGGAATATCAAAGAAAAGGACTGGAGAGGTTTTATACTGGCTTCAAATGAGCAGCAACACTGAGGAAGTTGTTAAGGCTTGTCACGTCCACCAAAAATACACACCAAGTCAAGCAAAAGAGCCTATGCTGGTGGAACAGGAAAAATTGGCCTCCTGGAGCAAAATAGGAATAGATTTGTTTATGTTGAGTGGAAAAAACTATATACTCATTGAAGACTATTATTCTTGCTTCCTTTAGAGAACCTTACTAGAAGCTACCTCAGCTAAACAAGTGACTGTGCATGTCAAATCTGCTTTTTGCTAGACATATACCTGACATAGTCATCTGACAATTGGCTATAGTTTAGTGGGCATGGGTTTAAGAAGTTTGCAATGAAGCCCAGGTTTAGATATATAACCATTAATCCCCATTATCTGCAATTCAGTGGGTTGGTAGAAAATGGTGTTAAAATATAAGGGGATACTGAAAAAAAGCTGTGAAGTCAGACTTGATCCATACTTAGTATTGTTAAATTACAGGATGGCATCAATGAAATGTCACCTGCAGACATTTTATTTAACTGAAAACAGAGGACAAGAATGTCTGAAATGAGAGAAGCTGATGTAAGTGTCACTGGGAATTTGCAAATGTATAAAGAGACAGATAAAGCTAAACAAAAAAAGCAATATGATTTGGGTTCCCAGGAGCTGCCACCATTTAGTGAACATGACACAGAGCATATCTGTAATGGGAATCAGTGATCGCAAACAGCAGTGGTGTCATATGGGGTTGTCCTGTGTGCAGTCTTATGAGGTTGTTATTCCAGACAGGCTTACACTGAAGAGGAATTAGAAACACTCCCAGAAGGGAGGGAGATAAGGGGCAATGAGTTTGCTTTTTTGCCAGAGAAGCTCTCAGGCAACAACCACAAGGGAACAAGACAACCAAGCCCCAAGATATAAGACTTAGAACAAAGGGACTTGCCACCTCTTAATAATCATAGTACTGATATTTCAAGGGAAACCCAGAAATCCAAGTGATAGTACAAGACATCTCAGAGGTTAATTGAACACTGTTATTACATTTAATTAGTAGGTTGATTGTTAGCATTTGAATTGTCTGTTGTATCAATGTTGTTTATTAAGTGATGATGGTGGCAAGTTTTGGCTGGGACAGGAAGATGTTGTATTGGGAACTGTATCTTTAAGTGGTTTAGCTTCCCAGACAGGAAATTTGTGGGAAGGGCACTGCAGAAGCCCATTTTTGGTTATGCAGGGGCAGACGGGGAACTGTGTCACTGAATAAAGAGGATCTCTTTCAAGCCACTTGAGCCCAGAGTGATTCCTGAACACTACAATGGCCATATAGGGTTCTGCTGGCTCAAAGGCCACATGGGAGTGCTTCCAACCCCCCCAAATGCCGGGGAAAAGGTCTCTAAACCAGCTCTACGTCCGATAAGAAAATGATTGTGGATGATTCCAAGTATCCTCTGAATATTGTCTGACATTTGTCTATCCTTAATTAATCCAGTTTAATCTGGATTTATATAAGATGAGAGCATGAACTGCTCTTGGCGAGTGAGTATTTTTGTAAAATCTTTGTTGTGATTCAACGGTTATATGGTCCTAGAAGAAGCACATGGAGGGACATGATAGAAATAGGCCAGGAAAAAGACCCTGGATTGAAATGTATCCAAATCCAATGGTCTCAGGAAACCTGTGAGAGCAGTGCATAGTGGCTATGAAGCAATAGCCTATATTCTAGCCCAAAGGCAGCAGCTCTGCACACTGGCCCTTGATTTTTGGGGGCAGGGCGGATTTCTCCTCTCCTTTGCTGCATACACCACCTGAATAGAACCTGAATATTGGGACTGTATGGGGATGGAGTGAATTTCACCCAAAAGGAACTTCTCTGCAAGAGCTAAGGCTATTTCCACTTGCGAAGCATTTCAAATACACTTTCCAGACAAGAATGTATATACTGTTTTGAAATGCAATGCAACATGTTTTCTAAGGCAAACGTTTATAAGCAGTGGTGAAAAGTCTGTATTGTACTGCGTCAAGCAAGTACAGATTGTCACTTCCAGTTGCCAAGGGCGAACACAACACAGTGTCAATGTTGCAGAGGTCAGGAAGATGAGTGTCACCATTGTACTTTTCTAAAAGGCTGTAGGTTTTCTTAAAAACAAACAAGCCCTTCCCCCATAAACATCATCAGTACACACTATTATGTGTGCAGAGCAAAACTAGATTGAATCGTTCTATGAGAAGAAATCCTGCAGCGTTAAAGGCGTGAAATTCTATTTTATTCAGATCACAAAAGCTTTGTGGTTAGACTGTTAAACTGTGAGATGGAGGAAGCATGAAAGCTAAAGGAATATACATCTCCAGCAACTTAGATTTTGCATAGTTCAACATATTAAAAATATATTTGCCCACCCCACTCAATGAAATACTTATAAAGAATAAAGCTCCCTTAGCTATAGACAATCTGATTTTCTGAGACCTATAGTAAAGATTATTTTCTACTACAAAATTACCCTTGCAATCAGGCAGGAGGGAAACTATCAAGTTTATGGCTTTGTTTACAGGGTAGAAATAAGTATTACTCTGTTTGTATACTAATTATGTGGAAATACATGCTATTTATCTCTTATAGGCTACGTAGTAATTTTGCATTACCATAAAATTAAGAAATTGTAATGAGTATTTATGTCCTCTTTAAAGTATTATTTAATTTATGGGTATTTACTTTACTATTCCACTGGCAATTTTTTCATCTCTGCTGATTAATTTTTTGCACACAGATTAGCCAACTGGGAAACTCAAGTTCAAGAGAGAGATGAGGATTCTGAGCATTTGCCAAACAGTTATTTGTGTTGGATACAAACAGTGTCTGGGATTTAAGGTGACACAAGCCCAATGTGCATACCGAACTCTGCGTTGGCTAGTGTACAGAGCAGTTTTAGTTGATGATTGTCCTGACCTGAGCTGAGTGATTCAGCTGCAGATCTGGAGGATGTTAGTACTGCCTCGATTGAAAGACAGTGGATTACTTTGTGTCTTGGTTAAGTTTCAAGAACATTTCTATAGAGAGGGGTGAATAGTGCAAAATAATAGTGTGGATATTTATTTTGAAATTTTTTTCAAGTTTGTTTCAGCTATGTCTAGATTGCTTTTGCCTTTGGTGAACAATTAAATGACAAAGTTCAACTGGCTTGTATATTTACAGAAAATTAATTTCAAAGCTGTTTCTATTCACAAACATTGAATGTTATATTTGCTCATATGAGTATTTTCCCCGTAGCCTCCTGAATTCCTCTCTTAACTCCATGACTCTTACTATTCCCACTTCTGATATATTTAAAGAATGATTGCTCTTCATTCCCTTTTAGCCCTCTTAATTTCCACTTTACGTTTTGCCTGCCATCATTTATGTTCCTTACTACTGGCTCACTGGGGCTGGATTCTGACTTTGGTTTAGGCATGAGCTTTGAGGCTCAAACAATTTGGGTTCAACTTCAGCTATGCCACAGATTTCCTTTGTGACCTTCAGTAAGTCACTTAATCTCTCCATGCCTCAGTTGCCCATCCTGTAAAATGGAGGTCATACCATAGTCTTTGTCCCACCCTTTGTTTGTATTAGCTCTTACCATGTGTAGATACAGCATCAAACACACTGCGTTCTCAGTCTCTGCTGGGGCTCCTAGCCATTATTATACTGTAAACATTAACAATACTTGTTTGACTCAAATAACCATTATAATCTTGCTATGCAATATTGCCATACCGTTTCTTCTTACATTTCTTTGTCTGTATTTGTTTAAGGGGATACATACCTTCCGAAGTTCAATTATGGTACAGTTTGCTTAAATAGCTTCTATGCTGAGTCAACACATTTTAACTTCCTCACTTTCCATTTTCGGGTCTGTTTGACTAACTTCCTCATTATTTTATAAATCCCTTTTCTAAAGCTGCATGTTGTAGTGTTAGTTTTTTGTATTCTCCCTTCTTCAAAGATAGTGAATTGAATTATACCATGGTCACTGTTGTAGCTTAGCTATAGTTTCTTCTTCAACCTGTGTATTCCTTAAGACTATGTCAAGAATAGCCTCTGTTTCTGTGTGCTCTGAAACTAATTGGTCTAGGAAGCAATTGGTTAATGTGCAAAGAAATTGTTTCTTGAATGATTGCTCCAGTATTACATTTCCCCAGTTTATATGCTGGCAGTTGAAGTCACATCTTATTACTGTTGCCTATTTGAGCTCCCTCACCATTGTGCAGTCAAAAGCTCTTTCCTGATCAGGAAGTCAGTAGAATGAGACTATAAGTATATTTGTATTATGACTCTGGGATTTGTACGGTCCTGAGTGGCCCTTATTTGATAATGGGAACCATAGTACTTGACCTATATTTAAGGATTGCAACTGCTTGTCTCTCTTTAGATTCTTTACTTATTTGCATTGTTGAACTACATAATGAAAATCAGAATAATAATGCATTTTCTCTCTGTGAACACCACTTTTCATTAAGCTTTATTGAAGTTTAATCCAATTTATGGTCTTTCACATCCAGGTCCTAATGCTGACATTTTTCACTTTTGCTTTTCATACTGTGCTCGAAACATCCAGAAAATACAAGAAGCTGGAGTTAGATGAGCAGAGGAGGAAGTAGAACAATCAAAGTTCTCCTACCACAGTGAACTTCTGCTACAAGTTTATTTGTGTTTCCTTACTGCTTTGGTGTGTTGAGTAACATTAGAACAATTATAACATTCCTTTATCTAGAGCAGGGATCAGCAACCTTTGTCACGTGGCCCACCAGGGTATGCCCCCTGGCGGGCTGGTTTGTTTACCTGCCATGTCTGCAGGTTCGGCCGATCGCGGCTCCCACTGGTTGCGGTTCACCATTCAGGCCAATGGGGGCTGTGAGAAGCTGCAGCCAGCACATCCCTTGGCCAGCGCCACTTCCCGCAGCCCCCATTGGCCTGGAACAGCAAACTGCGGCCAGTGGGAGCCACAATTGGCTCAACCTGTGGACGCAGCAGGTAAACAAAGTGGCCCAGCCCACCAGGGGGCTTACCCTGGTGGGAGCATGACAAAGGTTGCCAATCCCTGATCTAGAGTCACTTTTGACAATGTACAATCTCTACATTATAAAGGAACCACAACAGAATAATAAAATGAGAGGCAGAAACTAGTCCATCCTCCTGTCCATGGTGGATTTCTCCCATCAGTATAGAAATTGGGGTAGTAAAACATACCCATCTATTAGTAGTAGCAGCAGCAGCAGTAGTAATAAACAACTTTGAGATCTACACATGAAAAACACTCTATGTGCCTAACTATCATTACTGTTATAACATCACCATTCAGTTCTTTGTCTAGTCTCAGTTTAAAGTTCTCTAATGATGGAGTGGCCACTACTTTCCTTAGCAAAGACTATTCCATGGTCAAATACATTTCACTACTAGGAATTTTTTCCTGATATTCAGCCTACGTGTATCTTTGGATAATGTCATTCCCTTACTCCTAATTAGTACCTCCTTGTAATGCCTTGAAGCTATTCTTCAGGCTCTTCGTGTGTGCCTCCTGAGAAGTGTTTAATGCCCCTGACTACCACCTTGCAGTTCTCTCATAGTCTTCATCTACATATTCATCTTTTTAAATCTTTTCCCCATAAACCAATTCTTCCAGCTCCCTTGATCATTTTGGTTTTGTTCTCTGATATTTTCCTGGCAGTTTGCCAACATCTTTCTGGTGTTCAGGTGCCCAGAACGGAATGACATTTCTAGACACAACCTCATAAGAGTTGCAGAGAGAGTGTGACTATGTTCTCCTTGCTCAGTAACATGAAGCCTCTGTGAATTAGCCTCAGATTGCATTGACTCCTTTGACACCAGACTGCATTGCAAGCTCTTCTCCTGAAACATCACTACTGCAAAAAGGCAAATGAAAAGGCCTTGAATAACCATGAAACATTTTATAAGGGAGTCAGCAGATCTTGTGGTTTCCATTTCTAGCCTCAGCCTTTTAGCCATCTTCTAACCTGTTATGGCCTTTTCCCAGCTATTATTAAGCCACTCCTTAAAGAGAGGAAAGCCTTTTAAAAACCAATGTAAAAGATATGTGGCTTTCTCCATGAGTATAATCCCACTGAGGCACTAGCTCTGGCAGCAATGCTGAACTTCTGGTATGCATTTGTTTAACGTTCAGTATAGCAGTTCCTAAAAATGTCATTGCATACCCATGGTTCACTGCAGTGTGCTTTGGGCACTGCTGGCAATGGCATTTGAACACTACCTGGTGTGTTAACAGGCAGGTAGATAAAGCAGGTACCCACAAAAAGGCACAGGGAGAGGGTATAATTTAAACTTCTTTAAACTCAAATTGGCAGGCATGACGTCAAATTCTTTTAACCTGTGCCATAAAACACAACAATCATGTAATTGGTGGGATTATGGTTTGTGTGTTTGATATGTGAACAGGTTTTGGTTTGTTTTTAAATACAAAATGATATTCCTCTCATGTATATTTTGGTTAAAATATCAACCTTTTTGCTCTTGGGTATTTAGACTGTGTCGTTGCTGGCATTTTCTATATGTCCGTGCCAATATTTGAACAGAACAATGAACTATTAGTAGAGCTACTGTGTACATAATGATGAAAGGTGGGGGATTGATTGCACGTTGCTATGGCAGTAAAGCAATCACTTTGAGAATTGTGCTCTCTCTCTCTCGTATTATGGTAACAATGATGCACGTTAGCTTTTTGTGGAACAGCTTCAAATAGAAGCTTAACAGGAAAGAACTTGGAAAAACGTTATCAAAAGTGGAGAATTATTTTCGGTTTTTTTCCCCTCAAGAATTATCTTTTCAATCCATCCACATCATCATTGTGAAATATAGTAGCTCAGAACCCTTCTTTCTTTTCCAGTTCAGTAAGTACTTGCACCTTTAATTTTTCCCTTTACAAAAAGGGATTATTTTTTCAGCTTTCACAAAACCAAAGATGTGAAAAGATATTTTCTTCCTTGAAAGATAATCTTTCACGTGCTTTGTTCAATACAAATTTTAGGAAATGCCAACATTCTTAGTCACAAGGTGAGTTTTTTTTTTCTTCCAGATGTGTCCACCATATCCTAAAAAACGCATTATTCAAAACCCTATTTTAATCCCAGGGGATAAATCTGCTTTCTTATTCATGTTTGTTGCTAGGATGCTATTTAAAGGGTACATTACCATTATGGAATCTATTGGTTTACGTGATCTAAGTCCTATTGTAATCTTTTTGGCCATCAGCATGACCTCTTAACCCTTTGTGGTTTATATACCAGACTTTGATGTTGAAAATGTCATAAGTATTCCTTAACTTACTGCTGAGATCCAATCTTACCTCTTTACAGCATGGATGAAGTGGAACAAAGTGATATTACTTTATGTACCTTAGCACAACTTTGAAAAATTTTACTTGCTTGCTTAACTAGAGGAGTTTTTAGGGGGGTCGGGAGAGAATGGATAAGTAAAATATCCATATAATTTAGTTTTCCATCATTCTCATTGTGGTAATAAAAGTGTGTGAGCAGATTTTGAGCCTGGCTGAGTGCATTTAAAGATGATTTTGTAAGGCTTCCTTAGAATGTTCCACAATGTGTCTTAGAGGACACACATGGGTTGCACTGAAGAAATTACATGGGTAAACAGGTTTGGATAAAATAAGAATCAAAGTAACCGTCACCTAAACTTGAGCTGAAACTGAACTGGCTGATTTTTAGAATTTCAAAAACATTTTAGTTAACTTTTATTTCCATTATTTTTCATTTTACTATAAATTTCTGCTTTCAGGTATCAGCTGTGACTGGAAACAGCAGGGCCAACATAATGTGAGAGGCTGTTCTGGTGGTATTTCCACTTCAGTCAGAAGAAGGAAGACCTAAAAATCTCATGAGAAGACCTATTGTTATTCCAGGCAAGCTTTGTAGGAAATCAAGAAACATGAATAAGCAACCAAAAAATTGAGGTATTTATATGAATGGAAACTTCAGGTCTTCAGCACTAATCACCTGGCAAACAACATTAAGCTGTCAGACACTTTTTTTGTTTCTTACTGTATGATTTCAGAATCAAGAGACACATGTAAAAGTTTTTGGTAAATCCTTTGAGATTCTGCAGATCAGAAATCTAACATTATATTTAAAAGAAAATGGGATTTACAAATCAAGTGCTGAGTTTTCAGGACAAGGTTGCAGGCTTTGTCACTCCATAACATTCATGTAGTGCTTTAAGCTCTCAACACTATTGTGAGGTAAGTAAGGTGCAATGGTCCGGATGTGCAAGGGATTTAGGCACCTAAAGATGTGGATAGGTTTAGTTGCTTTTGTAAATCCCACTAGATGCCTAACTCACATTGAAAGTCAGAAAATCCTACTAGGTTCCTACCTGTATCTTTAGGCACTTAAAATCCTTTTGAAAATCTGGCCCACAATGTATAGGTCTAACTTCACTCCACACTGAAATTCAGCCACCTTTAGGGTGGACACTGCAACTCCTTAACAACGCACAGCAACAGTATGAAATAATTAGGATACGACAGTAAGAAGAATATTGTTTACATTTGAAATTGCAAAGGAAATATAGGTAGGCGGATTAGAATTTGGCGAGGATGTGTTAGATACCACCAATCTCTATGTTATGAATAGTTCCTTGAGATGTTTAATGATCCCAGCTGGGCAGACCTCTGGTTTTACCTCTCATGTGAAAGACAGCACCTCCAGTAGCACAGTGTCCTCTAACACTGTGACACTGTGCTGGTGCACTGACTCTGCATTGATTCAAAAGAAGAATGCCCCCTACTCTGACTCATTAACACCACTTCCTGCAGCAACTAAGTGTTTCGTGGAGATCTCCATGCTTTAGATTACAAGAGCTGATGAAATAATAGTGCTAGGTTTTGTGCATGCAAAACTCTTAGTTAAATGAAGGAACCACTTGCCTGTCATCTTGACTGGGGGTAAATTACTGCACTGCAATATTACTAATAATGAAAGGGAGATTATTGGATCTACTCAGGCTTTTTATTCCTGATTCTTCTATTGTAACCTGGACAAGAATATCCTGTTGTGGATAAAAGGACAGAGAAGCTAGCCTGAAAAAAGAAAATGTGTGAGAGTTGAAGTGAGAGAGAATTTTCCAAACAGGGTGCTTATGTCAATTGTGTGTCTGACTACAGTGTGCAGAACCAGTGGTAGTTGAATATTGCCGCCTTTGCCTTCTGGCTTAGAAGCAACATAGAATCCTGTTTAATGTGCCTTATGTTCTGTGAAAGAGGATTGTACCCTGCACACTCAGAGGGAAGGCCTCAATAACCTAGAACAGGGGTTCTCAATCTTTTTCCTTCTGAGGCCCCCGCCAACATGCTATAAAAACTCCATGGCTCACAACTACCATTTTTCTGAATGTAAGAGCTAGGGCCAGCATTCGGGGGAATCCGGCAGGGCAGTTGCCCGGGGCTCCATGCCACAGGGGACTCTGCGAAGCTAAGTTTCTCAGGCTTCAACTTCAGCCCCGGATGGTGGGCCTTGGGTCACTGGACTTCAGCTCCTTGTGGTGGGGCTTTGGCTTTCTGCCTTGGTCCCAACAAGTCTAATGCCAACCCTGGTTGATGGACCCCCTGAAACCTGCTTGCAGCCCCACAGGGGGCCCCAGACTCCTGGTTGAGAACCACCGACCTAGAACATCTTTTACTTTTTTTAGCTTTTGTGAAGTAGACTTTGAAATTAGCACCTAAATTAACTGAGGTAAATGGAGAAGAGTTGCTGCTTGTTTGGCTGGAGACACTTTTCCTGCAAAGCTGGATAAGTGCAAATGCACAGTTTATGAACTGAATGATAAATACAGAGGGCTGTTACATCAGTGGAGAGGGCTAGAAAGTAGCAGCACCATCTACTGACTAAATCACGTTATTACCAGACTAACTCACAAACATAACTAGAGTCGCATTGTAATCCTTCATGTTCTAACCATGTGAATGTAATTACAAGACCTCCCTGGTTTATTAGCCAACTAATTAAAGATTTAGTTATGGTTTCTTATTGTTTAAAAAAAAGCTGCTGCCTCGCCTTTTGATTCAGTGCAGATTTATATCCCGACCTTGCCAATTCCCTATCAGCTCAGTTGACTATGAGGACTTTTAAATATCTGATCATGAATGTTAATCCTAGCCTCAGGGTCAGCCCTTTTGCTCTGAATCTTTATTTGGGGTATGGAATGATGGAGAAACATAATTTTCTTATAAAAAGTAGGGGCTTGTGTAGTAGTGATGTGAAAACATAATTTGGTAGAGAGGGTGATTCTGCATGCACAGTTAAAAGTTGGAGGTCCAAAGCACATAGTCCGTAATTAGGTAAAACTGTAATTTATTTTAATGGAAGTGTTGCCTCACAAAGGGTCTGAAGAATTTTGTCCCTAATTTTTTGGTGGAACTGTATCCTTTCTAAACCTGGGCTGGTCAGTCTATCAAACTCAATTTTTGAGACTATCGTTGTTTCCTAGTTTGGGGTACGTCAGAACCACTCAGAAGAATCTTTATTTCAAAATGTTAGTGCACAGCCTTCAGTTCTCAGACCAAAGCAGGAATGACAGAGGAGCAGAAAAGTTGAGGATGGGGGGGAGGGCTATGTGATAAAGATGTGCTGAATTCTTTAAAACCTCAATGTTCTCTTTCCTTGTGATTCCATGCAGGTTAGGAGGAGAACTAAAATATGTCTATCCAAGAAAATGTAAGAACATTAGTGTCTTCAAATATCATAGCTCTGATTATTAGGTGAACTTCAACCCAGCTTCCAACATTGTAGGGGCAAAATTGTGGGAGCATTTATTTGTTTGCAGCTTTACCCATTTAGATGTTTAGTTACCTGATTTGTGGGTACAGTCAAGTATGGAACCATCTAAATGGATACAATGCCACGTAAAAATAATTGAAATAATTGGTAATGATTTCCAGTTACAGGCCATTTTTGAAAACATAGATCTATTTATATAGATAGCAGAGTCTTCTGCACTGGGTTCCAAGGGGTCACGTTATGTTAATTGCTTATTTAAATAGCGAGGCGGAGCCTGCCAAGACTAGGAGTTCTATCATGTGATTCTTCAGCTTGAAGTGAGCTGCCTCTTCTGGAGCATTGACTGTTAGAACCTGTTGTCTCAATGAGCCATGCCTTTCTGTACATATATGAGGGCAGCAGAAATAGGCTTCCTTTTATGCATGTTGTATGAAGTCTCCTGACTTCTAAAAGTTGCCTCAGATGGGGAATATTTCAGAATCTTTTATATACACTAGGGTAGATTCTCTGCTGGTGTAAATTGATATAACTTCATTGAGCTGTGGATTTGTGTCAGCTGAGGATCGAGTCCATTGGGTATTAATTTGAAAAAGGAAAAAAATAAATATGTTGAGAAACCAGGTCTAACCTATATCTGTTTGTTCAGATAACTGGTAAAGATCTGATGACTGGACAGAGAGGAAATATTACAACAGATACACATCAGAAACATACTCAGCTATCTAAGCTGCGTTCTGTGCTAGAAAACGAAAATATGCCAATCTTCTCGCCATAATTGTCTCTTTATTTAACCTGCCGTAGTCAAATGCATTTCAGTGATGGTGCCAATTGCTTAAAAGCTGCTGTTTTCATGCATCATTAATATTTCCTAACCCAGTTCCTGAATTCCCACTGACAATCCTGTTAAAGCAGTCTTACTGACTGCTTAGTAAATTCATCCTGGGCCTGAATGGCCAATGTAGAATTTCTGAATTTCATTACTGGCTGGGGAGCAACCTTAATTATCCCTGAAGAAACCTTAATGACTGGGATTACCTTGAGGGGAAAAAAAAGAGAAATTGTTTTATGTCCAGAAACCACTTAGAAGCTACAGGCACTAGCACTCATTGCTCATAACGTTCCCAGTGTGACAGCTGCCAACAAATACAGCTATGCCAGATCAAGAATACCTGTTATGCCCTTCTACAAAGAGATGAAACACAGATTACATGCATTTGGTCTGCACATTTATTAAGGGCCAGATTCTGATACCTTCACACAAACTGAGTACTATCTTACTCTGCAGAAAGTCCCATTTTTTTCAGCAACAATGAGTCCTGTGGCACCTTAAAGACTAACAGATATATTGGAGCATAAGCTGACGAAGTGAGTATTCACCCATGAAAGCTCATGCTCCAATACATCTGTTAGTCTTTAAGGCGCCACAGGACTCGTTGTTGCTTTTTACCGATCCAGACTAACATGGCTCCCCTCTGATTTTTTTTTCAGTGACTCTACTAGTCGAGTAAGGTTCCACTCGGCTTCAGTAAAGGTATCAGAATGTTGCTCTAATGCTGGATGAAACTCGGGGAATTTGAAGCCCTTCATGTTGTTCATTTTGTGTGTGGTTGCAGCACTTGAGTTTTGCTTTTTGTTTCATAAAAGAGATGGGCCCGAAACAAAACCCTGCCTCAGAACAACACTGGATTTTGTAGACCTTTGTGATCTAGAGCTGAACTTTGTCTCTATTGTCAGTTATTGGCAAACCCCCAAAACATAAGTAGAACTCAGTTGAAACCATCAAATTTGTTTAGTTTCTGGGTTCCATATGCTTTGCACTCAAATCCCTAAACTGACTCAAACTTCTCTTAGGTTTTACCCAGTCACTGCAGAAAATTTTGAGAGCCTTGACAAACCTTTCACCAGACTTTCATCCAGTTTCAGGTATGAAGCTAAATTGTTGCTTAGTTTTGTCTTTGGTTGTTTTTGATATGATTATGCAAGCTGCCATTATTACTTTGTGAGTGGAATACTTTTGCTAGCCTGGTTGTTGAGAGAGACAATCTGCTAAACTAATAGAAAAATTATGTTAAAGAATTAACTAAAAGCAGATTAGGAAGTTTGGCCTGGTAAGCTGCCCGCATCACTAAATAAAGAAGAAAACAGATACATAGAATAAATGTAGTTTAATATTTGCCTCTTCGTTACCCATCCAATAAGTAAACTTATATATGTATTTACCATTAAAAGTGTTTTTCTGCATACTTATTCTGACCTACAGTGGATAAGTTAGGGTTAGGCCTTTCGTAAGACTCATCAGGTACTCAAATAGTATTGTGATGAAGGCTATATAAGTACTTGGATAGATAGTGTGAGGAAATAACTTTCCCTCAGGAACAATTGCTGCAGAATGGCTAGCATAGCAATATTTCTGCTGAGAATAACTGCTCCAGAAAGTGATGTAAGCAACACACTGGGAGATGTTGGTCCTCTCAGGTGGCTATATTGCAACTATTAATTTGTGTACATGGTACTTGTAAGCTACAGTGATGGGATCGTGAGAAATGCACACATTAGAGAAAGAGAGGGAACTAGAATTAGTTAGAAAGAGCTAATCCATACATTCTGTTCCTCTCTGGTTTGCGTGACACCTGAATTAGCAGATGCTTGAGCAAATATTCCCAACAGCTGAAAGCCATTCATTCCATAGGAAAGCTGCTAGCCCCAAGAAATAACATTGCCTATGTTATTGCATGAATGGTTAGACATAATGTCAATACAACAATAAAGATATTTTGTGGCATCACAGAAGTTTGTCCCTCACGCTAATTGAGTGAACATGTTGTAGAGATATATATGGAGCCTTTGACAGCAGAGGCAGCTTATCATTTTACAATGCACTAACTTCCCTGCTGTCAGAAACTAATTAGATCAGCCCATAGCAGATTCCAAAACTCTTTAAGTTTATCAAATGTGCCATGCTCTGGCAAATAAACAAGTAAATATTTCACTAAAATTCCATGATATGCATTTTTCTGTATTCCTGTCCTAACAATGGGCCAAATTCTGGAGTCCTTAGTCTGGTAGGAGATTTACCTGCAAAAAGACTAAAGAATTTGGCCCCACGATACTTGTCTCCTTTAAAACTAATTTCTTTCTGCCTGATTAATTCAGTGGTGTTGCAATCCAGTGTCTGACCAGGCTTGACTCACATCAGCATGTGCCAGTATGCCATAACAATGTTTTGCTCCATGGTGCTGACGCAGGGAGTACAACTCAGAACTAACTCTAGGAATTATCTTCTACCCCCAACCAAGTCTCCTCTCTTGAACAATACCAGCTGTTTTATTTTTCCAGCTCAAGCCCTGTGCTCCATGGGCCTGAGCCTACTTCTCTTGAAATCTGTGGTAGACAAGGCCCCCTTATATCATAGCATTTGGACAGTGGAATCACTTTAAAAGGAAGCAGCATGTGTCTTTGTTCCCAAATAACTTGAGATAATTTGCATTAATGGGGAAACAAAGCCAAAAGCAAATGAAGATGACAGGGGATTTGACAAAACATGACATACTGGGACAAATCCTCATTCCTAGTAAAGTAGCTTGTCATTATTTTTCATAAACAAAATACATTGGCACTCTACAGCACAGGTCAGTAATTATCATGGTGCTATGTCTGTTTGAAATATATAGGAATACTGCAGCTACTCTTGCCTTTTTCTTGTTTGTGATATTTGGCTAATAATTAAAATCTTCAGAACCAAGAGCCTAGTTTCTATTCAATGCACCTATGTATAAAGCACTTGTCACTTACAATAGTGTACTGTGAACAAAAATTGGAAATCGATACATTGCAGCATTACACAACATTACAGCTTATATTATTCTATTGGTCTGAGTCTTATTTTCACTCAAATAGTCTATTTTCCATCCAGGCTTTTTATTTTTTAAACAGTTCCCCATATTTATTTTGCAAGAGCATTTTCTTGTAACAATCAATTCTTAAAATAATGTCAGGTGTTTATAGTTGCCAAAGAGCAAACATTTACATGATTCTCCATGTAAAGCAAAGCATTTCAAAGATGTAAAATTTGTCAGCTGAAAGCCACAACAGTACTGCAGCCTTTCTTGAGGCTGATACCATCCAGAGTCTTTTCACATAGAGTGATGCTTGAGGGAGAACGATGATGATGCCAAAGAACAAATTGACTCCCACTGGAGTCATTGGGAAAACTCATTGATTCCAACAGGAGCAGAACTGGACTGTGGAATCCTAATCTAAAACTTGAGCTACACCCAGAAGTTTGGATAACCTATTCTCAATTATTTCTTTCTGAATCTCCTAGTTCTGGTTGAGATCCGAAATGCTAAGATGCTGTGCTGGGAAAGAAGCTGATCTTGCAGGTGTTCTGGCCCTGAAATTGTCCAGCTAATTCTTCAGATAACCAGTTCAGATGAGCATCCAAACTTCTGGGTGCTTTTCTCCTTGGTGTATGTCATTCCATCTCTTAGTTCTCTCTTCATCATGTTATCTGACTGAGTTATGGCTTGATTCTTCAGTACTTGCTTATATGAATAATTCCAGGGAGCCAAATGTCACTCTTTACTGCCACCTCCCTCAGAGCACTGAAATGTTACACACAGTAGAACCACTACTATTCCATTGCACAGGTTTCTGGGCAGTGAGAAGCCATTGCAAGGGAACTCTCCAGTGGCTCATTGTTTGACAGCCAAAGTCAGATTAAGGCAAAGGATGCAAAACAAAGCTTGGAAACATTACCTAAGTATATGCAGGGATGTGTATGGGACTCTGCAGGACAGCCTGAGAAAATGACTGCACCACACCTTTAAGCAGGGGAGTGGGGCTGTTGCCAGGCAGAGCAGCAGGCACCTTCCCTCTCCTTGAGATGGTAAAATACCAGGATTTGCTGAGGACCTGCTCTGGGTGTTGTGCTAGCCGCTCCTTTCTAGTGGGGCTGGGAAGGAATTTTTCCCTCACCACCAGATTGGCCAAGGTGGAATGGGGATTTTTTTTGCCTTCCCCACAGTGGGTTCAGGGAGGGCTTTGTTATGGTGAGTAGGGAAGGGAGTTAGGCTATGGTGTCACAACTCATTATATAAGTGTGGGGGTGGATGTCCAGCACAGGTACTCCATAGGAAAGGGCTACAGTGACCAGATAAATGGCTTGGTAAAGGTCTTAAAAAGGAAGTGTTGGTTAACGGAGTGGAATGAGGCAGGGAGGGGTCGGGGCTCCTATGACTAGTATGGCTGGGGGCCAACTTTGCCTTTCTTATAGTCCCCACATCCTCATTTGGGAGGATGGTAATGTCCTGGCTGGAGATCAGGATGGAAAAAGGGTGGAGCTGGTGGAAGCCCCTCAAGTAGTTAATGAATGATCATGGTATTACCTGCCCTGTCCATTTTTATCTGCCAGGTAGTCCCAGACATCTAATAATAAAGCTGAGGCCTGATTAAAACCATATCAGGTGTCTCCTGTCCTTCTTTCTTTTGGTATAGCCAGACAATCTGTTAACTGCCCCAGTCAACCCAAGGAGGGATAGGACCATGGCAGGGGGGCAGAGCCACGTGGGTGCTTAGGGTGCTGGAGTACCATAATTTAGCTTAGCTAGTAGTATGAGGGCTTAGTAGAGAGTGGAAGCATTGTCTGTGCATGCACCCATTATATATTTGCAAGCCTAAATCTCAGGTGCAGCTCTTGGGCTATAATGATGACAGAGGAATGTCTGTATAGCCACTTTGTGCCAAGCTGTTGCGTTGGACGGATGGGGAGGATTCCTTCCCTCCCTAATTCTTTTGGGATGTCCAAATATTGTCTATTTACTCAGACATTGTATGGGTAAAGATCAAATTAGAAAAAGGTAGGGATGCTCCACTCGCCACAGGAGGAGGGAGGGAGAATGAGCCAGCCCCACCGGCGCCAGACCACAATGGGGAGAGGAAGCTCCTCCAGCCACAGGGCAGGGAGCATGGAGAGACCACTTCTCTGGCCTCAGGAGGCACAGAAAGTGCCCCTCCAAAAGCCCACCACATTTTTATTCCTGTGCATGCCCCCATTTGAATTCCCATTTCTTCTCTTTAAGGTGTGTGTATGTGTGATTAACAAAACTGCTTCCTTCCTCATAAATTGGCCGCCACAGAAAATAAACGAATTACTATATTGTGAAGGCAGTAGCATTGTTATTCTGTATAAATGAAGGGAAGTTGAGAAAATGGGTTATGAGAGAGACAACATTGATCTAAAGCACAGATACCTCTTAGCCAATGGCAGTCCTGATACTGGGCTACCTGGGGCAGTGTTCAACTCAGAGGCATACAAGTAAAAATGTTTTCCTTCATCTCCATTCTGTGTGTGATTCACAGATGTTAACATAATGTAACACCTCTTCCAGATGAAGAGTCCAACGCAGTAGCTGCTCCAGTGCTCTAGTCTGTGTTAAAACATCTATGCACATTCCAGAAGGGGACTGCAAAACAGAAGCAGCAAGTGTGCTTTGAGAAGCCCCACACCCCAGCATAAGACAGAGCTCTGTGGGCCCAATCCATGGGTATGTACACGTGCATGTGCTTGCACAGCCTGTATTTTCAAAAATGACTAGTGATTTTGGTTGCCTCTGTTTTTGAATGCTCAATCTGAGACACGAGGGTCCTGATTTTCAAAAGTGCTGAGAATCTACCCTCTGAAAATCAGGGTTCTTTAAGGTATCTTGGGGTAGGCACCCAAAGTTTCTTTTTAAAAAATATATCTGTGGATTTGTATACCTATACACGTGTGCGCACACCATTTTGCATAGTCATATTTGTGTGTGTAATTGATCAAGAATTTTCAATTCAAAAAGTGTCCACTAAGGTATATACTAATACATTTCTATTTCTGTAGCAGCCTTTTTTTGTGTACAGAATAATTAATTTTATACACTAATATTTGCTTGTCAAAAACTTGAATAGTTAATATATCCATTTGTCATTGATTTTAGTTGTTTTTCCTGCCCCATTTTCATATGATAGTTTGTTGATTTTTCAATGGCAAATTATAATAATCAATTTTTGAAAAGTGTGTTCAGGTGCTCAGATGAAGTGCAAAGTGTGATATTATGAGGATGACATAAGAAATCATGAATATAAATAGAACAAACTCAGTGAGGTGAAAATATAACACAAAATATAAACCTGCAAGAAGATATTAATTTAACAGATGGGGGAAGGATGACTGGAATTGCAGTCTGCATCTGCATCCTTTTACATCAGTGACAAACATGCAATTGACTTCAATGGTGCAGAATTGAGCCCTTAGTTAATGGTAAATAGTTATAACATCTAGATTTATTTTAAAGTGTGCTGGCCAGACATTTCCATAATGTTTCATGAAAGTGGTTAATTTCAACTCATAATATATAATCAAATGTAATAATAGTTTGCACTTATATAGCAGCTTAAATTTTCAGATATAAACTAATTATTACTTACAATAGCCCTTTATAGTGGATAATGTATTACACTGCTTTACTTTTAAAGTAATCAAGGCACAGAGAGGCTTAAATGAGTTCAAACTGAGTTATTGACCGTCTAACATTGCACCCATGGATACAATTTTCAAAAGCACCTAAGTGACTGAGGCATTTAGGCTTCTAAGTTCCTAAGACTCAGTGAAAGTCAGTGGGATTTAAGAGTGAGATTTCATGCATGTTTTCAAGAAATTTCATTTTCTGTTTCTGATAACACTATTGTGGCTGGGTTTTTGACACTCCAGGGGAATGTTTGCAAAAAAATGTAAGGAAACAACACAATAGAAGATGTTCATTGAATTGTCTTTTTAAGTGAGGTAAACATTTCTCTTCATATTCTGTTTTGGAGAAAAAAAATCCTCTACACTTCAATAGTTTGTTTTAAACAAAACCTAAATTGTGTCAAACTTCTTGATGGTGTCCTTTTAACTACACACATGGACTCTTTTATGAAACCTGTATATAATTAAAAAAAAATGTACAGGAATAGAAAAAAAATCTTTAGTATAAATATGCGGCCTATATGTGAGTCTTGTATTATATAATTTTTTAAATGCAGTGGATATGCTCCCATAACCAGGATAGGGGGCAGAAAACTTGGAGTTTCTGCTTATTGCTTTCTTAACTTCTGTGCTTATTAGTACAAATAAACTATTAAAGATTTTTTAATTAAAATAAAGAACAGAAGTATGAACTTGCAAACACACAATAGCACAGAGTACCTAATATAAGCCACATCTATTGCTTTGGGTTTTATTTGCAGTTGTAATTGACTTTCAATGTCCTGGTCCATCCATTCAGTGCCTTTAGCACCAATATGCCTTCTAAGCCAGAAGTGTCAAGGTGGGGCTTAAGCTGTCTCAGAATCCTTGTTGATTGTTTGTTATTGTACTTTCACAGCAGCCGTGAATGTAGGAAGTGAGCAAACCTTCCCTGCGGTGCCTAAGCTATCTGGTATGGCGTGCAACCTTCTCTCCCGAGCTTGTATGTGTTTGCTTTTGTTTTTATTGATTATAGTATGACGTCAGCGCAAGGAGGTCAAGATACTGTATAGAGCTGGCCAACCCCTCCCCCCCTATTTTACTGAAATTTTGAAATTATTTTCAAGTGTTTGAAATTGACCCATTTTATGTTTTTAGAAATTTCTGAATTTTTTCAAAAATTGTATTGAAAACATTCTCGTAAGCATTATGGAAATGGATATCCAACATCGGAGACTTACCAAAAACATGTTATTTAAGAAAACAAAAAATCTTGATAACAATTTTGATAATATTTTAACAATTGTGTTCTGTCTACAGAAAGCTGTTGCTCAGCACAACTGAGAGCAGCAACTTCCGTTATATTTTAATATCCCTTTTATATTTTTATCAGATTGCTCATTAAAGTTTGTTAGATGTTTAGAAACTGCTTTTTTAAAATCTGTCTCCACCTGCACTCACTGTACTAACAGGCAGTGCAGGTGTTTTTGGTAATTATTGTTCTGTGTTCTAAAGAGAGACAGGTAGGCAAGATAATGCAACATTTATTCTTTTTTCCTTCCTCTACCTCTACTGTCCTCTCTCATGAAGAATTTTCTACTTCTCTAAATTACTATATCCATCCCCTATTGGGGCATTATTTATTGTAAGATCCCTTTTGTCACATTTGTTTGTTATAGCAAAATAAAACATGAATATCATAACTTGCTTACATATGCAAAATTCTAAAGTCGATATCATTTAACAACTTTTTAAAAAAAAAAAAAATTCTTAACTTGCTTCACAATTTAGTTGTTTTCCTCTGGGTTTGGGAGGGTTTTTCTTTCGTGTTTTCCAGATCGTGGAATGCTTGACTTTGTAACTTTAATTTTCTTTTAATTTAGGCTTTTTGATTTTTGTTTAATGTAATATGCATGAAGACTGCACTGGAACAGGCTTGTTCTGTAGATAGCCACTGCACTGTAGTTAACACTTCAATACTGATTAATTTAGGCTTTCAGTAAGATAGACTCAGATTAAGGCTAAGCAACCTCAGAATCTACAGTACAAGCTGATCGTCACTGTAGTCTTAAATAATTCCCATCATGTGCAGTACTGCAAATAATATGCCTCTGTAATGTTTTTAGTAACTACAAAATACTATACCCTGAGGCAATTTACTGGCTGTTTGTATTTGTGGTTTACTGATGTATTTGATTATATTGCAGTTTGGCACAAAGGCAAGATAAAGGACCTACTACTTACACAAGCTTAGGGATGCCTAATTCCTTTAGCTCAGGTGGTAGAAAGTTTTCTTATTTTGGAGCTTCTAGTTTTGGCTCTGGACATATGTGAGAAATACCTATTACTGTTGGGTGTAACACATCAGTTTGTTACATTAGGGCGTTGGTGTGCTGAGGAACCCAGCTAATTACTATTTTATGTATTGAAACTTTACGATCGCTTACCCTTTAACATTTTGGCCTAGTGAGTGTATTTGCAGATGCTATTTTTATTAATTGGTGTCTAATCCTTTTAAAATTTTACTAAATTCTTTGTGTCAATAACATCTTGTGTATGGTACACCTGAAGTCCACCTCTTGTACAACTTTCAGCCCAATTGTGTGCAATTTACAATTGTGCAACACTTTCTCTCCATTACACCCAGAAATAGGGTTTTCTCTTGTACAGCAGGATGTATGGTTGAGGGAACACAAGACAAAGGTTAGAACTAACACAACAAGCAACAAATTGTAATTTATTTATAAAAAGCACCAGGGGCATCAGTTAAGCTAGTTCCTTATGCTTTAAAAATCATAATCCAAGTAGAACTTTCCTTTCCTGCATTTCAGGGGCCAAGGTCACATTTTCATTAGGATGAAGTGTTCTTGAATAATTTCTCAAATAGGTTAGACTCTAATTGGGATTGCTTTCACATCAAGCCTAACCAGTGTCTTTTCCCCCCTCCATTGTATTATGTAAAGGTGTTTATTATGATAAGTTATAGGAAATTCTTCTTTTCTGCTTATGTTTGAATGCTCAATTTTGTTTCTTTCAGCCAGGACACTGATAAAGTATTGGCAATTGTTCTAAATCACATGGGTTTTTGGAGACTGTCCTTTTGCGGCATCAGCCCCATAGAAACGTAACTACTTTCTACACCTTTACTTCTCAGTTTTACAAAAAGGGATGTTTTTTCTCATCTTTGGAAACAATCCATAGTGTCCTTTTTCTCCATAGCTCAAGAATATGCAGCTGTAGAGGATGTGAAGGCAGAAGTAGTGCCAAGAAGCATTAGTCTATTTTTAGGTAGTTCTTACAGCAAAAGATGAAATACCTGATCTTCAGTTACTACAGGCTGATACACAGCTTTGTTAATTAAAGGGCTGTTAGGTGTGCAGTTACATTAGGGGATCAGAAAAGGCGATTTTCTTTGGCCATTTTTGAATCCACTCAAGCCTAAATCCGCCAGAAACTATTAGGCAGTGTAAAAGATTTTACTCTCTCTCTGATACTAGTAAATAGACTCAAAGTAATGAAATATTGATAAATAGGACCCCCAAGGTCTGTTAGAAACAAACAACAAAAATACATTGCTGAATTCTCTTAATTGGAGAGCAGAGAGATCTTTGCAGGCCTCACACGTCCTGTGTACTTCATGAGTTTGAGAAGCAATGCTGAATTGGTTTTAACCCTAGCACATGCTCTTTCAGTATATTGAAAACAAATTATGTCCTTTTTGTGATGTTTTAGAAGTGCTGCAAAATATTATACCATCTCTACAGATAAGGAAAAGGCATAACAGAGTGACTGAAACAAGCCATTAGGGCTGTTTCTTTTTTTAACCAATGATATCTCTTGACATTAATAATTGCAGTCATAAAAGCAGTTTTAGCTTATCTTTTGCTTCCACTTCCATCTGCCAGCACCCTGCTGTTAAGTTTCATGTGGAAAAGCAATTTGTACTCACAGCACATCTATTGCTTCATCAGTAAGAGTACACATTAAAGACTAGACTCCTCTCAGAGTTTAGACAATTATACCTGGTGGTGCAAATAGTACAATAAAATCGATGCATAGCCTCCCCGTGCTGTCTTCATTTTGGCCTCAAGACACTAACGATGAAATCCTTCTATGAGACACTTGTGAAATGGAAGAGAACTGTGATTAATTATTGGAATGACCTTAAAACAAAATGCATGAGAGGAAAACATATTCATATTATGTTTTAAATGGTCCATCTCTTTACCAAGTTACTTGAAGCATTTTCACAGCTACTGCAAGGTGGAATGTGATCTCACACATCACAAAGGAACAAAATGAACAACAGGGCTGGGAGCAAGTTGTCTGGCAGACAGGACCATTGACGTTTGGGAGTATTAGTTCAATTTAATCCATGATGGCAATATCACTTTATCCCAGAATAACACTGAAATACATCCCCCCTATATGCTGTACATTGGAAAAATCTATCTAGTATTAAACTTGCATCAGTATTTCACTGTTGAGGATTAATTTTCATTACATGCAATATATTTATGGGACTACTTCATAAATATCACTGGCTACATATTTATCAGTATGTGAGCCAGAGCTACAGTGGAAACTACTGATATAGTAACTCAAGTATACTAGGGTTGAGAACAAATTTAATTATAGATTTTAAAAACTACATTAAAATATTAAAGATGCAAAGTCAGGCCCTCAAAAGATAGGGCATGCCAGAATTAAGGGAGCATGTGCAATCCTAATTCAGCCCCCTTGCAAGTATGCATTGTGATGCAGTCTGTAATTACATGATTGCATACTACTTTTTTCCACAGGACCCTGTCTCATTAGTGTGCAGGATGGACCTGCTCTGAGGATGAATCAGAGTTGTGTTGTGAATGAGGCTCTTGCTTGCAGGGCTGTGGATTTTCTTCACAGACTGAACAGTGTTCGCATGCCAAGAAAAAGAATTTGTAAGGTTATGTGCGGTGCTGTGCAAATAGCTGATTTTTTTGTTTGTTTTTTTTTTGTTTTTTTTTGTTTGGTGGCTGTACTAAAAATTTTGAGTGTGGGAAGTTCAGGACCCAAATATATATTTCTCAACTACAGGAAAAAAAATGTTTCAGGTTGAATAAAACTTTTCATTTGACCCACAACAAAACATCTTGTTTAAGTTTTGTGTGTTTTACCTTCTTAAAAAATAAGAGAAGGAACATTTCAAATGAAAAGTCATTTTGAGTCGAAAAATGTAAATGTTTCCTTTTGAAAATGTTGAAACCAAATATTTCAGCTTTTGAGAAATTTTTTCTTCTTTCTTTGCAAATTCACGCAATGTTTTGGTAGACCAGAACATTGCATTTTTCATCAAAACAAAGTCTTTAAAATTTCACTCATTTCACAATGTGTGGTAGTGCCATGTGGTGACTCCAGACATAACAGTATCTGCACAGATCCTCAGCTCGTGTAAATGGGCATAGCACCATTGATTTAAATACAGCTCTGCCCATTATACCGGCTGAGGATATATGGCCTTTATAATTTTCTTTAATAAAATAAAATAAGTTAGCTTGTAGGTGACACAAGTATGTCTGCTTTGTTGAATGTTCTATAAAATGCATAACATTTGTCCATTCCTTCAAGTGATCACTGCCATTGCTCCTTTCACATCCTTTCCTGCTGCATACAGTGGGCACTTTGAAAAATATCAGCATTAATTGTATTTTAGACTATGGACCTGATTCGTCACTCACTTGTCAGTAAAAATCAGGAATAACTCAGATGAAGTCAATAGAGTTAGAGCAGGGTGTTAAATGGGTGTAAATTAGAGGAAATGCCCTTAGCACTATATTTTTTACACTCAGAAAAGGAAACCCTGCAAGTTCTGTTGTTAGTGTGGGAAGTAAATGTTAATTTACTTGTTTTTAGTGATAGCCATTATACTTTGCCTTACAAATTCATATGGGGTCAAATCCAGAGGTCCTTATTCAATTTTACTTTAGCCAATTCCAATCAGCTGGATGGCAGGATTTGGCACATAGCTAGGTTCCTTCAAGGTATAACTGTTTCCCTTAGAAATATTGCATAATTATTTTGAGACTGTTAATAAAAGGCCAATGTTCATGTATTTGGCAGTGCCTACAAATATTGTTCCCCTCTCCTCTTTCCAAAAAATGTAAAAGATTTTTCAGCCAAAAGTTTACAACTACTAACCTTTGAATGTTTGGTATAATATTTAGCTGTAATTTCACTGTTACAATATCCTTGCATATCTCTAAAGTAATCATGAAATATAAAGACTCTGCTTTAGGTACCTGAATATATAGTTGTCTGCCATCTTCAGAATTTGTCTGTAGGCTTTGACAATGTTCAGCAGAGTCTCTCTCTCTCTCTCTCTCTCTCTCTCATACTGGTTAATACCTACTTAATACACCTCTACCCTGATATAACACGACCCAATATAACCCGAATTCGGATATAATGCGGTAAAGCAGCGCTCCAGGGGAGTGGGGCTGTGCACTCCGGTGGATCAAAGCAAGTTTGACATAACGTGGTTTCACTTATAACACGGTAAGATTTTTTGGCTCCCGAGGACACAGTTATATCGGGGTAGAGGTGTACCTAACTGGTCCATTGCCACTGTCTGCCTCTCCATTTTCTGCACTACCCCTCCTCCCCCTCCACCCCCCCAGTGTTCTTTGACATGTGCGGTGATGAAAATTACCTTGGCAGTCAGCTAGATGATGAACTCAGTTCAGCATCATCTATGTAAGTAAATATTTCATGTACTTATAGTGACATGCTGCAGGCTTCCCAAATTACTTAAATGATCTTAGCCTAAACCAGTGGTTTTCAACCAGTGGTCCACAGGCCCCAAGGGGTGCACAGAGTGTGTCTAAGATTTCCAAAGTGGTCTGCACCTCCATTTGAAAATGTTTAGGGGTCCACAAATGAAAAAAGGTGAAAAACCACTGGCCTAAGCATTCACTCTTTCGAAAGCACTGATTCAAAGATCCAAATAAATATTTCTGTTTGCATGCTTTGTGGATTGTTTTTAAGCTCATGTTTTTGTGGTGCCAAGTGAGGTAAGTGTAGAAGTGAGTATGTAGATGTTTGGTACAGATCATTATATGTATTATTAAACACACATAATTTTTCATACTGGTAAGTGCAATTGTTGATACTCTACTGAACAGGGCAGTCTTACACATGGTTAAATGACTGGTGGTGTAATGATCAATGAATACAATGTTCATTACTTGTGGATAGGTCAATTATTTCTTCATTGCATTGTTAAATTCATGGACCGTTTGTCATTTCTTTTCTGGCTCCAGGAGCATCTTGAAAATAATAGTGGGAGTAGATGCAGGCTCTCAGGAACTTTTAACCATTTTGCAAATTCTCTGACGAGTGAATTAAACGTATTGATTTATTGAAATTAGAAGAACCCCTTATATAGTGGGGACCTGATTCTCCACAGCCTTGCAGTTTGTATAGTTATTTATCCCTCTGCAAAGTGAGTATAAAATACTGTACTACCATATACCCACATGGCACAGATGTAAATGACTACACAGGTGCAAAACAGTGGAGAATTAAGACCTGTGGGCCGGATTTTTACATGTATTTAGACACCTAAGGAGGCAGATAGGCATCTAGAGGGATTTACAAACGGTGCCTTACTCCCATGGGAGATCCCACTAGGTGCATGACCGCACCTTTAACAATCTGGCCCTACATGCCTAGCATAACCCTGGTGTCCAGGATAAATTGCAAAAGGCTTGCATCTCTTTGGCTTCCTTGTTTCATCCTTCTTACTCCGTAACATTTGTGGTAAATTTTGAATGGGTTTAACCTTTTAAAATGGGAATTTCTAACACATTTTTCACATTCTAATTCCCTAAGGGTTATGAACCCAGGGTACCTAGATATTAGCAGTTCACACATTTTTGATCAGTTATTCCTCTAGAAACTTCTGAGCTAATTTCTGATTCTTGTGTTGGAAAAGTCTTATTTGTATTTCTGCTTTCCACAGCATATTTGAGTAATTCTTATTCAGTGGCCTATTTTCTAATGGTTTCCTATGGACACTGATACCTTGCATAAAAATTAGCTAAATTGCAAGGCGACTCAATGTAGGATCATAAATTCTTGCAGTCAGTTCAGCAAAAGAATGTTAAGGAGTTTGCACTCTAGGCTGCAATTTCAAGACTAAGTTTTGTACAGAGCTGTGTACACTAAGTGACCCCTTCTGTGTACCCTGTGATACAATATATATAGCTTTGTCAAGTGCCTCATGTGTCATATGTTTGCAAGAAGATTTTTAAATAATTCACAATCGCCATCCAAAATTGTGGCATTCCATATTCTGCAACCTGATGCAGCGCACAACAGATTTCCATGTTTTTAAATAAGGATTTTTTTAAAGAGTCTTGGTTCTATCTATCTTCCCAAAATTTGCAACATTCCTCTGCTCTTCAAAGGAAGCCTAAGTGTTATTCTCAACAGGGGGAATAGAAGCATACACATTAGACTTGCAACAGGGTTGCAGGTAGTGACATGAGAATATCTGATTTCTTGGTTTGCTGGCTGTACTAAAAAATTGAAAATAATAATTATTATTTGGGTTGACCCAAAATGAATTTTTAAAAAGTTTTCAGTGAACCAGGAAGTAAAAAAACAAAAATCATTTTGGTTGTGTCAGTTTTGAGGGGGTTTAAAAAAAATAAAAGTGAAGTAAATTTTGAAACAAAACATCCAAGTACTTTATTTCAAAAACACTTAACTGAAATACTTGATTTCAGATTTTAAAAAAAATGCAGTCAAAACAATTTGACATGAAGTTGCAAAATATTCAGTTAACCGCTTTCATAAAAAAAAAAGTTTCAGCTAGTAAATGTTGCCCCGCTCTAATTGCAGAATTCTTCTGTCAAGATGTCAGAAATTTTCATAAAGCCATTGAACCCTCGCAGTGGAAGATGTACCTCATTATCTTCACCTGAGATTTATGGAAATTAGGAGTGACTCCCCAAAGAGTAGGGACTAGAGAGTTGAGCCAATGGTATTGAAGGAAAATGCAGAAGGGAAGCCAATTTCATGGAGGAAGCTTAGTCTGAAGTTAATTTTGTGTTTACTGAGTTACTTACAAAGCCAAATCCTGGGAAGAGGGTGGATTTGGACATTAACTCTGGGTCTTTGTGTTCTGTTGAGGATGGGTTAGGGACACAACCCCATCAGAGTGACTCTTGTCCCTTTGATGAACTGCTCCAGTGTTGAGGAAGTCTAAAAGAAAAAGGAAGACACAATTTAGCACACCATAGAGTGGATATTTTTCTGTTGACTTCAGTGGGATCAGAATCTGGCCCAAGTTATAAAAGTCTGATCAAGATTTCAAGCCATACTCTTGTGTAATTTGGCAGTGTTCTCTTCAAAAAGTCTAGTTTAGGACAGAGACTTGACTTGTGAAGTTCAGATCCAGACAACTCTGGAGGTTTTATCAGAAGTTCAGCTTGCAGGAACCATTTCATGCCCATATCCATTAAGTCTGACTGCACCACACCTTACAGGTCATTGTCTGGTGGGGTGGAGATGGGGTGGGGGGAGGAGGAGGGGTATTTTGCTTTGAGAGGCGTAGGGGAGAGGCACAGATGCTGCTGTAAATGCAGAGTGTAGGTACGTCTACACTACGGGACTATTCCGAATTTGCATAAACCGGTTTTGTAAAACAGATTTTAAAAAAAAAATCGTCCACACCACACACAACACATAAATCGTGGTGGTGTGTGGTGGTGTCCGTGGCTAGTCGTCTGAGCGCACTGTGGGTGTGGTAGGGTAGCTATTCCTAGCTAGCCCATAGTTCCCCCCCCCTCCCCCTCCCGGGTGTTGATTTCCAGAGCCAGAGCTGGAAAAAATCAAAATCAAAAATCATCTGGGTAAAGGTTCTGGGTCACAGTCACGTCAACTTCAAGAAAAACAGAGCGCATTTTTTTTTTTTTTTTTTCCCTTGCCCTGGATGGCAGATGCAGATGCCCATTGCATGCAATTTGCGAGTTTGTTTTCTGTGTGTGTGTACTAGATGTTGCAGAGTAGATGACAGCAGCGCTACACAGCAGCATGCTGCTTTTTTGCAGAAGCATGCTTGAGATGAGCAGATGCCAGCCCATCCCACCACCACATTCCACCCATCCAAAAAATGATTGGAAGGGGATGATTTTTGTTGTACCATTTGCTGCTTCCCCCTGCCAGCAGCCAGCCAGCGCCCTGCAAAATTTGAAGCCCCCAAGCCAAGACCTTCCATCGTATTGTACCATTACCTGTTATCATTAAAGTGCCCCCCCATGGCCCAAAGTAAGCCAGCCAAAAAGAAAAATGAGGAAATCCTCCTGACCTCCTTTTTGCCTTCTTCAAATCAAATAATATAAATATCTAAAAGTAGAAGTGTGCTGCAGAACCACAGCGAGTGTGAACCAGAACCAGAGTATGCTCTGTGTCAGAGAGCTCTGTGTCTGTATTAGATGTATGCTATTCTATTTAGGGGGGGCTGTTCTCACAACCCCATTGATTTGATTCCTTTCATCCCCTTGGCTACTTCTTCCCCACTCCCCCACCTTGTGTGATGTGTTAATAATAAAGAATGCAATAATAAAGACACACTGACTAGTGAAAGATGAGAGAAAGAAGCAGCCTCCAGCCAGATAGAGGAGATAGTCAGACAGTGACATTAAGAGTGGAGATTAAGCAGTGTGTCCCATGCCACTAGTCCAGGGGCAACTGAATCTTTCTTCTGACTGGGGGGGCCTGGGGGCTGATGGCTGGCCTTGCTGAGATGGATGGGATGAGGTTTGATGATATTGCACCATCCATCCACCAGAAAAAATTAGGGCCAATAGGCTGATGACAAGGACGGTTACTACCCTTTTGTACCATCATTTGAGAGGCTGATTGAGATGATTTTGATGATTTGATGAGGATGATATGATGTGATGATGAGGATGGATTGCCCAGATTTGGACCGCCCACCCGCCCATGCGGGGGCAGCAGGATGTTGGTGTTGGGGCCGCAGCATCGTCTCAGCTGCAAGCAGCATTAAGATTATAGTGGGCATAAAAAAAGATAAAAATACACCTTTTTTTCCTGGGATTGTGGGGGTGGGTGGGGTGGGGGGGGGGGTGGGGAAGGACCCTGTGTTTGACGGTTTGACCGCTGAAGCTGTGTTTGCTCTGGAGCTTTGGTTGGATAGGGGATACTTTGCAGCAGATAGAACTGTGGATCCTGTCCATGGCCAGTCCATGAGCGCTCCTTTGTTTTCTGAGTCTTGCCTTTTTGCAGTTGGCTGAGTCCCGCTGGTGTCTGCTGTGTCTGCTGTTTTTCGCTGAGATTTCTTTTTTCTCTTGATGAATTTCATCTGATCCTGCGGATCCTTGCCGGGACTGCGATCACATCCGCGATGTCATCCGCGCCAAGCCGCATGAGATTTTCTTTGATTTTTTGCCATATTTTTATTTTGATTTCGATCCGTGCTGGGCTGCACAAATTAAATAAAAAAAAGCGGGCGTCACAAGTTTTTTTACCTTTCTGCTGCTGCGCTCCCAGTTGCCGCCACCAGATCGGTGTGCACTGTGGGATAGCTCGATAGCCGGATATAACCCTCACCCGATACACTCCCCTAATCCTAATACGTTAATACGATACCGCGTTACTAATCTTTCTCTCGTTAGGGAGGAGTATTTTAAAAGAGCCAAAAAAATTATAAGAGGAGCCCTGATCGATGTGAAATTGCTGGCGCTAAAAATTTTTTTCCTAAAATAAAATTTTAACGCCTGAGTCAGCATGGTAATGCTGACTCACCCCCTAGAGACTGGAATGGCAGGGACTTGATAAAGAGTAAGCCTGGTGGGAGAAGGCCCTTTTCCCCAGACTAGGCAGAGCAGCACAAACCCTCCCACCCCTTGGAAGTGCCAAAATACCAGATTTGGTCAGGACCTACTGTGGGCATAATGCTAGCTGCTCCTTTCTAGTCGGGCTGGGAAGGAATTTTTCCCTCATCACCAGATTGACAAGCTGGAGAGGGTATTTTTCACCTTCCCCAAAGGGGGTTCAGGGAGGGCTTTGTTATGATGAGTAGGGAAGTATGTCAAGCTATGATGTCACAACTCATTATGTAATTACGGGGCAGGTGCCCAGGCCAGGTACTCCATAGGGAAGGGATATGTGACTGGAAAATTGCTTGGTAAAGGACTTAAAAAGAAGGTGTTGGTTAAAGGAGTGGAATGGTGGAGGGGAGAGGGAGGGTTCAGGGCAGGAAGCCAACCCCCTTTCTTTTTTAACCTCCTCCCCTTAACCCTCATGTGAAGGGGGGGGGGGATGGTAAGGTCCCAGCAATGGGTTGGCTGCGGGACCAGGATGGAAAAAGGTGAGTCTGGAAGAGTCCCCCAAGTTAGGGTGACCAGATGTCCCCATTTTATAGGGACAGTCCTGATATTTGAGGCTTTGTCTTATACGGGCACCTATTACACCCCCCCCCACCCATCCTGATTTTTCATGCTTACTATCTGGTCACCCTACTCCATGTAGACATTGGAATAATCATGGAGTTACCTGCACTGTCGACTTTTTATCTGCCAGGTAGTCCCAGACAGCTAATAATAAAGTTGTAGCCTGATTAAATCATATCCAGTGTCTCCTGTCCTCCTTCTGGTATAGACAAACAATGAATTCTGAACAGAATCCAAAAATGATATTATAAGCTAAAATTTCTGCCAGTAGTGCAGTTATGTTGAAGACAATAGAGCTATGTGTATGTATACCAGCTGAAGATCTGATCTGATCCATTATATTTTAAAAGCATTACTATGCCCTATAGTGAAATGTTTTCTCTTTGGAATGAGAATATTACAATGGATTAATAATTTCATGTCATTTTTGTTGAAATAATAGTTTACAGATATGTAAATTACTATTAATATATAAATTATACAATTAATAAGCTATAAACTCTGACAGAGATAGTAAACATTCTTCAGTGAACACATTATTCAGTGAATTGTGCCATTATTTGTCAACCGAATTCATAAAGAATAATTCTGTGAAGTCTTTGACTAGCTCTCTTCAAAGAATAATTTATTCAATGAATCATTTCCTCCAGTATTCAAACTGATGTACTTGCTGTCTTAAGGAAAGTAAAAGCGTTAACACTGAATGGAAGAGAAATGGAAAATGAGGCTTTGAAGACTGTAATGAAGGAAATGTTTATGAAACTCACATGGATGTAGTCACTGTATTTTCAAGACTAGTTTGCAGGAACGATATATGCATAAGAGAATTAGGTAAACGATATATACATGTGTACTCTGCCATTTTGTATTGTAACAGTGAGAGCCGAACCACTATTTTGCATCAACATTTTTAACAGAAAACACAATTTCCATAAAATAGACATTTTCCATGGAGATTTTGCAAAAAAATTTAAATTTTTCATTTGGAAAAAAAGAAAGGAAATATTTCATTTTGGATCGGGTCAACCAGAATCAAAACATTTCAGTTTAGTTGAATTGAAATATTTTGTTTCTGATCAGCTCACTGCCAATACCACCTCATGGGAGTTGTAGTCTGAGTACCTCTTGTCCCCATCTTCTTTTATGGGATGGGTTCTTTGGCTTGACTACATGTTCTATGCTGCTCTGTGGTTATGCTAGATTTTAAACTGCTGTGGGGCATCATGGCCACAATGGATCATAGGAGATGTAGTCCAGCCAGAGATCCTGGCCAAAAGAGGCGAATAGGGGTATGACACACCCAAACTACAATTCCCATGAGACACCATGGCGATTTGAGGGGTGGCATAATGAATTAATGTTGAATCAAGCTGAAACAAAATTTTTGATTCCGTTCAACAATCCAAAATTAAATATTTTGACATTTCTGAATCGAAAACGTACTAAACTTTACATTTCATGAAATATTCTGATATTTCAAGTTTTTGTCCCAATTTGGGACTAAAACATATTTCAAATTATTAGAATTTCCTACCTTTAAGAATGGTCCCTGAACATCTGAACCCTGTGCCTGTTGTTTCAGAGAAAGGTGAACAGAAAGTCCCATGATTCACATATAGTTGAGAAATGCCACATGTTTTTGATAGGAAAATCCCCTTGCCCCTGCAGAGATTAGCTGATTTCCTGATGCATTAGTCTTGATTACCTCATTTTAATGTGTACAACAGCAAATGTTTATTGGTCATAAAATTATCCATCCTTTAAAAAAGATTAGCCATAGTATAAACATGTGAATATGCCTGTATACTGTGTTTACTGTAATTACAAGGAAATTACAGGCTTTTTGTATTAAAGCAGGTGGTTGATCGTCAAACAAAAATAATACATTAAAAAATAGAGAGCATAATCAACTGTTTATTTTAACTTGTAGAGCGACAGCATGATATGTATGTAATCAGTATTCCCAAGATATGATGTAACCCAAGGATTTACATAGGGTTGAACTGGATGGAAATAACCAGAAGGGCATGATGGATTTTGTTAAGGTTCTTTTTGATTCACTGACACTGCCCATATTCTAAAATGTCTCTATCACAAATTACTCATGGCATGGCTATCGGCAATGCAAGTTAATTTATCAGTATCAGTTGCTAAGATGGAGCATGCACTTCTAACAAGACATACTGTGCAAACAATTCCATTTGTATTTCGGTTACCTTTTTCTTAAGAAGCTGAAGTATCACTAACCCCTGGGTTACAGTAGTGAATTTGTATGATAGCTACTGTAGAGAATTATAAATATATAAAATGTGTGCATGCTATTCTCCTGGACTGAAGCAAGTATTTCCATAGACATGAGTAGGAGTGCCACATGAGATTAAAGGGCAGAATTGGGACTAAAAGTTATGGAATTACAGGCAATATATTTTGGGAAAATTACTGTATTCTTCTGGTGTCATGAAAGGTGTCAAGCCAAAGGCTGTGTGTCAACAGTTCCCCAAAAATTCAATAATGCCATATTTACACTTTTTTTTATATCACTGAAATGACCTCACTGGGCAATTTATCAGAAAATATCATTTGTGTCCAGGGTTCTAGCCTTTCAAGAAGGAAGATGACTTTATAGACCATCCTAATATCTACAGTGATCTAAACATGGCATTAACTTTATGATTTGCATTTGTTCTTTTCCTGTGTACTACTGATGGAGCACGGAAGACTTTCTCATCACATTTGATATCTGGAAATATGATCGACTGTGGTTGTTTCAAGAGCTTTAATCAAATACACATTTTCCTACATAGCTATCAATACAAATATTTAAATGTACTTTCATAGGCTATTAAACCAGGGAATATTGATTAATCTCATGCAATAATGATTTTATGTTAATTCCCCAAAATGAGTCTCTCCGTTTTTTAATGAATCTATATTATATTACCAGTCAGATCATTTTTACTACCAATTTCAAGTTTGAAATTAAAAACTATTAATTTTGTAATGACTGCTGTATACTTTTTGCTCCTATATTAGCAAATGTAATGACTGAAATGGAAAAGCAAAGGAACTGATTACATTGATGTGTTTGGGTCAGTAATAGTTAAAAAAAATCAGTGCAATTAATTGCTTTAGACAATTGCTCAGTTTTATACAGCAATGTTTTAAATGGATGTCTGTCAATATATAAAGTAGTAATTGGAAAAAAATCTAACCGTACAGAGCATTTGGCAGAAAGGTAAAACAAATGTAAATGGTACTAAAATATTGTAGTGGTGTTGGAAGCATAGCTAAACATTCTGTTTTTTAGTTATTAAAAACTCTGGGCTAGGATGCAACAGCAAATCAGCATAGCTCCAATGACTTCAATGACACCATGTCAATTTACACAAGTTGTGAATCTGTCCTCATTAGTTTCAAAGTGAACAAAAAGGTGATTTGAAGTGCATGTAACACCCTTGTTTTCTGTGAATGAAAAGGATGCTGTCATTGTATAATAGGTGCCATTTTCCTACTTAATGGTTATGTGGCTGCATAGGAACACTTAACATGGGGTTGATGGAACTCATTAGACTACAAGAAACTCCCTTTTGCTGCCTACAAGTCAATTAAGCCTTGAGTGCAAATTACCTTAGGTGTGGTTAGCTGAGTCTTTTTCTCAGGTTACAGCAGAATGTTCCCAGGATATTTTGGGGATGGAAGAGAGCATTTCTGTAGCAAAAGCTAAACCTCATGATAATCATTTATCTAGGTCCCAAGCCAAAAGGAGCAAGAAAAACCTTGGCTCAAAATAATTGCTTCAGCTTCTGCTTCTTCTGCTGAATTTAGCTTATATTAACAAAAATTATCCATTAGCTCTTGCTAACGATCAGGACCATGCAGCCCAGACCACTAAATTGAACCGTACTCTGTATTTAACATCTTTGACAGCGTATAATGTGGACTCAGTTAAAATATTCATTCTAGCAATATTCGCTATGCATATAATGGGGGATACCTCTAGAATCAAAATAACATTTGTTGTGTGTGCTTCCTGTACCAACATGATCAACATCAGGTCATGCCTTTAAGGAAAATCCCATTATATTAATTTTTTCAGTAAGAGACTTATAAAGAGACATACAAATGCTGCTTCATTGTGTATACTTCACAGACTACTGTATACGATCAACATTTTCAGACATAGGTGCCCAAATTTAGGCACTTAATTTTCAACTATACTTACACAGAGCACCTCAGTATTGTGTAAATAAGCAGAATATACACAGATGTGGTTATTTCCAGTATATACTACAGTAAAATGGCTTCCTAGCCACTACAGCATGCAACATTGCTGAATATGCATGATATTAAGTGATTTAATGATTCCATATAATGTTTATGATTCTGATCTCATGTATGCTACTGAAGACAGTGGAGTTACACTAGTGTGAAACCAGCATGATATCAGAATCAGGCCCAGCATGTTTACTGAGCACAGCACAATAGTACAAAAAGATCAGGTGGTGTTTCATTATTTTGAACAGTGTTTTTGCAAAAGGTCACCTAAGCCTTGCAGTTCAGATATCAGGTTGCTCTTTTGCTGGACACTTTGTTCTTGTTACTTCATTCACAGTCATGATTCTTGGGGTATGTCTACACTACAAGACTATTTCGAATCAACTTAAGTCGAATTTGTGGAATCGACCTTACGAAGTCGAATTTGTGTATCCACACTAAGGACACTAATTCGACTTTGTGAGTCCACATTAATGGGGCAAGCGTAGACTTTGGAAGGGGTGCACTGTGGGAAGCTATCCCACAGTCCCCGCACTCCCTGCTGCCCATTGGAATTCTGGGTATAGCCCCCAATGCCTGCTGGGGGGAAAACTGTGTCGAGGGTGGTCCTTGGTAACTGTCAGCATTCAACCGTCACTCCCGCCGGCGGGAAATCAGTTCGCACACTTTTCCTGTTATAAGTGACAGCGCGGATGCCACAGCATTCCACTGCAATCATGGAGCCCGCTGCGATCATCGCTGCACTTATGGCCGTTGTCAACTCCTCGCACCTTATCGTACACCTCTTCAACAGTCAGATGCTGAGAAATCGGGCGAGGAGGCAATGGCAGCGCGGTGAGGACATGAAGTCTCAGACTGGCACAGACCTCTCAGAAAGCACGGTACGCCGCGCGGTGGAGATCATGGTGGCACTGGGTCATGTTCATGCTATGGGACGGCGATTCTGGGCCCGGGAAACAAGCACGGACTGGTGGGACCGCATAGTGCTGCAGGTCTGGGATGAATCACAGTGGCTGCAAAACTTCCGGATGCGTAAGGGCACTTTCCTTGAACTGTGTGACTTGCTGTCCCCTGCCCTGAAGCGCAAGGACACCCGGATGCGAGCAGCCCTGACTGTGCAGAAGCGAGTGGCCATAGCCCTCTGGAAACTTTCAACGCCAGACAGCTACCGGTCAGTAGCGAACCACTTTGGCGTGGGCAAATCTACCGTGGGGGTTGCTGTGATGCAAGTAGCCAACGCAATCATTGAACTCCTGCTCTCGAAGGTAGTGACCCTGGGAAACGTCCAGGTTGTCATAGCTGGCTTCGCCGCGATGGGATTCCCAAACTGCGGTGGGGCTATAGATGGGACTCACATCCCTATCCTGGGACCGGACCACCAGGCCAACCAGTACATTAACCGAAAGGGCTACTTTTCAATGGTGCTGTAAGCACTGGTGGATCATAGGGGACGCTTTACCAACATCAACGTCGGGTGGCCGGGCAAGGTTCATGACGCGCGTGTTCAGGAACTCTGGTCTGTTTAAACACCTCCAGGCAGGTAGTTTCTTCCCGGACCACAAAATAACTGTTGGGGATGTGCAGATGCCTACAGTGATCCTCGGGGACCCAGCCTACCCGCTAATGCCCTGGCTCGTGAAGCCCTATACAGGCGCCTTGGACAGTGAGAAGGAGCTCTTCAACTACCGGCTGAGCAAGTGCAGAATGGTGGTGGAGTGTGCTTTCGGACGTCTCAAGGGGAGATGGCGGAGCTTACTGACTCGCTCGGATCTCAGCGAAAACAATATCCCCATTGTTATTGCAGCTTGCTGTGTGCTCCACAATCTCTGTGAGAGCAAGGGGGAGACCTTTATGGTGGGATGGGAGGTTGAGGCAAATCGCCTGGCTGCTGATTACGCTCAGCCAGACACCCGTGCCATTAGAAGATCCCAGCGGGAAGCGCTGTGCATCCGGGAGGCTTTGAAAGCTAGGTTCCTCAGAGAGCAGGGTAACCTATGACTGTCCAGTTGCTTTACAGAGAAGCTGAACCTGCCCCTGTTTCTTTACCCAGTTACTGTTGACTCTCCTCTGCAGTTTCATACCCCATTCACCCCGTTTTCCCCCTTCCAACACACATGTAAAAATAAAGTTAATGGAGCATTGTTATTTAAAAACCTTTTCTTTAATAATGATTTCGCGTTAAAGGGTTGAAACAGGGACGCGGACTGTGGTGGGTAGGGTGTGCAGTGATGTAGAGACCGCTTCTAGACTCTAGGAATGATAGGCTACTGCTCCTACAGCGGTCTCTGGGGGGAGGACGGTTACAGGTGGGTGTGCAGGAAGGGGTGAGGGGTGTAGGCTTTGGGACGAAGTTTGGGTGCAGCCTCTGGGCTGGGGGTGGGGGCGTAGGAAGGGGTGAGGGGTGTGTGGGAAGGGGGAGGAGGCGTAGGGGGTTGTGTGCTGTGGCTGGGGCTGAGGGTTTGGGGCATTGTAGAGGCTCAGGGCTACGGTAGAAGGGGAGGGTGAGGGCAACCTGCCTTGCCATTTGTGGATGGCAGGCGCTAGGACCCTGGGGCAGCAGACAGCATTTCTGCTGGTAGCCGCTCTACTGTCAGGTAGGGACGCAGTGCAGGGGGGGGGGGAGAGACGACACGCCGGGGTCGGGGTGGAAGGTGGGCGCTGGGACCTGCTCCAGGCAGGGAATTGACGGGGTGGTTGGAGACTCGCGTGGGCCAGGGCCCGATCCAGGCAGGGCCGGGGGAGAGACCCACCTCCAAGTATACCTGGAGCAGGGCACCTGCCGCCTATGAACAGAACATTAAAAACACCTCACAGACTGACCAGGGTGCCTAGTGACTGCACTCAGTGAGTAACCTGCTGTTGATCCTGCCCCCATGTCTGTACCCTGTTCATGGTGAATGTCCTATGCAATTACCAAAGCCCTCTCCCCCCTTCACAGAAAGTCTTCAGCAAACAAACATGACAGAAACAGTAATTAACAGCAAACTACTTTTAATACTCGACAACACAGTACAGGTAAGAACTTTTCAAAATCTAGAGACTGTGAACTTTTGGGTAATTTAGCAGTCCGTTGTGGTTCAGTGACAGTTTTCACGGCCCTTGGTGCCCCTCCTTCTTGTTATTCTGGGTGAGGTGGGTATTGGAGTGTGTGGCGGGGGAGGGCGGTTGCAGACACAGTGCAGGTGGGCTCTGTCCTCCTGCCTGCGGTCCTGCAGAACATCGACAAGGCGCCTGAGCGTGTCCGTTTGCTCCCTCAGTAGTCCAAGCAGCGTTTGAGTCGCCTGCTGGTCCTCCTGCCGCCATCTGTCCTCCCGTTCGCTGTGTGAGCGCTGCTGCTGTGTGAGGTTCTCCTTCCACTGGCTCTGCTGGTCCGCCTCTGCTCTGGAGCAGCCCATAAGTTCAGCAAACATCTCGTCCCGTGTCCTTTTCTTACGCCGCCTAATCTGCGCCAGCCTCTGTGAGGGGCATGGTGGAGCAGGTCGGGAGTGAATTGCTTACAAAGATACATTTTCTCAAAAATGAAACATAGTCTACTCATTGTCTGTGAACCAGACCATGGACGGCACCTATTTCATGCGCACTCACTCAGGGAAAGTTCGATTTCTCTGCATTCGCTTTCATTGCCTGGGGTATTGCACTGCAGACCAGACAAGTGGGGCAGGAAAGCTGAATCCGTGGAGCAGCCAGGCATGGTAAGCCAAAGGCTTTTGGCTGCTTAAAAGTCAATGTCCAGCTCTGTCCTCTTGCTGCAGGCAATCCTGAAAGCATAAACTCTGCCCCTGTTCCACCCCCTCGCGGTTTTCCCTTGGAAAAGATCCCTGTATGCTGCCACTCTGTAGCCTCCAGCACGTGGCTCTAAAGTGATGCTTCTTGTTGTTCTAAGGAGCAGTGAAGCACTACCAATACTAATAGTACACAAATTACTCTACTTACATGCAGGAGTCTGCGCGCGAGATCACCCTGAGGAGGGTGTCACAGAGAGAGAGAGAGCGCATGCTGAATGAAAGCCAGCACAAGCCAGGGCCCTATGCTGCGATGCTCGTCAAGGCACTGGTCCCGGAGTACCAGCTGAGAGCGTGGCATGGAAAAGTGTGCTACCTCGGAGCACCCAATAAGCCAGCTCTCCCCAGGAACTTCCTTCATAGGCTTTTCGACTACCTCCAGGAGAGCTTCCTGGAGATCTCCGCGGAAGATGCCTGTTCCATTCCCCTGTATATAGACCTTCTGTTCGCCTAGTCTATTTTCCTGTTCTTTTAAGAAATAAATGTTAACATGTTTAAAGCACTTACCCACTGATCCTTCTCCTGATTCAGGGTCCGTGGTAACGGCTGCAGAGGGTTGGTAGGGGATCTCAGTGAGGGTGATGAAGAGATCCTGGCTGTTGGGGAAATCAGCGTTGGAAGCGCTGTCGACTGCCTCCCCCTCCTCATCTCCTTCCTCATCTTCCCTATCTGCGAACATCAACGAGGAACTGGCCGTCGACACTATCCCTTCATCAGAATCCACGCACACTGGTGGGGCAGTGGTGGCAGACCCACCGAGAATGGCATGCAGTGCCTCGTAGAAGCGGCATGTCTGGGGCTGGGCTCCGGAGCATCCGTTTGCCGCTTTGATTTTATGGTAGCCTTATCTCAGCTCCTTGACTTTCACGCGGCACTGCATTGCATCCCGGCTGTATCCTCTGTCTGTCATGGCTTTGGAGACCTTCTCGTAGGTCTTCGCATTCCGTTTGTTGGAGCGCAGCTCCGAAAGCACAGACTCATCGCCCCACACACCAATCAGATCCAAGACTTCCCGGTCAGTCCATGCTGGGGACCTCTTTCTATTCTGGGATTGCCTGGACTCCTCTGCCGGAGAGCTCTGCATCGTTGCCGGTGCTGCTGAGCTCGCCCCGATGTCCAACCAGGACATGAGATTCAAAGTGCCCAGACAGGAAAAGGAATTCAAATTTTCCCAGGTCATTTCCTGTGTGGCTGGTCAGAGCATCCAAGCTCGGACTGCTGTCCAGAGCGTCAACAGAGTGGTGCACTGTGGGATAGCTCCCGGAGCTACTAAGTTCGATTTGCATCCACACCTAGCCTAATTTGACATAGCCATGTCGAATTTAGCGCTACTCCCCTCATCGGGGAGGAGTACAGAATTCGAACTAAAGAGCCCTCTATGTCGAATTAAATGGCTTCATGGTGTGGACGGGTGCGCGGTTAATTCGAATTAACGTTGCTAAATTCGAATTAAAGTCCTAGTGTAGACCAGGCCTTGGTAACCAATGGTTATATTCTAGCTATAGCTGTTGCGGTGCTTGTGTTATGCATGTCTTTGTAGTGAAAGTGTGCCACATGCCTGCTTTTCATTTATAGGACATCAACAGGCTGGGCCATGCTCCTGCCACCTGATGACATGCCAAAGCTTGAAAGTGGGTATGCAATATGCTACATGTTTTAGTGCTGTACGTGCCCCATTTTTCAACATGCCACAAAATGCCTCTCACATTTTTGCATTAGCCCTTTATTTTTGTTCTTCCACATGAGATGAGTCTTATACTGTATGAAGAAAACTACACCTATTTTTTCTCATCTCTAAAAAATTATAGCAAACCATTTTTCACATATTGGATCTTATTCATGCTGAGTGGTGTTGCTTATCTTTTGAGATTTTATAGTAGCCATATGTTCTTATAAGTTCTGAACTGGACATGGTTTTGTAATTGGTCTTTTCCTCAGGAATACGTGAAATGAAATCCTTCACAAAAACTTGATTATGTGAATTTCTGAACTATCTACCTCCTGGGCAAGCAGAAATGGGTAACTAGGAGCAGAACAGGATTGATGGATGGAAGGAGGGGAGAGTGGGAAGCAAACTGACACATTTTCAGTGGTAAATGTAAACTCTTGTTAACTGTTCTATGAAATGTGCCTTACGAGGTTGCAGTTTTGCCCTGATGTGCAAATGACAAATACAATGAGAAAAGATTTGCATAGCATATGTGCTACAGGGGGTTTGGAGAGCTTTCCATGTAGCGACAAATATTCTGGTCCATTCTAGACCATTCACTCTATCTGCTCAGCTCTAATTATTAACTGAATTACCCTTTGGAATATTTTGGGCACATGTATCTTCTGGCATCGCCTCCATGTGTTTTCCTACCCCCTTTTTGTCTAATTACCACTTCAAATACAATAGCTTAGCTTGCTTTCTGAATAAGAGATGCAAACCTCCCATTGGTATGAGAGAGAAATAGACCTGTAAATCTCTGAAAGACTTCTAAACCATCAATATTGCCTGTCACCTTTACAGAGTACTTTTGACTTTTACTTATTCCACCTCAAAGATCTTTTAAAACTTGGACCAGAAGTGTGGTGAGTTTTAGGGGGAATATGCCTTGAAGAAGTGCTGCCATGTCTCCTGGCCAAAACAAGCACCATCTCCAACTGCACAATCCCCCAACGTAGTTGGTACAGAGGGATTTTTATAGGCAGTGATGTCCACTTTTCTTCCCACCTTCCAGTGTCCTATCTCCATCGCCTATCTGCATAGCTACAGTAGAACCTCAGAGTTATAAATATCTTGGGACTGGAGGTTGTTAACTCTGAAATGTTCGTAACTCTGAACAAAACGTTAGGGTTGTTCTTTCAAAAGTTCATGACTAAACATTGACTTAATATAACTTTGAAACTTTACTATGCAGAAGAAAAATGCTGCTTTTAACCATCTTAATTTAAATGAAACAAGCACAGAAAAAGTTTTCTTAACTTGTCAAATCTTTTTAAACATTCCCTTTGTTATTTTTAGTAGTTTACATTTAACACTGTATTGTACTGTATTTGCCTTTTTTTTTTTTTTTGTCTCTACTGTCTGTGTACTTTCAGTTCCAAATGAGGTGTGTGGTTGACTGGTCAGTACGTAACTTTTGTATTGGTAACGTTGGTGTTCTATTTTAACACCATTTGGAATGAATGTGAGTTGCACATGGAAAGAAAAATAAACTTTCATATTTTGTTAGTGACCCTCTCCCCAAGAAAGCCTTTGAAACCATTTTCCAATGCTTTAATATTAATTAATAAATAATATCTAGCTCTTAAATAGAGCTTTTCATGAGTAGATCTCAAATCGTTTTACAAAGGTGTAAATATCATTATCCCAATTTTACAGATGGAGAGACGGAGGCTCAGGGAGGTGAAGTGACTTGACTAAGGTCACCCAGCAGGCCACTGGCAGCACCAGGAATTGAACCCATTTCTCACAGTGCAGTGCGCTATCCACTAGGCTACACTCCCGCCTCTGCTATATTTTATCATGTCATGTGAACAACAAAACAAATATTATCCTACTTCACCATGTGTATGCCCAGTTTCAGCTCAATGCAAATTAAAATGGCTGACTTTTATAAACCCTTGAAAAATGGAGTTTATATTGGAAATGCCAGTGGTCACTAAACTATAGCAATGCTGCCGCTGAGTGCCAGGACTGGTTCTAGGCACCAGCAAACCAAGCACATGCTTGGGGCGGCACATTTTCAGGGGCAACATACCGGCCATCCTTTTTATTTTTATTTTTTTGCTTGGGGCGGCAAAAGCCTAGAGCCGGCCCCGGCGGCAGCAGCAGCAGCATGTTGTGCATGGTGGGCACCCTGGGGCCACTGTTGTTCATGTCGGGGAGCAGCACCCGCACCACTCAGGCTGTGGGCTGCTCCGCAGGGTGCACAGAGCTGCCTGCAGGTGCCACAGGGCGGCCACCCCCCAGCACCACAGCCAGAGCTGAATAGGAGCTATGGCAGGGCGGCCAGGAGCAGCAGCAGCAGCGGGGCCATAGAGGGGACCAGTGCCTGGGGCCCTGCCATGCGGGGCCCGCATCCTGCTCTCTGGGTCTCTGCCCTGCCCTGGCTCCTCAGCCCCCTGCCGGGGTGGTCCCCCAGCTCTGCCCTCCCGGGTCCTGGCTGGTCCTGGAGGCAGGAGCCCTGGCTGGAGCCTGGACGGACCCTGGGCTGAGGTGCGGCCCGGGAGCCCTGCTGCTTACTCCGACCCTGCCAACGCCAGACCAGCTAGAGGTGAGGGGGAGTGGGCGGAGTCAGCACTGGTTGAGGGGAGCCCAGGGCTGGGGTGGCAGGCAGTGGGGGTGGGGTGGGGGGGGAGAGCCCAGCGCTGGGGCGGCAGGGGGTGCAGGTGGGGGAGGGCACTGGTGTGGGGGGGTAAGAGCCCAGGGCTGGGGCAGCAGAGGGGTGCGGGCGGGGGGAGCCCAGGGCTGGGGTGGGGGAGCATCAAAAATGTTTTTGCTTGGGGCAGCAAAAAACCTAGAGCCTCACTGGCAGTCTGAGGCTCAAAGAGCCATTCCTCTAATGATATATGAAACTCACTCCGGCAAGGTACAATAAGCAGAGGCCCATTCCACAAAGCAAAAAGTCCACTTTTCTTTAAAAGGAGGAAAAACTGCTGAATATAGCTATATAATGTATAAAAACTTCTGAGTAAACTATTAAGGTATGTTAGGAGCTTGTTATAAAAAGGTTGGTTCAGGGGACATTACTGGTCTGCAAGTATCAATAAGTCTGCCAATGATGTCATTTTATTTTTCTGTTTTATTTCATCAGTCTCTTCTTTCCCTAAAAATCCTTTCCCTCTCCCCTCTCATTTTTGACTATTTAACATGTGGTGGTGTTTGAATGAGGTTGTAGAGCCACCGAATTTAAGACCAGACGGGACCGCTGGATCATGTAATCTGACTGTCGGAATAGCAGGAGGCATAATTGTTTTGGGCATCTGTAGGGGTTTTGATTACATAAGGAATATAGGATTTGGACATTTGGGTTTAACTGTGCAGTTGTCTTCTGGGCAGGTATTTATGTAATATTACTCCTATTTATGTAATGGTTGTCTGAAGCCTTGATCACTAATTTTTATATTAAAATCAAAAACATATTCAGAAAAGAGGGTTAGGAAATGTTATAGACATATTTAGAGCTGGGTGAATACTGCAAGGAATGTATTTATGAAAAGTTTAGTCAGATAAAACCCAGGAAGTTTCATTGACTATCTCTGACCTGTTTTCTGAAAAAAATTGAATGGTAAAATTGTCTTCAGTTTTTTCAGAAAGAGAATGTGACACAAATTCCCAGGCAAAATGTATTTACATGATTGTTTGCACCGGAATTGTTGAAGGCTCTTTTGAGTTTTGGGAGCCCAAGTAATATGGGAATGGAAATTATGTTACGTGACTCAGGTGACCCATAACACAAGGTGAATAGTTCAAAGGAATGTTCCATTGCAAAGAGAGATGGTGAGCAATCCCTAGCTGAAATATGTCCATGTAAAACCATTCAATGGATAATTTTGAATGGTGATCAAATTTGAAAAAAATGAAGTTTTAATTGTTCACTGCGTATGTTTTAACCAGCTGTGAGCAAGTTAAAGGCAGTGAGGTTAGGAATGAAGTGAAATCATAAGTAAATAGTAAAGATTAGTAAGAGATAATTGAATATAGAATAGACTCTTAGTGGTTTTGTTTTGCTAAGTATTCACTCTTCTGGGGAAGGGGCTCAGGGGTGGGGGGAGAGGAGACTTAACCAGCTCTTCTGGACTTGTTCAGCCCCAATTAGGTGCACCTGCAAGGCTTATTCACCCCCAGGATGGGGGTGAGCTTAAAAGGGAAAACCTGCTAGAGGTGGGAGTGATGAACAGCTGCTCTGCTTCAAAGAGTGCTGTCAATAGAGACAGGCCAACCGAGAGGGAGTCAGTGGCAGGCTGCACTACTCCTGAAGTTGCACAGCCCAGCTACAAAGCAGTGTGCCCAAAGAGGAGGGGCATAAGATCAAAGGGCTGATAGCCAGGCCACCTTTGCCTTTCTTCAGGGGTGGTTCCAGACAGGGGCGGCTCTACCTTTTTGGCCGCCCCAAGCAGTCATGCGCGGGAGGCGCCCCGGAGCCATGGGAGCAGCGGACCACCCGCGGGCATGACTGCAGAGGGTCCGCTGGTCGCGCGGCTCGGCTGGACCCCTCCCGCGGCTGCGGACGGTTCGCAGGTCCGGCGGCTCCGCTTGAGCTGCCGCAGTCATGCCTGCGGGAGGTCCAGCCGAGCCGCGGGACAAGCGCCCCCTCTGCAGTCACGCCTGCGGCAGGTCCGGTCGTCCCGGGGCTCCGGTGGACCTCCCGCAGGCATGACTGCGGCAGGTCCACCAGCCCAGCCTGCCGCCCCCCCGGAAAGGGCCGTCCCACGCGCGTGCTTGCCACGCTGGGGTCTGGAGCCGGCCCTGGTTCCAGACCCCAGCACGCCAAGCGCGTGCTTGGGGCTGCATGCCGCGGGGGGGTGCTCTGCCGCTGGAGCAGCGGACCCTCCGCAGGCACGCCTGAGGGAGCTTCACCGGAGCCGCGGGACCGGCGACCAACAGAGCACCTCCCGCGGCATGCCGCCCTCCTTGGGGTGGTGAAATGTCTAGAGCCGCCCCTGCCTTTCTTTGTTGTCTTCAGGGCCAGCTCCAGGCACCAGCCGACCAAGCACATGCTTGGGGCAGCACCTTGTAAGGGGCAGCCAATCTTGGGGTGGCGGGGGGGTGTTTGTTTGTTTTTGGTTCAGCAGGGCAGCGCTTGAGGTTTTTTGTTTGTTTGTTTCGGCGGCGCCGCGTTCGGGGGGGGGTGTTTCAGCGGTGGGGCGGCGCTTGGGGGGGGGTAGGGATTGCAGCAGGGTAGCGCTCTTTTTTTTTTTGCTTGGGGTAGCAAAAAAGTTAGAGCCGGTCCTGGTTGTCATACAGATTCCCCTCTCCAATAAGGGAAAGAGAGGGAGAGGACCTTACTTTTGGCTCTTTGTTTTACTTGGAGAACCCCTCGTGCTATGAACTGGGGGCGGAAGGACATTATAAATGACTGGACTCGAGGGAGCCCCTGGCCTCCCACACTAAGATTCAACAACAACTGTAATCTTTGCAGTTCTATTAAAGTGTGGTTTATTTTGAAAATTAACTATATAAAAAGGCACCTCCTTTCTCAATAAATCTGTTCCTTTTATATATCCAGATAAATATCTTTGTACTTCAACAACAAAAAATGAATATTTACTCCTTTTAGCCCTAGAGAACAACACAGCTAAGAATGTGAGCACAGCTGATTCTATTCCATCTTGCACATCAGCCACAGAATTGTTGACTGAATTTCTATCATTTTCATCTGTGAAAACCCGTTCAAAACAGTGAGGTTGCACAGGTGTTACTAAGGGCAAAATTGGAAGACAGTGGTATTGCACAGGTATAGTGGAGGGCTCAATTTAGCTTGTAGAAATTTTATTCCTGGTGGCAATGTGCAAGAGAAAAAAAAACTATTGGAATATTTAAGCCTATGGGAAGATTGGAGGAGTGGTAGGTAGGGGGTAAAAAACAACTTTATATTTGTAAGATGAGGACATTTAATCCAGAAATTGCTGAGACAAAATAAACCTAGAACTTCATAGTCTTATTTTTACAGAGTTACTTTGCAGAGTAGAACCTCACTTTAATTCCCTCCTCAAACGTAATGTTGTTCTTTGGGAGTACGTCAGCATGAATTTCACTGTATTTTCATGTACTATTGAAACGTTTAGTGGGGGAGTGAGGTGTGGAACATTTAAGAAACTCTTTTACTTCAGAGCATTGGAAGGGATGTTTAGATTAAATATTCCAAGAAACTCAGACTTCTTTAGACTGAAAAGCTCTCCAAAACAAAATGAGCCTAGAAGGCAAGTTTCTGCCACAGCTTAATCTCTAAAGAACCATTCAAAAACAGCCTTAGTTTAAATCCTTCTGTGCTTATGTGGCACCTAGGGCATAGAACAGATTTCCCAGCCCTTTTTCCTCTGTGCAGTTTCAGACATCTAGTTAGCACCACAATTTGCCAACTTTCAATCTGTTTTCCCCTAAACTACACCTGGAGGGATCTTAACAATCTTTCTGTCTCCCTCTCTTTGACCTTTAGGTCCTGCTTTGCAGAGTGCCTCTAATAATATGCAGGCTGCAATTCTCAATGTGTCAGGAACCAAATATTCTTATAATGTATATTATAAACTAAAACTTCACTGTCAGCATCAAACAAGCTGTTCACATGCACAATTAAACAGGCAACTATAATTAAACTATTGGGAGTTTAATATTAGGGATGCACTGCACTGACTGACAGTGATATGAACTCTGCTGAACAAATCTCTGCAAACTCTTACTCTCATTGCCCTTTGCCCTCAAGGCTCCTAATAGAAAGCAAATTGAAAACAGTGCTACTGAGCCTTCAGAAAATGTCCCAAGTATTAGAGGCACCCAAGCTGTATCCATTGCACACTAAGGCAGCAAACATTTAAAAGACATCAGTCTCCAGATTTCATTCTGAACAGCATTTTTGGAGAGCTTGTGATCTTGAGGTCTGCATTATGCCAAATGAGGACACAAACCAGTTCTTGTTGTAGATAATTGGGCTTTTGCTAATGACTTTAGTGGGAGTAGGACGAGGCACCCTGGGTTTGGTGCAAACCCCATTGAAGTCATCGGGAAAACTCTCACTGGCGTCCATAAATTTTGCCCTAAGAGAGGAAAGGCAGAAAGAAATGGAGGTGTGGGATTAACTAAAGCCAATTCACAAAGAGATTTAAGCATTGCAGCACCTAACTTTTCGGCCCCTAGAAAAATCATAAGTACACCACTGCAATCTACAAAGCCTGAGTTAGGCGCAAATGAATCAGGGAGGGGAGAGGCACCTACGAATGGGATCCATGAAACCCAGCACATTAGGTTGGGAGCCACCTAAGCTAGCCAATGGTAGATTCCAACAACTCTCCCATGGAGTTAGCTGCATGGGCAGTGGGGAGGTGCCTGTCTCTGCTTGCAGGCTGGAGCCAGGAACCCCTCCCCTGGAGTTCAGTGGCTTTAACGTGGGAACGAGTTAGGTGCCTGCCTCATTCTCACACAAAACAGTGGGAGGAGGAGGTGGTGCTGCCCAATTTATAGCTTTTATCCAAGTGATTAGAGCACTCACCTCAGATGTAAGACACCCAGGTTTAATGCCCCCTTCTGCTAGAGGGGGGGAAAGGATTGGACTGGGGTCACCCACCCATTAGGAGAGTGCTCTAACCACGGAGATATGGGATATTCTCATGTGGCACTCGCTCAGGCTGTCCTGTAGAAGCTGTTGCACTTTGGGTAACTGCTTGAAGAGTCATTGGGTCAGAGAGAGAGAGAGTAACAGGGTATGAGAATGATTCCATCATCCAGTGATCAGGGCACCCACCTAGGAGATAGAAGATCCTGACTCCAATCCCCCTGCTGCAATGACTATTCAGCTATTTATACATAGTTGAACAGCTTCAAAAGGAGATACAGAGGGAGCGCCACATTGCAATATCCTTTAGCCCTGTGATTAGAATTCTCTCCTGATGGGTGTGAGACCCTTGCTCAGGCAGAGAAAGGAATTGAACCCGTCTCTCTCACATCCCACATGAGTGCTCTAACCACTGGGCTGAAAATTATAAGGTGGGGGGCACCACCACTTCCTTTTCTGGTCTGATTTTGAAAATGACCTGATCTGTGTCAATCTGAGTAAATCTACTGGATTGGGCCCCATGGGTGAGATAGGTAAAAGAAAAACCTATCTTCCCTTGGTTTGTGGATTGCTCTGGGGATTAGGCACCCAGATGATTATCTCACACTTAAAGGGAGGCAGCAGTGTCTGTGCTCAGAGACAGAAACATAGGCACCTAGGGAACTTTTACCCAGAAAACTTAGCTGCTGAGTGAGTTTGAGTGGGTTCGGAGGCAGGCGAATGGGAGTTTTGTGGATTGCAGTGGCACCTAAAACTGGGACTTTGGAGCCTAAGTACTTCTGTGGATCAGGGACCCAGTGTCCAACCATATCTTTGAAAGCATGGAAGTTAGAGGTGGAAAAGACTTAGTGGACCATCTAGCTGTTTTCCCAGCCAATGCAGGGTTGCTTCTGCAATATATTCTCCAGTGGTTTATGCAGTCTGGTTTTAAAGATTTTGGAGCTCTTTTCCCCATGAGAAACAGTATGACAGACTGCAGATCTTGTGAAGTTTTTGCTTTGTTTTGTTAAGATAACCCACCTGGCAAGCAGGTTTTCTCCAGCAATTGCAGCTCCACTGAATATATGATATTACCTCATAAATTGTCATGTCTAAGTCATGGACAGCAACATTATTCGTCCCAGGAAGTGCACAAAGAAAAGCAGCACAGCAATCATGAAGATACTGAGATTTCTCTGTTAAATTTACCAGGGATGATTGGATTTATTAGTCTGCATGTGTCTTTGACTGATACATCACGCTGGATGCTGTAGGCAAACATATACTAATTGGAAGAACAAATAGAAAACCCTAAGGATGCTCATGCTTAATGACACTGCCCATATTCTAAAATGTCTCTACCACAAATTACTCATTACATAGCTATCGGCAATGCAAGTTAATTTATCAGTATCGGTTGCTAAATTAAAGCATGAACTTCTAACAAGACATACTGTACAGTACCTAGCTAGGAAAGTTTCCAACCGCTCAGATTTTAAATGAAAGAGAGAGTGAGAGAAACAGGCCAGGCCAGTTCAGGGAGAAGAAAGTAACAATATATAATGTATTGTAAGGTTAATGATCTAATGGATGGTGATGAATTAATTAACTTTTAATTAGTTCTACTTTGGTACTGTATTAGAACCAAATTATTGCTGAAGAGGACTAAATGTTCAAGCTGAAATCCTCACAGGAGCATCAAGTTAGAAGCAAAAACCTGGCTTCAGAACAAAGACGAATTGAACAGAAATGTATCTGGTTGTTGCCTGTAATGATTTCAAGCCAGATAATTGCTTTTGAAGCCAAGCTGAACAAAAGAAAGGGAAAATCAAATATGAGAAGGCAGCAAATTCCCAAACCTTTTTTGGCAGTGGGGACTTTATCTTCTCACATTGTCAGTTGTGTATTAGCTTGTTTTCATCAACTGATAAAGCTGACACACAGACCTGTATGAAGTACCTGTGAGTTGTGCTGGTCTAAAGAGGAAATATGGATGTTTTCGTTAACCCTATTACTGTCCTGGGACACTCAAAAATTACTGACCTGAACACACAAGTCAAATGAATACAACATCCTCTTGTAAAGTTAAGAGTTAACATGACCTACAATCTAAACCAGGGGTGGGAAAACTTTTTGGCCTGAGGGCCACATTGGAGTATGGAAATTGTATGATGGGCCATGAATACTCACCAGATTGGGGGTAGAGGTGCGGGAAGGGGTGATGGCTCCAGCTGGGGGTGCGGGCTCTGGGATGGGGCCGGGGATGAGGGGTTTGGGGTGCAGGAGGGTGCTTGGGGCTGGGACCAATGGGTTCAGAGGGTGGGAGGGGGAATCAAGGTTGTGGCAGGGGGTTGGGGTGCGGGGGGAGGCTCAGGGGTGCAGGTTCTAGGTGGTGCTTACTGCAAGCAGCTCCCAGAAGCATGTCCCCCTTCCAGCTGAGAGGGGTCATGCCAGCTGCTTCCTGGGAGCCAGCTGGAGCACCAGAGCGGGGCAACCCCACAACCCTGGCAGGAGCTGAGGGCCGGATGTGGCCCGTGGGCCGTAGTTTGCCCACCTCTCTCTAAACAAACATGAGAGACCAGGTGGGTGAGGTCATATCTTTTATTGGAACAACTTCTATTGGTGAGAGGAAACAAGCTTTTGAGCTTAGATAGAGCTTTTCTTCTGACATGGCTACAACACTGCATAAACAAACACGAACATTGGGGGTAGGAAACTTCCCCTCAACTGAACTAGCTTGCCATAAGTGGTTCAATGCAATTCCAAAAGCTTTTGCAGCCAATGCCCCAGAAATTTATGAATGGAGACTACCCAGTGCCTGCTACTTCTAATCCAACCCAACCCAACTCAAACTGCCAGAATCCACCTGTTGTTAGAGCTAAATCAAATTTTTAAGACAAAGCTTTTTACACTAAAAAATGGGTTGTCCAAAACATTGTGCGAATTCATGCAAATTCACCAAATTTTCTTGGTTGGAGAGGAAAGAAAATCCAACATTGCAAAAATATTGAAACATTTTGTTTGGACATTTTCTAGACAAAACATTTTTATTCAGATCAAATGACACATTTCATTCTACTCCAAACGGTTTTTTTTCCATTTTTTTGGTTCAGCCAGCAAACCAAAAATCCATTATTCTCACAGGTCTATTTATTATTATTTATATTTGCTGTATCACAGCAGGTCCCTAGTCCTACACCATGGTCACTCTGTGCTAGTCACTGTAAACAATATCATAAAACACACTGCACAAATGAGCTTAGAATCTAACAAATCTTTCTGGATGCAACCCTGATAAGACTATACTATCAGCTGGCCCTCAACAGCAAGTCCCAGCCAAAGGACTCCCAACTCTGAACTTGGGTTGGGGATCCAGAAACAGGTCCACAAAGGACACTTACCATGGGGGGGGCACCTGTGATTAATCTCTCTCACTCTCACACACACCACTTCCTTCTGCCAGTTATTAAGAAACTGACCCAATAGCCCATTAAATTTGGAAAATGTAAATTTGCTACCTCATCAGGTGCACTCCATCATCCCTGAATAAATTAAGGGAGGAATGGTTAATATTATAGTGGTTGATCAGGACATTTAAATAAAAACAGGAAAAATTTAACTCTAAATACTAAAGATCCTCACCCAATAAGCTCTGCATCAAGACAATAACTTCTGTTTGAGCTATAGCATATCTTTTAGAAAGACATCAGGCTTTTATTTATGTAAAGTCTGCAAGAGATGGAGACTAACACACTCCTGTGTAAGTTGTAATCATTCTCACTTTAAAAAATATTTACTTCTTATTTCTAGTATCAGAGGGGTAGCCGTGTTAGTCTGGTTCTGTAGAAGCAGCAAAGAATCCTGTGGCACCTTATAGACTAACAGACTGCAAAACGTCTGTTAGTCTATAAGGTGCCACAGGATTCTTTGCTGCTTCGTATTTCTAGTCTGTATTTGTCTATTAGGGAGCTTGCAACTGCTAGATCCTCTTATGCTTTTTTTCTATTAGATCCCCATGTAGAGCATGATCAAGTCAACTCTTAACTTTCTTGAATAAATCAAATAGTCTCTCACTAGAAGGCAGCATTTCCAGATTTTGAATTATTCTTGTAGCTCTTTATGAACCTTTCCCCAATTTCTGGAATCCAGTGGGATTTGGGCACCTAATCATAGGCATGTAGCACTGGAAGGGCCCTCGATAGATCACCTAGTCCTGTCCCCTCTACTGAGGCAGGACTAAATATTATCTAGAGGCTATCCCTGACAGATGTTCATCTAACTTGTTCTTAAACACCTCCAATGACAGAGATTCCACAACTTCCTTAAGTAATTTGTTCCAGTGCTTAACTATCCTTAGGGTTAGAAAGTATTTCCTAGTATCAGACCTAAATCTCTCTTGCTGCAATTAAAGCCCATTACTTCTCGTCCTGTCCTATCAACAGACAATTTAAGGAGAACAGTTTATCACCCTCCTCTTTATAACATACTTGACAACTGTTATCATGTCCCCTCCCAGTCTTCTCTTTTCCAGACTAATCCCACTTATTTCAATCTTTCCTTGAAGGTCATGATTTCTAGACTTTTAATCATTTTTGTTGTTTTCCCCTGGACTTTCTCCAATTTGTCCACATCTGTTGCCAACTGTGGTGCCCAGAACTGGAAAACACTACTCTCCAGCTGAGGCTTCACTTTTCCAGGGTTCCTACTTCCTGAATCTACTAGGCTAACGTCCCAACGGGGTTACTGAGGTAACTGTCCTCTATTCTATGCAGACTAGTTATCTGGGATCAACCCCCAAAATGGAATCCCCTTTTTAACAGTATTGTGAACTGAAATTGGATGAAGAGTTACCCCACATTCTGAGGTAAACAAAGAATCCTGCAAGGATGTCTGCATGGAGGAGAGAAGAAGGAAGAGACGGCAATCAAGAAATGCTCTTTACAGGACACCCCTGTTGTTTCATTCACTGGGAACTATTTGAGATCTGGTGCCAACTACATCAACTTTGATATATTGGAAAGTCAATATTATGGATCCTTGGCCCCATTGGAAGTTGTCTTTAGACAAGACCATGCCTAACATATCATTCGCTGAGCTTGCTATAACCTTGCTCACCCAGTGCATGCCAAAGAAATTGGCCCAGGAGAGAGAGGGATGGCAGAGTCTTGTTTGTGCCTTACGCAACATATGGTGACATGAGAAGGATTCAGACACATGACATGACTCTGGTGGGGTTTTTTTTTGCCTTTTCCTGAGGAAGGATAGTCATGTAGTTGAGGCACTGGCCCATGACTCAGGAGAAGGAGTTCACCTCCCATCTCTGGTGCAGACTTGTAGTGTGACCTTGGGTAAGTCACCATTTGTAAAATGTGCCTTTGTACACTGTACCTCTCTGTACCTCAGTTCTGTATGTGCGAAACCTTTATTCAGTCTGTATGTTATTCTTGGGCATAGACTGTGTCCCTTCCTATAGGTAGGTGCAGTACTTGGCACAATGGGGCCAGATCTTGGCAGGACCCTCTTTGCCCTACCACACCACTACTATAAAGCTAATTTCAGCCTGCAGTAAATGCTGAAACGTGTGTGGAGAGGGGGGGGGGCACTCTTGTGTGGATAGTCCATCTATTTAAGAGCCCCTCTATTCACCAAATGGAAATTGAAATCAGAATTTGCCAGTGAGTGCATGTGTATAAAATATACAGTTGCTGGATGACGATTTGGTGTAGAAATGAATCAATTGCTTCTGGCATATCCCTCTCCCCATATCGCTCACATACATGACCCTGATAAAGTTTGCACTTAAGAAACTGCAGCCTCGCCTCCCTTTGCTTTTCAAGTCTTCAGGGAGTATGTGGCTATTGCTGCGCTGAACTCGATAAATGTTTGCAGTGTCTGGTGGTTTGAAGAAAAGTGGTGTTGGGGGGAATCAGGAAATTCTTTGAACCTTTTTATCCCTTCAGTAACTATAGACTTTGGCAGGAATGTGGGTGATTAATTTCGAGTCTGTTAGCTCAGTCCATCCAGTTGAAGCTCCCCCCACTTTGGATGTCTTGGAGACAGCAGCGTGCTCTGCTATTTCACCAAACCCTGTGAATGCAGCTCTGCTAAGTAAACATTGCCGAGCTGCTAATCACAAGCTCTGAAACAAAACAGCACTTCACTTCGGGATCTGGGCAAGATCAGAGCTGGCTGCTCGCTCCCTCTCTCTCCCTCCCTCTCTCCCTCGGATCTCGCAGCTTTCAGACTCTCTCTCTTTCTTCCCATGCTGGAGAGAACTCGCAGGGTAAAACTGACAGAGGCTGTGGCTTTGTCAGAGGCTTGGCTGGCTTGCTTGTTTTCTCCAGAGACAAGGGGGGTATTTCCTAGCCATCCTTTCCAACCTGTTCATGTTGTGATCCGCAGCAGCAGCACCACAAAAAGTTGTTGGGAGCACCGAGGATGGGACTTCATTTACAACCCTTCGCTTTGCACTTTCTGGCTTTGACTTTTCCCTTAGTGGCGCTGGGTTTCTCTGATGAAACCTTAGAGAAAGCCACGAAATCAGAAGGCTATTGCAGCCGGATTCTGCGAGCCCAAGGCACCAGAAGAGAGGGATATAATGAATTTAGCCTGAGAGTAGAAGGCGATCCTGAATTTTACAAGCCTGGAAACAATTACAGGGGTAAGTCTTTGCAGTTCTGTAATTACACAATATAATAATAACAGTAATTAATAATGATGATGATGGTGACTAGAACAAGTGTCACTGAAACTAAAAGACCTCTGTGTGTGTGTGTGTGTGTGTGTGTGTGTGTGTGTGTGTGTGTGTAAGTGTAAAATCGAGACACTGGGGGGTACTTCCGCACACCGCTTGCAGTGGGGATGCTTTCACAGCAAGTGAGTGTGAGTTGTATTTCAGAGTAACACTTCACCCCAAATATTTCATTCGGCACTAAGGGGGATTTCCTGCTTCTTTCGTGTGTGCTAGCAGCTTTACGAGTGGCAGCCAGAGTCTACAGACCGCTTGTTCTATGGTGCAACACGGACTCCCCCTCTGTTACTCTGATTTCCCCCACCCCCAGCAATGGAGCACAGCAAAATGTACAAGATTTAGCATGCAGTGGAAAGGCAGATAAACTCGGTGCTAATTGTTCTTGCCCTCAAATATGAGTATTAATTTAATGAGTTAGCATAAGGGCAAACTGATGCAGGAGGCTGCTAACTTCCCAATTTCCCACTTACGTTTATCTCCCCCCACCCCCACGCGTTTTTGCTGGGGACATGAACAGATGGTTCAAGCAGGAAGGAGAGAGTGAAAGAGAGATGGTGCTAATGACCACTGTAGATAAGAGTGCTAGGGATGCATTCTGTGCTGAACACTGCACATATAATGCTGGAAATGAACTTCCTAAACTCATCTCAGCATTTTTGCATAATTAACAGGTGAAAGCAGTTTCAAGTCATTTTTTCTGCCTGATAATATTTATTTGGAAATAAACATCCTTCATAAACATTGTTGATGTCGTATTGAAAATACCACTTTGAAAAGAAACTGAACGTGCAGTTAGACATCTGATCTCTCATTACAGACTAATAAGTAGTGTATCAGTGAAACCATCTTTTGTGGAGAGCAAATAATTTTTTCAGAGCTGCTTCCAAGTGGTGGTTCTCCATCCTTCCCCCACTTAGTTAGATTCAGTATTAAGAGCAGTGCTCTTCCACTGGATGAACACAGCAATCTGAGTTCAAGTTGAAGAAAAATCATGTGCACTGTCTCATGGAATATAATCATTAGACTTAAATTCTTAGAGGGGAACATCCACTAACAGATTAACTGACATTTGACTTCTTAGCTTGAGTTTGCAAGACTTTATATTGCATGTCAGCTTATTATCTGTTCTAGTGGCACTACAGAGAAGCCTCAGGTTCTTGGGCAGTGACTTACACATAAATATTCTTATAAAGTTTTGCAAATTATTTCCAGTGAAAATGTCATTAGGTGTTTGATTCATCTGCTCAGAATATTTTATTTTATTTTATTTTTGAGATGGGGAAATAGATTTCTGAAACACATTTGGTGGGTATATTAAGTCTTATTACACAGAGGTCAATTAACAAAATAATCAGTTTAATGTATTTACATTCTTTTTTCATTATTAGCTCTCAGGTTCTTGTCCCTAACAAGTTATACTGTTTCAGAGTAGCAGCCGTGTTAGTCTGTATCTGCAAAAAGAACAGGAGTACTTGTGGCACCTTAGAGACTAACAAATTTATTTCAGCATGAGCTTTCGTGAGCTACAGCTCACTTCTTCGGATGCATAGAATGGAACACACAGACAGGAGATATTTATACATACAGAGAACATGAAAAGCTGGAAGTATGCATACCAACAGGAAGAGTCTAATCAATTGAGATGAGCTATCATCAGCAGGAGAAAAAAAACTGTTGAAGTGATAATTAAGATGACCCATAGAAGGTGTGAGGAGAACTTAACATAGGGAAATAGATTCAATTAGTGTGATGACCCAACCATTCCCAGTCTCTGTTTAAGCCTGAGTTAATTGTATCTAATTTGTGGCACTAAATGTTCAACTAAGCACACATGCTTATGACATTTAAGATTAAATTATTCAGATGACACCTAAACCTTAGCAAACGGTCTTTCAAGAATGCTTTACTAGAGTGTGGGTGGAAGATCGCTAAATGTTCCTGTAAGTATATTTATCAGCTCCAGCAAGAGTTAATGCAACTCGTTTCATGTACAATGTGGTGACATCATGCAAAGTTTTAACACAGGGCTATTGAGTTCATTTTCAAAAGAGTCTCCACTGGGAAATTAGAAATATCCTTCTGTGTTATACAAAGTGAAGAAACTGTATGTGATGAGAGAAGCTGGGACATTAAGGACAAGCTGGTTTCGTAAATTACCAAAGAACAAGAAACAGTGTTGTAGAAGACTCTGGGAACTTGAGCTGAGGCAGAGCCAAAATTAATCAAAGGCTGTTACCATGGGCCCAGGGCTGATTTAGGGTGACCTGGGGCACAAGGCATGCCCCCTAGGGGCTCCAGTAACCCTGATCCTTTCAGATCTGTGCCTCTGTTTTGGTTGGTGATGGAGGGGGCACTCGCATGAGTCTGAAGCTGTAGTAGTGGGAACCACTGCTGCTGTTCCAGTGCAGCAGGGAGCAGAGGACTCCAGATCACAACTGTCATTCACCTTTCAGAAGGCCTAGGGCCTTCCTATTCTCTAGCCTACTGCTGCTGCTTGTCTTTGGGTGGGATAGGATCCATTTGCCCAGAAGCAGGCACTAAGAGGGCTCTCTAGGTGGAGAAGTCTTGCTTGCTAGCCCTGTAGAGTGTTCTGAGTGGCAGTGATAGAGACAGGTGGTGTCCCCCTCACAGGGCTTTACTGCTCAGGGAGATGTTGGGATGGTGGTAGCTCATAGGTCTGGAACCAGAGGGGAGCATCTCATCAAAGGGCCTATAATCCAAGGGTGGCCTCAGGAATCATGCTAATCGTGATAGGAGCAGCTGAGGGCTGTGGTCATGGGGTTACTCCCTCCTCCAAGGGCCACATAAAAAACCTGAGGTCAGCATCTGGATGGCTCTGCCTCCCAAAGAAGAGGCAGCAGCAGTAAATGTGTCCCTTCTCCACCAGCTGCCCAGAGGAGAGGGAGTAAGGGTGGCTGGGGACTCTTTTTTTCTCCTGCTCTCTTCCTTTCCCTGGCTGCCAAGAAAGCAGCCACGTCCAAGGGCTCATTGGCTTTCCCCCAGCTGAAGTTGTTTGGCTGACGGCGTCTCCCAATATACTTATTTGAAGGCTCTAGTGCTCTAGCAATCGGATGGCAGGGCATTCCCTTTCCCTCGCCCAGTGGCACACAATCTGCTCCTCTGGCTCCCAGGATCATGTGACAACATTGTTCACATTACTGCATGGCCCTGGAGTTTAGGCTGGGGTAGTCAATAGGCAGACTGCAGGCCAAATCCAGACCGCCAGACACTTTTGAACAGACTGCAAAATCTTTTTATTTACTTCTTATCATCAATATTGTCATTGTGGTGTGGAAAAATGTTTCTCTGGAGTCTGCCCCTTGACTATATACCTTGACCAAGAAATTTGGACCTAGACAAAGAATAATTGACTACCCTTGGTTTAGGCCCATATGCATAGAACTATTGTGCCTGTTAGAAAATCCAGGCCATAATAGGCCTGCTGTTGCTCTCACTGAAGTCAAGGGCACAATTTCCATTGCTCTCAAAGAGAGCATGATTGGGCCTCCTTGTAAGCAATCAAACAGGGACTCAAACTTTAAAAATTATTCTTGGTAATAAAGTCTCAGAAGCAGTAACTGACAGTAATCAGTCCCAGCCTGGATACTTTATTAATCCTGTAGAGGCTTTAGCTCAGTTAGAAAACTGCATAACGTTATTTTACATGACAAGACAGAGTGGGTTCTATTCCCATAAATATGTACTTAAAAAAAAAAAGCCTAAAAAAGTCTGCAAGATGGATGTTTCACATGAGCATACAAATTGTTCCCTCCTCAAATTGTTATGCTATTGAAGAGAACAAGGGGGAGACGATTATAATCCATTTAAATGCTCCTTCCATTTGGATGCTGTTTCTGTTGCTAATGGAATTTTCATTTGCAGGTCTGTTCACCTTCTCTGAAGAATAAACAGTGTTCAAGGACCAGCTCAGATAAACATTGTGTGCTCCATTTGCATTGGTTTTCCAAGTGCTTCCCTCTTGAGTAGTGTTGAATCTCATTCTCTCTCTCTCCACCACACACACAAAGACGCACTTTTTAGGAATTTATTAACAACTTCTGTTCTGCACCTATCTGGGTGCTTCTGATTTATCTACCTCAGGAGTTTAATAGGCATCGTAATTAGGGTAGAAAGCACCTCTTACAACTAAAATGCCTTATTCTGTCTTCACTTATGCAACATACAACAGAGGTTTTTGCTTAATTTAAATGAGAAAGTTACACAATGTGGCTTCTTTGCCTAAAGCTGTGTGTGTTTAGAATCCTACCATGCAATTCTGACTGCATCCCACATTTAGTAGGGGGTGGAGGAGGGTAGAGAGAGAGTGTATATCCTTATAAAGGGGTTAGGGTTTGGCCAAGAGGTATAGAAATGATCCTCTGGCATTTAATCTCCCCCAAGAAAGTAAAATATACAAAATCCTTTTGCTTTAGGTTGAATATCACCCTTAGAGTTACATAGTCTTTACTTTGGTCTGTTATTTTCAATAAACAGTTTGATCTACATGTAAATCAACAATCATCCTAAATGACCTACAAAATAATATACATAGAACCTGTGTTATAATTTAGCTCAAGAAAGGGCCTTTATCTTTTGAGTCTCTATCAAGTAATGACACCCCCCACCTCTTGTATGAAATGAGACTGAGCTCTGACATAGAATCACAGTCATACAGTTATATAAAGAAACAAATATTGTAGGACCAATAATGATACAATGTGCATGCAAGTTACTATAACAAGCCTTTTTATTTAACAATTCTTCAAATCAAATCTTGTAAAGCAGTGTTACCTTAGCAGACTGGATAGGTCAGAGAACTAATAATAGGATATAAATACCTTCACTCCTACATCTCTGTGTTCAATGTAGCCCAACTCAGTAGTGTCCAAAAAGCTACCAAGCAGTATTACCTACTTCAAGCATTCAAAAATCATGATTCAGGTCTCAATATATCATGAGTAGCTTAAAAATCATGACATTTTTAAACAGTAGTAAATTTTGGACTCATTTTATTTGCTTTCTGAACAGGGGCGGCTCCAGAGCCCAGCGGGGCAAGCACCCGCCTGGGGCGGCCCTTTCCCAGGGGGGCGGCAGGCTGGGCCGGTGGACCTGCCGCAGTCATGCCTGCGGGAGGTCCACCGGAGCCCCGGGACAACCGGACCTGCCGCAGGCATGACTGGTCCCGCGGCTCGGCTGGACCTCCCGCAGCTATGACTGCGGCAGCTCAACCGGAGCCGCCACACCAGCGAACCGTCCGCAGCTGCGGGAGGTCCAGCTGAGCTGCGCGACCAGCGGACCCTCCGCAGTCATGCCCGCGGCAGGTCCGCTGCTCCCGCGGCTCGGGGGCGCCTCCCGGGCATGATTGCTTGGGGCGGCCAAATTTGTAGAGCCGCCCCTGTTTCTGAAGTAACCAGGTGCCTCCAGGAGCTGGGGCTTTAAAAAAAGCACCAAATATTGTGATTTTTGGCAACACAGTGTCCTATCTGAAATTAATTTAGATATCTTAGTTCATTTTTTCAGTGCCTTGGTGTCCTCATCAGTGAGCCACCACAAATGGGACACATTGCCAATCTCAACACACCAACCAAGGACAGAGAGGTCCATAAAGGCTGAGCTACTCTCTTGCTTCGATCTGGACCCCTGGGTTAGAATTTGGTGACACTGACAAGCAGGTGGAAGTTTGCACTGTATCTACAATACAGACCCATAAATTCAGTCATCAGACCTACCTGTTCAGCATCTTTCAGGAACACTAAGGGTGACATCCTGGCCTCATTCATGTCAATGGCAAAACACATCTTTAGGGACAGATGCAAAGCCTTTATATTGACTTTAGTAGACTTTGGAGCTAACCCTATGACAGGTTGTATAAACCAGCAGTTCTCAACTGGGGGGTTGTGCTCCCCCCCGCCCCGCCCTTGTAGGGGCTCTGCAGAGCCTGCTGCTGAAACCCGGTGCCCCGAGTGGTGCTGAAGTGGGGAGTGGTGTGGGGCTGAACCCCCCAAGGTCCCCCTATTTGCAGTCAGGAGTGGTGTGGAATTGAAACCCCGAGCTCCCTCCCACCCCTGCAGAAGTCAGGAGCGGTAGAGAATAGAAACCTTGAGTTCCGCTCCCGCTCCCCCTGCTGAAGCCGGGGGCGAAGGCTGAAACCCCAACACAGGCAGAAACCTTGGGCCCATGGGCAGTGTTGAGGGGGCACAAGGGTGTTGCCCCCCAAAACTGCTGTGCATTAACCAGAGTGGGGTAGTCCTGGGGACAGCTCCCCCACCTCCTTCTCCTCCTGTTTCCCAACCCCTCTTAGTCCCTGCCCTCTGGCCAGGTCCTAGGTGGGAAGCTGGAGCCAAGCAGTGTGGGGCAGCTGCTCCGCTAGCCAATGGGCAGTCATGGCATTCACCCAGCTGCTGCTGGTGCCTGAGGTTGTGGCTGCTCCTCAGCTCCCAGCCCCCTTTGACTGCTCATGTAGATGGTCAGACCTACCCAGGCAGCCCTAGGCCAGCTTAGCCCTCAGGGAGTAGTCACCGGTGCACAGCCCCAGACAGGCAGGTGGCCTGCTGAGGTGAGTCAGGGGGTGGAGGTGGTGCTGCCTCCCTGGACCCTGCTGTACAGAGCTGGCCAGAGGCCTGCCGCTCCTTGCCCACCCCTCCACCCCACCAATAGAAGTCAAACTATGCCTATGCCCAAGGGGTCCCATCCCTGGCCTGGAGCCCCGAGTCCTCCCCTCCCCATGCTGGACCCTGGAGTTTTTCTAGCATGTTGAGGGGGGCCTCAGAAAGAAAAAGCTTGAGAACTCCTGGTATAAACCCCACACCAATGATGAAGGGGTTAAACAGCTGCCATGGGCAATGCTGACCCCATTCCTTGGGCTCTGTCAATCATATCAAGGGTAGAATAAGGACTTAAAAGCAGGAATTTTCCAGCAGTTGCTTAGCAGTTCTGGAAGAGAGCAGATGGTAGCTCTACAGCTCCTAAGGGAAATTCCTGGGACGCCTTCAGGAGAACTGCCCTCACAAAGGCCATTTACAAGCACCCTCCCCCCATCCATGCTTACAAGGAGACAACAACACTGGTAGACCAGCCAGGTAGGTCCCAAGGCAAGCTGATTAGGTGGTTGATACCATTACCCTCTGCCCCTTTTTGAGTTATGGAATCTGAGGACATACAAAAAGGGACTAGGGGAGTGGGAGCCAAGAGCCCCATCTCATCCAAGCACAAGTGGACTATGTAACTCAGTTTGTATCACAGGATCCATTGTGTACTGTAAGCAAATGGGGGCACCTGAAGGATTGTTCAGTGTCCATACAGTAGGAGGCCCCATCAGCAGCCTGAAAACTGTGACAAGTCCTAATTTCACAGAGGGGGGAAAATAAAAAAGAAATGCTAATTGATTCTTCTTATTTATGTAGAATCGAAAATATAATAGATTCTTTATTGTTGCTCTGGATATTAACTATACTATGCCTGTTTATGCAATAAATGCAACTGTAAAACATATAGGTACTGATTCAGGAAAGCATCCCTATTCAGGACAACACTTCAATATGTATTTAAGTGTTGTCTTGAATGGGGATAGATTTGACACCTTGCTTGAATCGGGGCCATAGTCATTATGTACATACTAGTGTATTTTTCTTATTCCTTGGGAGGCAAAACCGTTTCCACAACAACCATCACTGTTCCTTCCTTTTTGGTGCCTGAAAAATCTGAGACAGAAATAGCAAATGGGCTTTATTAGAAGGATTAATGTAACTAAAAAGTATCACCAATCAGAAACAAAGAATCACCAGTCAGTTTGGTCTTGATTCCATTTTCTCTGGTTTGTAAGAAATCTCTTTCTCTCTAATGTAACAAGTTATAAGCTTATGTGATGAATGGTCTTTATGCCAACCAACCATTCCACATACGTGTTACAGTGTAAATCCAGCATCTGTAGTGAATCCCATTGAAAAGATAGAGACAATCATTCCAGAAGTAGTAATTTACACTCACAGTTTATGTCATAACCCTTGTCACGCAAATCTTGCCCCATACTCAAATTCTCATTTCCACTATCCAAAGAGAAATAAAAGTTGTGTGAGAGATCCACAGGATAATAGACCATAGCTATATGTAAGTCAAAAATTGCAGAATAGGACTTTAAATGTGGAAAACGTTCCTGTTCAAGGATATAAATGGATTTTGTGTATATTACCTATGTCCAAGGTCAGCCCACAATTGGCTTTTTCTACTCAAATTCATGGTCACTTAGATGTTGCTGAAATAACTATGTATTTGATATAGTCATATTTTTTCTCTTGAACTGTGACTAATCCATGGGAAAGTTTGCTACATATCAATAATTTTTGTGGGAATTAGACTCTGTCGGCTCCTCAGCAAGAGTGAATGGGTGCACTTCATTGACTTCAGTAGTGCTGCATCTGTTTACTCCAGCTGAGAATCTGGTCCTAGAGTTTCATTTACATTTATCAACTCCCCACCCTCATTGGCCTTCTGCACTGACAAGAAAATAACAATTATGATTATTATTTATTATTATTGCCATAGTGCCTGAAGGCCCAGTTAGAGATTGAGACCATATTGTGCTAGGCACTTTACGAGCATGTAATGAAAATACAGTCCCTGCCCCAAAGAGTTTGCAGTCTGATAATTAAGTTCCATTGAATGAATACAAACTTATGCTAAAAGTCATGACATTTTCAGGAATAGCTAACTTGTTGATCAATATTCTGCTCTTCTCTGGAAAAAACACCAACAACAACTTCTAGATCATTGTGAGCCAAATGCTGCACATATATTCACAAAGGTATTTTCAAATTAATTCCTCTGTTTCAGTGATTCTCAGTCTTTCCAGACTACTGTGCCTCTTTCAAGTGTCTGATTTGTCTTGCGTACTTCAAGATTCACCTCACTTAAAACCTACTAACTTACAAAATCAGATATAAAAATACAAAAGTGTCACAGCACACTTACTGAAAAACTGCTTAATTTCTCATTTTTAACCATATAACTATAAAATAAATTGCGATTCCCCCCCCCCCCAGGTTGACAAACACTGATACAGTATATAGAGCACTATAAATAAATCAGTGTCTGTATGAAATTTAGTTTGTACTGACTTGGCTATTCTTTTCATGTAGCCTGTTGTAAAATAACTGAATAAGTTGATGTACCCCCTACCTCCAGGTTGAGAACTATTGCTCTAATTGACTAGCTCTTTCCAGAGATCAGACTAGCTCAGGGGTCAGCAACCTACGGCACACGTGCCAAAGGTGGCATGCGAGCTGATTTTTAATGGCATGCGGGGCGGGCTAAGCCGCTCAGCCCGCCGCCGCTCTGGGGTTCCTGCTGCTGGCCCCTTGTCAGCCGGGGTCCTCCCTGCCACAGCCCCACTCAGCACCCGCTGCTGGCCTGGGGGAAGGAACCCCAGGCTGGCAGGGGGCTGAGACTCCAGCTGGGAGGAGCCAGGCCGAAACCCCAAAGCGGGGCAGGCTGAGCTGCTCAGTTGCTGCTCTGGGGTTCCAGTTGCTGACCTCCTGCCAGCGGGGGTCTGGATCTCCAGCCTTGCTCAGCCGCTTTCTGGCCTGGAGTCCCTGCAGGCCACCTGGGCTCTGCTCCTGGCCTTGGATCACTGTTCTGCAGCCTTCCCGCTGTGGCCCACTGTTTCCAGCCTGGGACAGTGAGGGTTGCACACGAGGCAAGAGGGGGTGCAGCTCAGCACCCCCATCTTAAAATTGCTTATCTCAGACCACACTGCATTTGACCTTGTGCCTGCCTTCTATCGCCATTTTTTTCCCCACTGAGAGTTGAAGGGAACATTTGACAAAATGGCAGCTCCTAAGAAAGTGAAGCTAGATGTCCGATCATTTCAGCCTGCTTGGACAGACACATTTGGATTTATTGAAAAGAAGGACCGTGCTATTTGTGCTTTCTGTTATGAAAGTGATGTTTGTCGCACGTCAAGTGTTGGACGACATTTTGAAACGAAGCACGAGAAAACTTTTCTTGATGAAGCAGACAAGACTGAATCAATCAAAAAGGCAGTAGCAGCCGATGAGAAGCAAAGCAGTGTTTTTAAAAGCTTAAGTGTAAGTAAAAAATCAAGCTACAGAAGGAAGTTACAAGATTGCACAGTGCATTGCAAAAAACAGAAAGCCGTTTACAGATGGGGAATATATAAAAGAAGTTTTTCTCAGCAGTTCAGAGATTTTGTTCAATGATTTGCCAAATAAAGATACAATCATACCTAGAATAAAAGAAATGCCTATCTCTGCCAGAACAGTTGAGAGACGCATAAGTGAAATGGCAGAAAACATTAAGAAAAAGCAGCTGACTGCATTGAAAGACACAGCAGTGTTTAGTGTTGCAGTTGATGAGAGTGTGGATATAAACGACGTTCCACGTTTGGCAGTTGTTGCAAGATACTGTGCTTCTGATGAAATTCAAGAGGAACTTTGTTGCCTAAAACCCCTGCATGGCACAACAAAGGGGGAAGATATAGTGGAAAGTTTTGTAAACCATTTTGAAGAATGAGAAGTTGACATCAGAAAAATATTTTGTGTGACAACAGATGGTGCTCCTGCCATGGTCGGAAAACAGAAGGAATTTGTAAAGTTACTTGAAGATCAAATTGGCCATCCGACAGTCAAATTTCACTGTATCATCCATCAAGAAAACCTGTGCGCTAAAATTTTTAATTCAGAGCTTAATAATGTGATGAATACAGTGGTGCGAATTATGAATTTCCTTGTTGCTCAATCTGCTTTGACTCAGAGACAATGTCAAGCACTGCTAGAAGAGATGGACAGTGCTTATAATGACATCCCACTTCACAGCAACATTCGGTGGCTAAGTCGCGGCAAGGTTTTGGTGTGCTTTGTAAACTGTTTTGATGCAATCAAGGCCTTTTTGTCAGAAAAAGAACAAAACTACCCCGAACTGGATGATGACAAATGGCTGTCCAGAAAGCTCATGTTTCTAACTGATATCACTGCTCACCTAAACGAACTCAACCTCTGTCTCCAGGGTGCAGGGCAAACAGTTCTGGATCTTTATGAAGCCCGGAAAGCATTTGTTGTGAAACTAGCAGTTTTTTCCAGGGATATTCAAACTGCTACTTTCCACTACTTCCAACTCATAAAAGAGCTATCGACATGTTGCACTGTCAATGTCGATGAGATTGGAAAGTACATGCAAGAACTGGAATCAGAATTTTCTGACAGATTTCAAGATTTCCAGTGATTTGGCCCAATGCTTTCTTTTCTAATTAAACCTGAAAAGTTCAACGAAAGTGACTTGGATTTGTCTGTATTTCAGTGGATGGGTGTTGAAGATTTCGAAATGCAACTCATTCAGTTAAAAAAGCTCAGAATTGTGGACATCAAAGTTTGTGGATCTGCGGAGCGCACTGGAAGCTACCGAGAGAGATCATGGGTCCTCTATTCTGACCTGCTGGACAGCCCTGCCAGTGAAATTTAACTGTTTGAAAATTGCATTTGCAATGCTTTCAGCATTTGGATCCACATACCTGTGTGAACAGGTATTTTCACACATGAAATCTGTCCTCTGTCCCTCTCGGAGCCGGTTAACAAGTGATCACTCAGAAGCCTGTGTGCAGCTTAAAGTATCCAAATACGTGCCAGACATTGGAAAACTCACCAAGGAAAAGCAAGGGCAAGGATCACACTAAACTGATAAGATCTGCATTTTAATTTAATTTTAAATAAAGCTTCTGAAACATTTTGAAAATCTTGTTTACTTTACATATAACAGTAGTTTGGTTATATATTATAGACTTATAGAGAGACCTTCTAAAAAACGTTAAAATGTATTACCGGCACGCGAAGCCTTAAATTAGAGTGTATAAATGAAGACTCGGCACACCACTGCTGAAAGGTTGCCGACCCCTGGACTAGCTCATTTAACTTAATTTTGGGGGGGGGTTTGTTCATCTCTCTGATCTGCCTTTCTTCATGCCTGACCAGAAGGAGATAGGTAGAAATCCTCCCAGAAAACCTATTCTTTTCTTTTTTCTGACCTAACTATACTAGATAGTGCTGGAAATCATCTGATAAATTCTGTCCTTGTGATATTTCTAGACCAGTGGTTCTCAGCCCATCGCTGCTTATGGCCCAGTCAACACACTGCTGCAGCCCATGTGACATCCTCAGGGCCATATAGCTAGTATATATTATGTGGATGCAACCCACATAAAACATAGAGAGTTTAATATGTGTCCCACAATGGTAAATAGGTTGAAACCCACTGTTCTAGACTAATTTCCAGATCAAGGAGAGCTACCTATGTTCCAGATAAGCAGCTACACTTTTGGACATTGAACAAATTCTAATATACAAACCCTTTAAATTTTACCTATCACTCTCAGACATTTCATTTCAACCACCGATGGCCTATCTGCGTCAAAGGGATTCTACCATGGATTTTCTCCCTTGTAGTGGCATTGATGGTGGGAATTGTTCACAAGGAATCAGGGGTTTTTCTCAGTCTTTATGGTGCCAACCAGAGTTTAAGGGTGTGAAAGTAGATTATGAAATGTCAGTATCTGCTTCATAGTTGAAGTTGAAGCTACTCTCACAGTGTAAGCCCAATTTTCAAACATCTATTTTTTCCCCCAAAAGAAACCAATTTCACATGGCCATTCTCATCCCAGGGTAGAATTTTTCTTGGAAGTTTGGAGAAAGTTAGAGTTATCGAGCCACAACTCTGTTCCCTTTGCACCAGTCTGGGAGCATAAAAGATATGGAGAGACAGATGTTTGTCACTTTGCATAAGGCACTGCTGGAAGGTTGTCAGATACAAGGGTGAAGAGGGCAGCATAAGAACTTAGGTAGAATGGGAGAGAATACAATAGAAAGATGGACTAACAGGAGAGTTTGGGAATCTCCCAAAGTAGGGGAAGTCTCCAGCAATTGTGAAATCAGAGAAGCCAGCTCTGAAGCACACAATCACCTCCACAGACACTTGAAGCATGGGGCATTCCTGGGCAGGCTAGGGCATTGGTAAGGGTGCTTTTGAGGTTTCTCTTTATTTATTTATTTATTTTTTTACTAAAGTCCATTGTGCTCTGTTAATTCATAGCTAGCAGTACAGTCTCCTGGGGTCAATTCTAGTGGTAAATTATGCTTGTGGCATGTTCAGCCCCAGGATGAGGGCAATGGAAAGTAGTTAATCTTGACTGGTGGATAAGGCATTTGTAGCTCAGTTGCAGGGCCGGCTCCAGGCACCAGCGAAGGAAGCAGGTGCTTGGGGCGGCCAATGGAAAGGGGTGACACGTCTGAGTCTTCAGCGGCAATTCAGCAGCGGGTCCCTTAGTCCCTCTCGGATGGAAGGACCAGCCACTGAATTGCCACCGAAGAAAGAAGCGGCGTGGTAGAGCTGCCGCTGAAGTGCCGCTGATCGCGGCTTTATCTTTTTTTTTGTGTGAGATTTCTCACAAAAAAAGCTGGAGCTGGCTCTGCTCTGTTGGACTCAGAGATTTGGCTAAAATTTTTCTTATTTTGCATTTAAAATTAAGGAAACATGGTATACGTCAGGGCCACATCCCTGCTCAGGAAAGAGCCAGAGCTACTGGGGGAAAGGCACCAGTAGATATGTCTCTGCAGCAAAATTCCCTCAAGAGTTTAGCATATTGACAGTCTATTTTTAAGAAAATCCATGGGTTGTAAATAACAGCAATGTTTCATATTAAGGCTGAGACTCATTGGCAGAATTGCATATGGAAGCTTGGACTGAACCTTCCTGCACTCTGCCTGACTGTACTCTATTAATCTTTAGCTTTCATTAGCACCAAATTAACACAAATATTTAGACAAAGCTGAAGAATAAACTGTTACATAGATTCTTGATTTCACAATCAACTATTTTTTTTCTTTTTTGCTTCAGTAACCCTTTCTGCTGCCACTCCAGCCTACTTCCGTGGATTCACACTGATTGCTCTGAAGGAGGGCAAAGAGGGAGACAAAGAAGATGATCATGCAGGAACCTTTCAGGTGAGAGACACTTCCTTGCCAGGGGCAGCTCCAGGCCCCAGCACGCCAAGCGCGTGCTTGGGGCGGCATGCCGCTGGGGGCGCTCTGCCAGTTGCCAGGAGGCGGCAGGCAGGCAGCCTTCGGCAGCATGCCTGCAGAGGGTCCACTGGTCCCACGGTCCACCGGAGCTGCGGGACCACGACCGGCAGAGCGCCCCCTGCGGCATGACGCCGTGCTTGGGGAGGCGAAATGTCTAGAGCCGCCCCTGTTCCTTGCTGACCTATGGCTTCAGTGATCCACACCACTGTGTGGTTGGCTCAAAGAGGAGCCATTACTAACATTAAAGAAGGCAAGATGTTGTAAAGCATGAAGATTTCTGTGGTCCTTGGCATGATGCAAAGGCAGCATAATTTACTTTGCATTCTGCTCTTCAGGAGATCTGCAAGGCACTTAAACCTTGACTTCAATGGAACTTCATCACATCTTAAAGTTAAGCTTGTGCTTAAGTGCTTTGCTGAATCAGGGCATAATAGATCAGAGTTTGGGCTGGATATCCTGCTACACCTCCACCTTAGTATAACGTGACCCGATATAACACAAATTCAGATATAACGCGGTAAAGCAGTGCTCCGAGGGGGTGGGGCTGCGCACGCCAGTGGATCTAAGCAAGTTCGATATAACATGGTTTCACCTATAATGTGGTAAGGTTTTTTTGGCTCCCAAGGACAGCGTTATATCAAGGTAGAGGTGTATTCAAATACGGTGGTGGTTTAATCCATACATTTCATCTTTTATATTTCTTTTCTTACATGTTTTTGTCATATAATATATCTCTTTCAAATACAGCTAATGTTTCCTGGTCATTTCTTTGGTTGTAACCATCTTACTAGTTACATATTAGAGTGTGATAAAGATATGTTGAATAGTAACTTGCTCTGTTAATAGTCCCAATTAAGTCAATGGGGGAAAGTGCTATTTAACATGATTAAAAATACCACAATCTGGCCCTTTGGGTGTTATCAGAGAATAGTTAGGGTTCTTTTGAAACTTGGCATTCTTTCAGTTATTTCATAACCACATTACATGACAGATAATTCTGCACAAAAGTAAGAATAAGTATTACATTTTTAAATTAGACAGAAATCATGCAAGTCTTGTCCAAGATTCCTTGTTGAGCTGTTCGTACTGAATTTTCAGTATACAAATATCATTATGGATGATATTGTGCACAATTAATAGAATGGACAACAAGGATAGCTAGGTATAATAATAAATTAATAAGACTGGCAACTAGCATTCAATAAAAGATTGGCAACTAGCATTCAAGAACAAACACATATTTTAAAGAGAAAAATGCAAAAGACTTTATTTTTGGTAAGTAACAAGGAAAGAGATGTTAATATCATCCCACTGTTCCCTCTTACAATTTGTTTTGGTGCTGTCAGACAGTAAATGTCACCAGCATATTCAATATATTGAATATTTGTCCTATTTCCTCATATCTGGAATATTTGGCAGTGGATTTCAGACTTCTGTTTGTGAAGTTCACAAGAAAAACCTAGACATACATTATGTTGATTTGATCCTAGAATTTGGCCCCCAGAGTTAAGCCTCTTCCTAGGCACACTGCTGACCTGGAATAGATTTCAATTATGAAGACATCTAATGGAAAGGGATATTTGGCTCAGTTTGGACAGTGGAAGGGGATTCAAATAAAGCATAATCCACTAGTTAGGAAGTACAAATTATTGTGGTTCATTTAATAATTACCATTTTTTTTAAAAAAAGGTTCCTTTCCTCTTTCTAGTTAGTTATATTCCCACTTCTAATATTGCATTGAAGCTAAAATCTAATTAATTTCTCCGTCACTGGCCAGTGTGGGAAGTTATGCCTGAGCATAAATTTCAATGCAAAGTGCATTTCTGCAGCATAATAGAGTCAGAAACTCACTTAGTTTTGCAGAAATGGAGAACAATTTTGAAGCCAGTAAAGAGTAGGTAGCAAATAGAAATTTCTAAACAGCACAAAATCACCTAATGGATCTCAGTGGAGGGATGATTATTAAGATGTTTAATTAGTTGTATTATACTGCTGGCAAGCTGAAATCAGTGTTTTAATTGGCAGATGAATATTTCAGAAGTGGTGCATACTAAATTAATATTTCTGTGGCACAAACAGTACTCATTGTCTCCTTCCCCCTGCATAGATACTATTAACTGCTGTTCTTCAGGTTAGCAGCTGACTATGATATCTGCATTCATAAAAGATTTAAATATAGATTTGACTGACGTATATTCCTGTGGCATGGCTAGATACTACCAGTCAGAGAGAGAGACTTTTTAAACGCTGTATCAGGTTTGCACCGTGTCTTGACTTATGATGTAAAGTCACCAGAGGTGAGCAAAAGTTTTGCAAAGGAAATAAAAACTATGCGCAAGACAGTTTGTGTGAAGGATAGCTACAACACATGTTTTCTGTTTGAAAATGGGAGAAAATGGGATATTTCTCAAAAAAAAAAAAAAAAAGGGAACAAAATCAGACAAAAGGATTTGATCCTGCTTCTGGACCATGAGCGTGGCTCCCTGCATCCATGAAGCGTCCCACTTACTTCACGGAGCCCATGCTAGTAGACTCCAGTACAGGATCATTACCAAATTTATGAAACATGATGCATTTGTATATATTGTGCAAAATGTAATGAAGTCGTGAAACAAGATATTCATTCATGTAAATATGAGCCTGTAGTATATCCATAATGGGACAAATCTTATGCTTTTTTTTTTCCCCTCACAAATATGTACACGTCATTGCTAATATTGTGAAAGCCATTGCCATACAGTACCTGAAGGACTGCATTGAAATGCATACTGTACATGAGGGAAAATTGTATCTACATTGTATAATCCGGTGAAGATTCCACTGCAGCCATGGATTATTGTATGAAAATACATATCCATGGAGAGTTAAGAATTAAATGAGGCCTGCTTCACCACTGCAATGTTGCATGGTTTCAGTGGAGTTATGCTGACATAAAACTGGAGTAACAAAACGGTGGATAATCTCAATGAATGATACAAAACTGAGGGGAGAACTAAACGGGGAATATTTTATTGCACTCAGAAAATAAGCAAAGAATGAAAGAAAAAATAACAACAATGCCAGCTAAAATAAATGAAACTTTTAAAAATAAAATAATATATTAATCCTCAAAAATTGAGTTGCCATAATTTTTATTTTTAAGACCAGTCTTTTGAAAACATTAAAATGGCAGCAAAATCTTATCCTTTGTAAGCTGCTTAAAATAAACAAATCTGCATAAGGATTCTGTGTTATTTATCATTGTCAGCAGGGAGGTGGAGAGCAGATCCTGAAAAATGTCACAGAGCACACAAGAAGTTAAATTAGGATGTCAATATTATTCCGTTTGGGATACAAACTACAGTGCTGTGTAACTTTATAAAAAGTCAGGCATTCTAATTAATTGTATTTTCATTGAGTGAATAAGTCAGAATTATGATGATTATTTTCTAGTGAAATATTTATTAATAAAGGCACCACCACTGTTTTCAGTGGTTGCAATCATGCTTGAATCTGGCTGATGTTCCAGCACTTTGAAAATCACAAGCATTTCCTCTGCTGCAGTAAATGGCTACCTTGGGTCAAGTCTGCAGGGGTCCCCTTTTGAAATCCTCTTCTGGCTCATTTACTTTTGTAGGTTAAGTAACTCAGCAGATATGGTCAAACTTCATTAATCATTAATCAACAGGGTCTTGATCTCATAAATGGTACAGCTGTTACTTGGACAATGCAGGAGGTGGATGGGTATTTTCTTCACTTTTTTTGGTTATCTTTACATTAATCAGGGCTAGCCCTATACCAAATGGGGCCCCACACGAGAAGCATCTTTATTTGTTAAACTTTTGAATATCTGATTTTTACTGCATTTGTAGCCCATTTCACAATACTGATGCACAATTTGCATGCATGATTTATCCCTGTTATACAAGATGATAAATTTGCATGCTAGGATCTGTAAATCTGTATTTATTCATGCCATATATAAGCAAATAAAAATATTGTTTCCTCTAAGCTTATAGAAACTTTTAAGAATAACTGAAATGTACTAACATGAAGAAATTGAACTGTGCACCAACATTGTCTGGTCCAGTATTAAATAGTGTTATAGTAGGTGACAGCTTTAGAATGCTAACCCTAGTCCTTTAGTGCAAAAGCTTTTTATTTCTCGCCTTTGCCCAAGCAAACTGAAGGACAGCGCTAGAGAGGTCTGGCCAATGGCATTTTCAAGCGATAAAATAGCAAGCGATGGCAGTCTCTTGTTAGCCAACATCAACTGAAGATATGTTTTAATGAGCCTGAGTTTCGAAAAGCTGCATTCACCACTCGCGACTTGGCAAAGGAAGTAACAGTATTTCATTTATATCGTTACATACATAGGGGTTCAATACATACCTCTCACATCTCATTAAATATGTCCTTTATTAGTCATTGCTTGAACTTTTCAAGTCTTAAAGCACAAGTACACTTTCACAATTACACAATAAAACAAGGTTCACAATATCGCAGCTGGGCTTTCACTTCACTTCATTCTTATATCTCACTGATTGACTGGCAATGCCCTGCCCCTTATATACCTGCGAGGGCATGGCTGACAATATTCTAGGAGGTTCAAGGAAAATGTAGTTCTCAGAAAGTCTGGAAGGTTCTGTGAGATTCTACAAAGGTCCAGAACATTCTAGGAGGTTAGTGAAAAATTTATCCACATACTGAATACCTGAAACATTTTATTTCAAACTTTCTATTTTCCCTTTTGTCACTAAAAACAGAAACAGCACCCTGAACCTGGCAAGCACCAACCCCAGCATCCTAGGCAGTCGCCTTACCCTAATCCTGCTCTGATGTTAATCACATGAATAAAGATGCATTGCTGAAAGTGATCCAAGTTTATAGTTTAGGCCACACTAATCTAAATCTACTTTATAATAAGTGAGCAAGATGAGGCACTTTAAACAAGAATCTCAGGGCTGGCCTTTACCATGAGGCGAACTGAGGTGGCTGCCTCAGGTGCCAGACTGTTGGGGCGGGGAGGAGGTGCCACTAGGACCCAGAATGTAGAAAATTGTGTCTGCTGCTGGTGCATATGTATTCTCTCTGCTCTAGATGCACAGAGATCGTGGAGTGCTGTGCTGGAGGAAGGAGGGCACAAGAGATGTAACAGGCAGGCAGGAGAAAAGGTGAAAGGGAATAACAGAAAGCAGCAGCAGCTGCAGGGAGAGAGAGGAGGAGGAGCCTCTTATGTACCTCTCTAGCACCCCTAGGAGCCTGGACTGATTAACAGCAGCTTCTAAGGGAGCTTCCTATTTCCTACTGCTTCCCTGAACCCACTTGAGAACAGGCAGTCACCTGAAGTAGTAGGAGCCAGTTAGGCCTTTAAGATGCTGATATCTTCCCTCACTCAGGCCCTGCTACCAGACTGCTTATTTGTCCCCTTCAATTGAGTGTTGATATCCACTATAGCTGGCACAGAACAGCAGTCATGAGTGAAAGAAGAAAACGCCCCTCTGGGGCAGCATTCAGAAAAAGCAAGCAAGCAAAGGAAGCTTTTCTGAGATACATAGACACAAATGTTCATGGTGAGCCTTCGGGCCCCAGTGAGGATGTGAGTGGTGAGAAGATGCCTGATCTTCCAGTTAGTCAGAGTGCAGGTGACCTGGCAGCTACTGCAGCATCCATATCTCCATCACAAATGGATGTAACCATGCACATTCCTGAAGAAAAGTAGATCAGAAAAGAGTGTGGTGGAGGCGCAAGAAACAGCGGCTGCTGAGTTTAGTTCCTTAAGTCTAGATGATCCAGGACTGTGGACCAACTTGAGCAGTAGCCTGAGGGACTTCCTTGTACTGCATGGGTCACAGGAAGTAAAAAACTTCATGTTCCCCAAAGACAATTAAAATAGAAGTTTAAATCCAACACATTACTGGCATGAAATCCCCAATGGTGACAAAGTGGAGAGGCCATGGCTTATGTACTCAAAAACCCAGAATGCTGCATACGGTTTTTGTTGCAAACTCTTCCAGTCTAATGTTCCAGTCACATTGGGTTCTACAGGAACAAAGGACTGGAAAAATCTGGCTAGAAATTTAGCATGCCATGAGAAGGCAGCAAATCATCAGAAAGCATTCCATAGGTAGAAAGAGCTTGAGATGAGACTAAGGTTAAAGGCCACCATAGATAATCAGCATCAGGAGAAGATTGCATCAGAGTCTCTTTACTGGCCACATGTTCTGAAAAGGCTCATTGCCATTCTGAGAATGCTTGCTACCCAAAACCTAGCACTGCATGACACTTCAATCAGCTGTATGTGCCAAACAATGGAAACTTCCTTAAAATTGTGGAGCTGATGGCTGTGTTTGATGCTGTACTCCAGGAGCATCTAAGAAGCGTCACCACCCAAGAAATGTACATACACCACTACCTTGGAAAAACAATTCAAAATGAGATCATACAGTTACCGACAACAAAAGTCAAACAGAAGACTGTGGCAGATCTGAAGTCAGCAAGATAGTACTCTGTTATTCTGGACTGCACACCTGACATCAGCCATATGGAACAAATGGCTTTAATGGTGCGTTTTGTAACAACAACAGAACCTAGCAAAAATATCCCTGCAGTGGTGACTGTCAGAGAGCATTTTCTAGAATTTATTGACATTGATGATACTACAGGAGCTGATATGACAAATATGCTTCTTAAAAAGCTGGAAGATACGGGAATTGCGATAGCTGACATGAGAGGTCAAGGCTATGATAATGGTGCCAAAATGACAGGAAAGAACAGAGGAGTGCAGACACGGATCCAAGAGTTAAACCCTCGAACTTTTTTTGTCCCATGCAGTTCTCATTCATTGAACTTGGTGGTCAGTGATGCAGCGCCAGCTTCTAGTGAGGCTGCTGAATTTTTTAATGTAATTCAAAGCATCTATGTATTTTTTGAAGCAACATCTGGGAACATCCTCTCTGGCACTGAAACCACTGAGTGCCACACGACGGGAAAGTCGAGTGAATCATAGAGTATCAGGGTATCAAAGCAGGACCAATCCCCAACTAAATCCCCAAATGACCCCCTCAAGGATTGAACTCATTAGCAGGCCAGTGCTCAAACCACTGAGCTATCCCTCACCTATCAAACACCAAATTGGGAAGATAGATGATGCCATAGTTGCCATTATGGAGGATAAGGCTATGACAGGAACTGTTCGTGGGAAAACAGTGGCAGAGGGAAATGGAATCACCAGAAACATACATAACTTCAAATTTCTGTGTGGCTTAGTGTTGTGGCATGACATACTGTTTGAAATAAATGTTATAAGTAAGAGACTCCAAGGTGTTGACCTTGATATATCTGGAACAATGGCACAACTGGACAAAGCAAAGTCATACCTACAGTCTTACCAGTCAGATGAGCGATTTCAAACATTCTGAAGAATGCACAGAAGTTGGCAGAGGAACTTCACACTGAAGCTATTTTCCCACCCATTCAATAATACAAGAGTCACCGAAGAAGAAGACACTTTGATTACGAGGCACGGGATAATCCCATAAGAGACCCCAAACAACAATTCAAAGTTGAATTCTTTAACCAGGAGCTAGATTGTAAATACAGTCAGTTGAAAAACATTTCATGCAGCTCAAGGAACACAGCAGTATATTTGGGATGTTGTATGATATTCCAAAACTCCTCACTATACCTGAAGAAGACCTACACCAGCAATGCAGGGCACTAGAGACAGTGTTGACACATGATGACAAGCGCGATATTGATGCAAGTGATTTAGGTGATGAACTGAAAGCCCTTTCAAGATACATTTCAGCAGGATCAACTCCAAAGGCTGTTCTTGGAATATATGTGCACAAATAAGATGACCACTCTCTTTCTAAATGCTTTTGTTGCTCTGTGCATACTTCTAACGCTTCCTACAACAGTTGCCAGTGGAGAATGCAGCTTCTCCAAGCTGAAGTTAATAAAAACACATCTACACTCCACAATGACACAGGAGAGAATGGTTGGCCTTGCAATCATCTCAACTGAGCATGAGCTGGCACAGACTGTGGACCTTCAGGAAGGAGTTCAAATCTTTGCAACCAAGAAGGCACAGAAAGCACCACTTTGATTATTCAAACAGATAAAAATGTCAGTGTTTACTTTGCAGACAAGAACAGTTACATTTGCTGTTCAGGCATTTGAAAGTTAAGTGTTAGTTAAAATTTTTGAAGAAGGCATTTTAAGTTGTTAGTTCTCCTTTATTGGGGTAGGTATCCGAGCAGTACCATGAGAGGAGTAGAACAGGAAGAAGGCAGAATTGAGACCTTTCAAAGTTTTGGCCCAAGTGAGGGGACATGGGGGCATCATCATGTTGTGGGCCGGCCCTGTGTATCCAACCCCTTTTGGTAAACTGCTTCTAAATGCAACAACCACAGTACTATTCTAGGAGTGGTCCTCCCTCTACAACTATATGGGTTTGATTGTCTTCTCCTTTGCACTAGTGTAAATTGGGAGGAACTCAGCAGAAGTCAAAGGAGTGTAAAGCCAGTATAAGAATAGAATCAGGCTCTACATTTCAGTGAATTAAATGAGTCATTAAAAGTGCTTCATGTATAGAAGTTAAATTTATAACACAAGAGATGGTTTTGAAAATGTGCAGTTATCTTTTGTTGTGAGCCTCTCATATCTCACAAGCTAAGTAGGGTTGGACTAGGTCAGTATTCGTACAGATAACCAGAGAGGTAAACACTGGATACTGTGAGATGAGGCATTGGTGATTTAGTAGGTTGATTTTTTCCTCTGAGTTTGTATTGAACCAATGGTCCAGAATGTTGCTGAGGGCTTAAGTGCTGCTGATGCTTCAGTCATTTGACGGAGCATAAAAATGAGGTGCTGACCATTTGTGGTCATTAAAGTTCCCATGGCACTGTTCCAAACTGGAAAACTACATCACACTGTACAGGACCTTACAGACATGGTTATTTTTCAATAGCAGAGCTACAGTGCTGTGTTGGGTTGTTTGTGTGGTCAAATAGTTGACATTTAATTTCAGAGGTAGTGAGTCTCATAATGTTTCTGTATATGGCTCATGATTTATGAAGTCTTGGAGCTAGGAATTCCACTGTGTGTGTTTAAAGAACCAAAATGTAGCACATGAGAGTGGTGGGCAGTTGATTGTGTGAATGAGGAGAATTCCTATTATAAAGAAAGTACTATAACGAAGCTGTGTCATGTCATCACATAGTTGTATTGAGATGTTGTTATTCTGTATCCCAGTATGAGGACACTAGGAAAAAATATCTTGCCCAGAGGTATGTGAAATTATGGGATTCACTTCACAGGGGTTTGTATTCCATACATTTCTCTTTCTTGAATCTCAGACTGAAACTCAGTCAGTTATCTGGTTTCACATAAGCATATGAAACAATGCATTATCACTTGGTTTTGATGCAAGATTTTAAATCATGCCAAATTCTTGCAAAAGGTTTGCGAACTGTAGTGAATCTTTCAATAAGCATGGACTTAATTTCCAGTTTATTATAAAGCCAGATAAGTTCCATGGAGTTGTGGGTTTTTTAATGACACCCTCACCCCACACTAGTGAATTAAACTAAGATACATGTGCAGCTTGACCCAATCAAAGGTAAATTCAGAAGCAGTAGAGAAATCAGTCTGAAATGACTATTCAGTCATTAAATCCATGATCCAACACACTAATTAAAGAAGTGTGTTAAAGACAAAAGGGATGGAAAATGTCAGGTATATATTTTGAGGGGTTTGGGAGGTGGGGAAACCTCTAAGTAAGCCCATAAGTTATAAGACTGCATTTTAATCTTCAAAGACTTTCTCTGTGTCCAATGGTATGCCACATCTGGATGTTTTTGCTGAATTGCTGTCCCTCCTTACACTGCATTTTATGCTATTAGAAGTGTCATTCTAGGAAGAAGAAAGCAGCTCGATGACAATACCATGGTTCTGTGTTAATCTTTGATTAGCAGTGGAATTGGCAGTCCTTTATGAAGATTGGGTTATGTTTAGTGTTGAGGATGTGTACTTTGCAGACTGTGCCAAACCCAGTCCAACCTAGATGAATCAAAGCCCCTTGACTTCTGTTATACACTATTCAGTGGTTAAAAATTAAAACCTATTCCCTGATAGAGCAGGTTGGAATATGATGAACAATTTTCATAAGTTTTACATAACGTTTGGAAAAATGTTGACCTGCTTTTCTCACCAGCAAGCATTGGTTGATGTAGGCTCAATAGGAAATTGACTCTTGCTTGGGACAGATAGTCGTGAACCAGAGGAGGTAAGATAGTAATAACTGAATGAAAAGGAAGGAGATGAGGGACTGATGGGAAAGGGAGGTGTTGCTGAATGGAAGTCCATTTGGGGCATTTAGGGGAGGTGTGGAGTTGGAGCATTACAAACTCCCAGTGATCCTCAGCAGTGAAGGGAGCTTTTATCTGTCAATGAAAATTAAGCAACCTTGAAGCTTCTCTAACATATGCTGGGAACAATTTGTCTTGGCTTGTGAGTGGAATATAAAGGTGGCATAAAATCACCTGTGTCTTCCATTCCCTGCATGAGCTAAGTGATATTCTGGTATGCCAAGGAATGAGCTCAATATCTATTATATGTTCTTTTTTCTTATATTCATTAATTAAATAGGAAGATTGCACAGCTAAAATAAGAAAATGTTAGAAAACATGAGTCTTAAGGACACTATGTCAATATTTAACTTGACTATACTTCATATTTGAAGTATTAAGAGGTAGAAATTTACCAAGAGAAATAGGAATATAAAATTCTACATATATGCAACATGGCCCAGTTAATGTTACTGATTGAATCTTGATTTTGAATTTCCTGACTTTTGCTTATTTGAACTCTGCAAATTGAACATTGCATCAAGAACAATTGTTTGCATTCAATTTCCCTACTTTTTTTTAGCCCTATAAAGAAAAGGGTGAAAAGTGGCTTTAGTAATTAAGCTTGGCCCAGAATATGTAAAAATAGAGTTACTATTGAAACTGTTGTGCAGATGTAATATCTCATGATATATAATCCTTAGGGAATGGGCAATATTTATTCATGATTTCCAATGACTTATAAGGCACATATCAGATTTTGTTCTTATGACCTATTTGATCTTTTCTGATATTGCAAGAGTAGGAGTAATCTTATTCTGCTTGTACTGGAAAATTTAATTACACTTGATTGTACTTGGTTTAGACTGTTTATCTCAGACCTACTTTATTTAAAGTTAATGTTTTGCTTTTCAGAGAGGAGAAGGCTAGGGAAAAGGGGACAGAGGAGGTAGATAAAATAGCAAACAAAGCCTGGAAATGGAGAAAAGTTATATACCATGACCCATCTTAAGCAACAGTCCAAGGTTCCTACAAAAATTAGTTACCTATTGTATGTTGTCATTATCTAAAGATTGAAGAACATTTTACTGGGAGCTTCATGGAGATATTTTAGAGTGGTTGCTAGGGTAGTGGATTCAGTATTGTGGGAACCCCAGGTGTATGTATATAGCAGGAAATTGCAGTCAGTAAATTACCCCAAATGTCAATCCTGCATGGGAAGAAAACCTGACCACACGTTTTGATAAGTCCCAGTATTATCATTAAGGTGATCATTAGCTCTCTGTAACAGAGCAGTGAGCCATTTGGCTACGTGAAGTTTCTTGGCTTTTCTGAGGGGTGTGTGTGTGTGTGTGTGTGTGTGTTTTTAAATAACCTAGTAGTATTATTCTTTAAGGTTATCCACACTTACTTACAATGATTTGAATATCTGACTTAGTATTAGGATATGTAATGTGAAGACAGTGGAATTATAAAGTGCCCTTTTTTCCAAATATCTGGTATCCCAAAGGGTGATCTCTGGAGATTGTTTTCTGAACCTGACTGATAATATGAAAGATCTGTAAACTGTCTGCACAAAGTTGGCTGGATATTAAGCTGGTTTTGAAACATCATGTTCCAGATTAGCTGTAAAGATTTCAGTGACTATTGCAAAATAAACCAAATTGGTCTAAGAGTTTATTATAGAATATGAAAGAGATGTGGGATTTCCTTTCTGGGATAATAGACTTGGCTATAAGACGCACACAACCACTTTCTACGCTAGTGTGTGTGTTTTTTCCATTCTTTATACTCAATGTCCAAAGGAGTTTGATTATAGAACTTATGCAAGTAGGCCAGAAATAACGTTCCCATAGGTGGGAATATGCAAGGGAGAAATGAAGGTAGCAAACTGGGAATTTCAGGATAAAACACTGAAATTCCATGGCAACAGCCAATGAACCTAGCTAGCATAGAAAAAATCATCAACGATCAGAATACTATTGCGTTGCCTTCCTATCACAGGTCAGAAAAGGAGCCACAACAGGAATAATTTATTTTTCAGATTTGTTTGTAGAAAACCAGTGTAATATTAGTGGAGGACTCTGGGGCGGAACTCTAAGGGCCAGATTGTGATTTTCTTTCTGACATCAAATACTGTCTCGCTCCATCTGTAGTTCCACTGAAGTCAATGGGATCAAATGTGTAATAAGGTTCTATTAATCATGAGTCAAGTTCTTTGAATCTGTCCCTAATCTTATTTTCATCAAATGTAACAGACTTGTGGCTACCCTTTATGGATAATAAAATAGCTTTTGAGTTGCTCAAATAGGCATTTGTTTGTACTTACATAGAACTTCCATTGGAGGATTTTAATGAGCTTGCCTGAATTAAGTGTCATAACACATCTCTATGGAGATGAGCATTATAAACCCATTTTACAGACAAGTAAGTTGTTAAGCAATTTATTCAAGGTCACAGATAACATTTCGAGTGTAGCTGTGAACAGAACTCAGGAGCTCTGTCTCCTAGGGTTCTGCTGTCAACACAATATCTCCTAAATTAAGCATGTTTGAACATTAATCTTTCTTTGCATGTACAGTGTGGCTATGCCTTAAACACTCAACATTTGTAAAATGGATAAAATTCATTTCAAGAGAACAAAATCTAACACCAGTTCTAAAATGCAGGCACATCATATAACAGTATTGCCCATTTCTTGAGGACTACATACAAAACATTAATTCTAACATAATTAAAAATGGCAGCAGTCTATATCAGAAAGCCAGGCATGGCCTCCATTAAAAGATTAAAATAGCATAAAACTACTAAATACTGCTGTTACTAATCACACTAAATCCTGACCCACCCAAAATAAAACATGGATTTGGATCAATTCTAAGTATTTCATTCTATCTATCTTTCTCGTTGTGTATCAGTAAACATCAGGATTTAGGTGTACTCTTGATTAACAAAAAAGATGGCACATTGCCTACTGAGCCATGCATAAAATGCGGGATTATGGATTTTTTAAAAACCTGCCAAAAATACTCCCTTAATCCATTTAGCATGATTCTGCTCCTTTAACTTTGAGCACACTTCCCTAATTAAACTGTCATATTCCAGATTTAAATTGCTGTCCACATCTGCTGCAAAATTATTTGTCCCCTGCTGATAGTTGAAACTGAAAAAAAATCAGACAAAGATGTTTTTAATTTATTTGTTGCACTAACAAACTACTTTCAGCCCTTTTTTGTTTTCTAAAACTTGTTTTATATCTGTGTACATTTTAGAGTTAATTTTTAACAAAAATTGTATTTTTGTTGATTCTGCAAGATTGTTCTACCTATGATGGCATTTATTTATTTATTTATTTTTAAAGAAAGTGTTGCTCTCAAGAGATCAGTTTTGAGCTGAAATCTTATGAGTACAACTCACAGGATTTTTGGTACCATCAACTCCAAAGCCTAGTGTAAATACTACAGTGACTGCTGCTCTATAAATACCTAAGATAGATGTAGCAGATAGCTGTGTTCAGCCTCAAAACTGACCTAGGCATCAAACTTATCCTGATCTGGGCACCGCCTACTGGACCCATGACTAGTTTCTGCCAGTGGTGGTTTATGCCCTTATTAGTGCTACATACCATTAGTGATACCATAGTGTTTTGTTCTCTATAAATGACTAGTACACACTTGTGATATATATGTTGAAATTAATTGATTCTAGGTACATTTTGTTCTCAGATGTAACTTTCACAGTTATGTGCCTTGGATTCTCACATGGGAATCTAGATTACAATAAGGAAACAGCTGGTTTTATTGCTGCACACCAACGCTTCATTAGTATAGTGACAGACAATATTTCCTGTGCTCACAATATTTTTATTGCACTATTTTCCCCCTTATTTATATATGTTCTCATGCAGTTTATTTTAATTCCAGATGAAAATAACAAAATCAAAGTCTTTGTTTAGTGACATCTGAACAAAACAGGTTTCACTTAAGGCTTGGAATATCTCTAGCAGATAGGAATATGTAAACAAGAACAAATTATTTTTTCTGATCTGAAAAATGAGTTGAAGCCAACCCATTCACTGGCTAGTTGGATTATACATTTGTCACATATTTATATATTCCAGATGATGGGACTCTTGGATTTAATTCCTTGTGTCATTGAAAAATAGGTCATGAGTCATATAAAGATATAAAAATTTTGTATGCATTTATAAAAATGTCAGGAACTTCCAAAGTCCTCTCCACATATTCTCTTTTCAACTGCTTGTTAGGTTTTGGTGGTAAAAAGAAAACAATATGAGCCTTTACGACAGTCTCCGGAGATGAGTAGAAGGGACCTGAGTTCAGTTTCTCCATCTAATTAAAAGCCATCTGCATTGATAATAATTACTGAAGCACAGTTTAACAGTTATTAATAAATACAGTAGTTACAAGCCCATATGCTAATTCCCAACATTAGTTATAACCAGAATTGCCATGTGAATTGAGCCCTTTAGTATGATCACAGATTGTTTACATAATGCAGCAGGGTATAACAAGTACCAGATGTTCACCCAAGCACTGTGATTTGTAGTATTTTTCTACTTATCCATTTCTAATTTCTGTTTGCTGTCATTAAAACTTCATCTGCAGAATTTATTCAGCTTATTTCCACTTTTCCATTAAATTATCTGAGTCATTATCTCTTTGAAGAGACTGAGTGACAGCACTTATGGGTGAAGTCAACATACAATTTATGCATCCAGGCCCTCAGTACTGTAGCTCTATGGTACTTAGTGATGTAATCTTCTATTTCATTCCAGATTTAATCGACCATTTGGCAAAAAAGGTGAACACTTGCTAATACTGTTTGTGACCTGATCCTCAGAACTATTTCAATCTTATGAAGCATCCTAAAGGCTATTATCTTTCCATATTGTACTGTACTGTGGTGTTCTGTGGACAGACTCTGTGAGACAGCACTATAAGTTCACATTTAGAAAGTTTTCTATGCAACCATAAAGGCTGATCTTTCTGAATAAAAGTTGAAATATTAAAATGAAATATATAAAGACTGCAGACACAGGCCTGGTCTATACTGGGGGTGGGGGGGAAATTGAGCTAAATTACGCAACTTCAGTCAACTGCTGCCTCTCCCCCATTGACTCTGACTGTGCCTCTCACCGAGCTGGAGTACAGGAGTTGACAGGAGAGTGCTCGGGGATAGATTTATCCCATCTAGACTGGACATGATAAATCGATCCCCACTGGCTCAATCGCTGCCCGCCGATCCAGCCAGTAGTGAAGACATACCCACAGTCTAAAATATGTACCAGCTCAATCTAAGTCCAGTCTGGTGCATTAGCTCTCATCTGACTAAATATAGTTGATCTTCAGCTTTTATTGTTAAGTATCATCTAAGGATTTCAGTTGTTTGTACCCATTTTTGTTGGAAATCAATTTCAAATGAATAGCTGTATTGTAAGAACAAATTCACTGAAGTCATCTGCTCTCTCTTTGCCTTTAAAAGTTCAAATCAGAAATTGTGCTCCAGCTTACATAAAGTATTTGACACTGGTCATGACCCATGTATATAGTATAAAAGTACAAAACTGATTAAGCAGAACACTTGATTAACCTTTGTGATAGACCCAGGCCAGTTGGGTACAGCAGAATAGCAGAAGGCAGATATACTGGCCACTGGATTAACAGTTTTCTGTTCCCTGACTGACCAGAGCAGGGGCTGCTCCAGGCTAATGAGAACACCTGACTCTAATTAACCTGTAAAGAGTCAGGTGAGGCCATTCAGTTAATGTGACCACCTGACTCTAATTAAGGCCCTGCTGATACTATAAAAAGGGCTCACTCCAGTCAGGCAGGGAAGTCAGGGAGCCAGAGAAGAGGAAGTGCGGCTGAAGGGCTGGTTACTGAAGACACCCTCAAACCATCGTTAAAGGAGCCCTAAGGTAAGGGTGAAGAAGGGAGAAGCAGGAGAGCTGTGGGGAAGTGGCCCAGGGAAATGTAGCAACTCTGGCAGTGAAAGGTTGGCTGCCAACAACTGCTACCATTAGGGTCCCTGGGCTGGAACCTGGAGTAGAGGGTGGGCCCGGGTTCCCCCCAACCCACCACTACAGGAACATCTCCTGGAAGGGGAAGTCAGGCCCCTGTCAGGACAGGAGGCTGAACAGAGCCTGTGGGAGTTCTCTCACCAACCTCCTTGCAGGCCTATGATGAAAAGGGCTCAGTAGACTGTAACCCTGGCCCTAGAGAGAGAAGGGCTATGTGGAGGGTCACAGTGAGCCACTGAGGCTAGCATAAACCGCCTAGAAGCGCAGGACCCACGGGAGCAAGGTCAGAGCTCTGCCACAACTTTTACTTGAAGCAAAATTGAGTCAGTTTAGCCATAGCATAGGTATTGTACAGACAGGGAACGTAAAAACCTGAAATTTAAAAAAGACTATTTTTAGTCCAGTTATTGACACCTCATGCAGTAAAATGACAGTCTATTATAGTTTTCTAACTAAAAATAAAACAAAATACGATTGAAATCTACTACATGGACAGATATAGTTTGTATTATCTACTTTATCTACCTAATCATAATAACTTCAGCCTGCTACCTTGAGAACAACTTCTTTGTTAATGTCCATTGTTGTCATGCTGAAAAGCAGTGCAAGAATCTTGCCACATTTAGGCTACTGACGTTGACATCAACTGGTCAAATTCTAATAGCTATATTCTTGTGCAGTAGGGCTAATCATGTGAGCAAAATGAGCTGTGTTTCTATTCAGACACCATTAACTGAGGCTCTTACTATTCTAGTTAAATCTGCCAAAGATTGTTACTTCCAATAGCATTAGTCAAACGTTTTGGTTCAAACTTGTTGCCACTGAATCAATAAGAAGCAGAAATGAGTTGGAGTCATCAAGTTAATAATGGATAGAAAGATATTTTAAAGTTGATTTTTAATGAATACATAGTATTCATGTTAATTATTTATGAATTTTAATAACTACAGAAATAATTATAAAATTTCTCTATTTAGGGTAAACCACCACTTTAAACACACCAGATTCTGCTATGACCATTTTACATAGAAATTCTGTAATTACATTTGGAAATAGATAATAAAAATTAGGGCCAGATTTTTAAAGGTTTTTAGGTACCTGACAATTTCCTAATTTCATTAGGAGTTCATTGCGTAAATACCTTTTAAAAATGGCCCCTTAGTCTACACTGCAGTAAAAGACCAGTGCCGCTGAGTCTCAGAGCCTGGGTCAAATGACTTGCGCTTGCAGGACTCAGGCTATGGGGCTAAAAATAGTGGTGTAGATTTTCAACCTTGGGCTGTAGCCCAGGCTCTGCAACTCTGTGAAGGAGGAGGGTCTGAGGGTACATCTACACTGCAATTAAAAACCCACAGCTGACCCTTAGGGTTCGGGCTAAGGGGCTGTTTAATTGTGGTGTAGACATTCGGGCTTGGGCTGGATTTCGGGCTCTAGGACTCTTCAAGGTGGGAGGGTCCCAGAGCTCAGGCTGCAGCCCAAACCTGAATGTCTACACCACAATTAAACAGCTCCCTTAGCCTGAGCCCCGCAAGCCTGAGTCAGCTGGAATGGGCCAACCACAGTTTCTAATTACAGTGTAGAAATACCTTCAGAACCCAGGCTCCAGACATCTATGCTGCTATATTTAGCACTGCAGCCTGAGCTCCACAAGCCTGAGTCAGTTGACCCAGCTCTGACACTCTGTGCCACAAGCTTTTCTTTGCAGTGTGGACGTACCCTTAGTGCTCATGAACTCTGTTGGATCTGCAGCCCTGGGGACTGAAGCCATCTATTAATATAAAAATAGTGACTCCACGAGTATTAGCAGTGCAAGCTCCCTTACCAACATACCCATATTCAGACCTGGAAGACCACCTGTAAGATCTCCATGCCTATTCAGTCCTTAGTCAATTAATGGTGGGCTTTGTGATGTGGATACCGAGTATATGTCTACATTCAGATTGGGTCAGCTGACTCTGGCTCGTGAGGCTTGGGCTAAGGAGGCTATGCAATTGAAGTGTAGATGTTTGGGTTCAGGCTGGAGTCTGGGCTCTGAGACCCTGTGAGGGCAGAGTCAGCTGACTCAGGCCAGCCCTTAGTCTTTCACTGCAGTATATATGTACCCCTAGGGACTGGACTGAGATCATTTATATTTTTTTTATTTGCCTTAAGGCTCTGATCTGGATTAGGATCCGACAGGGCTAGGTGCTATACAAAAACAGTTTGAAGATAATCTTTGACCTGAAAAGTTTATATCTTATGCCCCACTCCTGCAAATGCTCCAAGGCCCATCTTCAAAACTGCTGTGGGGAAGCTATCATGGGCCAGTGTGGGCACAAGGAAAGCCATAAAATCTCATGACTGCACGTGTTACGTTTCACTTTCCTCTGTGGAATTCATGGTGGTAAATTCAAGAGACTTTATATATTTTATGTAAATATTTGTCATTTATAAAATTTCAAATCAAATCTCATACTAATGAGAATATATTGTTCATGAATACAACCCAACCCATTCAGTGTTAGAAAATGTTGCTAGGAATGTTTGATTGTGTTTTTGGCACTGCAGCAAATTGCTACCGAATACATTTAGTAGCTAATAAATTAGGTGGTTAAAACCAGCACTAGATTTACATTATCATTAGTTAAAGCTGAAGGTTATTATAACATAATGACATGAAAATACTATTCATTCACTCACTCACTTATCTCCTATAAATGTTACTGGAGATATATCCTTCCTTATGATATTCTGATTTTATTAACAAAATTCAACCTCTTTCAGTGAATTCCTGGAAAAAAGCCACCTGATTAGAAAATTCACAGTATTCATGAAATGTAGTTTTCCCCAGCCTTATGTGTAACTAAAATCATAAGGGAAACCCCTCTCCCAAATAATCTCTGCAGTGCTGAATAAAAAAAAAACCAAAAAAACCTGTTAAATTTGAATCATTTATATGTATTTTATTATATCAGTATGGATTAAGTTCTTTGAATTTTACAATAAGAGGACACAACAGATGGTCAAAGTTTAGTTTAAAGTCATATGTGTGTTAAAATAACTTATGCCGCCAAAAAGTGACTACACTATAAGAGGGTGTTCATTCACTACCATTTAGCATAGTTTTGTGCTTCATTTAATTGGAAACATATGTTACTTTTGAAAGCATCCACTTTACTAGAGGATTCACTGTGGTGAATGGCAGTTGGTGGCCACAGACACTAGAGAAGATAGAAACGATTTTAACTGAGTCTCCTATGCAGCAGTTGAACTTGTTTTGTGCATTAGTAGAATCAGAATGGAAGCTGTGCTCTTTCATAGACAGCAGCAGCACTATCAAATGACCCTTCTAGCTGACTCAATAAGAGCTATGTTGAACCTGTCTCAGGTGAAAGTCATTCTTTGCCTACCTGACATTTGCCATAACTCAAAGTATATAGAACAAGTTCAAATGTAAACAATACATTTTTTTCAAATTATTACTAGAAGTCATTCAGTGTAAATGGACAGGATGAAATAAATAGGACTGCAGTGTCTAAAAAGCTTTTTGGGAATTACATATGTTTGATAACTTTATGAATGATGAAATTATACACACACACACACACACATATATAGTTTTCCCCATAGAATCTGGAAAAATTTAGCTTTCCAAGATGTTTAAAATACTGTTGTCTTAATTTATTACAAGTAACCATAGGAGCAAGAACTTTCTGAATATGGCAGTTTAGGGAGTTACTTGAAGAAAGAAAGGTGATTTCTAATTTGCTACAATTGAGTTTGCTGTACAGAATGTTTTCTGTTATAATGTAACAGACTTGGTTCAAAAGATATCAAATATTTTTACCGTAATGCCTTCCTAAATCTCCATTTATTATGGCTTTTTTTTCCAGACTCTTTCTCATTCTCCAGTTTCTTTAAAAGAATGGTGTATACCTCCAATCAAGACCCTAAATCAGTGGTCCCCAACGTGGTGCCTGCCGGGGCATTTATGTGCACCCGCCTAGTGCCCAGCAGGGGAGACAAGCCGCTGCCCTGCGCCTGACAGGGACAGAGAACTCCGGGGCTGCAGGCTGTGGGCACCGGTGTTCTCTGTCCTCGCGGCTTCTCTCTCCTCTCTGGATGCATATATTATGTTATATTAAATATGATGTTTTTCATATTATTTAATGTACAAATACAAAATAAGCCTTGAAAAATTGCTGGCGCCCGCCACACTCGTCTGAAAACATGAATGTGCTACTGGCCACAAAAAGGTTGGGGACCACTGCCCTAAATTGTGCTGAAATATCAGCACTCTTAGCTGGAGCTGAAAGAGTATCTTTTCGCAAATATCAGCCTGGTGTTTAAATGAATTTGCTTTGGCAATGCTCATGCCTCTGTTGTGTTCCCTTTGTGCAGACCTCTGGCAAAAGAGAGTTTAAAAAACAGTGTGTCAAACCCACATGTTCAAGTATTCATTGAATCTCAGTTTTAAATTTTGACATGGGGGTTTCCATCCAGTCACAGCGCTTGTCTAGGTAGGTTATGCAATCACAGTTTAACCAACACAGTTTAAATAGGAGTGACTATCAAATACTCTGAGAGAACTCTTACGGGTGGCTGCAAGACCTCCCTCTTTGACAAAGCATTTCTATCGTCTCCGTTAGCAGGTTTATTACTACACACATATATAGTTCCCAAGCAAAGCCCTCCTTATTCAGGAGGGGTATAAGAGCAGAGATCTCTTGAAGTCCAGGAGGGACCTCAGTGTGCAGATTTAATTTATGTGAGAAGCATGTACATCCTATGGTGTTAGGCACTATAGAAAACCCTGAGTCAGGCAGGTAGGGAACTTATACATAATCAGTGTTCAGAGTTGCAACATTTCTGAATACTTTCAAAATTAGCAATGAATTTGAGGAAATCATGATCTGATGCCTGATTATTGCATGAGCATAAATAAATAAAGGGAGAGCTAAATTCAGTGGAGAAACTATTCATTGCAAATTATTTGCTCATCTTTAATCTGGACGTCATCAGGCCTAGGATTCCATCTAGCTGAGGACAAATGTAAAGACTGGGTTCACATTACCATTACTTACAAATCTTATCGTGCTCTGCTGCCACAAGCCCTTGTAATTATTTATCTGCCATGGCTCTGCTTCGCAAACTGCATTGCAGATTTGGCAGCTGATGCTGATGCAAGCTGTTATGCAAAAGAGTGGTGAAGCCCTTTAAGGAGATCAAAGCCTTAAATTAAACTAAATGAAGTCTGTAATTCAAGATCAACAGTATTTCTGTTTTTAAGTGTGATTTTTACCAGTAGATTAATTCTTTCTGAAATAGATTATATTTCTGTAATCAGTCATCTGAAAATGAGGGGAATTAGTTTGTGGTCTATTTGTGCCAGTTGGTGTACTTTTTGGCATTGAGGCTTTGATAAAGAACAAAAGTGGCACATGTGCCAATGCTGCTACTGCTTCAAAGCTTTGCCACCAAGCAGGATGCTAATGTCATTAAAAATGTGTACTCGCTATAATCCCCAAATCCCTTTCTCCTTAATTTAGAGGAATTCCAAGTCTGACATGTTCACTTGGCACAGTTCTCTTTATACTAAATTTGTGTCTAAAAGGAGGGAGGGAAAAAAGTCTGAAGCAAGATAAGCAATTGAGAAATGCTTATCAGCTAAAAACTCCCCTTCTGCTTTCTAGTGACTTTCATGGCCTCTCTCTGATGTACATGACTGCAAAAGTGACTACTTATGTATACTTAGTTTATAGGAAAATTTGGTATGATTTTATATTATATTGTAGGAAAATGTCATCTATATAATTATCATTATTATTTGTAAGATGGTAGGGCCTAGAAGCCCCAAAGATTGAGCCCATGCTGTAAAAACTCACAGTAAGTGACAGTCGCTCCTTCTAAGAGCTTACAATCTAAAATAGACAAAACAGAAAACGTTTGAGAGAAAATGATTATCATTTAGCTGGTGGGAAACTGAGGCATAAAGAGATCTCCTGAGTCCTTGTAAAAAGTCTCAATCACAAGACTGTTCTCTTTAATCAATAAGTAAATGTTATCATGTATATATGGCCGAGGCAAAGTGAGAGGCCCCTTACTCATCATCACCAAATGTGCATAGTCTACTGAGGACTGTTGCGCCAGGCAGATGGGATCATACCAGACATTGTAGAGTGAACTTCACAGATCTGACTGAACCATGCAAATCTAGGACTCTGGGTAATGCCAAGTAGAGTAAAGATGTGCACCCCTTCACATGTTGATGGAGCATGTAAGAGCACAGTATGCTGGGATGTTTTTGTCCATCCTAATGACATGGGCAAAGAGCTTGCAATGCTGCTTTTGGATGTAGTGAGCAATTGAAGAAAGGTCAGATCTCTGTGAGATTAGGGCATTTTGCAAAAAGTGGAACCACTTTATGCTCAGGATTTGGCACTGACAGCACATGTAGAATGCCTCTAGCCACTCCAAGTTTTTCTGTAAGAAGGTCCAGGTTTCTGCCCCGCCTAGCAGTAAACAGGCTTGATAGATTCTGAACTTCATCTCAGTGCAGAGACACAAAGAGCTGGAGCAGAACTGAATAGTCAGTTTTCTTGCTGGGCTGGGAGAGGAGATGTAGTGCCGCAAGAACTAGCAAGTGAACCATCTGCTTTCCACACAGAGGAGCAGCTGCCCCTAAAGACAGCCCAGGGTCAGATCAGGGACTAGAGGAGTGGTGGGATCCCTGTTGCTATAGCAGCTAATGAGAGGGCTGAGAAAGTGACAGTGTTGTTATCTTTGTCTCGTGATATTTGGTATCTTTCTTAAAGCCCTAGTTGCTAGAATCAGGTTCTTTAATCTCAGTTTTCATTTTAAAAGAAAGAGTTTATAGCTTTCATGACTATGGACCATGAAAATGTCAACCCTAAACTCTCTAACCCCAAAAAGCAAATATAATAATCTACATTTATTGATTTGTAAATCTCATAATTTCTAAGGCATTATCATAGAATCGTAGGACTGGAAGGGATCTCAAGAGGTTTTCTAGTCCAGTTCTCTGCACTCAAAGCAGACCATCCCTGACAGGTGTTTGTCTAACCTGCTCTGAAAAATCTCCAATGACAGAGATTCTACAACCTCCCTAGGCAATTTATTCCACCATTTAACTACCCTGACAGTTAGGAATTTTTTCCTAATGTGCAACCTAAACTGCCTTTGCTGCAGTTTAAGCCCTTTTGCTTCTTGTCCTATCCTCAGAGGTTAATAAGAACATTTTTTCTTTTTCCTCCTTCTAACCTTTTATGTACTTGAAACAGTTATTATGTGGCCCTCAGTCTTCTCTTCTCCAGAGTAAACAAACCCAATTTTTTCAATCTTCCGTAATAGGTCATATTTTCTAGATCTTTAATAATTTTTGTAGGTCTTCTCTGGACTTTCTCCAATTTGTCCACACCTTTCCTGAACCAAGAACTGGACACAATACTTCAGTTGAGGCCTAATCAGCATGGAGTAGAGCAGAAGAATTACTTCAGTCTTGCTTATAACACGCCTGCTAATACATCCCAAAATGAAGTTTTCCTTTTTTGCACATTTAGCTTATGATCCGCTATGACTCCCATATCCCTCTCTGCAGTACTCCTTCCTAGGCAGTCATTTCCCAATTTTTGTATGTGCAACTGATTGCTCCTTGATCATGAATTTGGGGTCCTGATTCATAATTTTTAAACCTTTTAGGCTGCCAGTGCTGGAGTGAGGTCAGCTGAGAGAGATTGCTGGGGCCTGCTGAGACTCTAAGCATACTTCTTAAGAACACTGGGAGGTCCAGCAGGTGATTCACTTACATGATGCAGCCTGGAGTGTATTCGGGCAAGGCTGCAGAAGAGCAGGTTTGATCAAACCTACTCAGAGGCTAGTAATTCTGAGTTTGTGGAGGAGTCAGAAAGCTTTCTCCCCTAACCCCCAGCAAACCCAAGCATACACTTTGGGTGTTGGAAAATCAGGCAGGGGCTCTGTATTTGGGAAGTGATTAGCCACCCTAGTGATATTCAGCGGGAACAAACCACTAGTGATTTGGGGAACCTACAACTGAAAGCTTTTAGTGTCCCTTTAAGGTCTTAAAGTATCAGAGGTATAAAGCTCAGATAGATGCCTTTTCACTGCAGAGAAAGTGAGAATGGGTTGTATACAGTTGTGGGCACAATCTTTTTTGGAGGTTTGTCCATCTCAGTTGTTTCCTGGTATCTCATTAGATGAATGGGAGTATCACAAGAAAATGTATTTATATGGCAAGAGTACTACACAGTGTAAATCTGATTTTTTTGATATGGCTTCTGAATATTATTTTGAATAAACTTGTTTTCAGATTGTGTCCTTATATTCCCAGGGTGACTTCAGGGAAAGAGACATTGCTTTGTGTAGGGTGTGATTAGGCCACTAGGACAGAAGTGTCCTTACCTGAAGTCACCTGTGTCACCTTAAATTTGGCATTTAATGACCTGTGGTTGTTTAGTCCTGCAAATCTATTGTGCTCTTAGCGCTTCCTCTTACCGGGTGCAGATCAACTCCTGGAGGAACTGAGTTTCTTTAACTACTGTTGACTTCAATAGGGGTTGAAAATGCAATTGCTCAGAGCCATGCAGGATTGAGCCTTTAATGTAGTTTTTTATGATGCAATATAAAAATTCTTTGCATTAAAATAGTGTTTCGCTTTTGAGGCAATCCAAGTACTTTATAAGCCTTACTTGAACTGCACAACACACAGACATTTTACAAAGTGGGAAAATGGACAGATGTGAAAAGTGACTTACCATGGTCCAATAGCAAGTCAGTGACTACTTCAGGAATAGTGCAAGAAATTCTGGCTCTTCCTGCTAACTCCCCCCCCCACATGTTGTCAAAGTAAGTAAACTTGACAGCACTTCTTTGAGATTTTTACTTGTTGGGATCAGAAATTAGTAAGAAAATTAATCAAAAGAATATATTGAGAGCTATGAGATCTCGACCATCTTATGTGCACACTGTGGAAATAATCAAATAAACTCCATCTAAGTGAATAAGGCAAACCATATGGGAAGCCTACTGTGTGAATGAGGGATTAAGTCCCAGTCTTTTGTGTGAGACTACGGGGACTAATTCACCAGAGTTCACATTCCTGTGGACACCTTGCTACTGCTCTAAGGATAGTGATTATGTATAAATGTGACCACAGAGCATAAAGAATGATTACCCTTAGCAAAAGATTAATCCTACAAACCTTTTTTAGAGATGAGGATTAAACTCTCAACTGTAGCATTTAATTTCACCATACCAGAATTGGTGAATACTGTCATTAGGATGTTGCAACTGTCACCCGTGGCACGTTCGTCACACACTTCATGCAACAGTCAGATTTTTCTTGGCCATAGACTTTTGTTAGTTGAATGTGCCAGAGTCAAAAGAATGAAATGAAGAATTTAGAAATGGAATTGACATTTCCTCACTAGAATATAGTTTCATTACTTTACAGTTAAACCGGATGAGTGAATTTAAGTTTCTCAGTTATTTACTTTTCTCTCTCTCTCTCTTTTTTATTTGGTTGTGGGGGAGTAACTGGATTGTTTTATTGCTTATGAAAGTTCTGGACCACTGAATCCTAAATTTAGTGTTAACTGGACTCAGATGAAATGCCTATCACCTCTGGCTACGGACCATATTCTGCAAAATCTGTAAAAGCTGTTTCAGCTCCAGTAGATCAGCAAAATAATTATGTTCACTGACAGAAACAGAAACATGCTCAACCAGATGAGGACTTTATGAGCATTGTTCTAATGCTATTTTTAGTAATTAGGAAAATCATAGCTACAAAATGGCTTGTTGTGAAAATGGTAAACTCGAAAGAGAGACTAAGACAATTTTTACCAAGTTGGAGCACGCTTATCTCTGTAAAAAGGTTTGTGAATGTCATAAGTGTGATGGGTTGGACCCCCCCATCCAGGGTCCTGATGTGTTGGGGTTCCACTGAGCTTGCCCGTTCCACCAGCCTGGGCTCCCTCACCCTGTCCTGCTGCGAACACACACACGCATACGCAGAAGTAAGGATGCACCCAGCTGTGGAATCACACAGTCTGCAATCAGTTCTGTGTGGGAAGACTCAGCTCAGGGAATTGCCCAGCACTCTGGAGCATGCACCCTCTGGAGTGTAAACCCAAAAGTATATTTTCTTGTGCTGTAAAGAGATCTCCCTCAATGTGGAGGAAGATATGCACAGCTTCTCCCCGCCCCACCCCGCCCCTAAGTCATTAACTGCACAAACTGGGTTTTGGAATAAACAAAAAACAAGTTTATTAACTACAAAAGGTAATTTTAAGTGATTATAAGGGATAGCAAACAGAACAAAGCAGATTACTGAGCAATTAAAACAAAACATGCAAACTAAACTTAATACACTCAGGAATACTGGATACAAATAATCATTTCTCACCCTAAATATTTTTTCAAGAAGGTTGCAGAGTTTCTTGAAGGTAAATTGCACTGCTTGCAGTTTAAATCTCCAGGGATTCCTTTTACAGGCTGACCTTTCTTGCCTAGGCTCAGCCCCCTACCTCCCCCAGTTTAGTTCCTTTGTTTCTTTAGGTGTTTTCAGCAGTCTTCCTTCTTGGGTTGGGAGGCAGTGGAAACGAGCCCAGATTAAATCACCCCCCAGCCTTAAATAGAATTTGCATATGGGAGGAATCCTTTGTTTCCCATTCCGTGGAAAAATACCAGCATTTTAAGATGGTATCCTGTACCAGATGACATGATCACATGACCCTGCAGTGTCAAAGCAGCATCCCAGGAAACTTCTCAGGCAGGAGGGAGATTAGTAACTTCAAAGTCCTATTTCAGAGTAGCAGCCGTGTTAGTTTGTATGTCCTTCCTAATGGCCCATCCAGGCTGATTGCATTCTGTCTGGTGGGCATTCCCCAAATACATGCACAGTTCTAATAGATACATAGTCAATATTCCTAACTTCAGTAAATCATAACCTTTCCAATGATACCTCACATGACCCATCTTGCATAAAACATATTTTAGTTATGCCATATTCATATCATGACAATATTTCTATGAAGAATATTGGGCGTAATGTCACAATAAGCTTTCATGATTTTTTTAAAATATGAGAGTGTCTCTTCTGATTGTGAAGAAAGCATTTAAAATCCTTAAACTTATACTTTTCCCATAGTGACTTTTCCTAAAAATCCTTGGATATTCATGATGATGATTTTTCCATTACACATTATTTAGTAACTAAATGTATCTTAAAATTTACACATCAAAATGACTAGAGACACTATAATGGCTCTGTCCCTACAGTAAATTCTGCATGCATACCAAAGTACTTACTAGCTTGAGAGACAAGCCATTATTGTCAATCAGATAAATATTCCTTATACCAAAATAGGTTTTTTTTACTCCAAATATTTAAACAAGTTAAAAACTTTAATTCTGAAAATACTAAATGACCAATCCTACATACATTTGTGTGAAAGTTGAAGTTTATAGTTAAGAACGTTTCTGAGATGGCCATACTCATTTATAACATTGCCATGCAGGATTTCTTTTATGATTTTCCTACCTCCTATTTGAGGGAGGAAGAGGGAGGGGAGAAATTCAAAATTCACAGGCTAAAAAATTATATTGAAATGCCTTTAGGTTTAAGACAGAAACCTATAAGAGCCAAGGAAGGCTAAGTGATAACTAATACTCCAGCTTTGACTTTTGATCTTGGATTAGATTCTCTGCTTCCCCTAGTTTTGGTTGGGTGCAGTAGATGGGGGCTGGTCCCACATAGGCCCTGCTTAGGTGAGATTACAGCAGCAATGGGACTATATGCTGACTATGGTCCTGAGGGGCCATGGCCATCTGACAGCCAGGGATTATCAGAGTGCAGAGTGCCCCAGCGTTGTCTCCTTGCCATTCTCAACACTCCTACTTTGATGCAGGAAGATGATGGGGGATGATGTACCAACTGACTAGGCTGGCTCTATACCTGCTAGGGATTCCAGTATGCAGAGACTCTCCTCAGACTGGGGAGAGCTAGTCACTTTTCCACTACTTTGCCCTGCTGCAGTGATTGCTATTGTTTTGAGAAACACATTAGAGACAAGAAACGAAGATGATTTCAGTTTGGATACAATTTCTTAAAATGTACAATTTTTTCCCTCTGCTTGTTTCATGCTTATTCAAATTTGACTTGCTCAAATGTAAATTATATCTGACTGTAAATATCTCACTAGCACAACTGGGCCCTCATCTCAGTTGGGAACTTTAGGACACTACTAGAATACAAGGAATGAATAATAATAATATTGAATGCATTTGGACTATATGGACCAGATTGTGATCTTCAATGGATTTAGTCCAGATTAACAGTAGCAAAAATAAATCCATTATACAGCTAGATGAGCAAATATTTTGGGGAATTTATGAATGTTTGTTTATCCAAATCTGTAATTGCCAGTTTTACACAGGATTCTAATTAGTTGTTTGAAATGCAACTCTGCCCTAACAAGAGCCTGAACATGGAGCCTGAACTGGATTTGGAGCATTCAGGATAGAGCCTTCCCACATATCATGCAGAGCACAAAGGGTCTGGTTGGTTTTGCAGAAACCAGCAGGAAAACTTCTCTCACAATTTATTCATGCTGATGTCTCTTATGCTACTACTAATTTTTATGCTCTGTTGCTGATGCCAGGGCATTCTCTTGGGCCACAGTCAACTGGAACACTCTGATTCTTCAGATGCCAAGACAAGAAAATCAAGTTCAGTCCTCAAAATAATTTACCATGTATTCTGAGGATCAGCAGATAGCATTTCAACAGGACATTGTTCAGAATAATTTTGCCCTTTTTCACCACCACTTTATTGTGTAATAAGGGCTTTTAGGAACTCAAACATGAAACAAGAAGAGGAGGATTTTCTTTATGGTTGGTCACAATGGGTATGTCTACACTGCAGTTAGTGACCTGTGGATGGCCTGTGCCGGCTGACTTGGGGCTCACAGGGCTTGGACTAAGGGGCTGTTTAATTGCTGTGTGGATCATAGAATCATAGAATATTAGGGTTGGAAGGGACCTCAGGAGGTCATCTAGTCCAACTGCCTGCTCAAAGCAGGACCAATCCCCAACTAAATCATCCCAGCCAGGGCTTCATCAAGCCTGACCTTAAACCTCTAAGGGAGGAGATTCCACCACCTCCCTAGGAAACCCATTCCAGCGTTTCACCATCCTCCTTGTGAAAACGTTTTTCCTAATATCCAACCTAAACCTCCCCCACTGCAACTTGAGACCATTGCTCCTTGTTCTGTCTTCTGCTACCACTGAGAACAGTCTAGATCCATCCTCTTTGGAACCCTCTTTCAGGTAGTTGAAAGCAGCTATCAAATCCCCCCTCATTCTTCTCTTCTACAGAGTAAACAATCCCAGTTCCCTCAGCCCTCCTCATGAGTCATGTGCTCCAGCCCCCTAATAATTTTTGTTGCCCTCTGCTGGACTCTTTCCAATTTCCCCACATCCTTCTTGTAGTGTGGGCCCAAAACTGGACACAGTACTCTAGATGAGGCCTCATCTAATGTCGAATAGAGGGGAATGATCTGCTGGCAATGCCCCTACTTATACAGCCCAAAATACCATTAGCCTTCTTGGCAATGAAGGCACAATGTCAACGCATATCCAGCTTCTCGTTCACTGTAACCTCTAGGTCCTTTTCTGCAGAACTGCTGCCTAGCCATTCGGTCCCTAGTCTGTAGCAGTGCATGGGATTCTTCCATTCTAAGTGCAGGACTCTGCACTTGTCCTTGTTGAACCTCATCATATTTCTTTTGGCCCAATCCTCTAATTTGTCTAGGTCCCTCTGTATCCTATCCCTACCCTCCAGCATATCTACCACTCCTCCCAGTTTAGTGTCATCTGCAGTCCATGCCGTCCTCCAGATCATTAATGAAAATATTTTACAAAACCAGCCCCAGGACTTACTCTTGGAGCTCTCCGCTTGATACCAGCTGCCAACTAGACATGGAGCCATTGATCACTACCTGTTGAGCCCGATGATCTAGCCACCTTGTAGTCCATTCATCCAGCCCATACTTGTTTAAGTTGCCAGCAAGAATACTGTGGGAGACTGAATCAAAAGCTTTGCTAAAGTCAAGGAATAACACGTCCACTGCTTTCCCCTCATCCACAGAGCCAGTTATCTCGTCATAGAAGGCAATTAGGTTAGTCAGGCATGACTTGCCCTTGGTGAATCCATGCTGACTGTTCCTGATCACTTTCCTCTCCTCTAAGTGCTTCAGAATTAATTCCTTGAGGACCCGCTCCATGATTTTTTCCAGGGACTGAGGTGAGGCTGACTGGCTTGTAGTTCCCTGGATCCTCTTCCTTCCCTTTTTTAAAGATGGGCACTACAATAGCCTTTTTCCAGTCATCCGGGACCTCCCCCAATCGCCATGAGTTTTCAAAGATAATGGCCAATGGCTCTTCAGTCACATCTACCATCTGGCCTCATGGACTTGTGCTCGTCCAGCTTTTCTAAATAGTCCCGAACGACTTCTTTCTCCACAGAGAGTTGGTCAGCTCCTCCCCATGTTTTGCTGCCCAGCATAGCAGTCTGGGAGCAGACCTTGTTCGTGAAGACAGAGGCAAAAAAAGCATGGAGTACATTAGCTTTTTCCACATCCTCTGTCACTAGGTTGCCTCCCTCATTCAGTAAGGGGCCCACACTTTCCTTGACCTTCTTGTTGCTAACTTGCTTGGGCTGCAGCCAGAGTTCTGGGACCCTTCCTCCTCAGAGTCCCAGAGCCTGGCCGCCATGATGATATAGCAGGGCAAAATCATTCTGAACAATGTCCTGTTCAAATGCTAAGGAGCTGTTTAATTGTGGTGTAGACATTCGGGCTGAGGCTACAGCTCTGGCCCTATGACCCTGCAAGGTGACAGGGTCCCAGAGCTTGGGCTGCAGCCCAAGCCTACAGCACAATTAAAAAGCCCATTAGCCATAGTCCTGCAAGCCCGTGTCAGCTGGCACAGGCTCGGTGTGGGTGTCCAGTTGTGGTAGACATACCTAATAGGTGTTTCTTAAAGAAAAAAAAATAGATTTAGGTCTGATGACAGCTCTTTGTGCCTAATATATTTATGAAACAATATAAGAATGACTACTGCTTTAAAGATTTCCTTATAATGTGTTATGATCTGTGAATTTTTGGATTATCCATCCCACAATATGGGACATATGAGAAAGTAAAGTGGCTTTAATCAGATTATCTAGTTGTTCCCATATTATTCTCAATTTTATAGTTATTGAGCGTTTCATAGAAAACAAGCTCCCTTCTTAAGCTTAATTCTCTTTTGGAATTGTGTGTGTGAGCGACAGCAAGACAGTAATTTATGTTGGTTGACACCTGCTTTAGAGTCATGTGATCTGAGTTTTCTGCATAGTGTTCACAAGAATTGGCCACACACAGTTCACTTGGTGCTAATTCCTTCAGCATCAACCTTATAAAGATTAATTCAGCATACTACAAATATTGATTAAATTTACTGAGTCTGGCTCATAAAACAGAAATATTATACACTGTGATAATGGCTATTTTACATCAACTAAGTGTTTTCAAGTTATTTTTGTCTATCCATATCAATATACTTGCACTATCTTCTTAATATATTGACTTAAGTAATGAGTTATATGCTGTTTTATAGGGCTTTTCCTGAATCATTTCTCAGAGATGGAAAAGGTGCTCAGAATGAAAAGCTGGCAGCTAAGTGCCTTATCTTTGTTATAGTTAATATTTTGGGCACATTAAACATATTTCTTCCTCTCGTTGTTGGAAATGCACATTGAAAAGGGCCATTGTAGGCATAATGTGGCTCTGGTGCTCATTTAATCTGATGAACTGAAGAACAACATATGCTATAGTATAGCATATATAGGGTTCATAATAGCTAGGTAAATTAGGGACACTTGAATGCATTTGATTCTCAGACTACAGTTGTTTCTCTCTTTTTGATCATGTAGCACAGCCTTTTCTGCCAGGTACACAACTGAAAGTGCTTATTCTAGGGAAGAAAAAGACAGTTGGACAGAATTCAAACCCTTCTTTAGAGAGTCTCTCGCAGACAGATTCTTAATTCATTTCTTGTGTCCTGGAGTAGAGAGCGTGTACTTTGTTTTCCTGTCCTTGTGCTAATGGATATCATACCCATTGGTCTTCTTTGGATCATAGTTCTATTAAATGTTTGAAGAGGAGTTCTTAACTTTCCAAGCCTTGCCCTCATCTTCTGCCCATCTCTTGTACTGACTTAGAAGACTTGTCTTTAGGGTGCTAGTGGGGGATTAAAATACAATTTCTATCTTTTTATGTTAGGGATTTTATAGCATCCATCACCATAGTATCTAAGTGCATCACAAGTAAATTAGATTTGCATGGCGATGTCCCGAATGGACTTTGTGCATATTCTGTCCCTCTGCTTTCCTGGGTATACCAACCTTTCGTGTTATGGTGGGAAAGCTTCCTCAAAGAGAAGGGTCTCGCATAAGGCTTAATTTGTAGTGAAAGAGTTGCTGGGGCTCAAGCAATTTTTTTACTTTCATAACTGATGCAGCAAGCCCAGCGGTGCCAGGGCTATGAACTGCCAAGCCTAGAGGTGGGGCTCAGCCCTGGCATGCCTTGGCACAAATTAAGTGCCGGTCTTGCAACATACCCTTGCACAGACTCAATTAGTCTGACCTCCTGTGGGATCTAGTTTCAAAGCCAAAGACTCAGCAAAAATGCTGATCTCTTGCTCTCATGTACTTTGTTTGGGTTTTATGAACTACTAAATTGTTCCAAAGGAGCACAGCTGTTTTAGTGTTTTGAAGATGTGATCACTGACCGATTGATGGCTCTGAAGATCAGGACCAGACCCATGACCTTGCAATGGAAGTAGATGCTGTGACAGTGGAGGGATTGGAACATTATTCTTTACAGAGCTTTTTCTTCCTTCATCCTCAGTACAGATTTTTTTTATACTAACCCCTCTTTCAACTTGGTGCTTTTCAACTGTTTTGTCAGCATCATGGCATTTTCCTGTACAGCTTCAGATACTATATCAAACCACTGTAAAACAAATTTCACTGTATGGAAAACTAATTGCTAGTTTAACTTCTTGAACTAACCATCTGCACGGAATTGCATGCAGATACAATAGTCCATCACTCAACGCTTTGCTCTGGTTTGCCTTGGTTGTGGGAGAAGATATTTAATCATTCCCATTACAGCTAAGGAGTGTCCTTGAACACCCTACACTCCCCCTGAAGTCAGTGGGGTATAAAAAGAATGCAAGATCAAGCCTGAAGCCAATAGTCACTGCCTTTTAATATTTTCCTTATACACATGTTGAGCCAAATTCTACTCTCCTTTACAGTTTAAATTCACATTATGGTTTAAATCCACAGTAACTTCAAGGATGTTGTTCTAGATTTACAGCAGTCTCCCTAAGGGCACAATTGTATCCAATGATATTAAAATCTTAATAGAAAAAAAAGGTAAGACACAAGAGAATGCTAAAACTAATTATTTCTTTGGCTTTAATGTGTTAGACAGCATTTACCACATGCAGATTCTCCCTTAGAGGCCCCTGATTCTTGGTCAAAGGTTCTACTTTTTCTTAGGATCTTATCCAGTAAATAGCTAACTGCTGGCCCATTCCAGAAAATGTAAGGTTCCTCATTAGAGATAACCTGAAGTTTAGCAAACTATAATTTATTTTGCAAATTCTACATTTTATTCCGTGTGTCTTATTCCTGCCAACTCTTTCCTTTGCATGCGTCATCTGGGTCAATTCCAGAAAAAAATCAGGATTTTATTATCCTCAGAAATTTTCTCTTTTTCCTGAATTTTACCAGGAATCTATCACTTTCTCCTGTGTAAGAAAGGGGATCACTAGTAGAAATGCCCCATTGCTGTAGTGATACATCGTGTCTGATAGGGGTCCTAGAGCTATTTTCTACATCGATTGATGTTTAACCTCCAGGGAACCGTCTTTTCAACAAATGTATTTGAGTCAGGTTTATATTTACTTGAAGGAACGCCTAGAATCTGGATATTTCTTCTTCTTCTTTGATTCCCCAGCACCTCAGCTTGTTGTTCAAGGTTCTGAGTTTTATAATGGCATTGTAAAATAAGCAGGATTTTCGATGCTTTCAGATCCATTGGCATTTTACATTAGTAATCCTTGTTGACAAAGTTTCTTTTTAACTTTCCCTCAAAGCCATTATTTTATGGAGGCCCTCAGGCTTTGCAGGTTTTTTCTCAGACAAACATTTGTGTAATACTCCCTCTTGCTTTGATGGAGATTGTTGCAGGAAATTGGGTTCAAGGCTCAAAATCCGGCTACTTTCTGTTGTCCCAGTGTCTACATTCCAGAATATAACTGCTTCTGTATTTAATTATGGAATTTTCTATTCTTCACAGCTCACTAATTAGCAGTTCTTTTGTAGGTTATATAGGATTAGTGTATATATCCACTTGTGTGTGTGAATGTTCATTGGTAGCTAATGGAAAGACACCTGAACACGCTCTAACCAAACAAGCATTTGGAAATTGAAGAAATGTTTATGAGCACTGTTCTTGCATTATCAACCAATTATAATCACCAGGTTAGTCACACTGGCTCATGGTTATAACCTTATCTCCTTCCTTTAGCATTAGCTATCCTTACTTTTTTAAAAAAATTATTCTGAAATTCGTTGCTGGTGAAAAGTGCTGGATAGACTGCACTGAGGACTAAAATTTGTGTGTAGCACAGGTACAGCACAGACTCCCCTACCAGCATGCCTGCCCTTTGATCTGGAAAAACAATTTCTAAGGATAAGAAAGTAGCTAAGTGCCTATCTTACTCAGTCCTTCCTGGAAGTGACATCTGTAGTAGTGTTGGTTTCTGTGCATTCCATTTGTCCAGTCAGAACTGGATTGAACACCTGTTCATTTCATATGGGCCACCAAAAACACTAAGTGGTAAAAATGAATTTTAAACACACACTAAACTGGATTTGGACCCAGGACCATATAGAGGAAAGGTTCATCCTTTACTGGCCGCTATCTGGTTTGCCTTAATTTGTTTTCGCTTAACTATAGTTATTCACCTTGCTCAGTCTGAGTTGAGCATGGTCTTTAAAGATTTTTCCAAGCATGCATAATCCTTATGCTACAATAACTATTCTGAGAGGATGATTACCTGCATCATGCCCATAGACTATGGGGCTAGTGTTGCTATAACTAATGCAGTAATTTAGACAGTATTTACAGCTTTCCCAGGAAACCATCCCTTTTAAGAATGGCCCAACCAGCTGTTTTGCATTTTAATACAGTTCTTGAATAGCTCTGTATTTTTGGAGAACAGATCGAACAACTGTTTGTTTAATTTAACTAGGTTCAAAGCTGTAGCTTCCATTAGAGGTATACTTTCCAGCATTGATTGCTGTTCCATTGTGAAAAATAATGCAGCTTCCACTTCCAGATTCTTAAGTGGAGGTGAATGATCTCAGCAGAAAGCATGACAGCTGAATGATGAACCTTGCTCATTTTGATTTGGCAGTATCCCTGAAAAGTGTAGAAATGTGCTTTCTTCTTTTGCTTGCTTGATTCTCCCACAAGCCAAAAGTCAGTTTTGCCAGCACATGTTGTGAGGAGTGTGAAGCAAAGTAGGGGCAGATCAGTGGGGCATAAGATGGCAGAGATAAAGGTCATATTCTGGTTTCTGTGACATGTTTGTAAGTGATGGGGAAATCTAAGAAGTTTCTAAGGCCTCCATTGGCTAAGTGTTCACAAATCCATACTGGAATTATCCAGACCTTAGAGGAGTTCTCAGGAAAGGATGGGGGATACTTCCTCCCAACTTTCAGCCTGCAGGGAGCTCTATTTCCCTCCTTCCCCCAGTATCTCTTCATTCTCCTCTCTCCCAAACCTGCTTCTTTCTTCCCCATCCCGAAGTACCCTAGTCATACCTACCTCTCACTAACCGCCCCACTCCCATCGCAAACTCTTTACCCATGCAGTGAAGACAAACCATAATGTGCTTGAATGGCACCTGTCTCTGAGCACCCAGGTGCAAGCATCTCCACTGCAAAGCCCTACTCGTGTTACTGTCCTCACTGTGTCTGCACCTACCCATGTGGGTCCCTGGGTTCTTTGCACTCCTGGGTTTTTCCTTGTCAGTTGTGAGATAAAGTGTCTGTCTTTCCAGCGGAATTGTGGGAAGGCATTGAAGGAATATCAGCACTCAGATGATTTTGCCTGCATCCTCACTGCAAACTGGTCAGGTTCCACCAATAATTAAACCAAAGCCCGGCCTCCAACCTGTACCTCCACCTGGGTAAGCTAGTTGGGGCTAAAACACCTCCAAACCCAGGTCACAGATTTCTCTGCATGGATGGTAGGGAGATTTGTGTTAAAACCCAGGTAAGAGCTCAGGTTGACTGTGCAGTGAAGACATACCCTTACACACACCTCTTCCCTGGGGCTCCTTTCTTGTATCCTCCATCCAAATGTCTTGAGTTTCTCCTTCCTTTGGCCACAGATACCTTATTCCCAAACACCCACATCTCTGCTCCTTCCAAGAGACCGTAATCCCCACTCATCTCTCCCACAAATATCTCCCTCAAACTATTCTCCTTTCCCTCTCTCCCACCTTCCCCACCTTTCTCCTCATTCTCTCTTCCCTTGTTGGGAGAGTGGGTAGCAGGCAGAGAGGTAAGAGGGAGCAGGGGAAAGGCAATGATGGTGGGAGGGCTTAGTGGCTATATTTATGGAAGGAAGGGGAGAGGTTCTTAACCACATTTTCCTAAACCTCAAAAATATTCCAGTTTGTTTCAAGAAATGGGTGTGGCTTCTGGGAAGAGGGGAGGATGGGGAAAGTATTCTGATTTTGTTAAAATCAGATCAAGGTGTACCTATCCCTAATCAGAAATGTGGTTTAGTTGTTAGGGAGACCAGGATTCTAGTCTTGATTCTGCCACTGACTGTGTGCATTACCTTTAGTCAATTCACTGGACTGCTCCTGCCTTAGTTTCCCCATCTGTCAAGTGAGAAAAAACAGTAATACTCACATTTGCAAAATGCTTTGATGCCCTTTGATAGAAGTTTCTGTGCAAATGCAAATATTTTCACGGGTTAATGTATATCACAGACACCCAGCTTCATATTCACTAAGAGGAGTGCTAAAGGAGGAAAGGGGATATGCATATATATCTTGGGGAAGAGAGAAATGAATAGCTCAGAATTAGCTTGTGTCTCACTGTACTGCTACTTGATCTCCTTTGGCTTCAGCTGGAAAGGAGAATGATCCCATTTTTTTCAGTGCTATTTTTATTTTTAAAGGGAGAATTAGCGGGGATGAAAGAACGGACTTGGGACAAGTTGCAATCACCACCATCATCACTGAACATCAGGGAAAACTTTCTGACAGTTAGCTCTAGTATGATATGGAACAGTCTCTCAAAGGAAATGGTAAAAGCCACATCACTTGGGACACTTAAAGTTAGTCTGGCTAAAGCTCTAGAAAATACATTGTAAGAACTAGCCCAGGGATCGGCAACCTTTGGCATGCGGTCCACCAGGGTAAGCCCTCTGATGGGATGGGACAGGATAGTTTGTTTACCTGCCACATCCACACGTTCGGCCGATCACAGCTCCCACTGGCCGCAGTTCACCGCTCCAGGCCAATGGGGGCTGCAGGAAGCGGTGCGGGCTGAGGGATGTGCTGGCCACCGCTTCACGCAGCCCCCATTGGCCTGGAGCGGTGAACCATGGCCAGTTGGAGCTGCAATTGGCCAAACCTGCAAACTGACCTGGCCCACCAGGGGGGTCTTACCCTGGCAGGCCACATGCCAAAGGTTGTCGATCCCTGAACTAGCCTATACTAGCATGAGATTTCTCTAGACTAGATTATATGAGTTTTTTTCCATCTCTGAACTTCCATGGGTCCAATCCTGCCAAGTGTTGAGTCCTCTCAACTCCATTGACTTGAGTAAGATCTGAAAGATCAGATCTGGTCATTCTATGATATATAGCAGTGGTTCTCAGCCTGTGGTCTGCAGACCCCTGGGGATCCACAGACTATGTCTAAGGGGTCCGTGAAAGGTTATCGTTAACATAGAACTGTGGTTTTCAACCTGTGGTGACTATGTCTAGGACTTCCAAAGGGATCTGCAAATGAAAAAAAAAGAAGGTTGAGAACCACTGATATATAGAAAACATAATTTTGGGAAGGGAGTTAACCGAATTTTCTTGAATTCGCAGAAAGGTCTTGTGTAAATCCGAGTTTTGGATTAAGGTTTAAATTAGTTTCTAGCTTATTCCTTTCTAGAAACAATGTGAAGAGATTGAACCAAACAGGAAAGAACTGTTAATATCTTTATGAATTAGATATTCTTTTTTTTTTCTGTAAAAGTTGCTCCCACACTGACGCATGGCTATTTGAATTACCTATAAATTTTGTGGGCTAGTCAGGTATATGTCACCAATTTGAATTAACTTGGATTCTGCAAAGTATTTAAAATTAACTCATTCAAATTATTCCCCATGAGGTTTATGCAGTGTCATAGCCATGTTGGTCCCAGGATAGTATAGACAAGGTGGGTGTGTTACGAGAAAACTGGACTTGACATAACTCACAGCAAAAGAACAAAAAGGCAATAATATTAATTTCTCCAGCAGCTAGGAGAAAGGCTGGCGACTGGAACCCTGATGCTGCCACTCGCTATCACCTCAGATTTTGGATAACTATTTGGGGTGCTTCTAGGTTATTGATAGTTTTAATATGTGCTTTGTACTCAATCAGAATATGGATTTTTGAGTAAAAGCACATTTGTGTGTATCAATCATTTATCAGATGGAGGTGCTGTGTCCCCTCACTGATTTATTTCCTGACACTGCCTGAAAAACAGAGATTGGTTACCATAGCTTTGGGTTCAGATAACCCAGGGTAATAGGCGAAGTAATATCTTTTATTGGGCCAACTTATGTTGGTGAGCAAGAAAAGCTTTAGAGATTACAAAGAGCTCCGCTTCAGATGAAGAGCTCTGTGTAAGCTTGAAAGCTTGTCTCTCTCACCAACATAAATTAGTCCAATAAAAGATGTTACTTCCCTCACCATGTCTCTCACATAGGTTTGTGGGATTTTCAATCATTCATCTATAACAACTTAATCATAACATTTTTGCTGTATAAATGTTATTTCAACTGAGTAGATGTTATTTAAATCATGCAATAGTATTTACTTACTAGTTATTACTTAACATTCATAATTCAACATAGTCTGGGTTTATGCTAAAATGCTGGAAATGATAGTTAATTTTTCATAATTTTATCGGTATATAAAATGAAAAGCAGACACCAGCAAAATCCAAAACAAAAATAGAATATATTTCACAGTTTGACTGCAAGGAAGTAAATTTAAACAAGTGTTGTTGTTTCAAGTATCTGTGATTGATATTTTTTCCCTCTGAAACATAATAATGTTGCTAGGTATATAAATCAACATGGGGTGTAGAATGACATGTTCTAGACGATCAGACCTATTTAGCCAAGCAGGCACTGTATTACTTCATCTTCTCAGAGCTATAACTTGAGACATAACCCTTAGGCAAAACTAATCCAATTCCTCTTCTTTCCCTGTCTTTATTCTCCCATACTCTCTGGGTTTTAAAACACAATGTAATGGGAGACAAGCTAAAATGTAAAATATAATGAAATAAGTTGAAAATGAAGTCCATTTGCTTTGAAATGCCACCGTGGGCTAACATTAGAGAAAATAATGACATTAATAGCTTACAGTGGTGTGTAGAAAATGCATGTACTATGAAAAACTTAATAATTCTGGTCCTGTTCTGTCCCCAGTTATGCAGCCTGGGCAAAATTTCACACTCTTCACTCAATCAAAATTCCCATTGAAATAAATGGGACTGTTTACGGAGTAAGGTACCATCATAGAGCGACTTACCCGTTTAATGGAAAATGGAGCAAGCCTTGCCTATGCCATAATTAGCTGCTTCCCAGCATATGGGTCAGGTGACAGTCTGGTGAACACCTGAGCCTCATAAAAAGGGCTAAGAGAACTCATAGAGCGGGAAGCTCTGAGGTAGGATCTGCAGGAAGCAGGGAACTCCAGTGAGTGGTGGATGGTAAGAAGGACTCCAGGGAAGCAGCTTAGGAGTCAGCCCTTTATCTCAGAGGAGAGAGAGACTTAAAGGTAGCCCTGAAGGAGGGTTGAAGAGTAGCCAAAGAGGAAGAATCTTTTGTTTGTTGGGATTTGGGTTTCTTTGGACTTTTGTTACTCTGGAAGGTGTTATTTTGGTTAGTTAGTTGGCCAAAGGGCCAAACCACATTACCAACACTGACCCATGTGGGGAAGGCTGAGATGACTCATCTTGAAGGAGGAGAGTGAGGCAGAAGAGGATTATGAGTGGCCATGCCTGTACTATGCAACATAAGCAAGGGAATCCCAATCAGTCACTGAGCAGTTAACCCTCAGAATATCTCAGAGGAAGGCTGATAAATATTATTTTCCCCATTTTGCAGTTGGGGAATTTGAAGCAGATAGGATAAGTACAGCTCAGTGTCAAAGCCAAGATTCCAGTTTAGGACTTTGAGTGAGTGCCATTTGGTGCTTAGACCATTAGATCATGTCAAATAGAAGTGGGGAAAAAATCAGTATAGCGCCTGAACTATATTTGTTCACAGCCAAGGCCAGCTCCAGGCACCAGCTCAGCAAGCGGGTGCTTGGGGCGGCCAAGGGGCAGGGGCGGCACGTCGGGCTCTTTGGCAGCAATTCGCGGCGGGTCCCTCAGTTCCTTTTGTAGGGAAGGACCTGCCGCCTAAATGCCACCAAAGAAGAAAGCCGACTGGTGGAGCTGCCACCGATCACAATCACGGCTTTTATTTATTTATTTATTTTCTGCCGCGTGGGCGGCAAAAACCCTGGAGCCAGCCCTGTTCACAGCTGTCCATATTCTCAACATTTCATGCAAATAATTTACAAAATTCAAATCTAGTGGGATAGTTTGGCAGTGACATGTGTCTCATAAGGGATGTGATACAAATCAATAAATGTGATGGACAAAATATATGGGTATTAGATATATTTTTAAAAAAACAATTGTATCCACGTACATTCCTTGAATGTATATATTCATTGTTTTTTATTTTTGTTTATTTTCTTAGATTTCATAAAAGAGGCCAGAGTAATGGCCCTAGAATCCAAAGTCATCTGTTTATCTATAGACTAAGTAGAACAGAGGGTTGTCCACATTGGATTGTGTCAATGCACCTCCACCCTGACCTAAAAGGAAAGGAGTTCTAGCTCTATGCCTCTCTTTTGCGATTGCCAACAAGGTGCCAATTGTTTTAGTGTAGACCCCACCTACCCTCTAAATGAAAATCTGTTCAAACTACAGATATTCCCTTTTCTACACTACGTGAAATGCTTTCAGTTGTACCAGAACATCTGTTAAAGCAACATTAATTGCAGAATGTATTCAATGGTGAATAGAGTTGGGCAAAAAGTTAGCAATTAAAACCTGCAGCCACAAAAAATGTGCCCAGTTACAATCTTGAAATTCAGAAAAGATTTGCTGAATGGTTTGGCTAAGATTTGTAACTCTCTGATGTAAACTGGACCCAGTTTGAAGTCACCCTTGGCCAGGCCAAGTCAATGCAAGCCATTTTCTGATTTTGAAGTGCAGCCTCTCAAAATCACAGCATTGTGTGGTTCCAAACAAAACTTGGCAGCTTTAACTGAATTGTCTTTGATAGTTTTTGCTTGTTCAAACACCAGACTCCAAGTGAAACCCGTGGAATACAAATACTGGAGGACATTGTAGAAAATATTTGCAAATGTATCAAAACCAGAGTCTTGCAGATTGTAATTCAAACTCTGTTTCACAGCCCCTGTTCCTGCAGAGCATCAGCTTACTCTCACAACTGGCTCAAGGGTATATGGACAGTGTGTGTGTGAGGCATAAGGCATAAAGGATGCCATTTTGTAGAGCAAAACCGTGTCCTCCATACAGTGTGAACTCACATGTATGGTGTGTGTGAGGTCATACTGTGTGGGGGATGCCATTTTGCTCTTCAGAATGTCATCTTCCTTGCTGTCTGGCATCCTGGGAGGAAATAATTCATTAAAATAGGGTCAAGCTGGCAAAAAGTTTGGGAACTCCATCCCTACATGGTTGATTTGCAGCCATATTCAGAAAGGAGCAACTTCCCATAACTTGAGAACATTTCTTTGTTAGTGCTGGTTTCATTTTGTTTATTTTAATAGATTAATTGACTTTTACAACTCTGTCTGCGAAAGACTGGTGATCTAGAAAAATATAGTTACAGGTAATTCCATTTAAAGGAGACACAAACTGACATAAAACACTTTCTAAGCACATTTATTATTATAAAGTATCTTTATATTTCTTTAGATTATAGATGAAGAAGAAACACAATTCATGAGTAATTGTCCTGTTGCTGTTACCGAGAGTACACCAAGAAGACGGACACGCATTCATGTTTTCTGGACAGCGCCTCCTGTTGGTACAGGCTGTGTAATTCTGAAGTAAGTACTTTTACATGGATCCAAGTTACAGTAAAACCAGGTTCAGTTTATAATAAGTCTAATATGATTTACAATACATTGATGCCTGTTTTTATACACATGAGTCAGCAGTAGTTTAACCTGCACATCATTCCCTTGCAACTATTTGGCCTACATTTTTAAAAAACCCAGACTCAATATTCCGGGCACAGCTCTGTGTCCCCAGTTGCACCGATTTAGAAGCATAGCTTTTAGAAGACTTCACCCACAAATCAGGCAGTTAGTCTTCTAAACATTTTTTGGAGGAAATTATGCGCATAATATTGGAGGCATGATTGAAATGCTGGTAAATCCTTACATTTTAGCCAAGCATGTCAATTGGGCTGCACTATGGTACCTGCATTTTTTTAAATTAATCAATATCACTCAGAAAAGCACTGTGTTAGATCAGCAACTGGATGTTTTTGACAGAAATTTGTTTTGCTTCCTGATTTAAAGTTACAACAAACCGTTGCAGCATGCTGTCAACTGTGTTGCAAGCTAATGTAAGAACTGTGTAGAATGTAATGGTATTATAAGAGTCCCATCAGCAATCCAAGAAGATTCATTCAGAGTCAATGCACTGTTTAATAGCGAGAGAATTCCCCTTGCCCACGAGCATCACCCTCATCTGACTTTGATTATATTTGAGCCCTTTATATTCCTCAAGGTGTGTATTTCTTCCAGACATTGGGGTAACTAGCTGATAGTGGTGTTTCATTCTGATGAGAATGAGTTATATTACTCTGTATTATCAGCACACTGTAGGCATTTGACCCTGAAGCATCATCCATTGTCTCTTGGTGGTTGAAACAGGAAGTGAAAAATGTGTAATGCAGTAAAAGCTACAGGAAACATTTAGCTAGGCCAAATTAAATTCTTAATACCCATAAATATCATGATTCCTACAAAACTTTTAACAAGAGTTGGGCAGTTGGAGTATTGTGATTGCTCCTTATTATACTAATCATAAGTGTCTCTGTGTTACCTGCATCTTTGCTGCATCCACCTGAGGTTTGTCTGTTTTATTCTTTGATTGTAAGCAAGGATCATTCCATTATATGTGTGCATAGTGCCTACCACAATAGGGCAACTCGATACTACCATATAACATAATAATTATTAGTATTAATTGAGTTGGAATTTATCCAGAACCTCATAATTTAAGACCCTGCTCTTTCAAGAATTATGGTGGGATCTTTCACGACCACAGGTTGTAAGCAGGAACTTGGTTTTACATAGCTTCTAAAAGTCAGCCCACCAACAACAAACAGAGTGTCTCTGATTAGAATTCTGATATATTAATTCAGTAATGACTAGGGGAAAAGTGTGGGTGATTTAGTAGGTAGGTCTCTAATTTCTACAGTATATAGGCTACTCATCCAAATACTGAACCATTTCCAAACTGTTAAGCTTGCAGTATCTGACCAGATCAAAGCCAGGGTGGAATAACTGAAGGTCAGGTGGAAGGGCCACTGTTAGATATACATGTTTTGGTGAATGTGAATAAAACACTATTTGATTATTAGCTGTCTTTCAATAAAACTTCTGTAGAAAATACCATTTTCCCTGAACTAGTTTCTTAGAGATGAAAAGATAAATCGACTGTTGAACTTCTGAGTTCAGTTCAAAAGAAGAATGAAACACCTCAGAAAAAAACAGCTACCTATTATTGTGATTTGTTAGAGCCAGTGATTGACATTATAATGTGGCTTTCATTTGCACTGAAATTCAGTGCTCAGTAGTACGATACATAGCAATTACTGTTGTGCTTTTTGGCATCAACTTAACACCATTTACATTTTTCCATTTGGAACTCATCTAAATTATAGGGTTTACATTAAGCCTTCTTTACAATCACCTCCCCATGCTTCCATACAAATGCTGGGCACCATTTTCTCAACTATTTTGGCAATCTTGAGCGCTTCAGTGAGACCATAAAAATTACATAGTTTAAAAATAGCTATTATAATTAGGGATGGCCAAAACCAGCCAGGGGAAATTCTGCTACCTTGAACTCTGAAGGAGGCAAATCATCCCTCCTCCTACTCACCTTTTTCTATATAAGCAGGAGTGCAACTCAGTGTATAGCTGGAGCTAGGACTCTATCCTGATAATTTGCTGGTAAGATTTGCATGAACTGGTGCTGGTGGTTTTGAGCCAGTTTTGAACAGAGAGGGCCTGATTCTTATCTTACACCATATAGTGATCCATTGGCTTCAACTTACACCAGTACAAGTGTAAAGAGAATCATGCCTGAAGGAGAAAAGGTAGTTACCAGTTTGTTATATGAAGCTAATCTACAAATACATTTTTACCTTACTATGGGCCAAGTTCTGCTCTCATTATGCCAGCCTAAATCCAGAGTAACTCTACAGGCTTAATGAAGTTGATTTGGAATTGCACCCGTGTAACTGGAATAGAATTTGATCTGATGTTCTTAACACTGAGTTTCATTTTCCTGGTTAGTAAAATCTGTTACCTGAGGCCCATAATTGACCAGCAGTCCCCTTAACATTTTTCAGGTGCTGTACCTATTACATGTTCGGTATGGGAAAGTGAAGGTTCCAAGTGCAGCCTGGGAAGTAGAAATGCTTTGGCAGGAGTACTAGTTAGTTTGATGCATAACTTCAAGGGCAGCTTGTAGGTAGCATTAGCTTACATTTTGCCTTCCCACTCCCACCCCATACTACCTTGCTTTGTCACACAACTATCAATCCATTTTTTGCATAAAAGGTTAACATTATCAGGTTATTTTACATCTGATATTTCATAACCATAATTGGTACAGAACAAGGCAGCCAGATTCCTCACTCCCACAGGTTGTTGCATCAGAGAAGCCTGAAGGTTTGGTCTCTATTTTGCCCTAGTTTACAATAAGTGCCTTGAATTCTCCCAGACTCTGCACTGAAATACGTAACCATGAGTCTATTGAGCATGTCTACACTGCCTGGATACTTATACAATACTAACTAATGCAGCAAAGTACTTAAGCACATGCTTAAGTCCCATTGAAAGCAGACTTAAGTGCATGTTTAAAGTTTAAACATCTACTTAAGTGCTTTGCTGGTTCCTGGCCTATACTCTCACAAACATGTTTGTGCACACGGACTCATTGAAACCTTTTCTGGAATGGGGGTGAGCAAGAGCATGTGAGTGGCAATGATCTGTCCCTACAGCAAGTGGAACATCTTAAAAATGGATGATAGGAAAGTCTTGGGGAAATGTGTATCTTTACACAGAAGCAGAGAAGCTCCCCTACTTGGACTGGGTTATTTAAACATTGCTAATCACCTCTCTTGCCATACAATAAGAACAAAAATTCTCCACTATCAATGTAGCTCTCATCGTGGTGTCCCAGTGCAAGAGAGCTTGGGTGAATTCAGCACACAGATCCAGAAATATGGCCTCTCACATCTAAAAGTTCTTCAGTGACTGTTCATCCTCCCAAACTTGCCGTATGATGTAATCCCACTAATCAGTGCTTGTTTCCTGGGCCCAGAAGCTCTGATCCACCGTTGAGAATTGCTCTGTGAATGCCAACAGCAATCTGACATTTTTATTCACTGTGTCCATCAGCCTCTATTCATTGTTGTCAAACATCTCTTCTTCCTCATTGAACCAACAGCTGAAGTGGTAGTCGCTGAAGTTCTGCAGATACAGACAAATTGTGCATCCTATATTAGCTTTGGTCATTAGAATTGTGCTGAACTCTGCGTTCTGCCAGAGAGATGGTGGAAACCAAAAAGTGACACACGGGAGTGTGGGCATTTTAAAATTGTGGGATGGAATGATCATTATGGGATGGAGAATGTGGCATTATGGGAACTTGACCCCTAGTTCTCAGAAATCCCTGGGAAAATTGCTGGTATCCCAGAAAGCACTGAGAAAATGCCCCACAAAGCATTGTGCTGGTTGGCTGCACAGGATGCACTGGGATGCCTACCTGTGATGCACTGCATTTTCCATTGATGCAAGCACTTGTGGTGTGTATGCGCAGCATTGACACAAGCAGCTAAATGTACATGTGCCTGAGCAGTTATATCCAAATTCGTATGGAGCCCCAGGCCCTTTAAATAATCGCCCGAGCCCCACTGCCAGAGCTCTGGCTGTGATTTAAAGGGCCCGGGGCTCTGGCCGCTGCAGGGAGCCCTGGGCCCTTTAAATCCCCACCCGAGCCCACTGCCAGAGCTCCAGTGGTGATTTAAAGGGACCGGGGCTCCCCGCAGCAGCTGGAGCACCAGGCCCTTTAAATCACCGCCAGAAAACCCGGTCCAGTCTGGCATGGCATACCGGACCAAACCCGATATAATGTGGTCTCACCTATAAGGCGGTGAGATTTTTTGGCTCACGAGGACCGCGTTAGATCATGGTAGCGGTATAATATAAAATAATGGAGTAAAGCCTGCATATTTTAGCTTGGTATGCATTAACATTTAATATTGGGGAAACTGTTGTATAAATGTGTTTGCAAATAGTGCAGGAATTATGCAAAATGTTGTTAATATCTAAGTCAGTCATGTTTATCAAGTCATGTAAATCTCATGAAGAAGCAAATGCAAGATATGCTTTGGAATGTTGCAAGATGCTAATTATATTTTCCTCTTTTTGCATTTGAGTTTGACTGAGTCTGAATGCAACAGATCATTTAATAAATATTGGCCAGGTACAGATATATTATGTATTTAATTTACCATTTAGAAAGGAAATCTTAAGCAGTGCTCTGATGGGATCACATAACTGGGATTTCAGGCAATTATGATATGTGCTTTGTATGATAAACTAAACATTTACAAGATTTTATTTACTAGCTGCTCACCTTCTGCCATCCAGACGATAGTTAACCAACCAACAAATGAAAATCCAAGATAGTTATTCCTTCTCTTATTTCCTGTAACATATCAAATATCTTTATCAAGGCCTCTTCATGGATTGTTCATGGGGAAAATTTTTGAACCATGTCTAGGGGAATGTTTTAATCTTTTTCAGAAGAAGTGTGGAATTTGTTGTTTTTCTGCATAAATAATCTACCTCATGATTTATTAACTTCCCCTTTTCTGGATGTAAGTGGCCACCAGAGGGCTGAGCAACTTGAAAGGACTCTTCCCAAATAAGAACTCTGGCAGATTTAGCGCTTCACTGTATGCATTTTAAAAAAATTTCTTCATTGGAAAATGGTGTGTCTGATGTGCTGGCTGAGCTGGTAGCAAAACATACTGCAGATTTCAGGAACAATTTCAGGATTCAAAACATGTATCTGCACTTGAGATACAATATTCAGTCTCCATGGAACATGTGGCTTCCTTTTCTGTGTGCCATCCCTCTTTCTCCCAGCTCCCATATCTCTGGAAGTGAATGATATTAAACTAGAAGTGTGTGAATCCCAGGGGGGTTGATTACCATGAGTTTCATACGCAATTTTATTTTGTTTGGGTTTGCATCCCGTTCTGCTATTCCAATGCTGTTGGAAAATCTAAGATAGAGTTCAAAGGAACCTGAAAATCTCAATGAAACTATCCATTTCTGACTGGTTGGGGTCATATCCATGGGCACACAATGAAATTCTCTTGATATCTGTCCAATCAAATCTTTTCCCAGCATCCCGTACTCATGATGTAGTTGTGATGAGGTATGCAAACCCCACACTGGCCAACAAGGGATTGCAAGAGATGCACAGACTGGAGGAGAAATTAAAAAGGAGCAGAATAGCTCCCTTGGTGGCAGTCCAGGGAAGAGGGCACACCAGCAATTCACAGCTCCTGAGGGAAGGCAGGATCTCTTCCACCAATAACTACCTGAAGCTCCCTCCCTGGGGGAAGGGAGGACCTGCTTCAGATACACTCGGAGAGGGAGGCATTCCCCCTCCCCTACGAGCTCAGTTTGTTTATGTTAATTCCCCTTGTGGTGTTATGGACTACCCCAGCTGGGGAGAGACTTGGAACTGATCTGGCCAAAGAGCCAAGTCACAGGAGGAGGCTGCCACTGCCCTGAGAGAGAGAGAGCTGCCACACCAAGCATAGCCATGAAAAGGTACCTAGCCATGAGCTGACCCCCCTTCACACCTCCTTGCCACAGACTGCGAACTTTGGACAATAATGGGGTGGTAGGAAGTGGCCAGGGAGGGCAGACTTAAGGCACTACTGGATGTTAGACCTTTGATATTCCTCACAGGCCATGGGCTGGTGGAGTGGGAGGGCCCGGCCTCCCCTACCAACCCACCCTTCACCCTGCGGTTGAAAGGACCTAAACCCTTACCACAAATGAGCACAAATCATCACCTTTCTTTCCCTTAAATAGGGCTTTTAAGGAGTCAGTGTGGCCCACTGGCTAGGGATCTGGGGGAGGGATAGCTCAGTGGTTTGAGCATTGGCCTGCTAAACCCAGGGTTATGAGTTCAATCCTTGAGAGGGCCATTTGGGGATTTAGTTGGGGCTTCATCTTGCTTGGGGGTTGGACTAGATGATCTCCTGAGGTCCCTTCCAACCCTAATAATCTATGATTCTATGATCTGGACTGGAAGTCAGGAGACTTCAGGCCTATTCCCATATCTGCCATTGACATTCTGTGTAACCTTGGGCAAGTCATTTCACCTCTGAGTGCCTCAGTTTCCCCAGTGGTAAAATAGGAACTGTGAGATTTATCTTTCTTTCTAAAGTGCTGTGAGTCTACAGATGAAAGGGGCTATATTAACTCATATTATTTGATTAGCCTAATGACTAGAATACTTTAACATGTTCTTTTTCATATTTTTTATTTATTATATCACAACAAGGGAATCATCAAATACAGAATTTGTTTTGTGATTGCAACTTATGGCCCTATTTCTTATTCCTGATGCAAAACTGCCAAAAAGTATTTTACCTGAATAAGCAATGAGGGATTGAGACCATATATTTTTACTTATAGAGCTGCTGTATTAATAACATGTTTAACATTAAATTATATAAAATGTTTATTTCCAGTGAAATATGTACAGTCTCTTTCCCCATGCCCTTGTAGACCACTTACATTTAAAACAAAATCTGAAAAGTTCCACTTTCTCACTAGACTCAGGTCTTATCTACATGATGCTTTAGTTCACACCAGATGGCTATAAATTTGAGTCTGCATTAGCATGTTGTGCACTAACGGGCCCACCTGGACCCTGCTGGCATGCACTAAAAGTTCCCTACTGCGCATTAATGTAGTCCTGTGTCAACATTAATACTCACTAGAGAACCTTAATGTAGTCCCATTTCAAATAGTGCTACGTTATTGCACACTAAGAAACCTTTAATGTGCTCCATCAGGTCCACATGGGGCCAGCTCATGTGGACTAAAATTTACACCCCTCTGGTGTGGACTAACGCACTGTGTAGACAAGCCCTTAATATAATTTCTTAAATTTAATGGAGCCCAGGACAGTTGGAGTACATGTCTAATAAATATACTTTCTTATAGTGACACGCACTAATCTGATGTCTGAGTCAGGATGAATATATTAATCATCAAATATTAATGTATGCTCTGGTTGCTTTGTGCTGCTATAGTGAAACTAAACAGCTACAAATCTGGCTTAACTGGCTAGCTACTGTAAACTAGGTTCATACTTGCAGAGATGCAGAGCAGCTGTAGCATACTAGTGAATCTGAATTTAGGTGTTTAATCAAAAAAACAAACCATACCAAATTCAGCTATGGTCATTCACACTGGGCCTCTAAACTTGCACTCCTGGAAAGAAAGTAGGAATGACTAGAGCCAGTCGGGAACTGGAATTTCTCTTTCAAGGGAAATTCCACAATTTCAAAATTTGTTTCTGTTCCGAATTAGAACAAAATCTTGGATTTTAAAATGTCCTGGAAAATGAAATTGAAGAAAATAATTTTGGGTCAATTGAAATGTTTCATTTAGATAAAATTGTAATGTTTAATTTTGACTTTGACTTCTTAAATTTTACTTTATGTATTTTTATTTTATATTAATTTAATCTGTATATTTATTTATAACATTACATATGAATTTCAAAACAAAAAGTAACTTAAAAATGAAACATTGAAACATTCCATTCCAATGAGGTTGAAATGGAACATTTGACCTTACTGAAATGCTTTGTTTCAATTTATATTAGAGCTGTCAAGTGATTTAAAAAAATCACTATTAATTGCACTGTTAAATAATAATAGAATACCATTTATTTAAATAGTTGAAGATATTTTCTACATTTTCAAATATATTGATTTTGATTACCTTTGCAGGAGATAATGCTGCCCGCTTCTTGTTTACAGTATCACCTGAAAGTGAGAACAGGTGTTCGCATGGCACTGTTGTAGCAGGCATTGCAAGATATTTATGTGCCAGATGCACTAAAGATTCATACGTCTCTTCATGCTTCAACCACCATTTCAGAGGACATGCGTCCATGCTGATAACGGGTTCTGCTCAATAACCATCCAAAGCAGCGCAGACCGACACATGTTCATTTTCATCATCTGAGTCAGATGCCACCAGCAGAAGGTTGATTTTCTTTTTTTAGCGTTTTGGGTTCTGTATTTGCCACATCGGAGTGTTACTCTTTTAAGACTTCTGAAGCATGCTGCATGCCTCATCCCTCTCAGATTTTGGAAGGAACTTCACATTCTTAAACCTTGGGTCAAGTGCTGTAGCTATCTTTAGAAATCTCACATTGGTACCTTCTTTGTGTTTTGTCAGATCTGCAGTGAAAGTGTTCTTAAAATGAACAATATGTGCTGAGTCATCATCCGAGACTGCTATAACATGAAATATATGGCAGAATGAGGGTAAAACAGCAGGGGACATAAAATTCTCCCCCAAGGAGTTCAGTTACACATTTAATTAATGCACTATTTTTTTTAACAAGCGTCATCAGCATGGAAGCATGTCCTCTGGAATGGTGGCCGAAGCTTGAAGGAGCATATGAATGTTTAGCATAACTGGCATGTAAATATCTTGCAATGCTGGCTACAAAAGTGCCATGCGAACACCTGTTCTCACTTTCAGGTGGCATTGTAAATAAGAAGAGGGCAACATTATCTCCCATAAATGTAAACAAACTTGTTTGTCTTAGCAATTGGCTGAACAAGAAGTAGGGCTGAGTGGATTTGTAGGCTCTAAAGTTTTACACTGTTTTGTTTTTTAGTGCAGTTATGTAACAAAAAAATCTACATTTGTAAGTTGCACTTACACAATAAAGAGATTGCCCTACAGTACTTATATGAGGTGAATTGAAAAATACAATTTCTTTTGTTTGCCATTTTTACAGTGCAAATATTTGTAATACAAATAATATAAAATAAGCACTGTCAACTTTGTATTCTGGGTTGTAATTGAAATCAATATATTTTAAAATGTAGACAAATATCCAAAAATGTTTAATAAATTGCAAATGCTATTCTATTGTTTAACAATATGATTAAAACTGTGATTAATAGCAATTAATTTTTTTAATCATGATTAATTTTTTGAGTGCATCGCATGACTTAACAGCAATAATCGACAGCCCTAATTTACATTAAACATATTTTTTTCAAAATTGACTTTCTCAGGGAACATTTTGATTCATCTGCATTTTCTTATGGAAAAATGTTCCACTGGAGAATTTTCAAGCAAATTAGGGGAATGTACTGGTGTACTGCAACTCTAACGTTGTACACTAGTGAACAAGTTATGTTCCACTCCAGTGTTACTGGAATTGATAGTGACAGCATACGTAATATATAGGATTACATTTTCAGCTGGCCTCAAATTGACCTCTCATTTTACATCTGGAAATATGAATGTGGAGGTATTTTAGTGCAAAACTGATTACTATAGGTAGTTGGGATTCCTACTACCTGATACATATGTAAATACATGCACGCATACACACATACAAATATTTCCTTGCATAGATTCTTGTGCTGATTAGTTAAGACAAATATTTGCATCATTGCAAAATAAGGAGCCATTCCTTAAAATGTGATCAATTGTTTGTAAAGTGCATAGGGACTGAAGGTATTAGGCAAATATAATTTTTATTGTCTTCATGAGAAGACATGTTGCTATCATTTCCTCTTTTGAATGTCTTTGCATTTTCTAGTGTCTTGCAAAAAGAAGATTAAAGGTGTGCCTAACATTTGATTGGAAACCCAAATGCAATTGAAATCAATCATGAATCTATTAGATCTGTGTTTGCTATCGAGCTGAGTGAAATTTGTTCTTGGTCATTAACTTTTTGTCTAATATTGATACAAACTTTTTTGCTGCCTGTGGATATCCAGTAACATTTTGAGGCTACTTTTTGGTGCTGCATTCAAGTTCAAAATATGTTCACTGGGAAAAGTTACATGAAGCAGTAAGATGCATGTTTTTTTCCCATTATGGTCAGTAGTTCCACTTCCAGAAAACCTATGTGAACATTCGTGAGGTCACTGAACTTAAAAACTCATCTATAGATTTCACAGTGAATTCCAATCATATGAAAACCAGGTTTGTTCCAGGTTAATTATTTTATTTTATATTTTAATTTTAGTACCTGAAAATTCGTGTAGAATAGTTCTGAAGTAAACAATTTGTTGGCTTGTTTTGAACCCAGCTTTGAAGGATTGGCAGTTATGACTAGGATACACCATTGTTCACGGTGTTTACAGTTCTTAAAAGACTAAATAGTGTAAAGAGAGTTAAGGACCTATTTCTTTTATTCTTTTAATTTAAAATTTAAATCATTTTAAATTAACAAATGAACAATATCCCAAGAAAAACATATTTGATTTTTTTTCATTGTTTTCCTCATGGATATTTAAAAGTACAATGTCATGTATAAGAAGAGTGGAAAGTTCCCCAAATTATCAGGTGCTAAAATTTGGTTCAGGCTGTATTCTGCTTACATCAAAGGTAGTTCTACAGTAACAGGCTCAAATTGTTAGTCTCTTCCTCCCCTACTCCCCCCACCCTCCTCTTTCTGATGGTGTCTTTTATGAAGTCTTCATTTTTCTGTATTGTAACCAGTAATAAGACAAAGAGGGAGAGATGCTATCATTTCCTAGTTACTTTCTGTTTGTAAATGAAAATCATTGTTAATTTAGGACCCTGACAGCTGTAAAACATTTGCCATTCCACAGCAGCTGTCAGCAGCACTACGGTTTATTTTATAAACAGATGTTTAATTTGACTTCAGTGCCATTGTCAGTTTTTGAGAGGAAACAAAGAGAGGAAACAGAAATAGAAATAATCATGATATTCATCATTTTGTTTCTTTTCGAAACATAAATCAGGGTGATAAATGAAGACACCAGAAGTGTTTTGATATATCTTTAGCTCTAGAATGGTTTAACTCAATATTTATTTTTGTTAACCACGTGGATTGAAATAAACCTCTCTCATTGCACAAAAATGCATGTTTAGAATATGTTGTGTCTTTTATTATGCCAGTGCTTGAAGACAATATTTTGCTTTGGAAAACATAACATTGATTAAAAAAATTAATTTACTCTTTGGTGGATAAAATTTTCTTGCTCTCCAAATTGCAGAAAAGTATTCTCTGTTTATATATTACAGCCAGTGAGCCTGATTCTGATCTCAGTGATTATTGACTTCAATGGAATAAAATGCCTAGTATTAACCAGGGGAAATGAGAGGAGAATAGTTTCATTGACTAGAAAAATGATATTGTGCAAACTCTTGTACAGCAGTAGTAATAATACTATATACTATACAAGTTCATACCTTGCTTTTCACTAAGGGTTTTGTCCTGTATTGCTCATGCAAGATGCCCAGTGACTTAATAGGATTTAATGAAGTATTAAATTAAAAAATCTAGGCCAGATCCTCAGCTGGTTTAAATAAGAATAGCTTCATAGACTACAATGCTTCCAGTTCAAAGATACAGCTTATGGGCTCAGTCCTACAGTCCTTATAGTTGCAGAAATTTCACTGAACTTAATGGGCAAGGCTGCAGAGTCTATCTGTAATTTGTTACTTTTCTTGATATGTTCTGTTCTATTCATTTATTTATGTATTTATTTTTTGTGTGCAAGAGAGTGATATGTATAGAGAGAGAGAGAGAGATTTAGCTATATAATGTATATAATCAACTCATACCATAAGTTATCCTGCAGCTAGTGATAGTACTAAACAGACTAATAAATTAAAAGGGAAAAAAACATCATAATTGGTCACAATTTGTATTAAAGTGACATTGATAAAGGACTAATAAATGATTTATACTATTGTAAATATGTTATAAAAATGAGTACCATGGTTATAAATACATCAGTAAGACATTTTGTAGATCATAATTCACTGTTACATGTTTATTGCCCTATTGGCAAATTGATCTCTTCAACAATCTATAACAATTGATTCACCATTTATTAAAACATCTATTACTCATGTATGAATCTTTTATAAACTAAACCTTAATATAAAGCATGGCTTTATATTTTATATTTCAACATCTGCAGATGGGTGAAAAAATTATCTGGAAAAAGTAAATTTTCTAATTTAAGGTCAGATTTTGTCATAATGTTGAATAGCACTTATAGCTTCAACATTAGTAAGGTGATAGAATATGGTCCCTCATGAGTAGTAATAGAATGATGACAGCAACTCTAAAATAATATTGGCCACTGGGCTCACTTCCTGCAGTAGAAGTCTCTGGAGGGGAAAAGTAATCTGTGAACTCTGGCTTTTACACCAGGAAGAACCTACATAAAACACTGTCTCTTCCATGAGGAGGGGTACATGGACACATAGGGGGTAACCCTATGGTGAAACCAAGCTTAATTTCCTCAGATTTCAGGTCAGCCATGAGAAAGCTTGCCTACTACTTCCCTGTGTTGCTTGGGATTCCCTTTCCCACCCCAAGGCAGCATTTTAATTGGTGTTAGAAGCTACAGAATTAACTATCATGCTGATATCTCCATAAAAAGCCTCCAGTGTTTAGGGAAGCAGGTTTCATAGCTTCCCCCTGCTCTGCCCTGCACTGTCTCTGGCTTGCATATTTCCAGACCTGCTACTATCCTGTGAAGGGGATGCTTCAGGCCCCTGGGGTTAGGGAGAAGATCTGTCACTGACTCCATTCCCTCTTCTGCGGGGTCAGGAGAATGTTCCTCACCGTCTTTCCCAAAGAATGGAGGGGCATGTAGAAGATGTTGTGTGTTTGTGTTGGTGAATATCACTTTTCAACAGCAGAGTTCAAATAAACAAGCAAACCAACAAACAAAACCCCACCATTGTAACAAAGGAGCCTAAACAAGCTCAGTCCAAATAGAAATTGAATGGAATAAAGGCTCAGCATTTGGATGAGACTTGGACCATCCAATGGAGCAATAATCCACTTTCTCTGTGAGTGCTTAACCAGATTGGGGGATACTCCAATGGCATTTCAGTTAAAAATATAAATGAATCCATCTCAACAGATTGGTTGTTATGGGAAGGAATAACCGTTTGTGAGGGAGGTTTGCATGCTTCTACAGTTAATTCACACTTGGAAATAGCACAATGGCAATGTATTGTTTTAGTGCAGAGGTGGGCAAACTACAGCCCGCGGGCCCAGGGCCACCCAGAGTGGGGGAGCAAGTGGGGCAATTTGCCCCAGGCTCCGCAGGGGCCCCACGAGAATGGCCAAGGCTCCCTCCTTGGCCCCGGCCCGACCCCGCCTCCGCCCCTCTCCCGGAGCCTCAGCCCATCCAGCAGCGACCCTGGACAGTACTGCAGCATGGCTTTGGCAGGGCCCCTGAGCTCCATCCCACTCAGTGCCGCGTGGTAAGGGAGCGGGGCTGCGAGCTCCAGCGGGGCCTGAGTTCCCTCTGCTTGGCATGGAGCTCCCAGCCCTGCCCCCTTACCACGCAGCTCTGAGCGGGGAGGAGCTCAGGGGCCCCGCTGAAGCCACGCCGCAGCTGTCGAGGGACACTCCTGGATGTGCTGAGGCTCCGGGTGAGGGGGGAGTCGGGGGTGAGGGGCCAGGGCTGGGGCTGGTTGGATAAGGGGCAGGGAGTCCCGGGGACAGGGAGGGGGAAGAGGTTGGGGGGGGCGGTCAGGGGACAGGGAATGTGGGGGTTGGAGTGTGGGCGTTCCGGGGGTCTGTCAGGATTCAGTGTGGGGGTGAATAGGGGTCGGGGCAGTCAGGGGACATGGAGCAGGGGTGGTGTCCTGGGGGGGGGGTGGTGTCTCTGGGGGACGGTGAGGGGGCAAGGAGCAGGATGGGTCGGGGATTCTGAGGGGGGCAGTCGGGGGCAGGAAGTGGGTGGAGGTTGGATAGGGGGCAGGGCCAGGCTGTTTGGGAGGCAGAGCCTTCCCTACCCTAAAGCTCATTCAGCAGTTTGAGGCTTGCAGAAGAGCCAAGCTGTTAGCTTTTCCATTAGGGCTACCATCCCTTTCACTTCTCAAATGCCAAATTATAGTCTATATGTAATTTCAGTGCCATAGGGAGATTCATGTCAGGGGAGGGTAGCTTCATTTAAAATTATCCACTGAGGGAGGGATCACATGAGAAGAGCAATACCTAGCTCCTTCCCAACCCTACTAAGGGAGACCCCCCTCCCCTGCATTCCCTGAGGCTTCAAAGGGGTTAATTCAGTAGTTCTCAAACTTTTGTCCTGGTGACTCTTTCACATAGCAAACCTCTGAGTGTGACCCCCACCCCTTATAAATTGAAAACACTTTTTTATATATTTAACACTATTATAAATGCTGGAGGCAAAGCGGGGTTTGAGGTGGAGGCTGACAGCTCAGGACTCCCCGTAATAACCTCGTGACCCCCTGAGGGGTCCCGACCCCCAGTTTGAGAACCCCTAGGTTAATTTAATTTTAGCACCCCGTGTCCATTCACATGCATGTGCTATTTTGAGCATTTCAGTTTTCACAACATAGGCTCATCCCAGATTCTGGGACAAGCTCAAATGCTCAGTTCGTGGAGTATGTACATAAGCTATACTAAAGACAAACCCACAGTAACTGTCTCCAGTTTGTGAGGGACCCCATGGAGCCAGCCTCTAGGAAACAGATAAATGCATGGTGGTGAAGTCCATTAATAGCTATTATCCAGGATGGGTAAGGAATGGTGTCCCTAGCCTCTGTTTGTCAGGAGAGAGAGATCACTTGATCATTACCTGTTAGGTTCACTCCCTCTGGGGCACTTGGCATTGGCCATTGTCAGTAGACAGGATACTGGGCTGGATGGACCTTTGGTTTGACCCATATGGCCATTCTTATGTTCTAAGCTAAATTAACCCAAAGTTATGGAGACAGATATGAGTCAAGGAAGCCAGCAGAGTATCAGAAACCTGGAAAAATATCTGACTGGATGGGGTCAGGCGTTTGGTCACAAGCTGAGGTGGTTCAAAAGTTTTGGATTTTTTTTTAAGCAGAATTTTTTATTGTTTCTTTAAACAATCAAACACAGCAAGCAGCAAATATTTGGCCACACACTTTTGAAACCTCAAACCATGTTCAGGTTTTGGCAGACTAATTTCAGCTTTTCAATTAAAAAAACCACAACAAATTTTGAAGGAAAGCAGACATTGTCCATGATTTTTTTTCTGCTTTTTAAAAACCCCTAGTTTTCGATCCAAAATAAGTTTTGACGGAAAATATTTGTCCAACCCTTTTAATGAGCTTTAGTGCCTTTTATCACTAGCTGATGCTGAGAACCAGTGATACCTTGTAAAGAAGTTTTCTCAAAACTCGGTTTGTGCCGAGATGCGGAAGGTTTATTTTTCCCAGGGCCACCCATGGGGGGGAGCAAGTGGGTCAATTTGCCCCGGGCCCCGCAGGGGCCCCCACGAGACTATAGTATTGCAATTTTTTTTATGGAAGGGGCCCCCGAAATTGCTTTGTCCCAGGCCCCCTGAATCCTCTGGGCGGCCCTGCGCGGGCCACATTCGGCTCGTGGGACCGTCCCACTTGGCCCTTGAGCTCCCGGCCAGGGAGGCTAGCCCCCAGCCCCTCCCCTGCTGCCACCCCTCCCCTGCAGCCTCAGCTTGCCATGCTGCCAGCGCTCTCGGAGGCGGGGCTGTGAGCTCCTGTCAGGCAGTGCGGCTGCAAGAGCTGCTGGCCTGCCCCGGTGCTAGACTGTGCGGTGGCACGGCTGGCTCCAGCCAGGCAGCGTGGCTGCCAGTCCTGGTGCTCTGAGTGGCATGGTAAGGGGGCAGGGAGTGGGGGGTTGGATAAGGGGTAGGAGGCCCTGGGGAGCAGTCAGGGGACAGGGATCAGGGGCTGTTGGATAGGGCAGAGGCAGTCAGGGGACAGGAAATTGGGGGGTTGGATAGGCATGGGAGTCCTGAGGGGCCTGTCAGGGGGCAGGGGTGTGGATAGGGGTTGGGGCAGTCAGGGGACAGGGAGCAGGGAGGGTTGGATATGGGGTGGGGTCCCGGGGGGTGGTTAGGGATGGAGGGTCCCAGGAGGGGGCAGTCAGAGGACAAGGAGCAGAGGGGTTGGATGGGTTGGAGGTTTTGAGGGGGGCAGTCAGGGGGCAGAAAGTGGGAAGCGGAAGATAGGGGGTGGGAGCCAGGCTGTTTGGGGAGGCACAGCCTTCCCTTCCTGGCTCTCCATATAGTTTCAGAACCCCAATGTGGCCCTCAGGCCAAAAAGTTTGCCCACCCCTGTTTTAGTGTCATATCTACAATTAAGAATGAAATATGATCTTAATATTTGTAGTGGTCAATGTCATTAGAAGATACTGTATAGAGAAATTAGCATTGCATTTTCTGATTGCTGCCATTGCAAGTGTAGGTGGGTGAAACATTTTATGCAAAATGTAAATATACCCACTATTTTCTATTTTTCAATTTCTGGAACTTTTAAAGGTGTGCACAATTTCAGATGAAATTTGCATTGGCAAAATTTTCAGCTTTGCAGTGCCCATGGCAGTTTGGCTGGCCATGAATATTCTGAGCAGCTTTTCATAGTGTATTTTATAGTTAGAGTTTCAAACAGGGATTGATTTCATGATGGAAATCAAATCACTGACATTACATAGTGCCAGATTCTGCCATCCTTACTTGTCTTGAATATAGTGCCTTACTCCTTAAGTGGAGTTTAAATGTAATCTCTGGGACCATTCAAGGAGTGAGGTATTACTGAACATAAGTAAGGACATCAGAATCTGACCCAAGGTATTTATTCCTAATTCTGTGTGCTCAAGAGGCCCAAAAAATCCATTAATATTCTTAAAGGGAGTAGCTGCGTTTTTTGGATGTGTTTAAAAATTGAGGGCAAATTATCCTTGGTGTAACTTTTAGTTGTTTTTCTTGGTATGAACCATATCCAGCTGTGATTTTCGAAGGAGTTGTTACCCAATTTTAACGCTATTGGATAGCCCGTTTTCAAGAGCTAACAGATTGTTTCTTTTAGGAGGAGAAATTGATTTAGTCACAAATTTCCTTGGTTCAAACGTGTTTGTTTGCATAAAATGTAGAAAGCCTTGTTTCCCTGAATGCAATAGGAATCAAACAACAGGAGACAGGTTTTAACAGTCCCCAGCCTCTTGCAGCCAGCACTTTCCCAAAAGCTCTCTCAGCTTTTTTTTTCTAAGGGTCATGCCATCTGTGCTTCTCTGGCTGAGTCTGGAGCATCTTTATTCCTTCTCTGAGTCCCTCTATATGGTGCTGCTGCTTCTCTCTCAGGCCTTGTCTACACTTACTGGGCGTTCAGCGCATGGCGATTGATGCATCGGCAGTTGATTTAGCCGATCTAGTGAAGACCCACCACTGATTGCTCTCCTGGCAACTCCTGTACTCAACCTGAACAAGAAGCACAAGGGGAGTCAACAGGAGAACATCTCCCATCGACATCACGTAGTGTGGACCCTGTGGTAAGTAGATCTAAGTACGTCAACTTCATCTACATTATTCATGTAGTTGAAGTTGCGTAACTTAGATCGATCCCCCGCCAATCCCCCCATAGTATAGACAAGGCCTCACACACAGACATCACAGCTCCACCAGTCAATGTCCTGGCCCCTGTGTTTGCTATATAAGTTTCCAAGGAAACCCCTTTCACCACGTGGTTTATCTTCTACTCAAGCCTTGCCATGCATCTGTGTTTTGCTTTGTGGCTCCTATTCTTTAGCTATCGCATTACAGACAGGATTATTTGTGGATTATTTCTTACATTTATCCTGAATGAAGGATGGCAGTTAATCCCATCATCTTCAATCAGGTTTCCACCAACCCCCGCAACATAACAGAGTCTCAGAGTTTAAACACTCAAAATTACAGTGAAATTCAATCAGAGCTAGGTGCTTCACTCCTGTATGCTCCTTTAAAAATTCCAGCCTACACAGGATTCTCTTGCCTAGATCACAGTACCCTGAAACAAAAAAGGAGAAACTTTTAAATGAAACCTATCATTTTTTGAAAAGATCACTTTTGCACAGTTCTAATAACAGAGATAAATTCAATTGGGCTTGGGTGGGCAACTGCCTTTCTGAGATGTACAGGTACCTATCTCTTCAGGTAGCACATTTTCTGCTTCATCAGAGATATATTCTATCTCAACAGTGTCATTCCGAATGCTTTCTGCCCTGCTATCTTGGAGAAATGGATTTGCTTGCTCAGTCAAATCACTGCTGCAGCTGAATGTAGTTTAAAGTCTTGCAATGCATCAGAAAGTGCAGTTGCTTTTATGAATAGTTTCTCACACACAATTACCTTAAAATAAACTTCAAGGTTTCCGTTGCCACAAAAAACGATGGATTTGTAGACACTGGGATGGGTAGATGCGGGAGGAATCAGCTGTGTTTAGAGTGAGGATAATGGGATCTTCACTGACATCCTGTACAGACAGGGAGGTAGTAAGCCTGTTAGTATGCACAACATGTATCAACAATTCTTTTTTAAGTCCTACAGCTTGCTTATCAGGATGTGTCTCTTCATGCACTTCTCTAAAGACTGTATGAACTCAGTGAAGTTGAAATGAAGGCATGCACTGGAAAGAGAACCTCTTCTCATGTTGCTGCAGGCTTACAGGTGTTGTCTGAAAAGTAAATTCATATGATGAGAGAGAAGTAGGATATGTATTACAAATAACAAAAGGCTCTGCACTCCAGAGTAACTGCCACTCATAACAGATGTGCCATTGTGACACGGCTCCCACAGTGCTTTAAAGTAATCCTCTAGTACACCAGAGTCACCTTAGCAGAAGCTGTTAACAAGTGGGCATTGAACTGGTCTGTCTGAACAAAGCATAGGAAGACTCACAGTTGTCTTTAATGTAATGAAGGGACAGACAATTGTTCATTCCTGCTAGTCTCCTCATACCAGTCAGCCTCTGAAGCATTCAGTTCTGTCACCTGCAGTTCACTACACACAGTACAATGTAGGACAAGTCTAATAAATGAAATCTGGTACTTTAGCAGGCAAAGTTGAATTCATTTGAAGATGTGTTTTATGGAATGTTTGTAAACAGAAAAGGTTGGCTCAGCAGCATCTTGTAGTTTTTAATGAGGCCTTTCTACTTTCCTGATTTAAATGTCAAAATATATGAAGGCCTCTGCTGCTTTCCCCTGTTCAGTCAACTTCAGCTCGGTCATTGATTTCATTAGAAATAGGGTCAGGCCTCAAGAGGCTTGCCCATTGTCATACAATAATACAACATTTCTAGATACTATTAATGATTGCTTCTTGGAGCAGCTAGTCCTGGAACCCACAACGGGAGAGGCAATTGTTGATTTAGTCCTAAGTGACGCACAGGATCTGGTTCACGAGATGAATATAACTGAACTGCTATGTAATAGTGTACACCACAGTGTAATTAAATTTAACAGCCTTGTGGCTGGGGAAATACTAAAGGTACCCACCAGAGTAGCATTTAACTTTGGAAAGGGGAACTTCACAAAAATGAAGAAGCTAATTAAATGGAAATTAAAATGAGCATTTACAAGAGTGAAATGCCTGCAAGCTGCATGGAAAGTATTTAAAAACACCCTAGTAGATGCTCAAATTAAATGTATACCCCCAAATTTAAAAAAAAAAGTGAGAGAACCAAAAAATGCCACCAGGGCTAAACAACAGAATAAAAGAGGTGGTTAGAGACAAAAAGACATCCTTTAAAAATTGGAAGTTAAATCCTACAGAAGAAAATAGAAAGAAACATAAATTCTGGCAAGTCAAGTGTAAAATTATAATTAAGCAGGCCAAAAAAGAATTTGAAGAGCAACTAGCAAAAGACAGAAAAACTAACAGCAATTTTGTTACGTACATCAGAAGTATAAAGCCTGCCAAACAATCAGTGGTGCCAGTGGATGAGAGAAGTACTAAAGGAGCACTCAAGGAAGACAAGGCCATTGAGGAAGAGCTAAATGAATTATTTGCAGGGGATGTGAGGGAGATTCTCACACTTGAGCCATCCTTTATTGGTGATGAATATGAGGAACAGTTTGAGATGGTCCATAGAAGCAGGGCCGGCTCTAACTTTTTTGCCGCCCAAGCAAAAAAAGAAGAGCGCTGCCCCGCCATACCCCCCCGCGAGCGCCGTGCTGCTGAAACCCCGCCCCCTCCGAGCGCCGCGCCAGCCCCTGCCCCGAGCACCATGCTGCCCAAAGCCCCGCCCCTGAGCGCCACGCTGCCTGAAGCCCCGCCCCCTCAGAGCGCCGCCCCAAGGCCCCGCCCCCCAAGTGCCATGCTGCACCCCCGCTCCTCCTCCAAGCATCATGCCAAGCCTCCACCCCCCCTCCGAGCACCACTCAGCCCCCCGCCCCTCCAGCGCCGCGCCGCCCTAACAAACAAAAAAAAACCCCGAGCGCCGCCCCACCCCAAGCATGTGCTTGGTCGGCTGGTGCCTGGAGCCGGCCCTGCACAGAAGAGGTTTTGGAACAAAATGATAAATTTAACAGTAATAAATCACCAGGACCAGATGGTATTCACCCAAGTGTTCTCAAGGAATGCAAATATGAAATTGCAGAACTACTAGCTGTAGTATGTAACCTATCACTTAAATTGGCTTCTGTACTAGATGATTGGAGGATACCTAATGTAACGCTGAATTTTTTTTAAAGGCTCAAGAGGCGATCATTACAATTATCAGTTGGTAAGCCTAACTTCAGTACCAGGCACATTGATTAAAACTCTATTAAAGAAGAGAATTATCAGACACATAGATGAATAAGATATGTTGGGGAAGAGTGAACACAGCATCTGTAAAGGGAAATCATGCCTCACCAGTTTTTTAGAATTCTTTGAGAGTGTCAACAAACATATAGACAAGGGTGATCCGGTGGATATAATGTACTTGAACTTTTAGAAAGCCTTTGACAAGGTCCCACACCAAAGGTACCACACCAATGTCCCACACCAAAGGCTCTGAAGCAAAGTAAGCAGTCATGGGATAAGATGGAAGGTCCTGTCACAATCAGCAACTGGTTAAAAGATAGGAAATAAAGGGTAGGAATAAATGGTCAGTTTTCACAGTGGAGAGAAAGAAATAGTGGGGTCCCCCAGGATTGGCACTAGGACCAGTGCTGTTCAACATATTCATAAATGAGCTATCAAAATCTATTATCTGTTAATAGTGAGGTGGCAAAGTTTGCAGAGGATACAAAATTATTTAAGATAGTTATGTCCAGAGCTGATTGAGAAGAGTTACAAAGGGGTCTCACAAAACTGGGTGACTGGGCAAAAAAATGGCAGATGAAATTCAGTGTTGATAAATGCAAAATAATGCACATTGGAAAACATAATCCCAACTATACATATAAAATGATGGGGTCTAAATTAGCTGTTACCACTCAAGAAAAAGATCTTGGGGTCATTGTGGATAGTTCTCTGAAAATACCCACTCAATGTGCAGCAGCAGTCAAAACAGAGTGATAAAAACCTTTAGGAAAGGGATAGATAATAAGACAAAAATATTATAATGCCACTATATAAATCCATGGTATGCCCACACCTAGAATACTGCATGCAGTTCTTGTTGCCCCATCTCAAAACATATATTAGAACTGGAAAAAGTGTAAAGAAGGGCAACAAAAATGGTTAGGGATATGGAACAGCTTCTATATGAGAAGAGTTTTAAAAGACTCAGATTGTTCAGCTTAGAAAAGAGACAACTAAGGGGTCATATGACAGAGATCTATAAAATAATGAATGGTGTAGAGAAATTGAGTAAGGAAGTGTTATTTACCTCTTCATAAAACACAAGAACCAGAGGTCACCCAATGAAATTAATAGGCAGCAGGCTTTAAAGAAATGTAAGGAAGTACTTCTTCACACAACACAAAGCCAGTATGTAGAACTCACTAATGGGATGTTGTGAAGGCCATCAGTATAACTGGGCTCAAAAAAGAATAAGATAAGTTCATGGAGAATAGGTCCTTCAATGGCTATTAGCTGAGATGGTGAGGGACTCCAGAAGTTGGGACTGGACAACAGGGGTGGATTACTCATTACGAATTGTCTGTTCACTCCCGCTGAAGCATATTTCACCTGCCATTGTCAGAAGACAGGATACTGGTCTAGCTGGACCATTGGTCTGACCTAGTATGGCCATTCTTATGTTCTAAGTCAGTAGCTTAGTCAGTATGAAAAGCCAGATAGACCTAAATTTTCATACCATTCTCATCACCATGATAATGGAGGGCCTGGCATGTTTGTTTCTCAACTTTCATTTTTAAAAGTATGTTTTTTCTCTCTCCCTTTCTTCCATATAGTTGTTTTGGGAGGGGACAGTACTAACTGTCGAATAGATGAGTCCTGTAATTTGTTCTGAAAACAGTGAGATTCATAGTCATTGTGATGTGCTCTAGGAATGAGTTTCACAATGTGAGCCAGCTACCGAGAAGGTGTTGTGCCCCTATTCTGTCTGGCCCTTATGGCTGTTAGTTGTATTGTTCCAACGGAGCATAACTGTCGTGGGTGATAGTGTAGTGGAAGATGGTCTCAGTTCTCAGACCTTTATTCCCACCACTCATTCACATAAAATCCATAAAAATAGTGTGTTTGAGAAATATGGTTCTATTCATTCCTACTTTTCTATTTTCTGTAGAATCACCAGCCTTATATCCCCTAAAATCCAGTTCCTGGCCATATAAAAGAGGATTTTCAGTCACAGTTTTAAAGTAATATAAATGTATTGTATAGCCTTTGTTACATGCACTATGATAACATTTAATTAATATATGATGTAGCAGAATCTTGTAGGGAAAGCCCACTTTTCTACCCTCTTGTTCTTTTCTGGTTTTTAAACCTGAATAGCTGTATAAATACTGATTTAAAAGGCAAGAAAATCTTTACGGAAAATATTCATGTTCATCTTTGTCAACTGAACTCTCAACTCCAGCCAAAATACCATGTGAACTAAAAATGCCTTTCACTATTTTGTCCTCTTCTACAAACCTTTTATAAGAAATATATAGCAAACTGTAAGAGGAGGGGCTTGTGAAAATATACCAGCTATTTATTTATTTTATACTTGGCAATAAAGTTTTTTCTAAGGACCTGCTATATGATATAGTACTAATGGCTCAGTAGAAAAGGAACTCTCTCTAATGAAATGGAATCTTGTTATGTGGATTAATTTCGGCAACGTTTGATCATTATACGTGACCCATAGTCATAGTGATCTGTTGATTAGCCCCCAAGCGCAGTTTGAATAAACCTCCTTCCCACATATGGACCATCCAGAAAGACAATTTTGAGGAGGAGGAAAAGAGTATTACAGATCTTGATCCCTTTCCCCTTTGCCAACACCAATTCTTGCCTCTCTCTGTACATTGTCCCTCAGTACCAATTCTCTCTTCTGCCAGGCTGGAAGCAGCTCTTCAAATGTGCAGCAGCCTGTAATCTCCACTGCTGGTGGCAGCTCTTGAAATAGCAAACATGCAGGAGGTTCATCTCCCTATGGTGGTAGCTCTTCAAAGCTGCTGCGGTGTTGCTCAGCTACACTTTGGAAATAGCATTCCTCTTTGTGGCGGTGGCTCCACATTCTGTTGCAGTGGATTCAGGGCTCTCCCTCACCTCAAGCATAACAAGGGATCTATCTAGATAACTACATCATATCCATAACAGGAGTGTAGTCAAGCCCTTCCTTAAAAGCAAAATCTCCGTCAAGCAGGAACAGTAAGTACTATGAAGCATTTTAATGCCAATTCAAATCAGTGGGTCCTAATTTGGCTTTATCACACAGTGTAATATGGTTTACCTGAAGGCAAGTGGTACTATAAAGGTTTGAAAATCTTTCTGACCTTTGAAAATATCAGAGAAATTACTTCCGATCAGAGCTTTGCAACTACATTCTAACTAATCAGTATCAGTGAGGGGCATGAACATCAATAACACATGGCTCTTGTGTAATTTTTTTTTATCTGTGGAGCCAGCAATCCCTACTGTGAAACAAAGTTCCACTCTATTTCTACAGAATGCTCTCCTCCACAAAAGATAGCTGGAAAATGACACAGCCGTTCTAGTATTTTTATAATTATTTCTGCTCATTCCACTCTTTCCAAAGTCCAGTAAATACACTAAAGATTAGAATGTTTGCTTAGATTTTTGTTTATATGCTCCATTAACTGGACACTGGCTCTGGTGAGCTCAATTTTACAGCCTTTTCCTTGTTGGTACAACATAACTGCCATAGCAAATGAAATGAATTTCCTTTTCATAGCCTAGAATGGGAGGCAAGGGAATGTATGAAGAGTCCTATTTCCATTAGCCTACAACAGTGGTTCCCAAACTTTAACAACCTGCAAACCCCTTTCACTAAAATGTCAAGTCTAAAAATGAATATTTCCAGGGATTTTCGCCCTCACCTCAACATAAATTATAAAAGCAGTGATCTTGGAAATATAAAATTTGTTTTTATGACATGCTTATTACACACTATTTATTAATTATTAGTTATCATTACAGTATTTTTATTACATTATGAAAATGGCAACTCTTCCAAGATCTCACTTTTGTGGCTTATATCACTCTTAATTAAGCTTGTTATAAGACAAGGCTCGTATCAGAGGCGCCTGTAGAAAAAAAAAAAGGTGTGTGGGCAAAGCCCCTGCGTACCCTAGGGCCTGGGGGAGCCCCGCCAGGAAAGTGGGGGGGGCCTGTGGGGGCCATGGAAAAAAAGGGGAGGGACCCGTGGAGGGGTGTGCCGATGCGGGGGCAGCACATGACCCTCGTCGCCCTCTCCCCCCCCATACTGGCACCTCTGACTTCTATGTTTCAGAGTATCAAATGTGACACAGCATGAAGGTATTTAAGAAGCCAACTCAAAGAGTTCCTCCTACACAAGCATTCAGGTCTTGAGCAACAACGCACATTACAACAAAGCTTAAACTTGTTCTTCATCATAATTTAAAAACAACACTAGCAGCCTATTTAATTTTAAAAACAGCAAAAAATATCCACCTCCCTTTCCATTTCTTATAAGGAGTCTTGACGTTTAAATCTCCTCAGTGTGATAGATCTGCATGCTTTGATCTGCTTAGCTCTTGGAAGTCCCCAAGGCTCTGGGCTGCTGGCCCCGTGCTGCCCGGGGTCCCTATGGAGAGCTCTGTCCACCATTAGGGAATTTTTTCCCAAGAACCCCCTGTAACATTTGGTGAACCACCAGAGGTTCACAAACCCCAGTTTGGGAACCACTGGTCTGAAATAATCTTATGAAGGGAGAAAATGGTGCCACTGCTGAGCCCTGGGAATGCAGTGAAGAGAACTGAGTTCATTGCTGGAGAGAAGGGTAATTAGCAATGCTGCAGTGTGGTGGGCTAATCAGCAGGGGCCCAACTGTGGCAATTAATAATTGACCTGAATAAGGGCAGTGAGGAGCAGCCGGTATGAGGCATTGGAAGAGGTTGGGCTCTTTAAGGTATTTCTTCTCCCTGAGCAGCCTGGTGTTCCCATGCTCATCTGAGGATGAGGATGGGGCCCTGGCCCTGACTCTGCATCATTGCCATCCCCTAGAACCACACTGAGGGAAACAACCCTTGTGGCCTCATACACAGGGATTTCAACTGTGCCAGGTTATTGTATGAATCATGTAATTGGCATTAAAGCTCCTAGATCCAGACCCACAAAGGGACTTAGGCACCTAAATCACAGCTTTAGGCCCTATTGTGCTCCACAAAACCCCCACTCAACTACCACCTAACCCTGTAGGTGCCTAAACTCACATGGCACCTACATTTTGCTGTAAAAGTCCCCTAGATCCCTAAATTTCTGACTCTGGGCATGTGCACTGCTGCCCGGGTAGGCGCCCTGAAGCCTATCTCTTGCACAAATGCCAGGACAATCCTTGACTTGGTATATTCCCACCTGATTTGCCTGTTGGGCCCAATCTGGTACACCGATGCCTCAGCTGTTCTGGCAAGAAACAGCTTAGGTGCCTAAGGCACCTGACTCCAGAAGAGGGGTTCCCAGTTGTGGACCACAAGTAGAAATAGGCACCAATGTCAGTGAGAGGGATGGGGCTTAGGATGCACCCCCTCATTGGTCTCTCCCTTTGGCTAGCTTATATGGCTTGCCACTATGTGGATCTCATTGTGCGGCATCTCTCTCTCCCGATGGATTGTATGGGGAACCTAGGCATCTAACCCAGGCTTTGTGGATTCCAGTTATTTTCAAGGTGCCTAAAAGGTAGACATTGTGGTGCTAGCAGTCATACCATCTAAATCACTTTGTGGATCCAGGCACTAGTGTTCTCCTCTCTGTGAACCTGGTTAAGCGCTTGTCACAGTTTAGTCCCAGGGTAGTATCATGAGAAAAACCTCTGCAGCTCTGGCATCATTAATATGGCAAAGTCCTTACTGCCCAGTTGCCTGTAAGTCTGGCTGTTCCTGTCTCATGTAGGGAGACAGTATTTTAAGCAATGACACTACACTGTCCTCCAGCCAACACTATCCAACACTTTATGCCTCTTCGCCAGAGTATGGGTTACAGCCTAGTGCCTACTGTGTGGAATACTGGACAGGGAAAATAATTCAGCTGGATGCAGTGCTCAAAAGAGTCAGGTGTGAAAGGGCTGGAAGCTTACTCAAGCGGTCTAGCCAATCTTTCTTACTTTTATCCTTTTTTTTCTTGAGAAGAAAAGCATGGAGTGTCAGAAAAAATCTCTTCATCATGGGTTTTTATCCTGAAGGTTTTAGATTTAATATTTATATCTGTGACAATTCAGGCAAAGAACAGAGAGATTTTCTGAGCACAGGACAAATATAACATTGCAGCATATTTAATAACATTTTTCCTGAGATGTTTCTTGTTGTATTATATATGATAGGCCAGATCCTATCTTGAAGTCAGTGGGAATCATGCTCATGCATATGATGGCATGGCTAAGCACAAAATCAGACAACAAAAGACTGGTGAAAGTCCAGCAAAATCCATGAAAGTTACTTACAATTCTTTGATCTTGATGCAGAATTTTGCTTGGTTGTATCTCCTGACATTGGTCTGGAGTGCTTAACACTTTTATCAGAATGAAACAGAAGAAAAAAAAACTTTATTAATATTGTTGTTGCGGAGACTTTTGTTATTTTGTGTCTGACAGTAGGCTACTAAAGAGATGACAGTGTTTTGTTTGCACTAGCCTAAAAACGGAGCTAGGGAAACAGTGAAACTCGACTTAAACAAGATTCTATGTAAAGTAAGTAAAAGTATGCTTGGTTGGCACAACCTGTGCCAGCACCATGTTTAAAATCTATGTCTTAATCTAGGCTAGACATCAGAAGAAAAATGGTTTTAAGCATGTTTCTAATAGCAGTGAGTCTCTGTCAATGCTGGATGATCAAACTCTGGTAGACTCTGATGAAGATGGAATTGTGTCTATAGTGAGTTTGAACACAACTCCACAGGTGCCAGCATCTGAAACAGGTGGCTTTGTGTGCATACTGGTGAATTTTAGCTTATTTGAAATAAAAATCTCTAATTCGGGGCCTCAAGATATAAATAGATCTTTGGTAAACCTCCAGGATATTATGTCACTTCCTAACTTCTAAGTGCTTGGCTTTGCTATTGTAATCTTCTTTTAACATAATTTCAATGTAATATTTATATATAGCACTGCATAGCCAGCACTGTAGTTACCCTAAATTACATACTACATTTAAAAAAAAAACCTGACCATCACTACCAACAAAAATCAGGACTTTCCCAGCAAAAATAGAACAGTTGGCAAATATATGGTTCTCCAATTCAGTTTCTAAACTGGTATAAATGGGACTTTTGCACTAAAAATGGAACATTCAGAAACTATATATAAAAGGGGAAGGGCAGGGAGCTACTATCTTCTCATCAACAGCCCAGTTAAATATATTTTCTGTGGGTACATTGAAAGCTGGCAAAGGAATTCCAAAAATGCAATAAAATAAAAAAAAACATGAAAAGGAAACAGTTGAAGGAACAAATTGTGATGTAGTAAAAAAAAGTTTAACCTGTAAATAACAAAAAGCAAAAAAAGCCTCTCATCCATAATCCCGTAATATATCATGATTTCTTGATATCTGGTTGGGGTTGGTCTCTCTTATTTAACCAATTTTAAATATTCATTTAAGCTATCTAAGTCCTTTCAAATCTCACAAGCTTTCAAATGCTGATTTTGCTTACTAGGCAGGTTTCCCAAGCTCTTACAGTACTACTGAGTGGCACTAATAGTTCTGCTGCCACATACTTGAATCAAAAAGGTTATCCCAAACTGGAAATTGTTTCAGTTATAGCTCTTAGACGGCCAAGTCAGGCCATTTCACATAAAGAAAAAGTCTGGAAGTTTATTTTCCATATATTCCATTCAAATGTGAAACGTTTATTGTCCTCATTTCCACCTACCAGGAATCAGGAGGCAAACTGATTTGTTACTCAGAGAAGGAAACGTACAGCACTTGAGTATGGTTCAGGTAATGAATAGGGAATTATGCAAAATAGTTTTATTTTGGTTAAATGTCATTTTTGTCCATGACACTGAGTAATGCTTTGAAAATGTATTCCATATGTTTTATTAAAATGTCAAGCTGTTTATTGAATTGTGGGCTTTGGCCTAAGTTTCCAGAAGTGACTAGTGATTTAGGAACAAAAGCATAAATTGGTTGGGGTGTGGTCTGACAAAAAGAACAAGACGATCTTTTAGAGTTTTCTTTTAAAACATCTTTAGTGGAAACAGTTGCACCTGCCATATTAACACTCCTTTTGCAATTTAGAGCATCTTCAGGGTTGCTCTGAGTTGTATTAGCTTGTAACAGCATGTGAGGGCTTTTTGCGTTAGCCAATAATAACAAGAGCATTCAAGCCACATGCCGTCTGTCGTCCCCAGCATGCCTCTGCACTGGGTGCTGTGAGGAAGGACAGCATAAAGCCATTGCAGCAACTCTGTGCTGGTTAGGAAATTTCTTATGTCAGGGGTATTCTTTTGGGGCAGGTTCCAGCCCCTACATGCTGCAAGTGTGGCATACAGCTGGACAGAACACTGACTATGACATAGTTGTTTTTAAGTAAATAGGCATCCCTGTGCAATATTTCCTAACCCAGAAACTTCAGCTCTATGTACCTGATCTTTACTAGTTTTCATTGGTGAGATGAAAGAACTGCAAAACGCAAACATCATAAAAACATTTTTCATTTTAATAAGGTAAGGAAATGTGTTTGTTTAAAAATATATATGGGTTAGATCAGTGGTTCTCAACCAGTGGTATGTGTACCCCGGGGGCTATGCTAGGGTAACCAGACAGCAAATGTGAAAAATCGGGAAGGGGTGGGGGGGTATATAAGAAAAAGAGCCCAAAATTGGGACTGTCCCTATAAAATCAGGACATCTGATCACCCTAGGGTATGCAGAGGTCTTCCAGGGGGTACATCAACTCATCTAGATGTCTACCTAGTTTTATAAAAGGCTACATAAAAAGCACTAGGGAAGTCATACAAACCAAAATTTCATACAGACAATGACTTGTTTATACTGCTGTATACTATACACTGAAATGTCAGTACCCGGGCCGGCTCCAGGCACCAGAGGAGGAAGCACGTGCCTGGGGCGGCACATGCTAAGGGACGGCATTCCGTCCATTCTTGGGGCGGCACAGTCCGAGTGGTTTTTTTTTTTTTTTTTTTTGCTTCTGCAGTTCGGGCAGCATTTTTTTTTGCTTGGGGCAGCAAAAATGGTAGAGCCAGCCCTGGTCAGTACAATATTTATATTCCAATTGATTTATTTTATAATTGCAAGGTAAAAATGAGAAAATAAGCAATTTTTCAGTAGTAGTGTGCTGTGACACTTTTCTGTTTTTATGTTCGATTTTGTAAGCAAGTCGTTCCCAAGTGAGGTGAAACTTGGGGGTGTGTACACACGACAAATCAGACTTCTGAAAGGGGTACAATAGTCTGGAAAGGTTGAGAGCCATTGGGCTAGATTACGCCTTTAAAATTAGTGCAAAAGCTTTTACATCAATCTGGGGTAGTCCTGGGAGTGAATGCAACTCAGACAACTTTCTGAAGCAAAATCCATTGCTGCTTCCTCCTCAGTTCAGGGGCAGAGTAATCTGTTTCTGTTCCAAATTACAATAACCCCCATAGCTGGGTCAGCTTTGCTAGCTGGCACATTGGAAGGGCAGAGTGAAGGCTCTGCTCAGTATTCAGCTCTCCCCACCCACCTGTTCTAGGGCAGAAAAGGGGTGAATAAAGTGTACAATGCCTCTTATTCTTATGTGCTTGGGCTCAGAGTGCAGATATCCCATATAGGTGCTTAAGGCCCTGTGTGTCTCACTCTTACTTCTCTGAGAAACCTAGCCTTTGAATTTTGGGCTTACGGCTCCCCTGATATAGCAGCATCAAAACCCTGAGCAAAAACCTTTCTTTGGTCAGAGGCAGAGGTCTTAGAGCTGAGTCAGCATAATTTCAAACACTTTGAAGCAGACAAACACAAGGACCAGCTCCTGTTTGGTTAGCAAATCAGTTTGTGACCTGGAATGCTGATTATTAAACCAGACAGTAAATAAAACCATTATTAAATTCACTGAATAAAATAGCATCTCCTGTCTGTGTGGATTCATATCAATGTATGCATATCTACGGTATGCATGTACCACTGTGTATAATCTGCAGATCCTGTTCCAGTTGATGACAATGGCAAAACTCCCATTGACTTCAATGAGAAGATGATCAGCTCCGTATATAATTTTAAACACAGCTGAAGACATAATGACTCACAAAGCTGTGAGGAAAAGGAAGTGAACTGTTTCTCTGGTATTTCATGCTCATCAAAGCCAACACTGAGGCAAAACAAAAAATTTAAACTTTAAGAGTGTTCAAAAAGAAAAAAACCAGTCTGATAACTTTTCCAAAATGTGATATTCTTAAGTATTTGCCTCGGCTGCAGGTTTGGTGAATCCTTCCCCCACACTTAGGTGATGTTGTGTTGTATTTTTTTTTAAATGCTAGAAGAACCTTTCATTCTCTCTCTCTCTCTTTCACTCTCTCTCTCTCTCACACACACACACTTTGAAAAGAGAAACCTAGTCATTAACATGTTCTTTGCCACTCTACTGAGTACAAGGAATAAAAATATCTTGTAAACACATGAGGCCCTAATTATGCCCATGATTGTAGCTTAGAGAATGGTTATTCTGAATTTTACTAATCATCCTAAGTGGCTATTAGCTAGTTTTATTCTATTGATGGATGGTTCTTTAAGGACATTTAATGTTTCACTGAGTCTCTCTCGGGGAGAAGAGAGCCTCTTCTGCATTGTAGCATCTTGCTCCAAAAAGTCCTTTTGGTCATTTAGGAGAAATTCAAGCAGGGATAATCTACCCTTTTCTTAAGCATGCCATTGGCTGCTGGGCATTTGCTATTACTAGAAATATTTTTTTCTCCCTTTGTTTTTTTTCTTGATCGGTTGAAGTACTGTCACCATAGTGTGATGTTGCAGCAAATTTTTGTTCTCTGCCATGGATATATTTGGCCAGTGCCTGCTAACTCCATCTGATTCAGCCCAAGACAGTCCTGTCATTAATATGTCCTAGGTTTATTTAACCTGAAACCAATTCTTATGATTTACTCTCTGCTTATGTAAGGGGACTGTTGCCCTCTTACTAACATTCAGTGGGGGTGTTTTGGTTGGCTAGCTCCCACCACTAAAAGAATGGGGAGAGGCCAATGCTCCAGGTCAGCCTCAGCCTCTGAGCCTGATTGACGGGGTGGGCAGGCTAATCAGGAAGTCAGGAGACCAGGGGGATTCTGTCCTCTGTGTGAGCTGGAGTTGCCTGGGTCAGACAGAGTGGGGCCGAGCTAAGGAGAAAGCAGGGGCCCAAGCCGAGCTGGGGAACAGAGCTGTGCCAGATCCAGCGGGGCCAGAAAAGCAGCTCAGGAAGCAGGTCAGAGTTGGGAGCAGAATCACAGAAGCAGCCCAGGGGGAGAGAAGATCCTGTGCTGGGAGCAGAGCTGCAGCCACAGAGCCAGGTGTGGTGAGCAACTGGGGCCAGCCAAGGGGGGACTTTGGGCAAAGGGCCCAGCACAGAAAGACATCCCCAGCCAAGGGTCCTTGTAGGCCAGACTGGGAGGGGGATCTTAACCTGGCGGGGGGCTGATGTTGGGAAGAAGGGTCCCACCACCCAAAGCCTGGAGATGTGTGGCCACTGCCATTGCAAGTGTCCAACCCGCAGCATACCTGCAGCACAGCCAGGGCCTGAGAAGGAGACCTGGGACCTACAAGGAACATGCTGTGAAGTTCCCTGAGGTCCAGAGACATTGTTTGTAATGTTCCCTGCCACAGAGCAGGGTGATGTGTTTTCCTTTAACTTTTTCCATTTTTCCTTATTCTTTTTTAAAATTAATTGTTAATTAAACAACTTGTATTTGCTTTAAATTGTATGAAATGATCAATGGGTCAAGGAGGCGCCCAGTGCAGAGAGAGCACACCAGAGTGGGGACACCCTAGCCCTTGTCCTAGGTTACCACAGCAGGATTGGGGGTTGAGCCCCCCAAGAATCCTGGGCTCAGCCTTGTTGGGGTTACAAGGACTCTGCCAGACAGGAGAGTGGAAGGGGAGTCCTCGAGGGCAGGGAGGCCTCTGGGTAAAGGAAGTGGGAGTGAGGACTCAGAGCCTCTTGCTAGCCCATTTCACCAGGGTAGTGCAGAAGCCAGGAAAGTTCCCCACGATAGCGGGACCATTCCCGTGCTTACACTTATATCTGCCCCTCTTGTGGATAGTCTCCCTTCCTATAGGTGATGTCCACAAGCTGCTCTCCTAAATGCTGGACATGCATCCTCTGATTCTATGCAGGAGGGGATCTTGTGCCGGTCCTTGCTTCACACTGCTTTTTTTTAACCTTTCTTGGTTGGTTTTCCTGGATTGTCCCTTCCCACAGGTGCTTGTACATGTTGACAACCATGTTAACATTTAGGGCAAGCTCTAGCTTTCTGAAGCCTCTCCTGGTCTATGAACATCAGCCATTCTCTTGAGCATTTTAGTGTGAAATGAAGTATTTCCTTTATATACTGCCACTCTCCACCCAGCTCACGTCTTGCATTCTGGCAAAGGAAGCACAATCAGTTACATTTTATTCTAGTGATGTGTCTGGAATAGGATGTTAGTCAGCACAAGTTCACATCTTTTACATTAACAGCAGCTTTAACCATATGCAGCCAGATTCACCTCTCATTTGGTAAATCAAGAATAAATCCATGGAAGTCAGTGGAGTAAATGTAAAATTGAGGTGAGAGTAGGCTCAGGCCCATGCAGTTTTAACTAATATGGCCTTCATTTGCCATGAAAATTAATTCTTGTTAACCGTTTTTCTTTGCATTATACTTTGGTAAGAGCGGAAGTGTTAAATAAATTATACCAACATGCTGGTAATAAGAAGTCTGGAAGTGGGTGATGTTCTCTTATGTGTAAACAAAGGAAATACAAAGTAATTCCAAACTGAAGAATGGTTTCTCACATTTCTTTTAATTTGACTGAAACCTGTAAGTTTTTAATTTGGAAAGGACACAGGGCTTGTGTGAATTTAAATTCACATAATTATGTGGGCTAAAAAGAAAAGAAATCCAATTATAACTTGTACAGAGCACTTTAGCAACATGTCACAGTCAGATGGCAACTGTTCAGCATTCTGTTTTTAAAGAGAGGGAGTTGCCCATATTTCAATATACTTTTTCAGAGCTGCTCAACAATAGGATTTAGAACGATCTGGAAATAAAAATTATTACTAATAATGCTTAAAATATTTGCACCTTCTGCCTGATTTATTGTATATTTATTTGAAGATTTATGTAACAGAGAGGAAGTCAAGATAAAACCATATGAATAGAAAGAAAATAAATGAGAGAAAACCCTCTAAACTTGTATGCTGTCATCTAAAAACATACATAGCTCCCCAGTGGCCAGAGTTGTGAGGGTCAGGGCCAGCTTTGCCCTCTGACCACGTGAGCCCTGCTAATGCAGCAAACTCACAAAAGACAAAGAGCTGGTGCTGTCTCCTTGGAGTCCTTAGAAGCAGAATGATTAGGGTGTTTTAAAACCAAAAGTTGTACATACGAATGAACATTTTAAAAGGTCAAATTAAAAATGAGGTGTTTCAGATTGGACCCCGAGGGAGGGAGGGACTTATGGTACAACTATATAGAAGCAGCACAATAAAAGATAGAATTATGGTCTTTCTCCAAGTAGTTTCTCTCTATCTCATTCAGGCTCAAAATCTCAAGACAAATTGGGGCTTGCAAACCCACATTTTGTTTTGACTATGAGAATTAATGAAATATTTCGTGTTTTATGAGTTTTAAAATTGTTTTTTTTTAAGGTTGAGTTGCCCTTTGGAGGAGTTTAGTATGATGGTAGTTCTGTGTGATAATAGCACATTATATCTGCATTAAATTGCTGCTGTGTATCAGAAACATTTATCTCCTCAGAACGCCAAGTGATTTCTTATAAACAGCTGCTTGTTTTTAGAGGTGTTATTTTTCTGAATTTGTGACAGTTGAATATCATACACTTCAAAAGAGCAGATTCCATACAATATGACTGATCACCTTTTCTTAAGGCATCAACATTATTTCAAGTTTCTGCCATATGTAATCATAATCAAATGCAACTTGAAATAAAAATATACATCTCTCCATCTGTATCTCTGTCTATAGCACTGTAGGTGTGTATATATGGGGGGGCAGTACTAGTTTAGATAGCAAATATTACTCATCACAGAGGAAACAATTTTAATGTAATACAGTTCTTAAAATGTGGCTGTCATGGGGGGAAAAAAAGAGTGTATACAGACTTTGAGGTATACCTGACTGTAGACAGACTTTTAGAGAGGGATACCTTCTAATATAGCAGTTTTTACAAAACATTCTACGAATGACCTATACTGTCCATTCACTGCTTCAACGTTCATCCGCTTCTTGCTTTTAAGGAACAGATATGTTTCATTGTAGCTGTATTTCTCTCTTCAACAGGGCCAGTATTGTGCAGAAGCGAATTATTTATTTTCAAGATGAGGGCTCTCTTACCAAGAAACTATGTGAACAAGGTAAGATGAACCAGGTCCTCTCTTGGCTCTCTTTGAAATATTCCATCGGCTGCTTCTTGTATCAAGTTTAAACTGCTATGCCTCAATTTTGATGTTCTGCATAACTCTGTCCTGGTATAGATTTGGTATCTGCAGTCTGATGAGGTTTTCTCACCATCTCAGCACCTTCATACTACTTTCATATCCTTTCCCCACTTCCACCCTTGCATTTCTTCCATGTGGACCTATAGGTAGGGCACACCCTCCCAATCACCAGGCAATGACTTCCACACTTCACATTAAATTGCACTCATTTATGCAAGTCTCTGTGTTTATAAATAAGAGTCAAGCCCTCATCGTTCCCTGAACTCTGCATACTGCAGGTGTTTCCAAGATGATAGGGAGGTGGAGATAGAGTTGGAGTTGTCTTACAATTATTATCTCTATGTTTCTACATGAAGTGATTATTCCTCTCTAACGTGGTCTGATTTATAAAGAGACAATGTCTTAGATAACTCCATTCCTTTAGTTATCCTATTGTCTTGTCTTATGTTTGTCTTGGTGTTAACTCTTCAAGGAAAGGACTGTCTTCATGACAGTGCAGACTCTCTTGGGGGAAGATTTTCAAAAGCAGCTAAGAAACTTGAAAGTCAAGGGGATTTGTGTGCCTAAATCCATCAGGTGCTTTTGAAAATCCCAGGATCAGTGCTTAATAAATACATAGAACTAGGGGAAAGAAATCGGGCAAGTAGCTCCTAAATTCAGTTTGCTTGGCAAGTAGTAGGATGTAGGATTCAATTATAAATGTTATGAGAGTGGTTCTGTCAAGCTGCCTTTAAACAGAGGTTTAATTTGAGGTGATTCAAAGTTGAAGAGGGGGCTCATTACTCAGACCTCCTGGAAAGGAATGATAATTTCTTTGTGCAGAAATGCAGAGATAATTGTTGTAAGATGATACCACCTCTATCCCCTTCTCCCCACCAGTTTGGAAACCATTTTGGCTGTGTCTAGATTAGGAGAAGTTAAGGAGATGACCATTTGATTTTTGAACTCGAAGTTAAGGCCCTGGATTAGTTTAATCCGGCCCTAACTATAATGTCCTTTATTTTTAAGAAACTGATTGTGTGCTAAGATGCTTAACTGAAATTAATAAATGTAGCATCCTTGATGCTAGCCAGGATTCTCACATGCCATTATGTTGTTCTGTTTTATACATTCAAAAATGCACATTACACTCATTAAAAATAACCTATAACATTAGGAGTGGTGAGTATGTTGAATAAGACCATTGCAAGCAAGCAAAATAAATGAAGCTGAGACAGCTGTTCATGTTCCTGAGAAGAGAGAGGACAGTAGAAAAGCAAGGACATGAAATTGGGAATAGGACGTAAATTTGCATCATGTGTATACTAGGAAAATAGGTTGTGTTTAAAATGTATTAGCTAAACATTTTAACTAACATGTTTTTAAACACTAGTGTAGACAAGACAAGTCATATTTAAAACATGTTAGCTGGTCATGGTCAACCATGTGGATGGGAATCTAGGGTTGATCATGACCAGCTAACACATTTTTAAAGATGTTAAACCTTGTCTACAAAAGTGTTCAAAATGTGTTAGTTAAAAGATTTCAGCTAACACATTTTTAAACACAACCTATCTTCCTAATCTAGTTATAGCCTTAGATAGGAAAAGGCATATTGGGCCTGTGAGTTTTGTGCTTTGATAATATTCAGTTGTGACCTGAAGGCACAGGGCTGCACTGGGTGCTAGGGAAAAGAGTGGAGCTGCACGGTCCAGCAGAGAAGGCATTATATCACAAGCAGACACAATGCCTCCTAATACTCCTGGGGGGCGGTATGTGGTCACTAGCCATGCTTTCAGAGAGATTGAAAGGTCTGCTTTTATACTCCGCTTCCTGTACAAGGCATCCAGTACTCTCCCTTCCCGTGTTCACTCACACAAGGGCCAAATACAGTCTGATCCTCCTTAATCTTTTTTAAAGGCTGACAGATAGGACCATTTGTTACTGTTGGCTTCATATTAATTCAGAGTTGTATTTTAACTAGAGTTAAGATGATGACATGGTGTTTGGCTTCAGATCTGGATTATATTTAGGGTTGGGCCTGAGGTTCAGTATTAAGTCTAAATCAGAGAGCAGCTGTTCTTATAAAATTTTGATCCAAATCGAAATAAAAACCAGAAAACAGAAAACCTGTCCAGTTTTGGACCTGAAGTGGAACCAAAACCATAGTGGCAGGTTCAGATTCAGAGATATGAAGCCAAATCACTAACCCCACTTTGAAATATCAATGTTTCAGTTTTGGCCAATAGCTAATTATAACTCAAAATAATAAAATACTATGAGTTATGCTGCAATACTCATATTTATAATTGGAGTTTTGCTGTCATCTGTTGAATTGCAATTGAACATTTTCAATAACTGCTGTTTTTTTAGACTCAACCTTTGAGGGGGTGACTGATAAACCAATCTTAGACTGTTGTGCCTGTGGAACTGCTAAATACAGGCTAACTTTTTATGGAAACTGGTCAGAGAAGATGCATCCAAAAGATTATCCACGTGAGTATTATTATTTTATTATTACAATAGAATCTCAAGGTTAAAATAAGGAGCATGAGGATTCTTGGTGAGAGGTGATAAAACAAACCTACAGAAGGATAGTCTTCATTATGATGAATATATGTAGTACTGCCAACCCTGTGTTCGAAACTCTTGAGTCAAGCCCCCCAAAATCAAGAAGTTGGTTTAAAAATCATGAGATTTTAAAAATAAAAATGCGGTTGATTTGCCTTCTGGCATTTGATATTTGAAATGTGTTGTTGTAGGGTCACATTTTCAAGCTTCTCTTTGCAACCATGAGGGTTAGAAACTTATTTTCTCTCTTTTTTTAAAGAATCTCACATAATTACGTAAGTCTTGGTGCTGAGTTTTTTAGAAACACAGGAAATGTCGAGATTCAATATAAAATCTTGAGTTTGCAGCAGCACATATGCCCAATCCAATGACCATATGGAAAGACTCCCAGTGACTTCAGTGGGCACCAAATCAGGCTGTTAGTGCGGTTGGCTGCATGTGTAAAGCATCATTTATGCATTCCTCTTTCTTTCACCATGCTAGCTAGATACATGTACAAATATTAAAATACAAACTTTTTTTCCTAACTTAAATCAAGTATTACAAAGTTTCTAATCTACAGAATCAGTGGATTTATGGCAATAAAACGCAAATAGGTGTAGAAGATTAAATCTACAAAAACATGCATAGAAAATGGGGATTTTTGTTTGTTTTTATTGTTCTTCTTTAGTTCCCTCCTTTGTCTTTTCCATCTTACATTTGTTCTTTAAATATGGTCTTCATTATCATTGACAATAAAGGCAGGTAAGAGGCTTAGGCATGAAAGTCATATATTTATTTGGTCTTTAAGCTTTGATAATACGTTATCTGCTGCATGATCTTTATTAAAGCTTTTGTGTGTAGCTTTTCTTTTTAATATCACTGTCACCCAGTGTGGTGAATTTTCATCATGCAGTCAAAGATTTGTCTGCATATGAATTGTTCCTTGATACTGATTACACTGATTCTGTCTCAAGTTTTGCTTTATTAAGTTGAACATAGAATAGTTCAGATACAGCATCGTGCAGTTAGTACAAGTCTGCGATGATGCACTGAAACTTGTTTGACTTGCTGGTTGGGCAAAAAAACAAACACATGGAGGATAAAACAAGCCATAGTCCCAGTATTCACAGTGATACTCTTTTGAGATATTAGAAGATCTGTGTACTTGCTAAATGGTACCCATTCAAATTCATTGTGTGCATAGATTTCACTGGTATTATAGAAACATTTGGAATATATGAGTCAATTTATTTCTTTTCACTTCTGTGGAATGTATTTTATAATCAATCATACTTTCCTGCTTATTAGAACATTAGAATGGCCATAGAGAGTCAGACCAATGGTACATCTAGCCCGGTATCCTGTTTTCCAGCAGTGGCCGATGCCCAGAGGTGAAAGTAAGCCGGTACGCCCCGGTACGGCATACCAGCAAGAGCCGGTGCACTGGATTGGCTTCACCTGGTGGCAATTTAAAGGACCTGGGCTCTCAGCAGCACCTGGAGCCCTGGCCCCTTTAAACTGCTGCCAGAGCCCTGCTACCAGAGCCTTGGGGAAGCGGGGGCTTGGGTGGTGATTTAAAGGGTCTGGGGTGCCTGCTGCAGCTACCGCCCTGGGCCCTTTAAATCATCCCCGGAGCCCCGGAGTAGCAGCTGTGGGACTCCAGTGGCTATTTAAAGGATCTGGGGTGGCGGCAACCGCTACTGCCCCAGCCCTTAAAATACCCGCTAGAGCCCTGCCGCCGCCTCCCCAGGGATCTGGCAGCAGGGCTCGGGGACAATTTAAAGGGTCCAGGGCTCCGGTAGCCGCTACCACTCGAGCCCTTCAAATCATCCCCGGAGCGTGCTGGAGCCCTGGGGTAGTGGTGGCAGGGTCGGGCGGCTATTTAAAGGGTCTGAGGCTGCAGCAGCCACTACCGCCCCGGCCCTTCAAATAGCAGCCAGAGCCCCGCAGCCGCCTCCCAGGGCTCCAGCAGCAGGGCTCTGGGGACAATTTAAACAGTCCAGGGCTCCAGTAGCCGCTAATGCCCTGGGCCCTTTAAATCATCCCCGGAGCCTGCCGGAGCCCTGGGGTAGTGGCGGCAGGACTCAGGCGACGATTTAAAGGGCCAGGGGCTCGGCCGCTGCTACACCCCCGGGCCCTTTAACTTGCTGCCGGAGCACTGCTGCCGCTACCCCAGGGCTCCAGCAGTAGGGCTCTGGGGACGATATAAAGGGCCCGGGGTGGTAGTGGCAGCCGGAGCCGCGGGCCCTTTAAATCACCGCCCAAGCCCCCAGCTGCTGCTGCTACCTCAGGGCTCTGGCAGCGCTGCTCGGGTGGTGATTTAAAAAGCTCAGGACTCCCACTGCCACTAGCCTCTGTGGCCCTTTAAATTGCCACCTGAGCCCCGCTGCTGGAGCCCTGGGGTAGCGGCGGCGGGGCTCTGGTGGTAATTTAAAGGGCCAGGGGCTCCCAGATGCCACTACTGCAGCGGAGCCCTGGGTCCGTAAAGCTCCGCCAGAGGCCGAGGCCCCCTCCGATGGTGATTTAAAGGGCCTGGAGATCCACTGCAGTAGCAGCAGCTGGAGCCCCAGGCCCTTTAAATCACCCCTGGAGCTCCCAGCTGCCTCTGCAGCTGGTAGCTCCGGGGGTGATTTAAAGGGCCCGAGGTGCCCAGCTGCTGCTACCACAGCCCCAGCCCCGGGCCCTTTAAATCCTGATTTAAAGCACCCAGGGATTTAAAGGCCCCGCCTCTTCCGGTTGAGCCTCCCCTCCCCCAGGACTCCGGAGTACTGGTAAGTCCTTTAAGTTACTTTCACCCCTGCCGATGCCAGATGCGTCAGCGGGAAAAAAGAGTAGGGCAATTAGTGAGTGATCCATCCCCCGTTGTCCAGTCCCAGCTTCTGGCAGTTGGAAGTTTAGATACACCCAATGCATGGGGTTGCATCCCTGACCATCTTGACTAATAGCCATTGATGGACCTATCCTCCATGAGCTTATCTAGTTCTTTTTTGAACCCCATTATAGTTTTGGTCTTCACAACCCTGGCAATGAGTTCCACATGTTGACTGTGCTTTGTGTGAAGAAATAATTCCTTATGTTTCTTTTAAGCCTGCTGCCTATTAATTTAATTCCTTGTGTTATGTGAAGGGGGAAAATAACACTCCCTTATTCACTTTCTCCATCCCAGTCATTAGTTTATAGACCTCTATTGTATCGCGCCCCTCTCCCCTCCACCCCACCCCACCCCAGTTGTCTCTTTTCCAAGCTGAACAGTCTGTCTTTTTAAACCCTCCTTGTATGGAAGCTATTCCATACCTCTGATCATTTTTGTTGACCTTTTCTGTACTTTTTCCAATTCTAATATATGTTTTTTTTTTAGATGAGGTGACCAGAACTGCACTCAGTATTCAAGTGTGGGTGTACCAGAGATTTATATAGTGGCATTGAGATTTTTCTGTCTTTTTATCTATCCCTTTCCTAATGGTTCTGAACATTCTGTTGCTTTTTTGACTGCTGCTGCCCATTGAGTTCATGTTTTCAGAGAATTATCCACAGTGATTCCAAAATCTCTTTGTTGTGAGTGGTAATAGCTAATTTAGATTAGATTATTTTGTATGTATAGTTGGGATTATGCTTTCCAATGTGCATTACTTTGCATTCATCAACTTTGAATTTCATCTGCCATTTTGTTGCTCAGTCACCCAGTTTTTTGAGATCCCTTTGCAACTCTTTGTGGTCTGCTTTGGACTTAACGTTTATCTTTAGTAATTTTCTATCATCTGCAAACTTTGCCACCTCACTGTTTACCTCTTTTTCCAGATAATTTATTACTATGTTGAACAGCACTGCTCCTAGTACAGATCTTTGAGGAACCCCACTATTTAACTGTCTTCACATTTAAAATTGACTATTTATTCCTACCCTGTTTCCTAACTTTTAACCAGTTACTTATCCATAAGAGGACCTTCCCTCTGATCCCATGACTGCTTACTTTGCTTCTGAGCCTTTGATGTGGGACCAAGTATATTATATTCACTAGATCAGTAATTCTCAACCAGGGGTATACGTACCCCTGGGGGTACACAGAGGTTTACCACAGAGTACATCAACTCACCTAGATATTTGCCTAGTTTTACAACAGGCTACATAAAAAGCACTAGGGAAGTCAGTACAAACTAAAATTTCATACAAACAATGACTTGTTTATACTGCTCTGTATACTATATGCTGAAATGTAAGTATAATATTTATATTCCAATTGATTTATTTTATAATTATATTGTACAAATGAGAAAATAAGCAATTTTTCAGTACTAGTGTGCTGTGACACTTGTATTTTTATGTCTGATTTTGTAAGCAAGTAGTTTTTAAGTGAGGTGAAACTTGGGGGTACACAAGACATATCAAACTCCTGAAGGGGTGCAGAAGTCTGGAAAGGTTGAGAGCCACTTCACTAGATCACCCTTGTTTGTTGACACTCTCAAAGAATTCTAATAGATTGGTAAGGAGTGATTGCTCTCTACAAAAGCCATGTTGGCTCTTCCCCAACATATTATGTTCATCTATTATGTCTGATAATTCTAATCATTACTATAGTTTCAACCAATTTGCCTGCTACTGAAGTTAGGCCTACCATCCTGTAATTGCCAGAATCACCTCTGGATTTAAAAAAAAAAATCAGCATCACATTAGCTGTCTTCCCATCATTTGGTACAGAGGATGATTTAAAGTGATAGATTAGTAGTTCTGTGATTTCATATTTGAATTCCTTGAGATATCTTGGGTGAATATTATCTGATCCTGGTGACCTATTACTGTTTTATTTAACAATTTGTTGCAAAATCTCCTGTACTGACACCTCAATCTGGGACAGTTCCTTAGATTGGTCACCTAAAAAGAATGGGTCTGGTGTTGGGATCTCCCCCACATTGTCTGCAGTGAAGACTGATGCAAAGAATTAACTTAGCTTCTCTGCAATGGCCTTGTTTTCCTTGAATGCTCCTTTAGTACCTCAATCATAGAATATCAGGGTTGGAAGGGACTTTGGGAGATCTAGTCCAACCCCCTGCTCAAAGCAGGACTAATTACCAGACAGATTTTTGCCCCAGATCTCTAAATGGCCCCCTTAAGGATTGAACTCACAACTATGGGTTTAGCAGGCCAATGCTCAAACCACTGAGCTATCCCCCCCCAGTGGGCCTATTACTTGTTTTGTAGTCTTCATTCTGATGCATTTAAAAAAATGCAGTTAGTTTTTGTGTCTTGCTAGTTGTATTCAAATTCTTTTTTGGCCTCCCTAATTATACTTTTATGCTTGACTTCCCAGAGTTTGTTCCTTTTTATTTTTTAAAGGATGTCTTTTTATCTCTAACTGCCTCTTTTACTCTGTTGTTTAGCCATGGTGACATTTTTTGGTCTTACTGTTTTGTTTTGTTTTTTATTTGAGGGATATGTTTAGTTTGAGCCTCTATTATGTTGTTTTTAAAAAGTTTCTGTGTTGTTTGCAGGCATTTCACTCTTGTGACTTCCTTTTAATTTCTGCTAAACTGGTCTCCTCATTTTTGTGTTTCCCCCCTTTTTGAAGATAAATCCTACTGTGGTGGGTTTCTTTGGTATCCACCCCCGTCAAAAGGATGTTACATTTAATTACATTATAGTTGCTGTTACCCCGAAAGGTTCAGCTCTGTTCACTTCTTGGACCAAATCCTGTGCAGCACTTAGGTCTAAATAAAGAATTGCCTCTTCCCTTGTGGGTTCCAGAACTAGCTTCTCCAAGAAGCAGTCATTAATGGTGTCTACAGATTTTATCTCTGCGTCCCCATCCTGAGGTGACATGTTCCCAGTCAATATGGGGATAATTGAAATCCCCGATTATTATTGGGTTTTCTGTTTTTGAAGCTCTCTAATCTTCTTGAGCATTTCACAATCACCATCAACATTCTGATAAGGTGTTTGGTGGTATATTTCTACTGCTGTAGTCTTATTATTCACCATGGAATTTCTAGCTGTAGAGATTCTATGGTACTGTTTGATCCATTTAAGATTTTTACTATATTTGACTCTATGCTTTCTTTCACCTATAGAGCCACTCCCCCATCTGTGTGACCTACTCTGTCATTTCTGTATATTTTGTACTCTGGTATTCCATGTCCCACTGATTATCATCATTCCATGACATTTCTGTGATACCTACTATATCAATATCCTCATTCCATTTTTTACTTGCTTCTCTACATCTTTGCTATTTCTTTTCTTCTTCCTTTCTGTAGAGAGATTGATGTGTATTATTCTTCCTCCATGATTCTCAGACAGAAAAACGTCCATTAACCACTTTAAAATGTTCTCACTATGCTTCAGTCTATCCTTCATGAATCATTAAGCATATGCTATGGGTAGACCTAGATGAATGCTAATAAATAAATAAATCAAATCTATAAACATATGTTAGAATTGTAAAATGAATTAATTTTGTCTATATTCATGCATCATTTTACTCATATATTTGTGCAATCTAATGTTTTGGCACATATGTCCATGGAAAGGAAATTTCAATGATGCATAAATGAAAATTAACAGAAACCCAATTTTAAGCTGAAATTCAGTCTCCTTCAATCATGTGACTTATAACAGTACAACCCACTACAAGTAACTGGATAGCTCAGAAGCTGAATACTCACATAGAAAATATTTGTTTAATGGTTTCAATAACAAATAAATATGAGCTATCTGCTCAGTGATATTCTATGAGAAGAAAAGGAGGGTTATTTTTTATTACAATGGATGTGGCAGAGTGGTTTTCAATACAGCAGGGCAGGACTTCAAGTTAAAATGAAAGCATTTGCTGAAAGTCTCCAGCTAGGGCAGGGGGTCTCAAATTGGGAGTCGGGACCCCTCAGGGGGTCACGAGTTTATTACATGGGGGGTCGCGAGCTGTCAACCTCCACCCCAAACCTCGCTTTGCCTCCAACATTTATAATGGTGTTAAATATATTAAAAAGTGTTTTTAATTTATAAGGGGGGGAGGGTCGCACTCAGAGGCTTGCTATGTGAAAGGGGTCACCAGTAAAAAAGTTTGAGAGCCACTCCAGCCCACACAGTAATATTAAAAAAAAAATCAGTGTTTAGAATGATTTGGTAAAAGAGGGTCGCTTTCATGTAATTACTCCCATTGTCCCTTTATTCTTCTTTTAATTCTAACTGTGGATCCGTGTAGACTGTTTACTATTTTAGAAGTTCAGGATTTGATCCCATGTCAGTCAGGAGTGTACGCAACCATGCGAGGATCAAACTAATTATTGGGAAGGAATCACATAATAAGAGGATTAAATGTTGTTGCACTTAATGATTATAAAACAAAATAAATAAAGCTACAGTTATTATTTGTTTCTACATCTATAGACTCTCCCATTATTAACATATAATTAGAAAAGTCTCATTATGAAAGTACAACAAATCTATTCTCTTTTCACCAAATTTTTGTTCACATTGGAATTGGTGGGACTTTTGACATTGGACCTCAGTGGCAGCAGGATTGGACCCAGGCAGAAGAGTCACTAACAAATTTAGAGCTAAAATTTCTGGAAGGCCAGAGAAATTTGTCATGTGTCCACACGTAGAGGTATTAAAAATGAAAAGTAGTTGTCAAAATTCCTGTTTAAAATGTTGACGCTATGCAACTATTAAATTAAAATAAAATCCTGTTCACTATTGACTGTGTTGAATCACTGACAATTTGACATACCACTTCAGAAATGTTCACAAATATATTTCCAGTCCAGTGGTTTCTATAAATATATTATGGCTGTCCATCATATTACATATCACCTACCATTTTAATTGGAGAAGATTTCTCATATTGATCTCCCAAGGGGAATATTATTTTAAAATCCATACTACCTCCCATTTATTCATTTACAGTAGGAGCTAAAGAAGGAGAATATTCTGTTTCTCATGCTGTATGGATCCAGTGTTGGTAGGAAAAAATCTCCCTCATCAAGAGCAAATTTAGAAAATTGAGTGTTCTGGAGTTTCTTTTTGGTTTTCTATGACAACTAAAAACTGAAAAAGCTAAAATTCCCCTTTGCCCTGACAACAGCAATATAGCTAATATATAAACAAGATACAAACGCTTATATTTCTCATTCATGTTTCCCTCTAATTTATTTGCCAACTCTTATCTTAACAGATTCCAAGTCTTTAACCTTGACCTTTCTTTACATTTGTATTCTTTATGACTAGCAAAGAAGAACTACAGAGATACATTGTACAATTGTGACTTTAAAAAAATAAAATAAAACCTAGCCAAATCCCAGACACTAATATAACACTTCTTGGCTCTATGAGCGAAGAGGTGAAAACATTATCTAAAAGTTGTATCTATTCTTTCCTGAATACACAGGAATTTCCATACAAAGCTCCATTTTATGTGCTTTAATTTACTCCAAAGAACTGTTTATGCCAAAGAAACATTGTTTTTATGATAAAAAAAAAAAAGCTTCAGCAAGCTATTTGACAAAGCCTTGAACTCAAGCAAACATCATTTTCCAAGTCCACAAGTACTTCGCTATGTTAGGTACACAATAAGGAATGATTTAGCTGAAGTTACACCATGAAGCTGAAGAACTTGTGTTCCATTAAATTTCAAATTGTATTGTTATGTGTAGGAACCAACAGAGCTGATGAATCCACACAACAATGCTCGGGATGAAATCACTGCATTATACTCTTGTTCGGAGTGTGTTGTTCTGATGGCACCAGCTGACTCTAAAGCAGAAGAAGAGCAGAGCTAAAGAATGATAATATTATCTTTCTCTCTGTGTATGGTTTCAATATTTGTTGTGGGGGGGATCTCCCCTTTTATGAGCAAATTTAGAAAGAGGGGGGTTGGGTTTTTTTAGAAGAGTGAACAGTATCCCAAATGATCACTTTTTAAGTGCTTTTGCTTTCTTCACTATCAGAGAGACTGAGAGATTTTAATTAAGGTCTTGTTAGACTTGTGAACTTGGATAGATATAAGACAAGAGAAATAGCAAGTACACTTAACAGACACATTTTCACGAGCTATCACAGCTCTTGATAAAAATACTTTTGGAACCCAAATGCTGTATTTATTACATTTGTCTCATTGAAATGGAAGTATTAGATTTCTTCTTACATTTTGCTGGCTAAAATGATTAGCGCGTAGAGCAATCCAGTGGCTTATAGACAATTAGCATCATTTGTGTTTTTTTGGCTAGTGCCCATATATCATTGAAAACAGAGAACATTCAAGAATAATAATTTTACCTGCTCCACCTAGCAAGTACATGGTAGGCACTAAATTGTCAGTGCATTTCTAAGACACATTGGTCTGTGCAAAAATCTGCATTTCAGCTTGTAAATGGGGGAACTGAACACACAAATAAAAAGTGAGGTGTATCAGTAGATGATTGCCTATATTCCACTGGCCTTCTTGAAAGTTTTGAGGCCACTCTAGTGAGAAATGGGGAATTTGTCTTTTCACCTCTGGCCTCTGTGAATGTGGGGTTTATTCCAGAGAAGGTGAGTTTCCTTGGGTTTTTTAGAGAATCACTAGCAGGATAAGAGCAGATTGGGGGAGTGAAATAAGGTATCCATTTGCATGGGTGTGAGAGATCCATGAGGGTGAGTTGGAGAGTGCGGAAAATTGTGTGGGTTTTCAAGAAGCTTAGGGTAGGTAGTGTTTTTCAGTCTGCTCTGAAGATCTTCATTTAAGTATGTAGCTGGAGCAGCTGCTTCCCTTCAATAGATACCTTTCAGTAGGTAAGATGCTTGAATGATATTATGGCTCAGTAGACTTAGGGTGGGCTTGAGTTGTGGGGTCTTAATGTCTTTTGGACCAGGTCATGGCATTTAGGGAGGAGACTCCTTGGACGACATGGGCCACAGTGATAAATGAAGGGTGGAGTAGCTCCATTTTATGGACACCCAGCCAGCCACTTCCTTTTACCTATGCATAGCAGTGAGACTGTTTAACCCTTTACAAGTAGATCAATCAGAGAACAGCTACTAAGAGAGATTTTATAGCTACTGGCTGGCTGGGTGTCCATAAAAGGGAGCTACCTCCTCCCCGCCACCTTCATTTATCACAGACACTAATGTGAAATTTATTATATTAACCTTACTGGCCATGCCAGATCATTTTCTCAGGAATGCAGGGTGTCAATGACCTTGCTCATACTGAAAGTGTTGAATACAAAGTCAACGTCTGTAATGTCATCATCACCATTCATGTGTAATTAAGGATGAGGACTCTGAGTTCTCATGCATGACAGAAACACAGTTGGATAACACTATAGGTTCAGTAATGGCCCAGTTGGGCATTCAGTTCAACATAAACCAAATAAATGTCACAGAGGTGATGTGGCTGTTTTGTATGAATCTGATTTTAAATGCAGGAAGTCTCCCACCCTAAATCTGAATCTGACAGAGTATGTTGCCCTCGCATATGAATCAAAGGGTGGGGATTAATTGCTGTCCAGATTGCACGGTCTGCTCAACAGAGGTCTTGCTTGAGTTAAGAGATTCTTCTCTATGGTAGCAAATTTGTGCCTAATGGGAACAGGTGTGGAATCAGCTCTACTTGCGTTTCAGTATGTGTCACTCACTAAGCTACTGGAGATGCAGGGAGAACTGCAGGCTATGACCTGTGAATTAGATCTGTGTCCCTAGTAAAGGAAAATGAGGGATTCAGAGACCATCATTGGAGCAGATTGACCATGTGTCCGTTTGGAGTTACAAAGTACCAGTCTGATAAAGAAGTGATTATTAGATCCTGGGTCAAGAAACCATCTCTAGACCCTGAAGGCTCTCCAGCTATCACCCTGTCATTAATTTTCCAGTGTAGAGTAAATTATTGAGAAAGTTGTGGTGGAAACAGCTCTAGAAGCCTCTGAAGTCCTTAGACCTCCCTGATTCCAGTATGGCCAAAGTATGGAGACTATGCTGGTAGTATTGTTAGATCACCTCCTGGCAATGGCTAAAGATCATGTGGCCATGCTGAATCTCAGATGTGTCAATTGCCTTCAGTAATGTTGCCTGTGTTTACTCATTTACAGTTTCTAGCAAAGGTCACTGAAGTCCATCTTGAGAGGCTCCATAGCTTGCTTTCTGAGATTTCAGGGGATCTTTGTTATAATTGCTTCCTCTGTTGATTGTATTTTCCTCTGTATTTTTTCTAACACCTTATTTTGAACTGCTGTTTATCTTTCTATTATTTCTAATCTCTTTTTCTAGTCTCTTCTGATTATTTTCCCTTGTGTTTGTTTATTTCTACTCCTTTTCGTCCCCCACTTTCTTTTTCGATTTCAGTGTTTCACCTTTAACTCTTTTAATTTGCATTTCTTTTTGTTTACTTCATTACATACTTTGATTTGTTTACTCTAACTTTCTACTCTTCCCTCTGCTTTCACTCTGTTTGTAACTCTCTTCCTTCCTGCAGACCAAAATAAATATGCTGGGAGATTCTATTTCTTATTCCCTCACTCTCTTTCCCACACACCCTTCCAGTATACACTATAATCTTTCCTTCCATTAATCTCTCTGCCTCCTCACCACATTCTCTGTCCATCTTCCTGAGTACCCCATTTGTTACCCATTTCCCCTACAGCATCCCATTTCTCCCTTACCATTGTTTCCCTCTCTCTCCCCCTCCCCCCCCCAAATGCTCTCTTGCTCTTCTTCTTCTTGTATATTATGGCATAACAGACTCACATTCTGAGTTTATAACTTCCAGGTGCTGGATTTCATGACATATAGTTAGTCTCTCTTTTCCCCCAGAATTTTAAAAAAATTGTAATATTGCTTTCTTAATGGTGCCCCATTTCCTGGGTGCTCTAACTAGGTATTTTAGTGTAAACTTTGCCACTTTTGGGTGCCTGAGTTTGTCATACAAAAATCCCCCTATTAACATTACACTCTTCACACTGCGAGAGGATATGATTAACCATTTATTTGGCCTTACATGTCTCACACAGCCCATCTTTGAGTTTATTAATTAAGGCCAAATTACTGTTTAAACCACAGTGTCAGGAAAGTATTTGAAGTAGAGCTACCTCACTCTTTCTCTTAGGTTCTTGCAGTACATCACCATTTTTTATTATAGGGCAGACTTCATGAAATCTTTTCCTCCTGGTTTCTTTTATGCATACTTCCTGTTACTCCTTTCTCAGTTCATTTTAATAAGATTTTTAAATCCCTGTTTACTTAGGAGGATCTCTGTCAATTTTTTTTCACTTTTACAGTGTTTTTCTCTACTTTGTCACCTCATTTCCTGCTATCCCAGCATGCATTGGGATCCATACTACTTCAATGTTTACTCCCATCTGCGCCAATTTTGTTGTTAGTAACAATATTTCATTAATCATATCATTTCTGCTATCTGAATTCCCATTTTTGATTGCCAGTAGGGGATATGACAAGATGACAGTGAAGGTAGGTTGCACATCCAGTATAATGTCAACATTATCACTGCAAGCTCGGCCATCAAACGGCTACAAAATTTGATAATCTAATGGATTTCTTTATTCCATGTGTTGGGACATAGAATGCTGTCCCCACGCTCCTGGTTTTCTTATCTTTAGACCCATCCATAAATATTTGGTAATGTTTCCCCATTTTATCACATAGATATTGATTTGCTGTATTTAACACATTTCACTCTCCTTTCCCCCTTTTAATTTCATTATATAGTTCCACATTTGTATCGTGGTGGAGGGCATGATTTTCCACCTATGATGTGTGTTCCCATGGCTATATATGTTCATTTCTTATAGGTATTTCTTTTGTCTTCATTCCTTTCTACATACTTTAATCCTGTTAACATAGGTATTTGGGTATTTTTCACCCCATGTTTTCCACTGAATTCCCAGTATTCTTCATATATTTGTTTAATGTTTCTATCCTCCCTGTTGACTTTTGCCCAAAAGGTTAAGGCTAGTAATTTTGTTCTTAATGCTACAGGCATGTCACCAGCAGCTCTCTGCATTATTCAGAAAGAGGTTGTAATGGAGGCACCATGTGCAATGCGTAATGCCTGGGCTTGGTTGTGTCTAGCATCCGTAGGTTCTTTTTTGATGCTCAAGTAAACATTTGGCATCAGTACTCAGTGACTGGTGTTATTAATGTTCTATAAAGCATTACCACTGCTTTCATATCAGTGCCCTAGGTGACTCTGGAAATCCTTTTAAGTATATTGAATTTACCTTTACATTTATTTACAATATTTTCCATGTGATTCTTCCATGTTAGCTTGCTATCTAATGAGGAATGTGTAGCTTTTAACTATACCTATTTGCTGTCCCTATATAGTTTACAGTATTTTTTAATTTTCCTTTTAGTGAATATCATTCCTTTAGTTTTTAGAATTGAAAATTTAAAGCCCCAGGTTTCCCCAGTCCATGCTTTTCCTAAATGCTTCATTGATTTGCTTCTCAGCTATTCCCTGGTTTTTGTTTTGAGCCCATATGCCACAATCATCTGCAAACTTGGATATGCCTATTCCTGCACTCATCCTTTTTAGGAGCTCATTTATCATTATGTTTAATAAGATAGGACTGTTGACACTCTCCTGTCGAGTGCCATTTGCGATTACATATATGCTAGGGTAGGCTTTCCCTGTTCTGACCTGCATAGTTCTTTTACTTAAGAAATCCTTTATCCACCTCCATATTCTTCCTTTCATGCCCATGGATGCTATTTTATGCAATAAGCCCTCTCTCTACAACATATCTTACGATTTTTCAATATCTAGGAAACCTATATATTCTTTATTTCTCCTACATTTTTGTACTTCCATCTTCACTCTTACTATATGATCAACCATACTCCTTCCCCTCCTGAGCCCACTTTGCACATTGTCATAAAGCCGTTTCTCTAGATATGTTGTTAATCTTTCACTCATTCTTTGCATGGCTTTACTCATACATGACGTAAGGGCAATTGGCCTGTATGCATCAGGTCTTGCTCGTGGCTAACCTGGTTTCTACACTGAAACTACAACCACATGTTTCCACTGCATTGGTAGCTCACTTTTTCCCCATATACTGTTGTACAGCATTAGCAGTGTTTTCAGATTCCCCTCATCCAAATGTTTTAGCATTTTGTTACATATGCCATCCTTACCTGGTGCAGAGTTTTTGCTCTTAGCTATAGCTTTTTAAAGTTCCCGCATATAGAAGTGTTCATTTTAATAACTAATATCATATCCTTATCTTCATCCCACCTCTTTCAGTTCTCATGATTCTTCTAATTTTTTTTCCTCATGTGGATTTCTATTCTCTGATTTTCACCATTATTAACGTTGTGGAATATTTCTACTAGGGGTTCTGTGTTTTTCTTCATAAGAGCTTTTTATCCCTCAGCCTGTTACGGTGGTGTAGAATTGCTCTTACCTTGTATTCCATTCATTGTCCTAATCTGCTTATATACCTGTGATGTTTTAGCATCTTCATTTATTTTCCCATAGTACTTTCTCCAACTTCCTTTTTTTGCCTTTTTAATAGCCCTTTGTGCAATTGCCTTGTTTATCTTATACACCTCTATCTCGATATAACGCTGTCCTCAGGAGCCAAAAAATCTTAGTGTTATAGGTGAAACCATGTTATATTGAACTTGCTTTGATCCACCAGAGTGCGCAGCCCCCACTCCCACGGAGCACTGCTTTACCGCGTTATATCCAAATTCGTGTTATATCGGGTGACGTTATATCGAGGTAGCGGTGTATTTCATTAAGTCCTCACTATTCATATATGTTTTGGTCCTTTCCTTAATTGCTTTTGTTACACTCCTCATTTCACCATGGTACTTGTTTTCTACCTTTAGGATGACCAGATAGCTCTACCTAAGACAACTTTTCTGCCATCATGATTCCCTTAGTTATATTACTACTAAGTTACAAAATGTTCCCAGTTTGCTTTTTTTAATATTCCAAGTAGGGGCCTTCCTCCATCTGCAACATTGCCTTTACCTTGTTATTCTATCAGGATAGGGAAGCGATTATCTTCTTTATCGACTTGGCAGCTGTATTTGCTTGCTATACTACTGAACACTATTCCCAGGTCTTGACAGGAGAGATTTCCATTGGCTGCATTAAACCAAGAAGGTGTACCATCATTCAGTATTACTAAATTATTTTCATCAATAAATTGTCTAGACATTTACCATTCTTACCATATTTTCCACTTTCCCACATTCTGTTATGGTTGTTTAAGTGTCCACATATAATAAATATATAGGCCTGCTGCATCTTCAATTATCTGTCAAATCCTTAATCTGTAGTTTTCCACAGGGGTTGTATATATTATATGTTCTCAAAAATGAAAATTTATTTTGTGTTGGAATCTCAATAGTGTTTTACTTGGTTTAGTTTCTTCATCTCAATTTCAAGATAATTTTTTTCTTAATTATAAGGAAAGGTTTTACTCACTCCCAGTTCATATTTCTCCATCTTGCCTATAGATGCCATATCCTGGGATTCTGAAATCTAGTTTTTCTATTAAACCTGTTTCTTGTATGCAAATATTATCAGATTTAGTAGCCTTATTGAGGATATTTTTATTTAGTTCCTGTCCATGTGTGATTAGGCTATGTGCATTACAAGAATAAATAGTACCATTTTATTTATCCTTTACTATTTCCTTCTCTTAAAAAGCATGGAGTCACTCTACTGATAAATTGCTGACACGTAGGTATTTTTCTGCTGCTTTAACTATAATTTTCATTTTCTCTTTTTCCCTGTCTGTGATGTGCAGTTTATTACCTCAGTCATAAAAGCTATAAACCTTTCTTTGTCTACATATAATATGTCTTCTCCTATTTTCCCCTGTATCACTCATATCCTTTGATTTATTCTATTGTGCGTTTATCTCTTTCTCCTTACTGAGTTTCCTTTCCTCTTCCCCTTTTGGTCTTAGATGCATCTTGTTAGCTTGCACACATACTATGCTATTTGTAATTTTTGGTTTTCTGTATCTCTCTTGATTGCTTTGCTGCTATAGAACCACCGTATGCTGCACTATACTTTCTTGAACCGCAGTTGCTATGCTTTATTTTGTCCCTTCCACAAAATTGTAGGAGTGCTCCCCTCCAGATTTACTGCATCTGATTTTCCCTTTACATATATTTGCCACATGTCCAAACATTTGAAAATCTGTAGCACCTCACCAAGGGTGGAATATATGGTTTGGTTTAAAAAATGTGGTATCCTATTGTTACCCTAAAAGCTTCTCTTTTAAATGCAACAAGCACAGCTGTTCATGGCTTTCTTTCCCCTCCTCTTTCTTGCTAATGAGCAGCTTATCATCCTCTGTGCTTTACTTCATCTTCTGTCATTTCGATTGGCACCCCATTTATAAACTCCTCTTGTCTCCTTCAGAGACTTAAGCAGTTGGCAGCTTACTTTCAGTTTTCCTAGCATTTTAACCTCTCTGATAGTTTCTCCACTTGATCCTTGCTTTTGCATTCAATTAATAGATCTCCTCCTTACAGCTTTCTACCTCTTTCTGACTCCAGAACTTTTTAAAATTTACTCCGCCAGTTCAAAGGGCTTATATCCCCTATCTTCACATCCTTGACTAGTGATTTTATTATTATTATAACAATTTTAGATTTTACTCCTTCTGGCTGCTGTTTCTTCTTCTAGCTCAACCAAGTCCACGTTTTACTTTTTCCTAACTTCTGGCCAGTCATTCCCTCTGCTACCATTGTATTTTCCATCTCCCCGCTCTAGAGTGTAGCTCAGCCAGTCAGCCTGCCTTAGCCCCAGAGCCTTGTCTGCTCCAGCCAGCCTTCCTGACTGACTTCCCAGCCTCCAGCCCATTCTCTTCCCTCCTCCCCCCATCTCTAGCGTCTTGGAACTCTTGACCCATTAATCTAGTCCCTTTACCTCTTCTTCACTATCATTTTTTGTCCCAAGTCTTACATTTTTCCTCTCTCTCTCCTCACAAAGATAACAAATTGGGACAGAACCCCTGAAATCACCTTGTTCTTCATTCCTGACTCTGGAGGACTTCCATGGTCCTCTAGACCTATAAGAAATTAAAACAAACAAGCTGGATAAATGCAGGTGCATTGAAATTTGCTTCTTTGTTCCATTCTTATGACTCTGTAAACATAGAGAACCCTTTGATGAAACTGGTTTGAAACACTGGTGCTATCTGAACAATGAAAATGTGCAGAAGCACAGAAAGAACAAGTCTCAGAGTGCCATAAAAGTGCTCCTCTTTATCATGATTTCACATGAAAAAATTTGTAGCCCACTTATAAGATGGCCCTAGTGAGCAGAAGTAAATGCTTCCAAGTTGTTATCTAGTGGAATTACTTCCTATGAAACTTTCAAAGGATTGTTCCTTTTTCCCTCTGCTTCCCTCAACTGGATATCTTTAACAAGATATTCTTCTTTAGCTTCAGTTTTCAGGGGCAAATTCTATTTGTCTCTTTACTCTACACCTGGGTGTCTAACTCCCACTCTAATTTTGCCATTCTCTTACATATTTATCCACATTTTCACTGAGATTTCAGAAGAAACATGACCAAGAATCTACATTTGGACGGTGCAGCCTCTAGATTTAATCTGGGGGAGGGATAGCTCAGTGGTTTGAGCATTAGCCTGCTAAACCTAGGGTTGTGAGCTCAGCCCTTGAGGGGGCCACTTAGGGATCTGGGGCAAAATCAGTACTTGGTCCTGCTAGTGAAAGCAGAGGGTTGGACTCAATGACTTTTCAGGGTCCCTTCCAGTTCTATGAGATAGGTCTCTCTCTCTCTCTAAATTGTATTATACTTGTATCTCTCTATAACAAAGTGGCTTGCCCTGAGTCTGGGACTCAGCCAAGCCTGATTATAGAATGAGCCCCACTTGAGGGGAATCACTCAGAACAGATGGTGGCTGCAACAAATGGAGGATGCATAGGGAGTTGTGGTAATTGGGGGAGGGAGATATTGAAGCAACAAAAGAAAACTAAAAAAGCCCTTGCAGGACTATGGCACTGGTAAGCTTGGAGGGTAAAGCCCAGTGAGCTCTGTGAAGAAGAAACCCTGACTGTGTTTTGGATTGGATATGTGTCCCAAATAAGTGATAGAAGAAGAGCTTTGGGGGTGAGAGAAAATGCCAGAGATAAGTATGGACTTTTTCTTTGTGTTGTTGTTTAATGGACTCTAGTTTGGGACTCTGGGCTGTTGTAAACTAGTTCTGGTATTGAACTAGCCCTAGTCAGGGATACTGTTAACCAGAGAAAGTCTCTGTGGGTTCTCAAAGGGCCCTGAAGAGAGGAAAAATGGATGGGGAATGAGCAGAGGCACCATTTTGCCAGGGGGGCTCAGTAAGCAGCAGTCTTGTTATACACACAGATGCTTCATAACCATATATATGTGTGTGTGTGTGTGTGTGTATATACATGCAAGTGTAAACCACACACCTCTTGGGTGTGGTGTTCTGGCCCATCTAGTGGCACTGAAACCACTGAGAGAGAGAGGTAAAATGAGTCTGCTCTGCAGCCTTAGCTAAGCTTTTAGCTCATGCAGTAGAGGCTCATGCACTAAGGCCCAGAGGCCCCAGGTTCAATCCCGCTTGCTGATGACCAGGGTCTGTCTGTGTTTCACAAGTGATACGTGTGTGGGAAGTAGATGTGTTGAACTCAAGGCCTGTGAAGCTCAACAGAAATAGCTTTCAGGCAGAATTTTCAAACAGTTTGGAAGCTGGGACCATATGCAAAAATGCCTGTGGCACTTTCTTAATCTGAATATGCAATTACTTTAATTATGTGAACCAAAAGCCAATTAGATAATGAAATGGCAATGTGCACTTGCTAATATAGTATTTGTGCTTGCAGGTTCTAGTAACTACATGTGTAAATTAGGTGTGCAGCTGCAATGCACATATTTGCAAATGGTCCTAGGTTCCTGACAGTGAAAATTTGATTTTTGTGTTGATTCAGTGTTTTCCTGTATAAGGATGAAAGGATAAAGCAGTACTGCCCCCTCTGTCTCTGTAAGGGGTAACTGCTCCCTTTTCTGCCAGTGAGCACTTTCCTTAGAGCTGCTCAACTGAAGGTGGTTGGGCTCAAAGGAGTGAGCCTTATCTCAGCAGGAGGGCACCTCAAGCTCTACCACTGACCCCTGTCTGGGATATTCTTCAGCCTGACCCCACACACAGCAGAAGAAAAGTTCATTAGGGGGCATGGGCTATTGTTGAGTACTGAAAACCGGTAGAATGGAAGGAAGAGGGAGGACAGGAGTAAGAGGAAGGATGAGAAAGGCAAGTATTTTCTGTAGGAAGACAGCAGAGATGGTTGGAGGAAGAGATAACAGATCTTGTGCCTGGGCAGGATGGTTGACATTGTGTATCTGGGGGAACTGGGGCTCCTTAAGCAGTTTTCACATTAGAGATCAAAATAGGGGCTGTGCAAATAGCAATAATGCAATGAAACATACATTAGGCAACCTCCTATCTTAAAGCACTAACCTGAGTACAAAGCTGATCTATCTTTATTAGCAAACCATCTCTGTTAAGCAAACAATTCTTGTTAAATCCCTTGTGTGGTCATTTAAGACACAACTTCTCCGAGTATCATCTAATCTTTCAGGGTGACTGGCCCTTTAAGGAGTAAGGGGTCCAGCCCCACCTGTGATTCATTTGGCCTTCCTACCCAGGTGGGGAAAATGAATGTAGCCACTGGAGGCCTGGAGATAAGAGAAGCTTCCTGAGAGATAAAGAGGGAGAAGGACTAACACTGTTTGCTGGCTACTTTCAGGCTTGGTGAAGGGAAAGCAGAAGCCCAGGGTTGAAAGCTGAGTGAGTGCTGAAGCTGGCCTTAATTAGCAGTCTAGGCCCCAGAATGGTGCCCATGGGACTCCTGACTCAAGGAGAGAGAGCCTGTGTGAGTTAGCAGCCCAGACATAAGGCCATGGAGCTCCTGACCCAAGGAGAAGAAATCTGTTCAAAGTATCGCTCGGTCCCAGAAGGAGGGCTGAGGGATCCCTGAATCAAAGGGAACAAGCACTAGACTTGAGGAGTGAAGGGAAAGTTTCTCTTGTCATGAGAGACTTAATAAGCAAAACCCCACAAAGTGGGGAATCTTAATTTAAAATATTCTGGCCTGGGAGATAGTTCTTACAAGAGCCAGAAGAGGGAGTGGAGGGAAGCACACCTCAGGGCTGTGTTGGGCCACAAGAGGGCTGCTTGAGATGGCTCCTGTTATGCTGCATAAAGAAGCTCAAATCAAGGAGAATATATTTGGTTTTGTTTTGCTTAATTTGCTTACCAGTGCATCTACAGTTACCAAGTGAAAAAGTTAAAGGCTCATACCAATTGGTCAGCATGGGTGTGACTGTGCCTATCCAGCTGAAACATTGACCGCTTCTCCACTTCTATATTTTATTGTTAAATTAAATATTTAGGAGTTTTCAAGTATCCTGTTACAGTGAAATAGTTCTTTTTTTCTCCCTAAGGAGATGTGGACTGTGGGTTTCACAGAGATCGAAAACATTCAGTAAGCCTCATAAGAGATTCTCAGCACTTGGCAGAATTGGACAATTTAAGCAGAATGTCACTATAATAGGGGAGTGCATAATATGCCCTGGCCCAGGGAGTGGTAGCTGGGCCTGTCTTCACCTTCTTCAGTACTGGGGCTGTTGGCAATCTGAAAGCCAGTGTGCCTATTCCCTTTTAACCAATTCTCTTTTTATTGTTATTTAAAGGACGAGCTAATCATTGGTCGGCAATCATTGGTGGTTCTCACTCCAAGAACTATGTCCTTTGGGAATATGGAGGATATGCTAGTGAAGGTGTTAAACAAGTTGCAGAGTTGGGGTCTCCAGTAAAAATGGAAGAAGAAATTCGACAACAGGTGAGTGTAATGAAAATAATTATGAATATCTTTAAGAGTAGTTTAGCTTTCACTTTGAATTGCTTGGCATTTGACATGTACAGCAATGTCGTTGCACTGGCTAGTTTTGAACTGGACAAATTAGGAAGGCCTTCTACTGGTACTTTAAAAAAAACACAACAACCCTCAGTTCTTACACAGGCAAATATTAATGAAGCTAACCAGAAGGTCTGCCTGAGTAAGGACAAGTTACATTGTTTGAGCAGGGGGTTGGACTAGATGACCTCCTGAGGTCCCTTCCAACCCTGAGATTCTATGATAAAGTTATTGACATAGGCAAGGCTCCTATAAAGTGGAAATGTGATGTACAAAAATAAAATTAATTTTCACTGGGTTAGTCAATGAAGACACTTGTAATATGTTAAAAGGAACATGTTGAAGATGGCTTTTCTAGTTAGACAATCAGTATGCCATGTGCCTGTTTTTCCTTCTGATTTTCACTTTGTATTTCATGATGTGACAGACCCAGACCAGTGGGGTACAGGAGTCTGGTAGAGGGCAAATATACTGGTCACTGGATGAGTAGTTTTCTGTTCCCTGAGTGACCAGAGCAGGGGCTGCACTAGAGTAATCAGGAACCTGCTAGAACCAATTAAGGCAGACAGGCTGATTAGAACACCTGCAGCCAATCAAGGCAGGCTAATCAGGGCACCTGGGTTTAAATGGGAGCTCACTTCAGTTTGTGGTGGGTGTGTGAGGAGCTGGGAGCAAGATGTGCAAGGAGCTGAGAGTGAGAGGGTGTAGCTGTTGGAGGACTAAGGAGTACAAGCGTTATCAGACCCCAGGAGGGAAGGTCCTGTGGTGAGGCTAAAGAAGGTGTTTGGAGGAAGCCATGGGGAAGTAGCCCAGGGAGTTGTAGCTGTCATGCAGCTGTAATAGGAGGCACTATGGACAGCTGCAATCCACAGGGCCCTGGGCTGGAACCCGGAGTAGAGGGTGGGCCCATGTTCCCCCTAAACCTCCCAACTCCTGATCATACACAGGAGGAGTTGACCTAGACTGGGTTCCACCAGAGGGGAAGATCACTGAGGTGTGCAAATCTGTCGATAAGCGCAGGACCCACCAAGGTAGAGGAGGAACTTTGTCACAATGACCATTTGTAACTTATTCTGGTGGGCAAAGCATATGCAATATTTGTAACTTCTCAAAGCTGTTCAAGTTAAAAATGCTGTTTCAGCAAATCAGAAGAGCACTTGTAAATAGTAGCATTTTTGCAAGTTTGCACTAATAAAACTTGATAGATCAGGCAGTCCACTAGCATCATTAAAGGTAGAAGAGTTTTTAGCTGTATATCAATATTAGTTTTCTTCATCTGTAATGAAGTCTACTTCTTGAAATGGCTTTTAAACCATTTATATTTTATTACATGGTCTAGAATAAGCAACCAAGTAAAACATTCCCTTGGATTATTTATTGTGTTTATTAGGGAATTGTGTAAGGAGAAACGTAGATCAGGGCCCTGTTGCTAGAAACTGTCCAAACACAGAGTAGCAGATGGTTCCTGCCTTGATGAGTTTACAGTCTAGCTAGACAAGACATGTATAGTGTGGGGGGGAGGGATAGAACACACAATCAGAGAGAACATATGATGGCAGCAAATGTCATTACTTATTTTGGGAATGGGCATAGTTATGAGAGCATCAGCTAAATGGAAAGAAAAGACCAGGGAGTGAGGAGGACAGGGCAGAGTGGGACTGAGGGAGGGGGGACTGTGCTGGAGCAAACAGCCAATCAGCACTTGGAAGGGAAAGTCCTGTAGAAAGTCCTCCATGTCCAAAGGTACCTGCTTTGGTAGCTGCTCCTACTGGCTATAGTTACTAGCTGGTTCCTCTTAGCCTGTGGGAAAGACTGCATTTTGGCAGGAAGAGAAAAACAGACCACCAGTCCACCTGTAGAAGTTTCATCTAGGACAGTGAGGCATGTGTGGAGACTGAGGGCAATATCTGACCAAGGGCAGAATTCTATCATTTGATATATACATATGGTTCTCATTATCTTCACTGAGAGTTTTGTGGTTTCAGCAGCAGAATTTTGTCTCCAGGAGTAGACCCTATGGTTGGGTTTATATTTTGTATAAAATGTGTCCTGAGTGAATCCCTTCTGATATCGATTTAAATGTGGCTACATCTTCCGGTATCAAATGGGTGACTAGTGAGTAATTGAACTCCCTTGGTCTCATGCATCACTTTAGTTAACCTAGAAATAGTTATGTAAACAGGCACAATTTCATCATTAGGATGAGATACAGTATTTCTGATGTGTTTCCTGAAGACTTTCAGGTGCCTTTATTGATGAGATTTAAAAGCCAAGTAACTAAAGTATCTCTAGTACTATTTATCTGAATTACAGTAGTGACTAGAGTGCCCAGGCCCCCTGTGCAAGGCACTATCCAAACATACAGCACAGAGATGGTCCCTGCCCTGAAAAGTTTACAGTCTAAGGTATCCTACAAACATGCATCTTCAGCAGAAGCTGATTAGACTAGCTGACTTCACTGCACCAATCTGTACAGATGAAAACTGGGGTGGGAAATTATTGGTCTGAATTTTTTTTAGAAACTGCTGCTTTCAGATGCTCAGAGTGCGAACAAAATAGGCTTTCTCTAATGTTGATTAGTTCAGAACTAGTGTGAGAATAGTGCCACTTACAACCATAGGGCTAGATTCACCCCAGCTAGTGTAGGGAGATATAAAATCCATACAGGTTACACTCTGGCCACAAACGCTCTCTGGAAAGTGCTACACACTTTTTAGTGTGCATTGGCCCTCGGTGATTATGTTGGTATAGAGAGGGCTGGACCCATATGGTACCATCTGAAAGTGACAGGTTTGTGGGAATAGACATTTGACTTTGAGTCCCTCATACTCTGTGTGTCTGTGACATGAATGCTTAAATATGTGACTGTATTTTAAAGAAGGGTAATGACAATACATAGTGATTTTTTTAATATCAGGTTTAAATATGAGTTGGATGAGCAGTTGAAGGCCATTATCAGGGGAAGTTTTCACGGGACAAGAAAAAGAGTAGATAACTCTAAACTCCAAAATATAGTACATAGAGATTAGGGATAGGGCTGGCTTAAAAATTCTCCAGTGAAACACTTTTTTTTTTTTTTCCTCAATGGAAAACTAGGATTTCAACTAAAAGAATCTTTTGAGAAGTGCCTGCTTTTTGGCAGAAAATTTCAGCTTGTTGAAAAAACAAACTCCCATAAACCAAAAACTTTGAGCTGAAAACCAAAGATTTCAATTTGGAAATGCCACTGCTGTTCCTTATAGGAGTCTTAGTTTGGATGCCTTATGCCTCTATAGGCCAAGCTGTCTACCCTACCGCATGGGGTCGATCTAAGGTACGCCACTTCAGCTACGTGAATAGCATAGCTGAAGTCTACGTACTTAGATCTACTTAACGCAGTGTCTTCACTGCAGTAAGTTGACAGCTGACGCTCTCCCATCGACTCCACTTGCGCTCCTCATGCTGGTGGAGTACCGGAGTCTATGGGAGAGTGCTCAGCAGTCAATTTATCACATCTATATGAGACATGATAAATCAACCCCCGCTGGCTGGATCGATGCCTGCTGATCCGGCGGGTAGCGTAGACAAGCCCTATGTCTGTCATGATGTACCATGGCAGTTCAGCAGGAGGGGAGACAATGGTGCGTTTTCTGTGTGTGGGTAGATGGCACAGAGGAATGTTGGACATCTTCAGACCAGCTCTAATTAGGGTTTTTTAATACTTCTGAGTGTATTGTTAGAGTTGGGAAATAGCCCTTTTTCATGCTGTTAGGCTTGAAAAATATTGACTACGCGCAGCTCTGGTGCATAGTGTTCTTGCATGGGACCTTGCAAAATTTATAGCAATGTTTTCAGTACTTGAAAACAACAAATTGCTGCTGTGGTTTACAGTACCAAGTCCATGTGTGGTGCACATATCAAATACAGTAATTAGAAAATTCTCTACTGCTATATCAAGGTATCTACATTCTGTAGAACTGCACTGAAAAGTCAATTTTGTGTACTCAGAATTAAAACTATGAATATAGTTACCTCATTGTCTGTAAATGAGAAATTGTATTTGCTATAACTTTACCTTTCTGGGATGATTAAAATCACATGCTGTTGGTTAATTAATTTTAAAGGGCATTAACCTTTAAGTGACTTGATTACTTCATTATATGCAGCCTTTGATTACAATGGCTGATTGCAAGGGACTGCTAGCTTTGCTTGGTCTTAGTCAAATGAATGCAATGATTTAGATTAGTGCTATGGATCAGTTCATATTTTCTGTTGGTTAATTACTGTGAATAAATTTTGTGTACCCAAAACCTTGTTAAACAACAATAAAATAAGTGATGCAGTATAATTTTTACCTTAAATCTGGAATGACAAATAATGGTGTAATTAATTATGTTTACCATTATTCCTAAAAGTTAGTTGATCTAATGGTGAGAATGTAGGGCCCAATCTGCTTCAGATGAAATCAGTGGTTATCATTCCATAGATTACAATGAGTTGGATCACATAGTTGTTCTGTGTGAAGCTCCTAATAAAGAGTCCAGTTGCCTGAGAGAGGATGGCAGAATTAGACCTTATTAGTCATCTGGCACTAAATCCTAAATTGTGCACTATTCACAACCATCACTAGTATGATGGAAAGTAGACATTCTTCAGTGATATTTAGAAATGGCAGCCTTTTCTGAATACCATCCTTTGCAGAGCAGAAGGAACTCTTTAGGTGTCCAAATTGATCCAGCTATCTAGATGTGCCAAAACTCTTCAATTAGTACTTCATACAAACAAGAACAGAGGATTGAAATAGAAACAAAGAGCTTGCTTAATTATTTTTTTTATGATGAACATCAGGTAGTACATAAATCAAACAAAAATCCCACCTGTGATATGTCAAACTGTATTCTGTATCATCTAGGTCTCTCCTGTAGGCTTTGCTAAAAAGTTGGGGGTGAGGGGGAATCAAATCCTAGGTTCTTGCTTTTAGTACTGAACAAGTGAAACTTTTTTTAAAAGTGGCCAAAACCATAGTTTCACATGTTTCATAGGTTGTTGTATTTGTTTGATTTGAAAAAGAACAGCATGATTTTAATGAGAAATGTGAGACTTGCAAAATTTGTTTTTAACAAGGGAACAATCCCCAGTGTCTCCTATCAGTCTAGATTAGAGCATAAATCTGTGTTTGTGCTATGATGTACATGGCAAGCTTTTTTCATTGGCTGAGCCTATTAAAAATCAGACCTTTAAAATAGCAAGAGGCTTGTAGCATATGTTACTTTTTCGACTATTCAGTGTCCTTCTGTCAAAGTCTATGCTTTATCAAAATCTGAAGATGAAAAAGTATTCTGTGAATGGGAAGCTAAGTACTAAACAAAAATAATTTGTACTTGGTTAAGTGGATGAATTATACCTTTTGGCTAGATAAATTTTGCTATGATTGAACATTTAAAATTATATATGGAATAAATATTCATTTTCTTTTAAATGTGAAAAATGCTTGCCTTTAGTGCAATCATACTTTCTTGTTCTTATAGTGTGGGAAAGTGTAAATATTGGTGTCAGTTTTGCTTTCTCCTATTCAGTCATTATCTATCACAATAAGTCTTCTTTCCAAAGAAAATTGTCCTAGTCCTCAATTTTAGCACATTAGGAGAACAGCAACAAAGGGATTCCTATTTTTTCTACTTGTTAAGATGAAGTGAACACAATTGAATACAAAATTTAAGGTGAAAATGTACCATTGATTACTATAATGGCATAATCACACTTTCCATATATTATATTTCCCTTGTTCATATAGCCTAAAATTGTACTCTTTTTAGTCTCCACTGCACACTGAACAGATTTGTTTCAGCTCTTCAAAATGATACCCAGATCATTTTTCCTGAGTTTAGAACTAATTCAGACCACAATCTGCAAGCAGAACTTAAATTGCTCCAAATAATGCCTGTTAAATTTCGTCTGACATTTTGATCTGGCTATTTAAGTCCCAAGAACTACTACTGAATTTTGCATGTTTCCTAAAAGCAAAGGATAATAAGGAAATAATAAAAAGAAGCTGGAATCAGGGCTGGCTCTAACTTTTTTGCCGCCCCAAGCAAAAAAGAAGAGCGCCGCCCGAAGCCCCCGCCTCCCCCGAGTGCCATGCCTCGAAACAAAAAAAAAACCCTCCAGTGCTGCCCTGACGAACCAAAAAAAACCCCCGAGCGCCGCCCCGCCCCAAGGTGCCGCCCCAAGCATGCTTGGTCGGCTGGTGCCTGGAGCCAGCCCTGGCTGGAATACAGCTCATTAAAGTTGTATAGCTGCAGCAGAGAAAAGTGGGGATGAGACAGACTGAGTACATTGAGGGGGGAGAGGGGACACAACAAATCTAATAGAGACATTTAAAAGGAAAAGAATTGGATGTAGCAATCCCTTTAGTGAGTATGTTATCACTATATTTTTCCTAACTTGGGCTCTGTGGGAATTAGAGTGGAAAGAAGCCCTGGATCGTACATGTGTTGCTTTTTTCACCATTGTCATACATGGATGCTTGATTCTTCCCAAGAACACTGTATTAAATCCAGCGAAATAGGAATATACTGGCAAATACTATGTATAATGTGTATATTGAGAGATTAAATGTATTGATGCAGGTTAGCAGTATTTTTAGGCATAGAACAGCAGTACCCAGGGGCGGCTCTATAAATCGGGCTGCCCCAAGCAGCGCGGAGCGCGCCGCCCGCTTCTCTCCCGGGTCGGTCTTCTCCCGCGGCCTGTTCGGTTGACTGCAGCAGGCATGGCAGCGGCAGCCCCACCACGCCGGGACGCCGAGCGCCGCAGCGCGCGGCAGCGCGGGAGCTCGGCGGGACCCGGGGGAGACGCGCCCGGCGCGTCAGCCCGCCATCCGCGTCATCCCGGTCCGCCCGGCGGGACGCGCCCGCCGGCCGAGCACACAGGAGCCCAAACAAACCCCCCAGAGCCGCCCTAGCGCCTGCTGCTGGCTGCCTCAGTACCTTCCCTCCAACAAGCAGTTATTCGCTCCTTTGCTTTACAAACCATGTGCGATGTTGAATCTTACTGACTTTCACGTGTAGATAAAGGAAGGCATGGATGTGAAGGCCAGAGATGGTAGAAGACACAAAGGAGGAATCAGTAAAGGCAGAGGAATGGGGGGAGAGTAGGTGGAAATGGGAACAATGAAGTAGGAATTCTTAGCTGGCTTTTTTTTAATTAATTTATTTTTTAAACTTTCAGAATGTTCAGTTCTCTAGTCACTGTGTGTCAGCCCCATAACCTGGAGCCTATTCTAACTAGTATATAGATATACGGGTACCTCCCATTAATGGTGGTTATGGTTTGAAGGAATAACTACAGTAGACAAAACCTACAATAATAGGGGCTGATATGAAATCCATTGAAGTCAATGAAAACACTCGGATTGGATCAGGGCTATAGTGCATGCATCAGTCCCTTGCAATCAATGGGGTCTGTGCATATCTAATGAATGCAGGCACTATAATAGCAATGAATATCTGAAGTTGCCCAGAACTCAACCAGCCATTAAAATGCATGATTTTGTAATTACTATATATAGATAGCTAGGTATACATTATGTATAATTAATGATGCAGTAAGCAGTGCTTGCAGCCTAGTCTAATTTTTTTTGTTTGAACTTTTTTTTCTAAAGTGCATCTGTTTTGGACTTGAATCCTCAAAATACTGAAGTCAGTCCTCTGTAGTAATGGTAGAAGTGCAATATGCTTTAAAACAAGTAGACTTAACTTCTCCAGTTCCTGGGCATTTCATTTAGTGTCTTATTCCTGTAGCTTTGTAGAAGCCCAGTGTCAAATTCTTTGCACTAAAGAGCCCAACTTGTCAACACAGTGCAAGGTAATGCACATTGCAACACTTCAAACTACCCAGGCACCATGATAATTAGTATTATTTTAAAGCACTTACGCTCTTGTGGTCGTGACACACATTTCTAAGGGAACAGAAGCAGCAGCCACAGGGAACTTAGAACTTTCATAAATTACCCTTGTGGTTACTGACTGCACCATTTTTGCAAAATTACTCTCAGCATTGTGTCAAGGAACTTATGGGAGCCTAAACTCTGTCGTGACTCAACTTTGAAAAAATATTTTCAAATGGAAAAAAGTGTGTGAGAGAGTCGGGGAGGGGGATACTGCTCCATACGCTGCACTGAATAAAGTTATCTTCATGGAGGTTATCTTCATGGCTGCTCTCACCATAGTACAAGTGTTTTAGTTCGGTGAGATTAATGATTATATCCCCATTTTACACCTGAGATAGTGAGGCACAGAGGAAAATCAAAATTGTCACATTTCTACTAATTTTTGGTGCCCAATTTGAGACACCTAAAACTTGACTTTTCACAGCACTTACCTAAAGTACTACAAAAATATTCAAAACATCATTTCTATTGACTTCAGTGGCAGTTTTGATACTGAGAAATTCTGCAGCTCTGGCCCCCTGTGTCTGAAAATCCATTACAAGACTGTGAGGAACACCTTATGAAAAGTTAGTTTATATGACTTACCTAGCATTATAGAGAAACTCTGTGGCAGAGGCAAGGATAGAATTCAGTTCTCTAACATGACATTCAACTTCCAGATCACTGAGACCATCCTTTCACTTTTGCACTTCCCCGCCTCACAAACTGCAGATGTTCCAACTTCTGCAACAAATGATGCAGAGGTCCTGTGAACAATAGCCTAACTTACTTACTACACAGCCCTGATTCATCCTAGAGCACCTTCCACAACATTCACTGAGTCATTATGAAACTAATGAACAAGTGAGCCAAATGAAGGCTGCACAGGCACAATGAACTCTGGCATTTCCAAACTTTTGAGTGCTTCACCTTTTTACTTTAACATTCTTTTAACTGTTATTTTGAAGTAACTTTCTTTTAAACTGGGGGGAAAAAAACACCAGGATTTCTATCAGGTGGAATCAAAGTAGCCAACAACTTGGGTCATCAGCAAAGTTTGTACCTTTTCCATCCACAGCACAATCCTCTACCACTTGAGCTACTGGAATAACTGGTAGCAGTAGAGGGCTGGACCAGCTGCTAGAGGGAAATGAATGACATTTTGCCGGTAGGTTTCACAATTATTTGTTGATAGCAGAGTGTAGAGGCTCAGGATTCCTGGAATCTAATCCCAGTTCTGGAAGGGATTGTGTCTACTGGCTATAGACCCTTCTTACCCTGTACCCTAGCTCCTCTGCTCTTATTTGTCTCACCCTGGAGCCTTCCCTTCTACTCCTATACACCACTCCTCCATCCCTTTGCTCCTCTTGGTTCTGTGATTCTTTCATCATCTCTGCCCATTTCTCACCCTCTGCATGCCAGTCAGGTGGATTCATTTTTTGTCCCCACCCCCACCCCACTCCTCCTGGCATGGGTTTAGCAGTAGGAACATTGAGAAAGTGGGAGACAGTTTCCTGTTCCTTTTTTTTTTTGAGGGTTGGCTAAATTCGGTCAGTTTTTCCACAGGGATGACAACAGGCACTTTCCTCATGCCAGAGTGACCCCCCTCAGCTAAATTTCAAGCCCCCTTTCTACAAAGCAAGAGAATGCTAGAGCTACATTTTTGCAAGATATTTTTTTAACATAGAGGAAAGTGTTTCTTCCCCCCCCCCCCCCACACACACACCTTGTTTTCAGAAACAGTTAAAGCATTTTAGCTTTAACTTGCTGGAAAAAAAAATTCAGCCTGAGGCCAACACCTGACGTAAGAAATTTCAGCCCTAGTGGTTTGTTTGACAAAGTTATGAGCAATTGAAAATGTGTTTTTTATAATGGAACGTGTTAAACCATATTAATTAGAAGTGGCACTAGTAGGGTTGCCACCTCTCAGGTACCAAAAACAGGACCTCTGCCCGCCCCATACAGTGTGCTGGTACCTGGGGACATGAGCACTGTGTCCCCACCCCACCTCTGCTAGGGCTTCCCCAGGCACTCAGCTTGCCAAGCAGGATGCAGCCCTGGCTAGATCCACCCTGCTCCTGCCCAGCAGTGACCCTTGCTGCCAGTACTTGTGTGGTGATCACTGGGTGCTGTCCCTGTCCTTCTCATTTTCGAGCTGCCCTAGCGCCTCAGCTTCCAGACACTTTGGAGCCAGAGTTCCCGCTGCACAGGTGCTGTCACCCCTCAGCTCCTGACAAAACCAAAGACTTCTAATATCTTGGGAAGGCTGAGATTTCCTGGGACAGCTTCCAAAAATAAGAGTAATCCTGGGAAAACCGGGATGTGTGACAAATGTAGGCAGTACAAGCCCTGCCTATAGCATGTGTGCACAAGCATGTACAATATTTGTGTGAGGTTCCCAATAATCGTCTCCCAATATGCTCCTCCACTGCCATCCCACTTTCTGACACCCCAACCCCCCCCCCCCACGCTGTGGCTCTTGTCCCCTTTGCATTTGAATCAGGCAGCTTCCACCTCCAGGCTCCTGGGGTGTTATTGAGAGGATAGCAGAGACAGTCTACCTGTTGTGTTAATTCTGGTGCCTGGACCCCGACCTAGATTGTCCAGGGTACCAGAGAGCTATAATTGCAGGGAAAGTCCTGTTCAGGCCTAGGCTGGAGCATGTCCAGTGCAGACAGAGTCTTTGGAGAACTTAGCTGCTAAAATCTATTAGGCAGAACTGAGCATATAAACAGCAATTTTCAAAGGCCTATAACTCAGCCAAATTTGGGCAGATTTTCAAGATGCATCCCTGATAGAGGCCATCCCTTGCCAAATTTCAAATCCCTGCTTCAAAGCATGGCAGTTCTAAAGCTGCTCAATGAAAAGGTCTTAAGAATATTTTTACGTGGGCTAAACAGTAGATTATTTCTTACACACACAGATATATATTTCTTATATAAATGGGAAGTTTGCATTTATGCACACATCAAGACAGTCAACTTAAGTTCTTTTTTACTGAAAGATTTTAAAAAAGTTTCTAAAGAGCTCTGGTTTGCTCTATAAATGAAATATGTTATAGCAAAAGTGCAATACAATAAAAATACAATATTAGCTGGATGCTTGTGAACCATGGACTTTTATTGTTCAACATTTGAAAAGCCAGAGGGCAAAATGCTGAATTGTCAACTTTTCTTATTGACTGATCATGCCTTACACTTTGATACGTGTTTTTATTATGAAAACTGTGTGATGTTTTTGCACAGATGGCTCTGTGTAAGATAAACTCGCTTTGTACTATAATCTGGGAGAGCGGGGGGGCGGGGGGCAACTGATCCACTCTTTATTAAACTTTTTCTGGCAGTCTGGAAGAGAAGCCACAGCACATACAAATTTTAGTAAAACAATCTCTCAGACGTTTCATATGTACAGTATGATGATTCATGTGTTAAATCTCTGGGGTAATAATTGAACAAAGAAGGGATGCAAAAGGAATTCTTTGAAAAACATTAGCTGACATCTCATGTCGAAAATATCTTCATTCCATTCACCTTAGGAAACCTTGCTGTGTTTCATTTTCAGAAAGTCTGATTTATCTAAAATTAATTAGAAGTAGAGCTGTCAAGCGATTTAAAGAAAACTAATCATGTGATTTAAAATATTAATACCATTTATTTAAATATTTTTGGATGTTTTCTACATATATTGCTTTTATTTACAACACAAAATACAAAGTTTACAGTGCTCGCTTTATATTTTTGATTGCAAGTATTTGCACTGTAAAAAAAGCAAAAGAAATAGTATTTGTCAATTGCACTACAATACTTGTATGAAGTGAATCTCTTTATCATGAAAGCTAAACGTACAAACATAGAATTATGTACAAAAAAACTGCACTCAAATAAAATGTAAAATTTTAGAGACTGCAAATCCACTCAGTCCTACTTCTTGTTCAGCCAATCGTTCAGACAAACAAGTTTGTTTACATTTGTAGGAGATAATGCTGCTCAATAACAATCCAAAGCAGTGCGGACCGACACATATTCATTTTCATTATCTGAGTCAGATGCCACCAGCAGAAGGTTGATTTTCTTTTTAGGTGGTTTGGGTTCTGTAGTTTCTGCATCAGAGTGTTGCTCTTTTAAGACTTCTGAAAGCATGCTCCACACCTCGTCCCTCTCAGATTTTGTAAGGCACTTCAGATTCTTAAACCTTGGGTCAAGTGCTGTAGCTATCTTTAGAAATCTCACATTGGTACCTTCTTTGCGTTTTGTCAAATCTGCAGTGAACGTGTTCTTAAAATGAACGTGTGCTGGGTCATCATCCGAGGCTGCTATAACCTGAAATATGTGGCCAAATGGGGGCAAAACAGAGCAGGGGACATAGAATTCTCCCTCGGGGAGTTCAGTCACAAATTTAATTAACACATTTTTTTAACGAGCATCATCAGCATAGAAACATGTCCTCCAGAATGGTGGCCAAAGCACGAAGAGGCATATGAAAGTTTAGCATATCTGGCACATAAATACCTTGCAATGCCAGCTACAGAAGTGCCATGCAAATACCTGTTCTCACTTTCAGGTGACATTGTAAATAAGAAGAGGCTGCATTATCTCCTGTAATTGTAAACAAACTTGTTTGTCTTAGCGATTGGCTGAACAAGAAGTAGATTGAGTGGACTTGTAGGCTCTGAAGTTTTACATTGTGGTGTTTTTGAGTGCAGTTATGTAAGAGAGAAAATCTGTTTGTAAATTGCATTTTCACAACAAAGAGATTGCACTATAGTACTTGTATGAGGTGAATTGAAAAATACTATTTCTTTACAAATATTTGCACTGTAAAAATGATCAAAAAAATATACACTTTGATTTCAAGTACAACACAGAATACTATATATATGAAAATGTAGAAAAACATCCAAAATATTTAAATTGGTGTTCTATTGTTTAACTCAAAAAAATTAATTGCTATTAATCAGTTTTATTGTACTGTTAATCATGTGAATTAACTGCTATTAATGGACAACCCTTATTAGATGTAAAATAGACCTGACAGAAAACAACTGTGGAATTTGAGATGGAATTTTGTGTCTAATTTATGATCACTTTAATAAAAGAATGGAAGAAAAATGGGGATTTTTTTTTTAAATTTCTAGCTTTTATAGCATGGGCAGTTAAAACAGGTTCTGAAGACAAGAACATATCTATATTCCCAGTTGGTTTACACTTCTCAGATCTTTAGTGACCTGGTTTATGCTGCCTAATTAATTTAGGATAGATGATAATTAGATACTAATTTAACAGCAATGGTTTTTTTTCTGTAACTCTTCCCCACTATTGCCAGCAAATGCAACTTGCGTTCTTTCCTTTTGCTTTATAGAAGTTTAAATGGTTATTCATTATGGATGTGGTCCAATGCTCTTTAAATGTCATTGTGTATGAGCACTCTTTCCACTGACTTCAGTGGGTCCTAGGTCAGGTACTGTCTTTCAGAGATACCTGTATTCTGTATCCTAAATTCAGATGCCTATTTGTGGGCATGTATGTATTAACTTGAGACATGTAGAGACTGGAAATTCCATGTTGCAGAGAATGTTGAGATCTCAAAATTTGTTTTTGCTTAGGAATGAAACCCCCAAATTTTGAAATCCTTGGAAAGAAAATTGATCAAAATGTTCTTCTTTTGACATTTTGAACATTTTACTGTGTGTAATTAATATATATATATATATATTACTTACACACACACTATATATATATATATATATATATATATATATATATATATATATATGTGTGTGTGTTTTTATTTATATATATATATATAGTCATTGGAGTTTTCCCTCCTTTTTTCTCAAACAGAATTTTGGCAAAATTGACACAATTTCATGAAGCATTTCAATTTTCAACAGAACTGCTTTCTCCAAGGGAAAAAGGTTCCATCAAAATATTTCTGACCTATTCTAGCAGTAATGCATATGGTTACTAAGGTGTTTGTTGCCGTTCACTTATATTAATCTGGCAAATTATTATGCTGACAAACGTGGCTCAAAATTCAGTTTTCAATTATTTTGTTCATTCGACATCATCAGCGATACCTTGAGGTTGAGGATGCTCTTTCACAGGTTTTTTTTTTTTTTAAATGTATCGTTTGGTGACTGAGGAGTCCAATCCTTGAGTCACAAATGTTGCAGGTGGTGTTGGAAGTCAGGATTGCACCACGGTGGCTACGTGACAGACATCTGTTCCTTTCTGTGTACCTATATGAATTTAAATGCATAAGCTATGGCCTAACCCGTGTTGTGCTTGTGTGAATGGTAGGATAGGTGAAAAACCTCTTCCTGATATTCAAGAAAGCCTTAGGAAAGGTGTAAGGCCCAAAGTTCTAACAACTAGGGCAGGCATGTCCAGTCCTCAGTGACTCGTGTGCAAGCTGCAGTCAGCACAAGCAGTCTGGGAACAGACACTGCTCCTTAAGGCTTGACCCAAAGCCCATAATACTTCCTGGAGTTTGGGATTAGACTTTTTAGCAGTGTTTTCCAGGGCTATCTCTGGCTGGAGTGGAAGTCCAGGGGTGTCAGATGGCTAGCATCTAATTGTATATAAATCAATCTGCTGGTTTTATATTTCACATAGGTTTTGGTTTGTGATGTCATAAAAATTGGAGATTGACAAGATGTATTAAAATATAAATGAATGCTCACACCAGTATACATTTATACTCTATTTTCCATTGTAGTTTCTTAGTTGGACTCACTTTAAAAAGTCTCAAGCAATAGGTTTTCCTTTCCCTTCCCTTGGGAGAATATTCCACAATCTAATAGCTTTTAGGATGATTTTCACAATTAATGGTTATTCAGTTGTCCAGTACAGGATTGCTGGCTTCACTTTATTGTCGAGTTATTTGTCTTTTCCATGTAATGGGCTCTTCACAATATCCTTGAGGGTGACTATTCCACTGCTTAATACACTTCTCCAGTAGGAAGTTGTAATTGGAATTCCTGCCAGTCCTACCCCTTTGGTCCAATTGAAACAATTCCTCTCTATCTTGGTGTATGCACCTTTTAAATATGTGATATCAATATAAAGGTTTTGTTTCTCTTATTTACAAGGATACGCAGCTGGTTTGAGCACCATGCATTTTTTATCTTCCTGGGATATGAGTAATTGCTGAGGGGCATCATGCCAAGGTAGACCAAACTACAGCATTAATTTTGAAAGGAGACATCTCTCCAAAAAGCAACATGTTTCTGAGAGATTTTAAATAAAGCATTGTAAACATAATTTCTTGCAGCAATGGCAGAGTTTTCCTAATGTCCTGTGCACGTGATTTATCCAGATGTTTGAAGGCACGTTCTCTTTTTGGGGTGGGGGGGAACAGAAGAGAATGTGCACTCTTCTATCAGACAGTCTGATGTCAGTAACTGGAAGAACCAACTGGTGTTTTTACAAAGCCCTACTCCTCTAAAGGAAAGAGTGGGAAAAAGAAGTTCAACCTTTCTATCTTGGTTTTATTGCTGCAGGCTTATATAAACAACACTGCTGCTGTATGTTCCAATCAATAAACTAGCAATTGGTTCAGTAGTTAGTTTAGTTTCTAATTAGAGGCATATGAATAAATTCTCACTGTGCAACTGGCTACAGGTCATGTTTTGTCTGGAATAACAGCTAAGCATTTGGCATATTCACTTTAAACTTTTCACAATGAGTTCAGTCTCAATTGCAAATTTCTCCAAGTTTGCAGAAATCTGCGCGTTGCTAACTATCATCATCCATCGCTTCCGCTGCAACTCTGCTCTCCTGCAGATGCCATACCATGGCAAGCATGGAGCCCGCTCAGCTCACTGTCACCGCTGCTGTTGTGAGCCCTGTAAACACCTCGCACATTATCCTTGAGTATATGCAGAACCGGGCGAGAAGATGCCAGCCCAAGGACAATTGTGAGGAGGACATGGATGCAGACGTTCCTGAAAGCACAGGCTATGGCAATTGGGACATCATGGCGGCACTGGGGCAGGTTGATAGAGTGGAATACCGATTCTGGGCCAGGCAAACAAGCACAGACTGGTGGGAACGCATAGTGTTGCAGGTGTGGAATGATTCACAGTGGCTGCGAAACTTGCGCATGCTTAAGGCCACTTTCCTGGAACTCTGTGAGTTGCTTTCCCCCACCCTGAAGCACAGGAATACCAAGATGAGAGCTGCCCTGACAGTTGAGAAGCGAGTGGCGATAGCCCTGTGGAAGCTTGCAATGCCTGAGTGCTACCAGTCAGTCAGGAATCAATTTGGAGCGGGCAAGTCTACTGGGGGGGGGCTGCTGTGATCCAAGTAGCCAATGCAATCGTTGACATTCTGTTATTGAGGGTAGCAACTCTGGGAAATGTGCAGGTCATAGTGGATGGCTTTGCTGCAATGGGGTTCCCTAACTGTTGGGGTGATAGACGGAAAGTATATCCCCATCTTGGCACCGAACCACCTTGACAGCCAGTACATAAACTGCAAGGGGTACTTATCAATGGTACTGCAAGCACTGGTGGATCACAAGGGATGTTTCACTGACATCAATGTGGGATGGCCAGGAAAGGGGCATGACGCTTGCATCTTTAGGAACTCCAGGCTGTTCGAGCAGCTGCAAGAAGGGACTTACTTCCCAGATGAGAAAATTACCATTGGGGATATCCTTGGGGACCCAGCCTACCCCTTGCTCCCATGGCTCATGAAGCCTTAAACAGGCAGTCTGGACAGTAATAAGGAGCAGTTCAACTATAGGCTGAGCAAGTGCAGAATGGTGGTAGAATGTGCCTTTGGATGTTTAAAAGCTTGCTGGTGCTGTTTGCTGACTATGTCAGACCTCAGCACAACCAACATTCCCATTGTTACAGCTGCTTGCTGTGTGCTCCCTAATATCTGTGAGAGTAAGGGAGAGACATTTATGGTGGGGTGGGAGGTTGAAGCAAATCCCCTGGCATCCGATTATGTACAGCTAGACACCAGGGCAATTAGAAGATCACAGCAAGGCGCACTGCGCATCAGGGAGGCTTTGAAAACCAGTTTCATGATTGGCCAGGCTTCGGTGTGACTGTTGTGTGTGTTTCTCCATGATGCAAAACCGCCCCTTTCTTGATTTTTAATTCCCTGTAAGCCAACCACCCTCCCACCTGTGAAATAAAGTAGCTATTGTTTTGCAACCATGCATTCTTTAATAATTAAAAAAAAATGAGAACAGACAAGGTAGCCCAGGTGTGGGGTGGGGGAGGAGGGAAAGACAAGGCCACATTGCTTATTGTAGTGACACTACAAATCAAACTGTTTGTTTGAATGACAGCCTTCTGTTGCTTGGGCCATCCTCTGGAGTGGAGTGGCTGGGCGCCCAGAGCCTCCCCTGCTGCATTCTTGGGCGTCTGGGTGAAGCGTCTATGGAACATGGGGAGGAGGGTAGGTGGTTATACAGTGGATGCAGTGGGGGTCTGTGCTCTTATTGGCTTTCCTGCACCTCCAACACATGCTTCAGCATGTCTGTTTGCTCCCCCATTAGCCTCAGCATCACATCCTGCCTCTGCTTTTCATGCTCACTCAGTTCTTTCCTGGCCACTGCCACTGAATGCCTCCATGAATTAAGCTGTGCCCTATCCATGTGGGAAGACTGCATCAGCTCGAAAAACATGTCATTGCGAGTGCAGAGACAGATGATAGGGGGAGCATATAAATATTTGCACCTGGGGGGAGATAAAAAGGGAAAGTAAAGTTGGGTTGGCTTCCTATGCCTTCATAACATGTGGGAATGTTTTCAAACTGCAGCACCCCCCTTTCCCATAGCAAACAATGGGTGGGTTTCACATTTAAAAGGAGGGGCGGCAGTATTCGGGTATATGTGCAGCACACACCTACCCCCACCCTGCCATGTGGCTATTCTCCAGGATGATCCATTTTAGCCAAGTGCAAACAGCCCAGCATGAATGGAGTCCTTTTACTGTTCCCTTACAAAAATTCCCCTATTTCAACCAGGTGACCATGAACACTATTGCTTTTAAACCCTGTCCTGTAGTTACAACTGTGCACTCACCAGAAGTGCCTTCTCTGGCTTCAGGGTCGGGGATCCCGCCTGGTGAGGGGATTGGCTCCAGGGTGATGAAAAGTTTCTGGCTGCCGGAGAGAATGGATTTACCGCTTGCCTGCTGTGCATTCTCCTCCTCTTCCTCATCCACAAAATCCTCCTCTGTGTTCTGTGAGTGTCCCCCCCACCTTGCAGATGTCCACGGACAGTGGGGGGATAGTGGTAGAGTCCCCCCCAGAATGCCACGCAGCTGTTCATAGAAGTGGCATGTATGAGGCTCTGACCCAGAGTGACCATTTGTCTCCTTTGTCTTTTGGTAGGCTTGCCTGAGCTCCTTAACTTTCTTGTAGCACTGCTGTGTGTTCCTGGGGTAGCCTCTCTTCACCATGCCCTGTGCGATTTTGGCAAATATATTTGCATTTCTTCTTTTGGATCGGAGTTCTGCCTGCACAGATTCTTCTCCCCATACGGCGATCAGATCCAGTGTCTCCCTTTCGGTCCATGCTGGAGCTCATTTGCGATTCTGGGACTGCATAGTCACCTGTGCTGCTGGGCTTGCCACACTGACCAAACAGGAAATGAAATTCAAAAGTTCTTGGGGCTTTTCCTGTGTACCTGGCTAGTGCATCAGAGTTCAAAGCGCTGTCCAGAGCGGTCACAATGGAGCACTATGGGATAGCTCCCGGAGGCCAATACCTTCGATTTGTGTCTGTACTACCCCAAATTCGACCCAGCAAGGTCAATTTTTAGCACTACTCCCCTCGCTGGGGAGGAGTACAGAAGTCGATTTTAAGAGCCCTTTTGGTTGACGGAACGGGGTTGGTTGTGTGGACGTGGTCATTTTTTAAATCGACCAAATGCGGCTAAATTTGACCTAACCTTGTAGTGTAGACCAGGCCTAAGTGGTCTCAGTGCCACTAGAGGGGACAGAACTCCATACCCAGGAGGTGTGTGGGTCACATACTCATTTGAGCAGTAGGCTAGTCAATTAGTACTGTAGGCCAGCGGTTCTCAACAGGGGGTCCATGGCTAAAATCCAGACCCCAAGCCATAGCACCACCCATGGGGCTGAAGCCAAGAGCCATGAGGTTGAAGCCCTGATCCCTAGCACCCACCATGCGGCTGAAGCCTGGAGCAGCAGGGCTGAATTCCAGAGCCTTGAGCCCCAGTTCTCCCCATAGGGCAGAAGCTCTGAACCCATGGGCAGAGTTGGGGGGACACCAGGAGTTGCCCCCCCCCAACCTACAGTGCTAGAGCAGCCCTCCCTGCTCCCTGAGTGACTCCCTCCCTGCACCCTGAGCTACCTCCCTGCCTGTACACAGCCCCTAGCTATCCACCCCCCCCCTCGCACCCAGAGCTGTTTTCAAACTTTTTGAGCTGAGCCCCTCCCTCCCTTTGAGTCATAATTTTTGGTAGTGCGCCCCCCCCCACGGCCCAGACATGTCAGTGGCCTGCTGAGGTCAGTAAGGGGGTGGAGCTGGCACTGCCTCCATGGACCCTGCTGTACGGAGCTGGCTTGAGCCCCGCTGGCCCCTGCCCACCCAAAATAGAAGTCTAACTACACCTGTGCCCGAGCCTGCCCCTCCCCACCAGCCCAGAGCCTGACTCCTTCCCTCTCCTGCTGGGCTCTGGACTTTTTATAGCATGTTGTGGGAGGCCTCAGAAAGAAAGATTGAGAACCTCTGCTCTAGGCCATAGAAATAAAAGTACCCAAGGAAAGTCTTTTGATCAAGACAATACAATTGGAGTACTTGACATTATTTGCTAATTTGAAAGTCTTTTAAAATATCTTGCTTCATCCTTTCCTGCTGTTAGAATCTATCATGGAATTCTGTTATAATTATTACTATTCTGTAACAGAATTATACAGTGGGAAAGATGTGAGCTTATGACTGTTCAGTTGCTTGATTTTAATCTACCATGGTAGTACTTACAAAATTTGAACTTTCTTGAGGCTCTTCAATGCTGCTAATATTGAGGCACAAGTTCTGTGTGTCATAGCAGCCATTTGGCAATATGAATGTGAAGCTCTGGTTACAGAAACAATGTTGCTATTCCCCTGAATCCTCTATTTTTGGAATACGGGTTCTGTAGTTCAGCTACTGTACATGCATTTTACAAATTCCCTCCAGACAGTTTGGAACTGGCCTAGAACTATAGAAGCACTACATTAGGCAGCACACACGCAGTAAGATAATTTAACCTGGTGAGATGAGTTGGTATGTCTGTATGACTTAAGAATTCTGGTTGATATTGTGAAGTTGTATTGTGAAAAACTGCTCTGTCATGAATGCCTGTAAATTCAGTCACAGATCTTAGTGAGCATCCCTGGCCTGCCACCCACCAGGATAGCTGTGAGGGGAACTCAAGCATCTGCTGCTCTGGATCCCTGGGTATTTCAAGCTTCTGCAGCCTCAGCAGACTGTAGCACTTGCTCATCCCTTAGCCTCTCTGGCACATTTCTTGGGCGCAGACTCTCTCATTCTTTCATGGAAATGGAGATCCTCAGCCAACCTGCCCTAGGACCCCAGGACAAGCACTGGCCCCCAGGGTACCCCAGTTACTTAACCACACTTTTTCTCCCAGAACTCCACCCCAAAGGTGTGAAGCTTCCAGTTTATAGTTTAACATTTAGGGGCATGCAACACACAAACACACGTACACGTGGCAGGTTTGTAGAACTTTTGGTGGTGCCCATAACCTGTCCCCCGCCCAAAACTCCGCCCCCCACCTGCCTAAGGCTCTGGGAAGGAGTTTGATTGGGGGTGCGAGAGGGGTCTGAGATGCAGGCTCTGGAACAGAGTTTGAGTGTAGGCTCTGGGCTTGGGCAAGGGGTGGGGGCATAGGAGGAGGTGAGGGGTGCAGGCTCTGAGAGGGAGTTTGGGGATGGGAGTGGGGTGGAGGGAGGGGATACAGGCTCTGGGAAGGAGTTTGGGGGCCAGAGGGGGCAGAGGGAGGGGTGCAGGCTCTGGAAGCCAGAGGAGGGGTATGGGAAAAGGGTGGGGGGGTCCAGGCTCTGAGATGGGGGGTGTGTGCAGCGCTTACCTTACTCCTAGGCAGGGCAGGCCGAGAATCTCCATGTGCTGCCACCCCCAAGCATTGCCCCTGCAGTTTCCTATTGGCTGCAGGGGCACTTGGGGCAGGACACAGACCCACCCTGCCCAGGGGCTGCAGGGAGGGGCCGGCAGCCACATGGGGTGCGCAGGCAGGAAGCCACTCAGCTCCGTTGCGCTGCCAGTGGTGAGTGGGGGCCTCCGACTGTTTTAAATCGCCTGGAGAACCCGTGGGTGGCCAGGGACAGAAGGCGGGGCCAAGGGAGAGACCCGGCCCCAAACATGGTTGGAGCTGGGCCCCAAGCCAGGAATATTCCTGGTGCCCAGGCACCACAGGCCCATAGGACTTGTTCCCCCGTCTCATGCATGCTGCTACATTCTTGGTAACCTCTCCTTCATGGAGCCCCTAGCCCAGCTTCTTTTGTCTTGCTCTCTTCTATCTCCTATTTCCTCTAGTGCTGTGAGGCTTCCTATTTAATCCCCAGCCTTCCTCCAGCTTGCTTTGTTCTGTCTCTTGGGTAACTTTCCACTGCTTCTGCCTCCCCCCCCCCCCCCGCCCACTTCCAAGAAGTTAGGCCCTTTGCCTTTTTTTAAAGAAGTCTTCAGGTGTTTGCTCCTGAACAGAGTTGCCGAATCCTAAGCACCCCCCTCCACACCCGTTGTGTATCTCTCTGGCATGTACCTACCAGAGACCTGTCAGCAATGGTGGAGCTATGTACATACACAGAAAGTACACAGAAAAACTCATGCTACCGTAGTTTTTCACAATACAACTTCACAGTATAAAACTAGAATTCATACGTTGTACAGCCCCACAGTCCCACTTCATCACACCCTGAGCATGTCAAATTGTTTTATAGGCATATGCAATATATTCCTAGCCAGTGGACCTGCTCTTCCTCATGAATGTCAGTGGCAAAACTTCTATTGACTTCACTGGGAGCAAGATCTCAGGCCCTTTGTTTTCCCAGAGGATAGTCCTCCCCTAAATCCACTACACCACTTTTGCTTCACTGGTGGTGAGTATGCAGTGAAGACCTGTCCAATGGCCTCCAGCTAGCTATTGAGGAAGTGCTATAACAGCTGAACTCTTTCGGTCAGTGCTTGTGAGAAACCCCTCCCTTCCTCTTATTGCATTGTAAATATTCTTAAAAGGAATAGCAGGAGGGAAAATGCTTTAAAAATGCAACTGAAGAGTCATGACAACTCATTTGATTTGCAAATGGTAAACTGTTTTAGTTGCTTGGAGAAATAAAAAATTTTGAAGGTTAAAAAAATTGCAAAATTTTAATTGGAAAAAACAACTGAAAATTGCTGTTTGTAGTTACTTCTTGTGATTATTTTCACCTGAATTTCATAAAACAAATCCAGAAAAATACTCTATGCAAAATATCGTACATCTATCAGTAAATAAATCACCTGCATGAATATAGCAGCATGTTTATATTTCGCAGGACCACCGAAAAGTGCTTTCACCAACAGAAATTGATCCAACAGAAGATATTACCTCACCAACATTGTTTCCTGTTATTTCCTATCTAGGCTTTCCTGTTTCTTAAGATCACTTTTTAGTTATTACTTTTTATTATGGATGTTGAATCCAAACTGTGCTTATTGTATATTTATGTGTGGCGAATCCACTGCATAAAATACCAAGGTATTTGTCACCCTTTAATTTAACTTTTAATTTAATTTTCTAAGGCTGCCTTTCCAGTCATCAATAGGAAGAGCTGTAATATGGTATTGGTGACATCAATCAGAAACACAATCAGGATTATTTAATTTGAAATAGTTATTCAACAGGAGCAAAAAAACACATTTCTGAACGGAGTGTTGTGCTTCAGTCAATCACTGAAGTAAAATGAGGCATGAATGAATTTAGGAATAGTAATTTCCCTTGAGGATTAAAAACAGAGTGAATACACACTGAGTGAATATAGGAGTGAATACACACACTGGTGAAAATGAAGGAGGCACTGTCATTAATTTCTGAATATAAATTCATTAGATTTCTTTTAAAATGCATTATTGGAAGCATCACTAGTTGACTTTCTCTTTTTAAACCAGTTGTTTTCATTTAGGACAGTCTTGATTCAGCCACTGGTCTGAATGTTTATCTTGTGAACCAAATCCTGTTCTTCCATGCAAAGTAGGAGTGAAACAACATTGTGTGGGTAGAAAAAAAACTATTCAGGAATTGAGGGTAGAATCCTTCCCTATATGCTGGAGCCAGGGTATGGTAGTACAATAGTTCAGGAACCTGAACTGTGTGTTAATAGATCCTGCATTACCACACTCCAGCCAGGTGTCAGTATTGACTAGACTGAAGCAGCAAACACCTACTCAGGGGTTCAAGTAATATTTTTCACAGATCTAGAAAACTTCCTGAAACACTGAAAACTCCCTCTCCAATGAAAGCTGGTTTTGAATTACAATTTTAAAATTTAGCACAATTGGGTAGTAATGTAGTATCTTGCTAGAATAAAAAGCCAGATTGCTCAAGTTGCTGAACACTTTCTGTGATGTGCTCTATGCCCTAAACATCAGTTACTTTCAATAAGCTCAGCACCGCATAGGAATCACGATGTAATTTCCATTATCAGATCCCTTAATACTGACATTTAGCTTTGAAAAATCAGGGTATGTAATGGGCACATCACCAGCTTGTGACATTTATCTGTATACTGTCTGTATGTGTCAGGCTTGTAAGAGAATAAGAGTACAATTGCTGGAAAGGATAGCTTGAAGGGCTGGCTAAAGGATTTGATTTGGATTTATTTTTAAATTATTTGTTGTACTATATTTCGTATAAGATGATAATACAAAGCTAGATGTTCAGAATACATTGATTTTCCTCCTTTTTGGTAGAAGTCAAGTAATTTAAGATTGGATAGCAACATTTAAAATTGACTCCTGAATTTTTAAAAACATTCTACTTTTTAAATTCCTTTTAAAACATAGGAACACAGCAAGAAATTCACCAACAGCTCCTTCATTACAGACTGAAAGTACAGTCAGACCTGGTTATTCTAAACAGTTTGTAAAACTCAAACCATATAAATTATTGACTTTTCATGTGGGTGTTGGCATTGGATATTTCTTAAATCTCTGATAAGCAGACACAGACAGGCCAAGCAAGGATTAACCAAATATGACTGCATTTGTGTCTTATGACATTTTAAATTGCATGGTATGAAATGGGGTTTACTTCTGTTACAAAACAAGCTATAAATAACCTGATGTCATATTCTGCCGATTCCATTATATGCTTCTGGCTTTATTTTTTTACTTCTCTAACAAATGTTTTTCCAGCACAGGTGTGTTGGACCCAAACTTGATATCAATCCTTACATTTACGCTAACCTTATAGTGCTGTGGAAAAGGAGGAGGGAGAGTGATATCATGAAGACCACCTTATTATCAGTTTCATGTTCCAAGCACTCATAGGCATAGCTAAATCATAACTACACTTTTTTCTCAAATATGTTTATTAATCATTCCTGAGCTCTTAAGAGTTTAAAATCATTCTGTATGAAGGGTGGATGGGGGCAGTAGGGGGAGAAGGGCTAGCAGTCTGTTTTTGTCCATCACATGAACAACACTCTGTCACTGAATACAGTAAAGGTGAGACATATTCGTATAACTTCTCAAACAGGGCCCAAGTCACATTCTTCTGAAATTCTTGTTTTGTTTTTTGACTTCTCTAAAAACAATCAATTATGTATCAAATACTCCTGACACAACAAACTGATGCCACTGTCTTTTTATTCTAAATTCCAGTTCAACAGTCAATAAACACATTCCTCCAGATAAGTCAGCCTTAATTTAGTTGCTGATTTCAGTCCTGTATCCTGTGGACAGGTGTCCACATTTATAACAGTTTCTTCCACAACCAAGACATTTATTGGCAGGCTAAAGCTTCAGTGGGAAGAAGAGGGGGGAGTTTTCTTTGCTGTTGTCTGTGCTGTTGTATGTTTTGGGTTTACAAATGCCCTTGAGGCACAGCCCTGAGTAAAGAGCATGGCTACACTTGCAGATGTAGAGTGCTGTGAGTTAAACCTGCCTTCGTAGAGCGCAGTAGGGAAAGCGCTGCAGTCTGTCCACACTGACAGCTTCAAGCGCACTGGTGTGGCCACATTTGCGGCACTTGCAGCGGCATTGGGAGCGGTGCCTTATGGGCAGCTATCCCAGCATGCAAGTGACTGCAATGTGCTTTTAAAATGGGAGGGTTGGAGTGTGACAGGGAGCATGTTGTGTGTATGTGGGGGGAGAGAGAGTGGGTTTTTGGGGGCTGAGAGCATGTCCGCATGCTGTCTTGTAAGTTCAGACAGCAGCAGATCCCCCTCATCCCCTCCATGCTCACTCACAGCATTCCACAGTAATGGCTTACATGCCGGCTGTCAGAAACGGAGCTTTGAAAGGGCATTTCCGCATTCCTATAGGAGTTCAAAACAATGACAAGATGTCATAGGTTTATTCCCCACTTTGAACTTTAGCGTCCAAAAGATGGGGACCTGCATGGATCCTTCTAAACTTAAATCCTAGTTTAGATCTGGTAATGCTGCCACCAGCCAGAGATTAGTGTCTGGCACACTTTCTGTTCCCCCAAAACTTTCCCTGGGGAACACAGATCCAAACTCCTTGGATCTTAACACAAGGGAAACTTAACCATTCCCCCCCTCCTTTCCCCCTCCTGGGTTGCCTTGAGAGGCTCCACACTGATTCACTTCTTGAATCTAAAACAAAGAGGGATTTACCTTCCCCCCCTCCTCTCTTCCCCCCCACCTATCCCTGGTGAGTCAGACTAATCCCCTGGGGTCTCAAACAAGGGAAAAATCAAACAGGTTCTTAAAAAGAAAAGCTTTTAATTAAAGAAAGAAAAAGTAAAATTTAGCTCTGTAAAAACCGGATGGAAGTTTACAGGGTACAGCTTATAAAAACTAGAGGGACTCTAGCATAAGTACAGGTACAGCAAAGAGATAAAATATTGTTCCAGCAAACACACATTTGCAAATACAGAAATTAATCAAAAGACTAATTCGCCTTTCTAATACTCACTATACTGCATAGAAGAGAATATTTCAGGAAGCTTGGAGAGCCTGAATATACGTCTGGCCCCTCTTAGATCCAAAGAGAGAACACTCCCCAAAACAAAGAACACAAACAAAGACTTCCCTCCACAGAGATTTGAAAGTATCTTGTCCCCTGATTGGTCCTCTGGTCAGGTGTTAGCCAGGTTTACTGAGCTTGTTAACCCTTTACAGGTAAAAGAGACCTTAACCCTTAACTATCTGTTTATGACACAAGAGTAGCCACTTGACTTAAGGGGATTATGGGACGTTTCTGGAGGCCGATCAGAGCGCAGTAACGCAACACTTCATTCACACTGGTGCCTGGGCGTTGTAGCCAAGGTGCAGCAAACGTTATTCCTCTCGCTAAGGTGGAGTACCGGTAGTGCTGTAGCCGTGGAGTCAGAGTGCTCTACGTGCCTTGCCACTGTGGATGGAGAGTGAGCTAGTGCTCCCGGGGCTCCTTTATTGCACTGTAACTCGCAAGAGTAGCCAAGCCCTAAGTATAGCCGAGCCACACCACCCTGAGCAGTGGTTGGATGAGGATAATACATACAAGGGCCAGGTACAGTCTAGTTCTTCCTTGAGTGCTTGCTCATGTTGATTCCAAGTAGGTGTGTGCATGCCACGAGCACAGTAGCTGGAAGGTTTTTTCCTCGGGCAGTACCCATCGGGTTGACTCAGGCACCCCCTGGAGTCATGCTGCCACTTTAGTTCCTTCTTACCGAATCTCCCAGCACCACAGCCCAGCACCGGTGAAATCCTCCCAATCAGAGTCTGAGGCAGAGCCCTTCATGTCCAGGCAGAGCCAGCACAGATTGGAATGCAGATGCTGACAGTCGGACAGGGAGAGACAGCAATTTCCCCCGATGCCGTGGCCTGCACAATGGCAGGCTGCAGCCCCATGGCCATTTTGGATCCCAAGGGCATTCCATCAAAGCCAGGGGTCCTATTCCAGGAGGTCGGATTTCAAACCACCAGCCAGTCCTTAGTAGATATAGCTTCAGTTCCTGTGGGGCTATGTCTATATTCACTGAGCTTCTGCCAGAAGACCTGAGGGTCTTGGTTGAGGAGTGCAAGCTTGTGGCAAGGGCGTCGCTCCAGGCAGCCCAGGACGTTGATGATTTGGCTGCTCGCACCATGGCTTTGGCAGGGGCCATGGGGAGGAACTCCTGGCTGCAGGCATCAGGGCTCCTGTATGAGGTCCAACAGACCATCCAGGACCTCCCCTTTAAGGGCTCTATCCTTTTCTCTGAGAAAACTGACTCACAGCTTCATAGCCTTATGGACTCAAGAGCCACTCTCAAGTGTCTAGGTCTCCATACTTTATCTACTGTAGTGGAGGCATTTTAAGCCCCAGCCTCTGCCTCGATTCTACCAGCCACAGAACAGGCAAGACTACTCTAGGAGGCATAAGAGAAACAACAGGAAGCATCCTCCTCCCTCATTGGCTCAGGGCTCTGGGCAGGCAAACCAGTCTTCCAGTAAAAAGCAGGCTTTTTGAAGGTCCGCCCATGGGCAATGCACCAGTTCAAACACCATATCCAACCATCCCTTCTCTTTCATGCCGACTATCCCATTTCTACCCTGCATGGGCCCAAATTACATCAGACCGCTGGGTGCTCTGCACAGTAGAACTGGGCTATTCTCTCTAGTTCGGCTCCCTCTCTCCTTTCCACCCCACTTCTCTGTCCCTTTTCAGGGACCCCTCTCACAAGTAGTTCCTAATGCAGGAGGTATGCACGCTTCTAAGTGTGGGGGCTGTGGAAGAGGTTCCTCAGGAGCTAAAGGTCAAGGGTTTCTATTCCCTTTATTTCCTAATCCCAAAAGCCAAAGGCAGCCTCCAGCCCATCCTAGACCTGTGAGACCTCAACAAGTTAATGAAGAAGCTGAAGTTCTGCATGGTCTCTTTGGCCTCTATTATCCCTTCCCTGGATCCGGGGAGGGGGACTGGTATGTCGTTTTCAACTTGAAGGATGCTTATTTTCAAATTTTAATAACACCATCTCACAGAAGGTACCTCAGGTTCATGGTGAACCATAATCACTATCATTTCATGGTCCTCCCCTTCAGCCCGTTGGTGACACCTCCTGTGTTCACCATGTGCATGGCAGTCATGGCCACTTTTTTGTGGAAGCGTCAGGGACAGGTACTTCCATACCTCAACGACTAGCTGATCAAGGGCCACTCCAAAGCACAAGTGGACGTGCATGTGAGCCTGATAAGAGCAACTTTCCATGATCTTGGCCTTCTACTGAACATGCAAGTGTTGGACTCAAACAGGCAAGAGCATTTCTACCAGAGTCACATTTTCAGACCCTTTGCAACATCATACAGGGTCTCAGACAATTCCCTACCACCACAACAAGGAATTGCCTAAAACTCTTCAGCCACATAGCTGCCTGTACTTACGTAGTGCAGCATGCCAGACTGAAGCTCTGACCCCTTCAGGCGTAGCTAGCGTTGGTGTATCAACCAAACTGAGACAGTTTAGACAAGGTAGTCACTCTTTCCTGGCTGGTTCTCGAGTCTCTCAACCCACAAGCAGTGTGTGAGGATTCCCTTCTCCAAATGTCAACCATCCTTTTCACTGGTCACGAATGCATCAGCAATGGGTTAGGAAGCACATTTGGGGGAGCACAGGACTCAGGGCCTCTGGTCCCAATCGGAGATCTCACTTCACATGCCAGACCTTCCAAGCTCACTTGGAGGGGACATATGTATCAGTCATGACAGACAATATAACAGAGATGTTTTATAATAAGACAGAGGGAGCACGCTCCTCTCCCGTGTGCCAGGAAGCCCTCAAACTGTGGGACTTCTGCATAACTCACTCAATATAGCTGGAGGCATCTTATCTCCCCAGAGTTCAGAATGAGTTGGCAGTCAGCAGGTCCTTTCACAACCACAAGTGATCCATGAACCTGGACATCGTGAACACCATCTTCTGGCAGTGGGGAATTCCCCAGATAGACTTGTTTGCAACAAGACACAACAGGAAGTGTCTGCAGTTCTGCTCCTTCCTGAATCACAGCCCGGGCTTGATTGTGGGCGTGTTCCTTATTCCCTGGAAGAACCACCTCCTTTACACATTTCCATCCATTCCACTCATCCACCAGGTGCAACTCAAGGTTCGGAGAAATGAAGACTCTTGATATTGATAGCTCCAGTATGGCCACGTCAGCACTGGTAGATGTCTCTCCTCAAGCTGTCAATGGAAACTCCTATCTCCCTACATCTGCTCCCGGACATAACTCAGGACCACGGCCGCCTTCAGCACCCCAACCTCGAATCTCTCCATTTCACGGCTTAGAAGCTCCATGGCTAAACCCAACAAAGGTGTCTTTCTGTAATCACACGGCTACCCCTCTGATACAAGTTAGAGAAGTCCTCCTTGGCAGTAGGAAACTGTGCACTAGGGCCACCAACCTAGCCAAATGGTAGAGATTCACAGTTTTGTCATCGCAGAAACATACGTCTCCTATGCACTCGACAATACCTTTTATCTTGGACTACCTTCTACCCTTAAAGCAACAAGGGCTTTCAATGTCATCAATAAACTTATTACTTGGCTGCTATTTCTGCCTTTCACCCAGGCATGGCAGGCTGGTCGGTCTTCACCAGCCCAATAGTTGGACACTTTTTTAAAGGGCTTGCCGGGCTATACCCTCAAGTAAGGCAGACGATCCTGGCCTAGGATCTTAACCTGGTTCTTTCTAAACTAATGGGACCCCCCTTTGAACCACTTGTGACATGCTTTTTGCGCACGCGCGCTCTCTCTCTCTCTCTCTCTCTCTCTCTCTCTCTCTTATGGAAGGTGGCATTCCTGGTGGCAATAACCTCTGTCAAGAGGGTATCCAAGCTTAAGTCCCTAACCTCTGAGCCTCCTTACACAGTGTTCTATAAGGACAAGGGTCAGCTTCAGCTGCACCCAGCCTTCTTCCCAAAGGTCGTTAATCAGGATATTTTTCTCCCAGTTTTCTACCCTAGATCACACACAAACAGCTGGGAACAAAAACTCCACTCTTTGGATGTTCCCCAGGCATTCTCCTTCTATATCGAATGGGCAAAGTCATTTCGAAAATCTACTCAACAATTCATCGCAGTTGCAGACAGAGTGAAAGGGCTCCCAGTCTCTCTTCAGAGAATTTCATCATGGATTACATCATGCATTTGGGCGTGCTATGATCTGGCAAAAGTTCCTGCCCCCGCACTGACAGTGCACTGCATGAGGGCGCAGGCATCTTCAGAGGTGTTCCCAGCCCAGGTTCCAACCCAGGAAATGTACAGGGCCGTGACATGGCCCTCAATCCACCCCTTTACCTCGCATTATGCCATTACTCAGCAGGCAAGAGATGATGCAGCCTTTGGCAGAGCAGTGCTTCATTTAGCGAACCCATGAGCTCTGATCCCGCCTCCGAGCACCTGCTTGGGAGTCACCTAATTGGAATCGACATGAGCAAGCACTTGAAGAAAAAATGGTTACCTTCTTTTTGTAACTGTTGTTCTTCGAGATGTGTTGCTCATGTCTATTCCAAGACCCACCTACGTACCCCTCTGTTGGAGTAAAGCCGGAAAAACGAACTGAAGTGGCAGTGGATCGGCAGGGCCCTATATACAGCACCATGGAGGTGCAATTCTGGGGGGTACGTGAGCCAACCCGACAGGTACTGCTAGGGAAAAAATCTTCTGGCTTCCGTGCACGCTGTGTGCACACACCTAATTGGAATGGACATGAGCAACACATCTCAAAGAACAACCATTACAAAAGGTAAGTAACCATTTTTATGTCTAACTACATGCTGAGCAGGCATCTTATACATGCTCTAAGGGCCTAATCCAGTACTCTTTGAGATCAGTTGACTTCCATGAATTTTAGATTGTTCCTTAGATTCATATTCCAAACCATCAGAATTCAGTATTTTCTTGTAATGTATTTCTTTTTTCAGATTCATATATTCTGCTCTATTTGTGACTGTTCCACCCTACACAGTCATTCACAACAATTTTATGTTCAGAATATATGAAAAGCCTAAAACCCAAAATATATGCATGAACTTTACCTTTAGAACAAAACAGCATAAAAAATATCGTAACTCAGTAATCGTCTAGATTTGTGAGACAGCTGCTAATTTGCAGTGTTTTTCCCTTGTAAACTGTACAACTCTACTCCTAGATCTGTAATTCATCAAACAGATGTGATAATAGACATGCCCCCTGACTAACACCTTCTTGAATGACACTATGCTTCGCTCCTGAGATATTTTATCAGGCTAACAGTCAAAATCAGTACTTACTATTGCACTGCAATCAAGAGTAGTAATTTTTGTAAATAAGATGCATGCTAAGAAACAAGAACACCACCCCATACCTTTGTACTAAAGAAGACCTAGCTCTTAAAATAATTTCTCACAACAGAGGTCGTAGGCTTCTGTCTCCTGCTACATCAGTGAAATAACACCGTACTATAGACAAATTAAAATTATTAATTATTCCAGCCATACAGAGATAATAAAAGACTCGGTGCTTTACTGTCCTCCATCAAATTGCTTTTGTTGGAGGTTAAATTGAAATCCATGAATTCATTTTAGTAGACAGGTGTTTGAATCCCATACGTAGCCTTCCTTATGGGAGTAGAACAAAAGATGCTTTTTTAAAAAATTCTGTGGATGAGAACACAACTTTTTCCAAATCTCACATAGATTTCCTTTAATATATAGTCTCTGAAAATTATATTTTTAGTTCATTATTATCCTGATAAAAATGTTTACTAGAGTTGTATAAGCAGCAAAACACATATGCTGTTGGCAAATTATCTGCCAGCTGCTAGTCAGGGTGTATCTTGGTCATTTCATTTATATTGTACAAAAAGAGTGGTGGAATGCTATATCAAAAAGAGGATTATTCTCTGAGTTGCCTTTCAGGAAAGAATAAACATCTTACATAATTTTTATCAAGGAATCATTAGATTATGTGAATCGTTCCTTCAATATCTGATGAGTAGCCTTTGATACAAAATTGTTATGCAGTTAGGCAGTACACTACAGCAGAATATTACTTGCATTTTTCCATCATATTGTAATAGAATATCTTACTCATGTTTATTACATGATACTAGACGTGTCAGTCATAATAAGTGAAATACTAATACAGTTGCCACCAACATCAACAGTATTGTACCAACACAGTATATCAGATTCAAAATGATTATGATGGAAGATAAGTAGCACAATAAAATCACTGAAGGCATGTAAAGTGCTACAGTAAAATCCAATACCTGCAGTTTTTACAGAGCTATTTTTATGCTGTCAGATATAAGTGGGTTGAAAGCAAGTTTAGTCAATGTACTAAATCCCTTTTCATCAGCTGATACGTTGCAAACAACACCTGTATAGCCTTGTCGACCCGGGATATGAAACATACAAGGTAGGTGAAGTAATATCTTGTATTGGACCGTACATGGGCCACTGATTATTCAATTGATTTTGGTGAAATTCAGGCTTCTTTAATTCAATCAGTAGCCAGCATATGTGAGAGCAACTTTATTTTTGTTTTTTGTATACATCAGTCACAGGAACATGATGTGAAGATGTAAATAGAAAGGATCCAATCCTCAGAGGTGCCGTGTGCCCCCAACTTCCATATGTTAATAGATCAAGAACTAATTCAGCTCAATAGAAAGGCTCCCACTGACTTTAATAAGAATTGGATCCAACCCCAAATGTAAAGAGGTGCTGAGCACTTGCAAGTCGATCTGATTTCTCTGGGAATGGCAAGTAGAGCTACTGAATAGTTTTTTCAACATAAAACACAGTTTGGGGTCAACTGGAGCTTTTTTCCCAGCAAATAGTTTTGGCAGAAAACAAAATTGGGAAGAAAAATTCTGGAACCCTAGATGTTTCAGGTCGATATTTTTGAAACAAAATGTTTTGATTTGTTACAAAATAACATTTCATTTCAAGCTTTAGTTGTATTTAACCAAAAGCAAGCAAACAACCACTCCAAAATTAAACAAGATGTTTTGGTTTGACATGAAATGAAAATTTGGGTTTTTTTTGTTTTGATGAGAGAACCTGAAAAAAAAAGATTTAGGTTAATCTAAAATGATTTTTTAAATTCTATTTTTCCATTTACTACTAAACCAAAAAATCAATTTTTCATGTAACTTTAGTGGCAAGTGCTTGCAGATGTTCAGATCCTCCCAGGATTTAGCCATCTGGGAGTTTGGGGGCAATTGGGACCCTTCAAAAAGCATTTAGCATCTTGCTGGATTGAGCTCCAAATCAAAACAGATGGAATTATTTTAAAAGCTGATCTGGAAGTGTTTGAAAATTTTACTAATCTGAAGTTCAAATCTCCTTGCTTTCCTTCATGTGCTGCAGAACTGAATTCCACTTGAAACTAAAGAACAACAGTGTCTATATCTATGAGACAAATTACATTTGATTGCTATAGTTAAGCAAAGACAGAATTTATGTATACGTATTGTTTTCTTCACTTGTCTTGTTCTTTTGCCTTTGATAAAAAATAGTGATATTCTGTTTGCAGAGTCCTATTTACATTTGCAGCACCCTTAGAGCAGACAGTGCTCTGCCTCAGCACTCTTGTAAATAAAAAATAGGTAGATGGAAAAACTCCGTGTCCCACAGCAAAATAACAAGAAAACCCTATTCTGTTTCATTGACATGCAGCTGTTTCAAATGCTTTCCTTTGAGAAGTTAATTATGTGATTGCTACATTCCTTTAAAGCTGAAGAGAAAATATCTATAATGAGCTGAATCTGAACAGTTTTTTTTCCCCACAAATATGCATCTCTTCAACTTTCCCTCTGGGGAAGGGTGCTTATTGAGCTCTTCATTTACACTATATTACAGATATTTTTAAATACTTTTCTCACTCTCAGTAATTGATGTATTACCATTTCCCCATAGCATATTTTCTTGTTAAACACATTCATCTTTTCTCCATTAAGATTAAACAGAATGGTCATTATATCATAAAGAAATAAAATATTCACTTCTCTACTTACCGCAAAAATGCAGCTATTATCTGTCAAATGTACAGATTAACTTTGCCTTCAGGTAGATTTTAATGGCCCTTTAAATATAGCACTGAACCACTATAACATACAGTAATAGATGAAGAAGTTTCTTCATTAGGGGAAAGTATATTTTAATTAGATGTCAGCCCCAAGATTTTTTTTGTTCCAATCATGCTCTTAGCCATGAAAGATTTTTCTCTTTGCTTATGTGCATTCATGACAACAGTTATACTGGAAGTTAAAATTAGGGGAAGCAATCTGTACTTTATTACTTACTATAGACTTTTTAATAGGTTATAATTAAAATGTTAAAGATCATATTCCTTATATAGTCCCAGTCCAAATAAGAGTGAAGAGCTTGAGTTTGTATAGATCTGAAATAATGTGAGATTAGGCAGTTTGTGAGTGTAAATTGTATTTGCACATGCAGAGGGGGAGTTGAAGACTTTACACCGAGGTATGCAGTTTCCATTCACAGATATGAATTTTTGTTCGTGAAGTATTCAGCCATAATAAAACTTCATGTTCTGAAACTTTGGAAAGTAAAACTGTGACATTGCACTCTATATGATTTTATGAAAATATGCTAATGAATCTGAATATATAATGTAACTGGAATATGCTTCATGCAAAAGATCTCTTGTTAAGGTATCATTACAAAGCTTATAATCTGAGTGTGGTCATCCTATTTGTATAAAGTATCACTCTTGTATCTGAAACCAAAAATATGAAATATAACTCTGAGGGCCTATTGTAGTTATGCAAAGTGTGGGCCATTAATGGTGGTTTGGAATCTTGATGGCTCCCATCAACCAGGACAATTGACTGTGAATGGCTCTGTTTGCTTGCAGGCCGCCTTGTGAGTCAGGCTGGGAGGAATAATGAAGTGGGTTTTAGCCCAGGAAAGCTTATGCCCAAATAAATTTGTTAGTGTCTGAGGTGCCACAAGTACTCCTTCTTCTTGCTGGGAGGAATGAGGGCTTGAAGTCTTACAGTGACATGTGATCATGCCACATGAACTGGAATCCATCTTTAACCTGAGGCTTTTCCATTTAGAAGGAGGGGTGAGAACACAGAGAGGGACAAAGGATTCTCTCCTGGTGCAAAAGATGTATAACGGGGTGGAACAGAACAAAGGGGGCTACAATCATGAGAAATCCCCTAGCTACCATCTAAGCTGAAACAAGGACTGTACCAGGGGAAAAAATTGTGCCCAGACTAGGAAGGCGTCTAGTCTGTGATAGAAGCTTATTGAAACATATGAGGGTGAGGTTTTATCTGTATTCAGTTGTCTTACTGTATTAGGCTTAGACTAGCGTGTTTTGTTTTATTTTGCTTCGTAATTCACTTTGTTCTGTCTGTTATTACTTGGAACCACTTAAATCCAATGTTTTGTATTTAATAAAATCACTTTGTACTTATTAATTAGCCCAGAGTATGTATTAATACCTGCGGAGAGGGAGGAGGCAAAAGTCTATCAGTGTAATAGAGAGCGAACAATTTATGAGTTTACCATGTATAAGCTTTATACAGGGTAAAATGGATTTATTTGGGGTTTGGACTCCATTAGGAGCTGGGTACCTGAGTATTGGTGACAGGAACACTTCTTAAGCTGTTTTCAGTTAAGCCTGCAGCTTTTGGGGAACATTCTTCAAAACTGGATCTGGGTTTGTAGCAGGCTAGCGTGTCTTAGTGTTCAGCTATTGCTACAAGTGTACAAGATTTGGGACCTGTTTTTTGTACATTTGCTTTCCTTATTTCAGAATTGTACCACCACCACTTAGGATTTACTATTGCCTGGACCTCCTTACCCATTTTATTTTCCTAAGTCTAGTACTGGTAACTGTAACATTTCAGGTCTTCAGATGGTAAATATTCCCATTCCAAGGAACCTGGTGTAAGGAACTCATAGATAAAGTTTCTCCTCGGTGTTCAGCAACATGGATATTTTATTATTTATAAGAGATGTAACCTTTAGTTAGACATCTAAAAGTCTGGGGAGGGTTTAAGTTAATTCCAGGGGCTGAAATTTAAAGGGAGAAGATCAAATTTTTCCACCCTTCATCCTAGAAAATTCCAGTAAGACTCCCCATCATCCAAGCTTGAAACCTTACCTCCCTTTTCTCACTTCCTTCTACTTCACTTAGACTGGTACTAGTTCCTATCAGTCATTTCCTATCTCCTATAAAATATCCCCTCTTCATCCTTTCTGCTAAAACCTAGTGCAGGCCTTGGCCATCTTTTTCCTTCGTTGCTGTTGCCACCTCCTCTCTGGCCTCCATTACTTCTCACACCTATCCACTCCAGCACATTCAAAATGTTGCTGCTAAAATCCTCCTCCTCTTTGAACACATCACACCTCTCTTCCAACCTATGCACTAGCTTTCCTTTGTCTCTTGCATCATATTAATTTTTCTCATTATCACATTTTAAGCTGTGTACCGTGCTTTCCTGATTTGCATCTAAATTCTCATTTCTTCCCACTCCTTATCCAGTTGACACTCCTCTCAAGTCATTTTGCTAATTACCCCTTTTGTGTCCTTGTCCAGCTCTTATCTTTTTCCATGCCCTCTCCTCCACTTATGCTCCATTCCCTCTTATCTTTCCTCCCTCTTTCCATTCTCCTGCAAAGCCTAATAGTGTTATTCCACCAAAAACCAAATGCATGGCTATGGTGTTGTCTGGAGTGGCTCACTACTGTGAATGTAGGGAGCAGGCCACTTCCACCTCAATTGAATTGGCCTCGTTAGCACTAACTCCCTCCCCCCCACTTGGTAAGGCAACTCTCATCTTTTCATGTGCTGAAAAATACAGTAAGCTGTGTGTGTGTGTATAAAAATAAAATATACTGCTTACTGTATTTTTCACTCCGTGCATCTGATGAAGTGGATTTTTGCCCACAAAAGCTTATGCCCAAATAAATTTGTTAGTTTCTAAGGTGCCACAAGGACTTCTCATTATTTTTACCTCAGGGCAGACACCACAAACTAGTGGTATGTTCTATAATTAGATTTCACCAACTCAGTACAAAATGTGACCTCCCAAAGTACTACAATAGTCTTCTAATAGAATCATAGAAAGACTGGAGTGTCTCGGACTATGTGGTTCTTGATGCAAGTGACCATTTATCACAAATATTCTAGGTTACTCCTAGTCTCAAGAGACCAGTCACTCACCCAGGGAAAGGTTCTCACACCAAAGACAATGCTGATAGCCAGTTCGATAGCTAATAACCCTTTAATTAGTTTATTACAAAAAAGAAATTAGCTATTGAGAGATTAAAGCAGGTACAATATATGTACAAATAAGTCACAGTCAGTAGTTCCAAATGATAGCAGAGATGTTAGTAATCTGCCAGTTTCCTAAAAGTCTCTCAGGGCTACCTAGAATACCTCTGGGGATATCCATCTTCTCATCCAGTTATTCTGCCCTATTAGAATCCAAACAGGGCAGAGATGAAGAATTTTCCCCTTGTGTCCATACTTATAGGCTCTTTTCACAGAAAACAAGCTGACAGGGTCACTACCCATGTGCTCTCTTTCTTTGGTTGGCTATGCTTTTGTAAGTGTCGAGGGAGGCCTGGGGCTTTGGCACCTGGTCTGCCAGCATCACAATGGCATTGTGTTTTTAAAAGTTATTGTATAATTCGGAGGCAAATCTAATTAGCCTTAATCAAATAACAAGTTCCATTGACATCAGTGAACTATTGGTGAGAGTAGGACAATGGAACAAACTGCCTCAGGAGGCTGTGGAAACTTCTTCATTGGAGGTTTTCAAAAAGAACCATCTGTCTTGGAGGGTTTAGACACAACAAATCCTGCATCTTGGTAGGAGGCGTTAGACCAGATGGCCTTTGCAGTGCCTTCTAACCCTATGGTTCTATGAAGAATAGTAGTGTTTGGTCTTTCAAATGTAAGATTTGGGGGGGGGGAGGGGAGAGTTTCTTCCCTCTCTTGCACAGTGAGGCGTATGCTTGTGAAAGGTGCTCATTTACAAAAACAATAATTCTGCAATGTTTTCATTGTTGCCTGAAAGAGTGATGGTACTAGATAACTTTACCTGTTGAATTTAAAATCTCGGGCCTGTAAGCCCTCCAAACTCTGGGGCAGTTAGGATCCAGAGCTGAGTGTTGTACTTTGCTTATTTCTACATTTATCTACCATCAATTCCTCTTGTATAAATTATGTATATTTTTATTAAAGAAATTAAACACTGTACTCAAGGCTGTGGCTTTCAGCCATCAGTCTCATTTAGGCAACTAGGCCACCAGCAGGAGGCTTCAGGTGTGTTGTAGCTGAACGAACCAAAATTCTTTCACCACAGAGGTTCTCGGGGAGTACAGGTGTCAGCACCCAATATGTTCCCTGTGACAATTAAACTCTACTGGCTGGAGTAGGTGAGGTCAGAGCAATAGCTCTACCCTCACACTGCTCCTCTATGCCCCCTTCCTGTAGCCAATTTCACATATGGTGCCAGAGTAGCTCAGCAACTGTGCCATTTCCCACATATACTGTGGTTGTCCCCAGCACAGGGGCATAATGATGGTGGAAAGCCCTCTATCCCTAGACATTCTATCTCTTGCCCATACTTTGCGTCTTAATTTTCCTTCTAATCTTCACTGAATTTTGCTGAAAAACTTGTTAATCAAATATTAGCATTTTATCCAAAAAAATTTCCAAGCTTCTGTTAAGTAGCATTTATTTTTCAGGTTATTCACTAATTTGCATAGCACCTATTTGGTCAACTCCCTTTCTAGTTAGTTTTAGGAGACTTGAGAGTTTATAGGTTTTATAGTCCTTTTCTAGAAATCACTCAGAACATTCAGAGGGAGAACTCAACTGGAGACCCTCCATTCATCCATAAATCTATGTAGAAAAAGAGCACGTATTGGAGCCAGTCGGGACTTTCTGATCTTTTCATAGGAACTATAATAAAATGGATTGAAAATCTTAAGTATTTTTATTTCCACCTTTATTTTCTGAATATTTGATTTATGAGCAGAGTACCCTTTTGTCTCAATTCCAGTAACTTTTGGCCAGGATTCCAAAGTTTGTTGAAGAAGGAAATAGTACTGTAGAGCATTATACTTATGTGATAAGTATATTTATGTGTATATTTATGTAAATGTCTCTTAATTCATCCTGGCTGTGAAGACTTTGACTAAATTACATATCATCTCTCCTGCCCCAAGCACTTGATGTTTTTAAATGATGAATGTAAATACCAATCAGTTAAATGAAGTGGTTTTCTTATTTATGTGCCCTAAGGTCCGTGCCTGTTGCTTCAGTAATAAAAAAAAAAAAAAGGGATCGGGGAAGGAAGAAAAAGCCATGCTTTTTGTTTAAAAAAAAAAATTAGCTTTGTGATGCTGTAAAACTTTATTTTAAAATAGAAGAGAGTAGGCCTTGTAGGCTTAATGGAGTGCTGCTTTTATGTTTGAGGCAAGCTAGCCTTTCATCTAGAAGAAAAAGCTGTTGGCAAGGAGGGTGGCTCAGAATAGCAACAATCTCCTTGTTTGATTATTTATGGCCCTCCTTTTTTTTTTTTAAATCCTTTTGTTGTTGGTAAGAAAAGAGCAAAATTCCACCTGATAAATGTTAGACTGTAGTCCTCACTGACACCCAGTGTCCCTCCTCTCAAACATGCCCTCTCATTATCCTTTAAATTCAGGCTGGCCAGAAGTAACTTTTAAAGGTCGAAAAGGACAATCTGCCACATAAACAAAAACAAATGGGAAGTAAAGGGGGGAAGAATGTTTGTCTATTAGTCAGGGCACTATCCCAGGACTTGAGATGTCAAGTCATTGCTCCACTTACATGACCTTTGACATAGCCTCTCTCTGCCTCAGTTCCCTAGCTGTAAAATGGGGAGAATATTGCTGCCCTACATCACTGGTGCTATGAGATAAATATATTAAAATTGGGGGGCGGGTAAGTAAAATAGATAGAAATAAGACCAAAAAAACACCTTTTCCCCTCACTGCACTTAGCTGGTGGCACCATTTCTTCACAGACTCTGTTGCCCCAGCGAGGTACTTTGCATTCATAGAGTGCCATTCAGCCGAGGCTAGCAATCTGCTTTTCAAACATTGATGAAATAAACCTCACAGCACCCTGTCCGCACTGTCTTCATTGGTGCAGAATGGTGATGTGACTTGCCTAATGTCACAGAATGAGTCAGTGGCAAAGCCAGGAAAGAGCTTGGGAATTCTAGCTCCTAGTATTATACCCTTTTAGAGACTAATATCTTACCTTTAGGAAAGATGATAACAAATTGTCATAGTAAGGTTATAGACATTCTTCAAAATCTCCCCCAATAAGTATGTGTAAGAAGTGCTCCTTTCCTCACCTCTCCCCTGAACTGTGAAAGTTCTGTGTTCTGGGTGTTGTGGAAAGCCTGACATCAAAGGGTCTTTTGTTTGGCTACAGAATTTTAATGGAACTTCAATACAGCAGACACAACCCTCAAAATGTCTCCCAAGCTAAACTACCTTTCACTCCCTGCAGAAGCTGAGAGAGAGAGAGAGAGAGATACAAACATTGTCATATAAAAAAGGGGGCAAGGGCCCTGTCTTGATCTGTAGAGAAACTCAGTGCATAAGAAGTAGAAAGATTAGGCGGGTGTCAGGTGGGATGGAGTGGTGGTAGAAAATCTTTGTTTCCTTTTTCTATTAGCTCTTGTAAAGGCGGCTTGTCCAGCGGTTAAGGCACAAGATTAGGAGTCAAGATTCCTTGGTTCTGATCTTGCCTCTGCCTCCCAGTTGACTGTGTGATCTCAGGCAAGTCACTTTTACCTCTTGATGCTTTGATTTCCCCATCTGTAAAATAGATATAATTGTCACCCACCACATGTATATGGGTGGTGAGGGTTAATGTTTGTAAAGTATTTTGAGTTCCCAAGTAAAAGTTGCTATATATAAGTGTGATTTATTGTTACCTTTAATTACTCTGTTGTTATTCCTGCATGCTACCTGTAGAACAAATGGAGGAAGAGGCAGGAGGACTAAGAATCATCTGGAGGGATTTGTTCAGAGGATGGGGCGAAAAGAGAGTGAGGCCTGCTATTAGTATTCTTTGAGCAAGTAGGAGAACTCAGAGTTAATAAGAATTCTTTTCAGTCATTTGTCCTTCTCAGGCTCTGACTGGAGGGACTTTGGTCTGCTCTTTGTAAAATGTTCGAGACCCGATGATACTGCCTTTTATTTCTCAGAGTTTGTGAGGCGTGAGAAAATAAGATGGGTTCCAAGCAATGAGATAATTCTATTTTCCATGCAGTATACGAGAAGATAAAGGCTGCCATGTGTTGATGAGAACAGCACTTTAATAACAGTCATTTATCTCTGAGTGCACTCTGGAGGTAAACGAAATGATCACTTTTAAAGTTAAAAGCATAATTGAGCCTGGGTATTTTCTTAATTCAGTTGTCTCATTGAGGGGCGCTTGGTTCTATTGACATTTAAAGGGATGAACAGAATAATTGATGATGTGTTACATACTCCCTAGAAAACTTGTCTGACTTTTTCTGCTTTCACCATTGAATCGTGTCTCTGTCAATATTTTAAAAATATCTGAGAGATCTGGATACTAATCTGCATCATAAATATTCCTCTCCATGTTGTGTTTGGGATATGCAATATTGTCCATAAAAAAAGAGAGAAGAAGAAATGTCATATTGCAAATTATAATAGGGCTAACAATATGGTCACATCAGGAATGGTACAAATAATTGCTGCCAGCTTTGCTGCTGGATGTAGAGCTCCTTCTTTAGCCCGGTGGAAGCAATTGGGCTAAGTAATTATTTTAGTACAGCGAGCCTTTTTAAATTAAATTTTAGGATCACACCTAGTACAAATCCCAGCAGAATCAGATTCTGACTGACTCTAAAGCAAGTTACGGATGAAATGGCTGTAGAACTGCAATATTCCCAATCCTGGGTTTGAAAATCTTAGAAGACTCCCAACCCCAGCACCTCCTATATGATTGTGTAAGTATTTTCTTTATGAATAAATTTCCTTATTTCAGCTTCATCTCAAAACAAACATCTGAAGCTGGAGAATTTGGGTACAGGACCCATCCTCTTTAACTTTACTGGGAGCAGCATCAGACTAACACTTGTGTGCTGATTTTCTTTTCCACAGACCACATAGTACTCAGAAAGCAGATGCATGCATAAGCAAACCAAGAAGTCTGATTTTATCTGTCTTTTGTAAGATTTTATCTGTCATATAACAATTATAAGTTTGATTGCAGTTCTTCTTTTGGCCCTCGTTGTTGAGCATATTCTCCCTTCCCGCTACTAGAAGGGAGAGACTCTTTCCTGTCTATGTGCAATTCACGTGCTATTCAGGATGAATATGCAAAAAATACTTCTTCCTTTGCCTTTCCTCGAAATGGGCTGTATACTTTCTCACCAGCACCAATTTTTTTTCTCTCCTTCCTGTGCCTAGTGGGAGTGGGAACTCATATTTCCTTTCTTGCCCTGCCCTCCTGCTGAAGAAGGGGGCTCCAGTCATCTCTCTCAGGAGAGGAGGAAACATGACAGCTCTCGTACCATTAGTTCTATTTTGTTCAGTGCTTCCTGCTCCTGTGGACTTCTTAATGGCAGTGCTTAATATAGTGAGGAGTGACCAAATGAGGGCTCCCCACTGCTTGGAGGAGAGATGGTGGGTACGTTGATCAGTGCTCCTTCTCCTTCTGCTTGGTTACAGACAGAGCCCTGTTTTTATGTGAAAGCAAAGCTACAGACTGTGTGGAGCAAAATCTCCCCATTCTGCTACTGCCTTTCACCTCTACAATATCAGTTGTAGAATATTAATAAAAAAAGGGACCAGATCTTGAAATCATGACTTCAAATTTTAGCCCAGTGAGCATCCTGCCTAGGTAAGGACTGAGTAACGACTGAGGACCTCAGGGCTTAGCTCATGCAGAATTGCAGTTGAGGATTGCAGTAACACTGTGTTGACTTACAAAAGACAGATAAAATCAGACTTCTTGGTTTGCTTATGCATGCATCTGCTTTCTGAGTACTATGTGGTCTGTGGAAAAGAAAATCAGCACACAAGTGTTAGTCTGATGCTGCTCCCAGTAAAGTTAAAGAGGATGGGTCCTGTACCCAAATTCTCCAGCTTCAGATGTTTGTTTTGAGATGAAGCTGAAATAAGGGAAATTTATTCATAAAGAAAATACTTACACAATCTTTCGGAAGTATAAGTATAAAATTGCTCCTCCAAAAGACAGAGATGGAATTTCTAGCATATAAAAACATAACATGCTCATCGTCACCTTAGCGTTTCAGAACAGAATGCCTGCATTCTCAATGGGCACAGCAATGATTAGGGTGATTCTTCAGGGACAGACTCGAGAGGATTTTAGACTATTCCCACCTGTCAAGACTGTGCTGAGCCTAGTTTGGAGTATTTCATTTGAGATGCATTCAGCTTCAATGTGGTGGCATGAGGAACACTTATCATCGTATCATTTTTTGCTGAAGTAATAATCTCAAGATTTATACTCCATTAGTCAATTTCTATCTGCGCTGCCCTACTGCAAAGCAGTAGGAGACCAAATGTGGGGTGGGTGTGGAGGGGTCCAGCAGTCACAAAAATGAAAATTCTGCTGCAAATGAAATTTACCATTTCCTGAAACAAGTCATATGTGTGCACATTTACAAAGAAAATTTAGATTATGTATTATTAAATTAATATCACCCATTTTTCAAGTTTGTGCACTAGATGCTTACTCCTTAATATCTATTATGAAACAGTCAACTGTGGGTGCATTCTGTCTCCATAAAATGTCCAATTGGAGTCAAAATCTTTTGTTTAAAGCCCAAACAAAAATCAAAATCTAAACAAACTGCAACCCTTGAACATAACCGCCTCATTTACTATAGGCACTGCCTTTAAGTTTTGACATTTATTTGAGTTACTGAGTTTAATAATGGTCAAGAAGCAAGTACAGAGGTGACAAAAATGTAAGAGCTAACTTTGAGGAGAGATGGATTGATTTAATTAAATTTCTGTCATGTGCTCTAGAAAGAAATTGGCAAATTAAAGCCAGTTATATTGGTTAGATACTTCAGGTCTGACACAAATGAAGTCTTTATTAATTCTTTGATGCCTGACTGCTTTGCCTGCATCGTAGCATAATAAGCACTTTATGATATGGGCCTGATCCTGCAGCCTTTGAAGTCCATTGGAGGTTGGCTCTAGGAGAGAAGAAATCAAACCTGCCTGCCCTAATTGTTCAATTGCTTTTAATATAATTAAAATACTATTTATGGTGCTTAGAATGGTAATGGGGCCATATATAGGGTGGCCGAAAAGGGGACCTGACAGTGTATGGTCAGATCTACTGACAAGGTACAAAAAGTCCAGTTACTGCAAGTGGGGAGTCACCAGGTCATCACTCCCAAAGCCCCTATTCAGCTGGGGCTGCCTCCTATCTGTCAGACAGCTGCAGGTCCTGGCTCTGCAGGCGAGTCCCTTCTGACTGGGGTGGGGAGGGGAAGGAGGAGTGAACAGGGTGGTGTGGTCTTGGGGGCCAGGGGCTGGGCCTCCGGGGGGGGGGGGGCAAGAGCAGGGTCGGGGAGGTTCTGGCATGCCTGCGGGGGTGTCCAGTTTTTATATTACTAAGTTGGCAACCCTATGGCAGAGCAGGGTAGTGAACCCATTGCAGGCTAGCACCCTAACCACTGAACCAGCCTTCCTCCCTAGCTAGATTTACTGAGAGAGTCTCATGGAATACAGCGTAAACAGCAGGCTTCTTGGCTGGAACCCACCTTCTGTAATAATGCATAGGCCCCCATGACCCCTGACACCTGCCCTGGTACAATTGCTACATCTCGCCTGGCTTGCTTGTCTATTCTGTTGTTCCTTCTCTCCTACCTCTGTTGTTGAATTATGTTTCCTTTCCTGTGTGTTAACCTTTTGGGTTTCCATTTTTCAGTCTCAATTTCTATTCTTATATTTCCCCTGCCATTCCGCCCTTCAGTATCTTTACTTGTCTTCTCACCTTCCCCTTCTCTCCCTTAGTTCTCTTCTCATCTTATTTTTCTCTTTTCACAGGTCTCACGCTCCCCTTTCTGTTTCCTTTTTCTGTCTGTCACTTGCTATCTTCCATGTCCCCCTTGCATTCTCTGCTGCCCCTTCCCTCTCTTTCTCCACCAATCCTGTCATTCTGAATTAGAGCAAAATATGAAAAAAATAATATTCTCCAAAGAAAAATTGTGGGGAAAAAATGAGTTAATCAAAACCTTTAGTTTTGACAAAATTGAAATGTTTTATTTTGATTTAAACTTTTTAAAAAAATTTGCATTATAACAGAAGTGTTTCAGTTTGAATGGAACTGCATATGCCGGTGGAATATAGGTTTTTTGTAGTTTCTTTGACCAGTTCTACTTGTGTGTCTTCTGAAGCTCAGAGCTTTTGTTTGCAGGCATAAAAGAGCCTATAAGTCTGAAAGGGGTAAGGAGACAGAGAACCGTGCACAATTATCACCAAGAGATGCATGAACTCCCTATAGGAAGGGACTATTCTGAGGTAAGCAGAACAACCAGTAAAGAGCTGAAGGAGCAGCAGAGTAATATTCAAAAGCGTGGAGATGACTCAAGAATGGTGGCCGGAGAAAATGAGGTTATTTTCATGAAAAGACAAAGTGACGTTTTGGTTGTTTAAATATATAGGGAAAAGGCCTGGTGTGTGGCTGTGTGTGTACTCCATTTCAGTTCTCTCAATTTTTTTGCCAGTATTGAATCTACTGGCACTAGAGCTAAAAGTCATTCTGCCATCACTGTTGCAAACCAGAATGCAATTGGTCCTGGGCCTATATATTGACATATGATGAAACAAATTTGATGTCAGAAGAACCAGAATAAACTGACGCTGACCAAACAGACATACTTCCTATGGGGATGGGACTGGATAAATATGCTGCCAATATGGGAGCAACCAGCAACAGATAAACATTAAAGGAAAATGTAACACCAGTTAGTTTCTGCAAAGTAGAAGTGCTAAATATGCTACCAGTGTTGAGGATCCAAACAACTGACTGTAAAGACTGAAATTGATAAACAAAGCACTGACATGCATTACAAAAGCTATTTATATATAGGTTGCCTGCTCTAATGCTTGAGAAAGGAGATTTAAAGAAGTCTGCTCTTGCTGAAGAAATACCCTACCTGAATCCTGATCCTTTCAAGAAAAGCAATTGGATTGGCCAGCAATGTATTTTTCCTCTTTGCAGTGAGAACTCATTATGAGACTTGATATTCAGCATTCCCCCAAGCTAGGCTCATGAATTACAGAAGATCATACTCTGTCAGGGCTTTGACTCTCCCCAATCAAAGTTTAGGGAAGATCATTCTTCTTTCTCCATGGCTGCACTCCTTTTTCCAAGCCACACGTTCATTCCAAATCACAATTTCCAACCCAGTAGAAAAGAGTGAAACAAATCTCATGAACACCAGAGAAGCAGAGTTACCCAAATGCTTCTCTTCCGTTTCAGATAAAGCCAGATAACTTTCCCAGTGCCATTCCTGATTTTAAGTTAAAGCCCCTGAAAACATCAATATCTCCTTCTGCTTGAGTCTTCAGTGATAGTTTTGTAGCCCAATTGCCCACACCAATTTTGAGCCAATAAAATAATTCCTTTTTCTAAGGTTTATAAAATTCAAAAGATTTTTTAATTTCCCTGTGCTGATATAGCATTACTGTACCTACCTAGGTTGGCACACAAGATCTTCTGTACATTTTTTCTTCAGTGCTCCTGTTTCCCTGTTTCCATATTCGTCTCATAGTCATGCCATTTTTGTAGCCCTTTATTGACAATTGGATAGAGGTTTATGATAGAGACTTGCTGGGGTAAAACCACCTTACTGTTCATATCAAAAGATAAACTTCTATAGGCCACATAGTTGTACCTAGGACTTACTGCGTGCCTGGAGTGTGGGTGGACTCAGTTAAGTAAGTACGTAAGCATGTGCCTCTGCATGTAAGCTGTCACCCTTGCTTGTTGATCTGTGTAATCTGATGTTAAAATTAAAAGGGTGTTTCAGCTTTCAGCCTGATGTAAATTGATAGTTACGCCTGCTTCTACCAGGGCTTGAAATTGGCCCTGAATATCTCTGCTTTTGTGTGAAATGAGACCTTTGGTGGTATTTTAATGTCATTTAAGTGGTTTAATTCCGTTGGATTTAGTACTATTAAATAGAGTTGCCTTCAAATCCAATATCTTGTCAATAGAGGGGAAACATTTAATAGGCTTAATAGCTCCTTTGGAGTTAAATTAGTTTGTTGCAACCTTCTGAGTCATTAATGTGTTTGCTGTGAATGCATACTAACAACATTATGAATTTAGTGGTATTGGGCCAGCAAATATTTATTTTTAAAGGCTTCAGCAAATTAACATAACCATTTTTCATTTCCACTCTACCAGATTATAGGTACTGCTATGTAGTATGTATATATAAAGCTATTTTCTGCCATCACAGAGATGTTTCCTAACTATATTAATTGCTATGCGTAAATCCAAATGCCAATGAGTACTTTTCAGGTATTTTTCATGAGTTAACTGGGAAATCAAAATTTAATATAAAAGGATTTGGTGCTTAAAAACCAACTCCTATGTCTCTATTCCTTCTTCCCTAAGCTTTTTTCCCTCCTACTTTTTGACAGAAATCATCTTTTTGAATGAAAAAATATTGAGCGAAATTTGGCCACCCATAGCTTGAGAGTTGTTACATCATGATACCCATGAAGCTTGCCTGAAAATTACTGTATTGTACAATTAACATCTAACACTATTTTCATTGGTATGTGGCATGGCTAAAACAGCTGAAGGGCTAAATGTGGCATGTAAAAGACGATGCATGGCTTAATGTGCAAAATGCATATCAGTATGAGGGAACACTCAATGTTGGTGAAATTCACCGATGTGTAGAGACTGGTATGAAACAGGCCCTCTTCATGGGGGGTGAATTTCACCCTTTGTGCTGATTTCATGCATGGACTTATGAATGCCCAAAGGACTGCTTTCCATTCTTTGCCAGTCACAGACAGCTGTAAAAATTAGCCAGATTGAATAGGTACTAGGAATGGCATTCTTATCCTACCAAAAAATCCTATTCTATTTAGTGTGTATCCAGGTAATGTTTGCTTTAGCTAGTATGACTTTAAGCTGTAGAAATATTTTTATATGATAAACCTGTTTTGAAGATTCATGGAATGAAATGTTAAAATAAAATGTCTGTTACAAGCTAAAATGCAGTCACAATGGGATGAATCTTGTGGAAAACAGAGAAGGCTCTTCTGTAGTTTACCAGAAAAATTTAAATCCATTCACAAGGGGCAGAAAGAAATATGGCACTTAGATAACAACTTTTCTCCCATGAGCCAGTTGTTAATGCTCTATGAGATGCTTGTACCATAGCTTGAGCGAAGCCATTATCAGAACACAGTTCTAGGAATAGCCCATTGCCTAACATTTAGCACAGCGACTGACTTGGAAACTGCACTCAGTATTTCAGAAACATTTCTCCAACTGTTCACATCATTATCACAGTCCTTCCTGGTGCAGCTAGAATGAAGGTTATGTCAGATTTTCCATCATTAACCCCACTTTTCAAGAGCTTATAAACATGGCCATTAACATTTACTGTGGGTTGAAACCTGGCATATAAAGTCTCAACCCTGGAGCATATCATTTTACAATAAAATACCACTTAGTCTGTTTTTATATTATAAATGTATAAAGCGTATGTTTACTGCTATAAGGTTTCCTTATTTCCGCTTATTTAACTCATAAACCAGTTCAGTGGTAAAAATGGAAAATAGCTGATTAGTGGCCCCTTATGCAATCACAGTATCTTCCACGATTATTTATTTATTATGCACAGGAATATGTTTTAAAACCCGTCTTTACATGTATTTGTCTGCTGAGCCATACGGAACGCAAAAGAGCCAACTGGAGTCTTTTCAGACTATAATCCACCCTTTTAAAAAGTCCCTGGGTTCACATTCACATAATCCACATTTTAATAAGTCATAAAATACCTATTTACACAACACTTCTGCAGAGTCATTACTGTCTATTGTTCCCCTTCTCAAATGCTTTTTATGAAGCACTTAAAAAAAAAGTTTATAGAAAGAAATGAAGTCAACAAGGAAATGACCACATAAAAATTTTATTTATGTAACATTAAAGTGATTATACAACTTATAATAAGAAAACTGGCATCGTTTCTAAGCCATCCTGTTGTTTGCGTATTAGATTACTGTATTCTAGAATCAATTTATTGTACAGAATATCAAATATGTTTAATCATGTTTCTATTTTGGAGTAATTTAAGGTTTGAGTTTCAGTTTTAAAATTTCTTCACTCTTTGTTGGTTTGAGTCATAACATTTATTCGATTAACAGCTACAGAACATCAACAGTCACATTCTTTCTGTTCTGCTCTGTATTCAGTACCTGTACGCATTTTCCCCAGTATCAGCTGGCTTGAAAATGCAGTATGGAGTTCTATGGACAGAAGCATTTCTATGCAGCAGCGATGTTAGCATGCATACAAATCTGCCTTTCAACACATACTTAAAAAAGACTTATTTTTATTAGCACCGCACTGCTGTCGCCCTAGAAGGAACATACAGTGTAACATATTCCCATCCATTAAAAAAAAAAGAAAAACGACCCAGTGTACATCATCATTTTATAGAAACAAAGTGTGAATCAGGCATTACATTTAATGTGCAGGCAGACAATTCACATTCCACCAATAATATATGTAAAATATCTTTAGCTGTCAAAGGTTTCTTGTATATGGCAGGGGAAGGATTTCAGCCAGTTGTAGCCTAGAGGGACCACACATTTTCCCCTTGCAAATGTCACTGATGTTTTATTGCTGCTTGAGGCCTGATTTTCTAATGGGCCTATAAAACTGCACCCACAGACATTGAGCCTACAAGTCCTACATTTCTACATGCAAATGGAAATGTTGGAGTACAAGTAAGGTAGCGAGACATGCATGATGGATGTACAGTTATCCAGTCTGCAAATACAAATGCCTGTTTCTGTTGCTATTTGTAGCCTATTTGAAAAATGTATCCATCTTTATATGTATATGTAATCACATCACTTGTTTGCCATAAAACAGTGCTCCCTTTTTTACATTTTAAACTTCGCTTCAGACGCTTCTTCAAAGAAATTATGCATCCAAAGTGGCACAATGGAAAGTCTGAGAAACCAGATGCATAGAATGTATACACACACACACACACTTCATATTTTCATTTTTTCTTTAAATTTTCTTCATGGTTCATTGTTTCCTTTTTTTAATCTGGTCATAACAAGAATAATGTTCATGGTTCAGAATATAAGTGCTTGCAATAAACAGCTTCTTTGTTACAGTTGTCAAATGCCTAAGCTCTGCTTCAGCATTTAACCAACTTTAAAAGCTGTTTATTGCTTTGTATACACCAAAACAATGAACATTATCTCTTAAGTATGCAGGTCTAATATAGCTATATTTTTTTTGAGTAAGTTGAAAATAATGTGCATGTTTTTCACCTCCGACAAAGTTGAAGTAATAATGATGAACCCAGTAAATGAATAATATGACCATTTTTCTCCTTATGCCATTCAAGGAACAAATACACTTTTTAGAATCTCCCAGACCTATTGGCGATCTTACTCAATAAATGTGGCTTGTGTCAAGTTGGTGAATCACTTTGATTAGTCAAGTCAAATATTATGGAGGGGCTGAACTCCACTGCATTCGATGGCAAAAATGTTACCTATGGCTTCTTGTTCTTTGTATTACAAAGCGCTCCTGTGTTTGTGTCATCTGACTCTTTTTGTTCTGTGACTTCTCAGTTTGAACAAGGATCTAACTCTCTAATGCTATTTGGCATTGGTTGGTTCTTTTCCAGGTAGTATCAGATATGCTGAGGGCTAGATTCACTGCTAAGCTTTGTACGGGTCCAGAGACTGAAAGCAGCCACAACCCAGATTAATTGGCCAGTTAAAGCAGATTTACAGCTGGTTTGAATCTCTGTAGAGAGATGCAAAGCAGCTGGAGTGCATTGGTGAAGCTGGTTCTGGACCACTTGGTTGTTTTCTCTGGAATGTCTCCTTTTTTAAAGCTAAAATTGTACTGTATAGGTGGAAACTGCTCTCATAGTTTTACACACACGATCTTGCTGAACCTTTTATAAGCTTCAGCATTGGTATTTGGAAGTTTACACTGTGAGAAGCACTTTTCGTTGAGACGTGATATTGAAGGCTTTCATTATGTCAAACGTTTCACATTTGAGTCTACTGCCAATGGCCATTATCTTGCTGAAAAGTGACATTAGTGACATGAGAGTCCAATGCCACAGACTGTAAATCATTTTGCATCCCACCTGAATAGCGTTTTATCATGACATCTTTATCTTGGCGACTGTCCCATTAGGTCAGGTCTGGCCTTAATCCCAAATTTAGGGGTGTAGAATTAGGACCAAAGGGTTGATTTTCAACACCATACAACTTCCCGCCAAGTATGCTCACTATTACCAATCCCAAATGTTCATAATTTATGAGTTAGGCCCCCTATATAAAATAGGCTTAAAATAATTAGATTTTTTAAAAAATCAAGTTTGACGTATTTTCCTTCTGGTTTCTGAGTAGTTTTTTTAAGGGTACACTTGGGTCATGTTTTCAAGTTTTTCTCTGCAACCATGAGAACTGGGAAACATCCTTTTAAAAAAAAATGAAAGCTGAGATTCTCATGTAATCACAGGACTCAGAGGTGGGGCTTTGCAAAAACTTGAGATATTGTGAGGCTTGCAATTAAAATTACAAAAGTTATCAATACTATGTACAGCTCAGTCTGTCCCTGCAGTCATATCTATACCCAATTAGTGGAGAGTCGTGCTCTACCCTGCTTAACATATTGAAGTACAAACATTTTCTTGGAACTATCTACTACCAAGTCACTGACTGTTTATTTCTATTCACAAACACCTTACCACTGCTCCCTCTTAGTTGCTTAAACCAACCACTTGATTTGGGTTTCCATAATTCAAATTAAATTAAATTAAAATAACTTTATTTGCTCTCATCCATTGCATCTCTTTCCTCAATCCCTTCTGTATTCAACCACTCAGACTCCTGTTTTTTATCTTTCATAATTCAAAACAAATGATATTAAGAACACTTCACCAAAATCTTTAGCAATCTATCCCATCTGCCACCTTTCTGAGCTGTTCAATCCAAGACTAATCCTTGTATTCATTGCTATGTGTTCAACAAAAATATGTCTCTGAGTAGCTCCTCTTTTAATTCTATTTCTCTTCTGCTCATTCCAATATCACTCATTTGAATACTTAAGTTATAGAAAGTAGAGGTTGGAAACACCTGTGAGGGGCTCAGGCCCCAGTTCAGCAAAGCACTTAAGCATGTGCTTACACTTAAGCATATATACTTAAGCTTGCCTAATATCGAGCCCTAAATATAACAATAGAATTAAATTACTCTCACTGATGATATATTCATTTTTCAATACACCAGTCTAGGAACTAGTGATCAATGTCTCCATGTCTAGTTGGCAGCTGGTATCAAGCGGAGTGCCCCAAGGGCTGGTTCTGTTCAATATCTTCATTGATGACCTGGAGGATGGTATGGACTGCACCCTCAGCAAGTTTGCAGATGACACTAAACTGGGAGAAGTGGTAGATACGCTGGAGGGTAGGGATAGGATACAGAGAGACTGAGACAAATTAGAGGATTGGGCCAAAAGATATCTGATGAGGTTCAACTAGGACAAGTGCACTTAGGACAGAAGAATCCCATGCACTGCTACAGACTAGGAACCGAATGGCTAGGCAGCAGTTCTGGAGAAAAGAGCCTAGGGGTTACAGTGGATGAGAAGCTGGATATGAGTCAACAGTGTGCCCTTGTTGCCAAGAAAGCTAACGGCATTTTGTGCTGTATAAGTAGGGGGCATTGCCAGCAGATTGAGGGACATGATCATTCCCCTCTATTCAACATTGGTGAGGCCTCATCTAGAGTACTGTGTCCAGTTTTGGGCCCCACACTACAAGAAGGATGTGGAAAAATTGGAAAGAGTCCAGCTCAGGGCAACAAAAATGATTAGAGGGCTGGAGCACATGACCTATGAGGAGAGGCTGAGGGAACTGGGCTTATTTAGTCTGCAGAAGAGAAGAATGAGGGGGATTTGATAGCTGCTTTCAACTACCTGAAAGGGGGTTCCAAAGAGGATGGATCTAGACTGTTCTCAGTGGTAGCAGATGACAGAACAGGGATTAATGGTCTCAAGTTGCAGTGGGGGAGGTTTAGGTTGGATGTTAGGAAAAACTTTTTCACTAGGAGTGTGGTGAAACACTGAAATTGGTTACCTAGGGAGGTGGTGGAATCTCCTACCTTAGAGGTTTTTAAGGTTGGGCTCGACAAAGCCCTGGCTGGGACGATTTAGTTGGGGATTGGTCCTGCTTTGAGCAGGGGGTTGGACTAGATGACCTCCTGAGATCCCTTCCAACCCTGATATTCTATGATTCTACGAACAACACCACATGCTGGTCTGTGGGAACTCTGGGTTCAGAACTAAGGTTCGATATCTCACTTCTAGGCTCTGAAGGCCTTGGGTGGATTTTGGAGGCAGTAATATTCTTTCAGGTTTGATCCAAAGCCCCCTGAAGTCAATGAGAGTATCTCCCCTGAGTTCAGCTGATACACAGAGATCCAACCCTGAGTGCTTTATCATTGACTTCAATAGATGCAGAATGAGGTTCTAGGTCTGTGGGCAGTGGGGAAGGAAGCATTTTGCATCATTATCTGATGACAGTTGTTTTTCTTTCCTTTGTACTGTTACTTTTTCCTGATTGCCTCTTTCCAGTCTGAGTGCAGTGAACTAACACATGATTACCTCCCCCATCATCACCCAGAGATTGAAAAAGGAGTGGGGGGCTCTTGCAGCACCAGCCAAAGAGGAGGGGGACCTGCGAGGGACTGCCCTTCCCTGAGAGAGAAAGTGGAGCTGTAAACTCTAAACTCTTACTACCCATATGCATAGACACTTCTTACATCAATCTTTTGAATTAGAACAGTGTTGAAAGCTTTCCTGAAATCCAGATAAATTATTCCACCTTCATATTTCTAAATAGAGCATGAATAATCTGGACACTTTTCAATGTCTTGTTCAAATGAAGTCAAGTTGACATATCTCTCTTGGATCTTCCTTTGGTGCTTAAATATGGGAACTACATTACTCCAGTCCTCCTTGGCAAGCTATAGACCAAACTTCTGTATAAGGCTGTGATGAGTTGATATGTGTCTGTGTAACCCTCACACCTTCTGGGTGTGGTGTTCTGTCCCAGGTAGTGGCACTGAGACCATTTAAAGGAGGAGATGAAATGAGTCTGCTGTACAACTGTAGCTAACAGCCAGTTGACTTTTAGCTCATGCGGTAGAGGCTCATGCACTAAACTCCAGAGGCCTGAGGTTCAATCCCACCTGCCGACCACTGGGGTCTGTCAGTGTTACATCTGCACAAACCTATACCAAATTGTGTCCTTCACTTGACATTGTAACTACCATTTTGAAGATTGTGACCTTCATTTTGAGTGTAACTATGAGTCTGACCTTCCTTCTATACTGTTGTTGCCATGTTGAATTGCAATCCCATTCTTGTGTTAGGGTGCTTTGTGCCTAAGTGTGTGTCTCATTCAATCAATGGATTTGCTAAAGAGAATGACCAGGCTACATGAAACTAGTTCTCCCGGTTTGACTCCAGGGACTGGGACTTTAATTACTTGACTGAGGCTTTGAAGCTGGTTGGTGAGTCGCTTGAAAGAGGGGACAGACATTTTATATAAGGGCAGGGTCTGCTTCAAACTCTTGCCCTCTGTTACTGGCTGAACATCACCAGGAAGCAGGACTGCAAGAGGAAGGGTGGCCTACTTACATGATACATGGGGTTGATTCTTTTGCATTTAGGACCAGATCTTCAGCTAATAAAATCAATGTAACTTCATCGGATCTATGTGGAATTACACCAGTCAAGGATCTTCCCTCAGATTTCTTCCTGGTTATTTTTATTATTTGGTTTTATTTAATTTACGGCTACAGCGGTGTCTTACTAATGTGTATACATTCATCTTTTTCTCTTTAGCTGTATTCGTTATCATCTTTTTTTCCTTCATATTGCTTTAATTTTCCTTCATAACTTGAGGATCCTGTGATTCCCGTTTCTCATGTTCTCTCCTTCATGTTTTCTTTTGTATTTTGTATACTAGTATTGTAATATGTGTAATGTTGTTTCTTTCTTCTTTGGTTTATGAACAAACACAATAATAAAAAAAAAACTTGCATCAGATCCTCATCTCTCTAGCTTTATTTCCTTCACTTTAATGGAATACCGTCTGTGACTGGGTAATGCAATACTCCATACTAGCATTGTCACCATTTTACAGGCTTTTAAATGCCAGTACAAACTTTTTCTTTGTCTTGCTGCTCATATGTTTCCAGCCTGTTCTTCTGGGCTTCGTGCTCTTTATGTTCATGACCCCACTCTAATATTGTCAGATTAATCTTACCAGGATTTTAAAATAATTCTGGAAGAACATTTCTTGCCTATTTCTTCAGTTACTGCCCATCATCCTTGTAGAATATAAGGCCCGTTTTCAGCACATCAAACATACTGTCCATCACACACAATTTTATTCAGGTTGCCTGCAAAAATAGCTTCTGGAATATGTATCTGTAGCTAGATTGAATGTTTTTTTTTTAAGCAGATGTCAGCAGTAGCTCTTATGCTTAACATAGTTCAATAGAGAAAGTTATTAGGGCACATTCTATATGTGCAAGGAAAGGGAAGAAGGATTGCCCCGTGGCAAGAGTGCTAGCCAAGGATTTGGAAGACTTGGATTCAATTTCCTGCTCTACTACAAACACCCTATGTGACCTTGGGCAAGTAAATTAGTGTCTCTGTGCTTCAGTTCCCCTCTAAAATTGAGATACTAGTTTCTCTCACTCACACTCACACACACACTCTCACTCACACACACACACAAAGAAGTAATGCATTAAGGATTTTGAGATGCTTGGCTACTGCAGCAGTAGGGCAGATAACTCCTCCACCACTCAAGAAAGAGTTAAGAACTCCTGCGGTCACAATAGCACTATCCCCTTACATTTATATTGCTTGTCAGGTCGGGGCAGGTCTTAAAAGCGAGGAATTCAGTACAGTTGAGGCAGTGCACTGAAACAAGCAGCGCTAGAGTTACCCAGAGCAGGGCTCTAGATTACTTGCTACAGAACAGCTTCAGAGCACTGCCAGTCTGAGTCCTCTGAGGAAAGAAAATTGGGACAGTTTGTTTCTTTTGTTGAAATCCCATGATTAGGACTTAGCCTACAGCCATGCAGCAGGGGCAGGAGCTGAGACTTCTGTGGAGTCTGATAGACAGCTTCCCTCCTTTTGTGTGGGGGAAGGGGCCTGTGGTCCTTGGAATGATTTTCCTTTTTTTTCCATTTGGGCTGTTTTATACACTGAACACAGAAGAGGGAAGACTCATTAACAGGTACTGCCGGAAAGCTATACCCCCCGCCCTAAGACCAGACCCCAGGACTGTGTCACCCAGGGAATGACACATGAAGTAAGTGTGAGGTGCCTCCCTTCTCCCCAAGGGTCAGCCTTTAGACATAATCTATGCCAGGGCCATATAAGTACCTAAGTAGAAAGCAAGAAATATTTCAAAGTACTGAGGCACAGATGTGTAGAATTTCTTCTTTGCCACACAGGTAGCTTTAGAATTCCCATTTCTACTCTGCATTCCTATCAAACCTAACTTTAGCCATTCTTAATGTGTCTTCTGGTATTTATCATTCTGGTTAATCAATAATTTTCTAAAGAAAATCAAAAGTCTATTAATGCTGAAGCAAATTACATTTCAGAAAGCATCACCAACCAAATACCATTTTAAAACTTTAATTACAAGGAGGTCCCTAATGCTGGTTTGTTTGAAATTTTCACCTAGGAACTGGTAATTGTATCAAACAACTAAACATGTAAATATACTTAACAGAATGAAAATTCTGAGAAAATAATATAATAATATTGTTGGTGACTATTTGCATGCCAGGATTTACAATAGAAGGGGTTGTTATATGTTGATGGATAAATTCCAACATGTCCGTGATTTTTATATAAACTTGGTAGCACCACAAGAATTTAAAACTGATTGGATACATTTAATAAAATTAATTACATTCTTTACTATACAGTGACCTAACTCTGATGTTATCATCAAGTAATAAAGAAGGAATCAATGAAAGTTTATAGGATATGTCATAAGATATGCTAGGAAACTTAGACATTGATTTTTGTATATATAATAAACAAAATATTGATTAAAAAATTACTCATGTAAAATGAACCTTGTGTTTAATATAATGAACAGATAAATCCCAATAGGAAAGCTGCTCAGAACTGTACCTGTAATATGTTATAAAGTTGGTGTTTTATTATGTTAAAGTAATTTAATGTCACTGGTATTATGTTAGGACGATAGCAGAAATTACTGAAGAATCTATTTAATTTCTCTTCATATTGAATGTAATAGTGTTAAGTATAATGAGCTTAATGAAAAGGGATAATGAAATGAAAGTTTGATGTATGGATAATGGAGAGGAGATGCTTGCAGTGGGAGGTCTGGTGTTCTGATCCACTTCATCTTGCTATGGCTAATAATAGTTGGAAAATTACATGATACAAAAAAAGTTGATAGTGAACTTGCACACTTTTTGTATGTATTGAAAGGATATGCTCAGCAATAAGATAACAAGCTAGATATCTCTTGTTCCTTGAATTTTAATGAATTGATGACATTTCTAGTTCTTGAAATTCAAAGCCAGTTAAGAAATGAATAGTTCTGTGGATACTTATTGAATATGTACATTTATAGATGATGAAAAGAACAGTTTGGACCTTCTTAAGAGTGTATGACTGTTGTTCTCTAACAGCTGACCTGTCTTAATACTTTAACAAACAAAGGAGATTCTTCTTTAGCCCAAGCTCTTTGTTTAAGAGCAGAAGGCCTCAAATTCTGTTTCGTTTGATGACCAGGGCTAAATCTACCTTGGATTTTTTCCTTAAAATATCATACTGTTGTGTTAGCATGAGTGAAGTTCCTCTCCATTTTAGCAATGTTGGTAGCAGTAGTAGAACAGCACGTACCTGCCAACATCTTATGACAAAAGAGGAGGGTTAAAATTTGCATTAAAATGGCAACATTTGCATAAAGTCCTGATGATTAGGGGGGAGCTTCTACCTCCTCTGAAAACCCACAAATGCCAAGTAGTTCTGTGACCACCTGCTTGACCTACATCTGCCCATTTCTACATTCTGTCAGTTCTGTGCCTTCAATCAATTCTGCACTCCAAAGATCCTAGACCCATGTCAATTAATTCTGCATTCCACTCAAGCCACATGTCTGCTCCTTGTTCCCCATCATACCTGCAACACACAGGTTGGTTCCCCTTGCTCCCCTTCCAACTCAGGGGTTGGTTCTTCACCTTCAGGTCTTGTGGGATGGGGCAGATCCAGCAGGGATCTCTTCTTTTCTCTCCCTTTTCCCTCACGCCCAACCTGTAGACCAGGGCTGGGACATGGTAGCTGCATCTTGGCTCTCCTCCCCCTTCCAGGCCTGGGCCTGCAGGGGAGAGGAGAAGTGAGCAGAAGGGAGGAAAAGGAGAAAAGAGAAGTCAACACAATATTCACAAAAGGAGGGTGGGAGGGAGTGGAGTCGCCCTGAGTTGCTGATCTCTGTGCTGTCTTCTCCCTCCATCTGCTCTCGTGAGAGTGGTATTGGGTACTTCCCCTCTCCCTCTCCTTACCCACCGTACATTAGGTTTGTTCCTGAGGAGAGGGGGACTGCTCTGCCTGCAACATGCAGCAGTTCTGATTGGTTGCTCTTCTGCAGGAGGCAGAGGAATGGAGAAAGGCAACCAATTGGAGGGAAGTGGGAGGAGTTCACTCAAACCTTTTTCTATATCTATAGGGGAAAAGTATAGGGTTGACACACATGTCTATCACCGACATTTGAATCTCAGTGTCATGTAACCCTGCTCAGAGCAGGTCTAGATGATATTGCTGATTGCACTTGCTCCACCTGTACCCTTGGCATGCCAAGAGTGGATATATGCAAAACTGACCCTGTTGGGGGAAAGGAATCCTGTCTTATCTTCTCAGGCAGAAAACATGCAATGGTTTCAGCTCAGAGCCACTTTGAGTTGTGGGTCAAATCCAAAACTGAAAGATGCAAACTGGTACAAACCTAAATGAAACAAAGAGGATCAAAAACCTCCTTGTGAGACACTCCCTGTGATTTGCACATCTCCTCTCTATACGTAGGACCAGATCATGGCAACCCCTATGTGAGTGTGACAAGGGCGGTGAGTCTCTACATTTTCACAGGGGCAACCACAATTCTGCCTCTTCCAGTCTGTGGGTGTAAAGTGGAGTGTGAAGTCTAGCACTCAAAGTCATATCCCTTTACAACATACAACAGTGCAGGGCTGGTACATGGAGAGTGCACGCCACACCCGATTGAAGGTCATTACCCTGTGTACATTCCCTGCTCCCGCTAATGCAGGTGCTCACTTTAAATCAGCAATAGAGATGACAATACGGCAGATGTGCTGCAGACTATGAAGTGATGTTTCCAGTTCCAGTTATGTGAGTTTTGAAAAGCATCCATTTGCTTGCTCTGTGTAAACAGTACAAGGCTAAGCTGAACAGCCTGCCTATAACTTTCTTTGAAAGTAAGCAGCAGAGGTACAAAATGTTAAAGCACAGTAGTATGGCTCCAGCAGGAGAACTCCCCACTTTGGGAACAAAATCTGACAAAGACATCTTGATTCATTAGGTATATAAGTACTAAGAATGAACCCCTGCTTCCCCAGATTTATTACCCTTTTGAAAGCAGCCTGTGCTACTGTAGTTCTATCTGGATTCATTTCAATGCACCACCCTGTGGGTTTTACTTGTAAGTATACCAGCAGGGTGTTTTACTATCAAAGAGATTAATGAAGCTTTTCGTGCTGACCTCTCATGATTTGTCCTATTTCCTTGTGCCAGTCTCAAGAAGGTAGCACATCTTCATTATAAATAAATGAAACCTGAGCACACAGTGACAGCCAGCTGTATAATAGTGCAAGTGCCAGTTGACTGAGGAAGAGCTGGTGCTTATAGGGTGATACCTCCTGGGGTGGGGGGAGACAGCATTCATGAAAATCTTTATATCTGTCAGAGGAGCCTCTTCTCAATTCACTTTTCAATCTCAATAACTTATTGGAACGTAAAGGCATCAGAATGTTACCAAAGGTAGTACTGGACATCAAGGACCTTGCTCCTTGGATAAATAGCAGGACAATACAATATACTTGACTCTGCTCTACTCAGTCCCTTTTAGGAGACAATGCCTCATGTAGAGGGCTGGTCAAGACCATATTGGCAAAGCTGATGCTACAGGGAGTCCCCCAGGTCAGAGGGCCTCACCCTACAGTTTATATGCTAACAAATTGCCTACTGGTCCTGTTCCAAAATTTCCTAACCCAAAAAGTGTTGCATCCAACCTGGGGTAAATCTATCTTAGACTTCATCTGGATGGATAAAGAGGAACTGATCACAGAACTAAAAATTAACAGTAGCCTAGGTACAAGTGATCATGACTTGTTCACATTAATAACATGGACACAGAATAAAGTCCAAAAGTAATATAAATATGTGGTGCTTTAAAAGGGCCAGTTTCACAAAGCTGAAAACATTTGAGACAAATGAGCTGGAAGGTAGAATTTAAACAGAAAAATGTGAATGATAATTGGGAATTGGTTAAGAATACTTTACTAGACATCCTAAAACCCACAACTGAGAAAGAAGGCTGTATTGGTTAAAAAAACAACCTGGTTTAGAGGGGAAATGAAGGGAACTATAAAAATAACAGATAACAAATGGAAGTAAGGAAAAGTTGATAGTAATGAATATAAATCAGAAGCTAGGAATTGTAGAAAATTAACAGGGGAAACAAAGGGTCACAGGGACAACACAAGGACAACGGAGTTAAGGATGATAGGGAGATTTTAAGGGATATTAGTAACAAAATGAATCCTAACAATTATATTGGTCCATTACTAGATGCAAATGATAGATTATCAATAATGCAGAAAAGGCAGAAATGTTCAATTCATATTTATGTTCTGTATTTGGGAAATGATAGATGATGTCATATCAATTATGATACTTTTTTCTATTATCTCAGGAGAAACTTAAACAGTAGCTGCTAAAGTTAGACATTTTAAAATCATCAGATCTGGATAACTTGCATCTAAGAGTTTTAAAAGACCTATCTGAAGAGCACACTGCACCATTAATGTTGATTTGTAGTAAGTCTTGGAACCCTGGGGAAGTTCCAGAAGACTGGAATAAAGCTAATGTGCCAATATTTAACAAGGAAAAACAGGATATCCCAGGTAATCATAGGCCTGTCAATCTGACATAAATCCAGGGCAAGTAATGGTGTGGCTGATACAGGACTTAATCAAAGCAGGGTAATATAATTCTTTATTTATGCCTATCAGTATGGGCTTATGGAAAATAGATCCTGTCAAACTAACCTGATATCTTTTTTTGATGAAAGTGCAAGTGTGGTTGATAAAGTTAATAGTGCTGATCTAAGACACACAGACTTCTGGAAGGCATTTGACTTGGTACCGCATGACATTTGGATTAAAAAATTAGAACATGTATCATTAAGATGGCACACATTAAATGGATTAACAGCTGGCTAACTGATAGGTCTGAAAATGTAATTGCAAATGGGAAATCATCATCAAATGGGTGTGTTTCTAGAGGGGCCCCCAGGGATCAATTCTTGGACTTACACTATTTAATATTTTTATGAATAACCTGGAAGAAAACCCAAAATCATCACTGATAAGGTTTGCAGAAGACACAGTTGGGGGTAAATAATGAAGAAGACAAATCACTGATACAGAATGGTCTGGATTGCTTAGTAAACTGCGCGTGAGCAAACAATGAGTTTTAATATGGCTAAATGTAAATCTGGGAATAAAGACTGTAGGCCATACTTACATGATGGGGTCTCTATCCTGGGAAACAGTGACTCTGAAAAAGATTTGGAGGTCATGGTGTGTACTCAACTGAACATGAGCTCCCAGTGCGACACTGGCCAAAAGGATTAGTGCAATCTCCAATGCATAAACAGGGAAATCCTAAGTAAGATTACAGAGGTTATTTTACCTCTGTATTTGGCACAGCTGCAACTGCTGCTGGAATATTATGTCCAGTTCTGGACGTGAACATTTTTTTCAAGCTGTGTGCCGGGCCGGCCCTAGCCATTTGGGTGCCCTATGCAGCCCTCCAGGCCTATCCCCCTTTCCCCAGGCTCTGGGAGGCAGCAGCTGTGGGAGGGCACTTTGGGGGGCCCCACAGGCAAAGAGTGGCCTGGGAGATTAGTGGGGGGCTGGGAGCAGCCCGCTCCGCTTCCCTCGCCCCGGCCCCAGCCACGTCCCTCGGGGAGGGGGATGGCGGAAGGGGTCCCCCACTCACCGGCAGCAGCAGAAAGTGGAGCAGCCCAGCCCCAGCCAGCTCTACTCCACCAGCTCCCAGCTGCAGCTCTCCGCTTCCCACTGCCGGTGAGAGCCGGGGCGGTCCTTTTCCCAACCCGAGTGACATGGCTGGGGCTGGGGCAAGGGAAGCCGAGTGGGCTGGGGCTGTCTCTCTCCGCTTCCTGCCGCCGGTGAGTGTGGGGGGCGATCCTTTTCCCCGCACTCACCGGCAGCGGGAAGCGGAGCGCTGCAGCTGGGAGCTGGCGGAGTAGAGCGGGCTGGGTCCAGGTTTCTCTGCTTCCTGCTGCTGCTGGTGAGTTCAGGGTCGCTGGGGGAAGAGGTGGAATGGGGGTGGGCCAGGGGCAAAGCAGGGGGGAAGGGTAAGAGGCAGGGTGAAGGGAGTTGTCCAGGGCCCCACACCCCCCTAGGGACGGCCAAGCCCCTTGCAGGGGGTGACGGCTGAGAGATAGGGCTGGTCCTGCCACATATGCAGCTGCCTACAGCACCGTGAAATTTGGGGCAATTTGGTGCCCCAAATTTCATGGTGCCCTACACAGCTGCCTATGCTGCATATGCCTAAGGACGGCCCTGGCTGTGTGTTTTGTTTTGTTTTGTTTTAAAGTCTATTGCCCAGTATTCAGCCAGTTTCTGAAAATGGGTTTGCTGCTGGCTGCTAGTTAACATTAGAACAATTCGACACTAACTTGACTGGAATGCTGTTTCAGTAAATCAGACCCCAGAGGAGTTGGGGATGGGGGAAGAGGCTTGTTAGAGTATTAGCAATTTAGCATACAACATCTCAGCCAGAGACAAGCAGTTAAATTGACAGTAAAAAATCTTTCATAGTTAGTTCAGCAGAGACTCTAAAAAGTATAAAGTTTTTGGGAAATGGCCATGTGAGTGTGTTTTCCCTCTGCTTTTCTGCACCCAGAACCTGTTGTTATATCTGGCTCACTGCTATCCACAGCTGACTGCTATTCTTCACCTGTTTTGTCTGATATACTAACTTGGATTTGGTACATTGACAATGCTTGCTCAAAGCTGCACCATCACCAGCCTAGCTTTTGAAATAATATTTGCAAAGGCATTAACAAAACAAAGACTTGGAAGAATCAAAGGCCATAATTCTTCCTGACATATTGTTTCAGCTAAACATAGTCAATGCTAATTGTAGGATTTATTTGGGGGTGAAGAAGATTGGCACCTTTCAAACATCTCTCTCTTTGCTTCAATGGTTGCAATGTTTCCAGAACCTTTGAAGCCCCAAGACCCAGTAGGCACCACCTGCAGGGCTAAAGCCCCACCCCACCAGGTGCTCCCAGCTCTCGAATGTCTGAAGACTGTTGAATTCAGCTCAAAGGGTCAGTAAATTTGGCCATCCCTGATATATAGTCAGAGCTGTTCCTTGGGTATGGTGAATTGGGGTGACCACCCTGGGCCCTGTGCTTTGGGTGGCCCCGCGCTTCTGTAAAATCATGAGGAATCAGGCGGGGAGGTGAGGCAGGAGGCGGGCGGGGAACGGGGAGGTGAGTGGCAGGCAGGCAGGTGGGGGAGTGAGGAGGAGCCCCTCTACAGAACCTCCCTCTCCCCCCACAGAGCCTCCTACCCACTGGTGGGCCCCGCCAATCAGCACCTCCCTCTCCTTCTCAGCGCCTACCGCCTGCTGTGGATCAGATGTTTCACAGTGTCAGGAGGCACTGGTGGGAGGGGAGAAGAGCGAGGGCACAGTGTGCTCATGGGAGGGCAGGGGGCGGAACTGGGTGGGGAAGAGGCAGGGTGGGAAGAGGCAGGGAGGGAGCAGAGTGGTGGTGGTGGGAAGAAGCGGGGTGAGGTTGTGGCCTTGGGGGGAGAAGGGATGGAGTGGGGGCAGGACTTGGGTGGGGCCGGGGCGGGGAGCACCTCCTGGCGGATTAGAAACTCAGCACCTAGGTCCTGGGCCCCGCACCCCCTTAGGGACGGCCCTGTATATAGTACTGTATCTTGCCAAGAATACAGTATGAAGAATGATAAGAAAGACAGGAATACAGTGTGAGATTCTTTGTGTGAAATTCTTTGTTCTCTCAGGACTTGTTTGATAAGCTGTTTTACATATATTGCCATAGCATTATAGGCAGGGTTCTCCAGAAGATGCAGATTGAGAAATGCAGCTTTTCAAGAGTGGTATCTTTTAGTAAAGTAGCTAAATACATTATAATATATATTTTATGACATGTATCGGAGAGAGTGGCTGCATACATTAGGCTAATCTTATGGCATAACCAATGGTTCTTGCCACTAGAAATATCACAGAGGCTATACAAATTAATTATATAGACCAACAAATAATATCAAATATAGATGTATGATGCAAGGACGTGATCCAAAATCAGGACCTAAGGGACCAAGGACCTGATCCAAAATCCAATGAAGTCATTTGAAAGATTCCCACTGTTTGGATAAGGTCCCATGTTATGTTTTGTGAGCCATCATTTGCTAGCTGCTCATTATAACATTTGTAGTTATGCAAGCTAACACTAGATAAACCAACCTCGTACTTCAAGAGCTAGCTACTGGAAGAGATCTACTATCAACTATAATGCTTTAGAACCGCTTCTGGCTGCTCTCAGGATTGAAGGAACACAAATGTGGCTTTCAAATTCCTTTTCTCCTCTGATTCTGCACTGAGCAAAGGCTAGGACTAGGTGACATAGAATGGGTGGACCAGATATCTGGCCCCTGTCTTTTTCTCTGTATAGCACCATGTAAACCTATGTCATTACATAGAAATATTAATTAATAATAATAAACAATGTTTCCAACCACTGACTGATCAAATTGGATTTTCCATGCTGTTGAAACTTTTCTCCTTTTTCTGAATACAATTTCCTGTTTACTTTGGTAAAATAGAAATTCTCAGCCAACTGTGCTCTTCCAGAAAGAAAATCAGTACACCAACCATACAAGAAAATAGGCTGTAAGTTACCAATCCATTCCCTGAGAAAAATTATCCTCCCTCCCCCACACTCCTTCCTAAATCACTTCTGTCCAACAAACTCCTCACTTTCTTGTGGGAGAGAAGCAACTGGCAGTTACATACTGATATTTTATCTTCACTCTCAGGTCACATGACCCATGATTTTCCCAAGGGTTTTAAATTCTTTCAGCTTCCAAATCTCATGCCCGAGGCTGTAGCCTATGAGTGTAGATCTGTCATAGTTCTATTACTTTTGGAGGACTTGCATTTATTACTTTATTTGAGTTCATTAAGGAAACACATTTAAATAGATTTTTAAAATCCTCTCTAGGTTTTAGTTAAGACAGTGTTAGTCTTTGATGGATCACTTTCACACTGAAGTGAATAATTACAGAAACTATATTGTTTTTATTGTTGTACCATTGTATTGTATTTAGAATCATAGTTCTGTGCAGTCTTTAACTAATTCACAAAAGGATGAAAAACTGTGGGCCTATTTCAGTTTCACTGTGAAGTCAATGGGACGTCCATGATGTCAGGTGGATTGTCAGTGTCCCTGTTAGCTACTTTGTGCTACCTAAACTGGACAGGTCTTCACGAGGGTGTGGTCCATGAAATCCAATCCTTTGAGAGAGGTGAGATATGGTGGGCTGAATACTGGAGTAGAAATCAGAAACACATGGCTATGACACTGATTCCAACTATGGCTTTGAGAAAGTGTCTCTAATTTCTCTGCCTCAGTTTCCCCATCTGCAGCAATGGAGAAGATACCTTCTGTTCAATATAGGAAGGGTTAATTAGTGTTAGTATGGTGCTTTCAATATGAAAATTATTGTGTAAGTGCTAACTACGGCTACATGACATTTTTTTAATAGAACCCCAAACTCACCCCAAATCAAGTTGAGTTTGGTGTTATTTTGCAGGCTCAGCCATCAGCCAAGGCTGGAAGACTTGGACTGATGCAATTCACACTGTTTGGGCTAACTCACTGAGTAAGTCTCTTCTCTGAGCTTTTCCCAGGCATCATTTACATCTTCCACTCCTGAAGCCATCCCTCTTCCCAAGCCTGCCAAAACCCGAAGGAATGTGACTCTTGTCCTGGGATGAGAGGCCTCTTTCATCTCTTCTCTGAGGCCATCAGTTAGACCACAGCCTTTCCTAGTCCTGATCAGACTTTGCAGGGTTCAGCAATTGGCCTGATTCCTTAATGGAGCAGCATGAGATGGTGGATGAGAAATGAATATAGGAATCTAATGGGCCAGGGTCACATTGGGGCACAGCACTTAATCCTTTGTATAGTAGCTAGCCACTGCTTTAAGTGCATCCACTCACTCCTATGGCATTCATGCCTCATGCATCATCTTGGTCTTGTGTTGAGATCCTTGACTTCATTGCCTTGATTCAGTATTTATCGCATGGTTGTAGATATGCTTGCTGCAGCCACTTCTATTCCTCACCATGAGGACCGCAGCATTAGCGAAAGTTTCCCCATTGCTGCCTGACAGCACTTGCCTTGAAAATGGCAATGGCTCACAAAACAAGAATGAAACAAGAGGCATTATTGTGAACATACAGAACAGTGGCTGAGCAATGCACCATGGGATGGGTGTCTGACCAGATTGCAGAATGTTGCAAAACTACTCTGTGATGTGTGGCCCTAAGGTTACAAGTTAACATTAATTGATGGTGGGATAACTATGCATGGTGTTCAAATTCATCATGTGACAGTTGTGGATCACGTAACACAGATACACAAAACATACCCCATGTTAAAAGTATAGCCATGCCCTAAAACACTAAAACATCTCCATTCTGAATCTTACTATTCTGTAATGAGTTGAATTTAAGGTCATGTCTGATGCAGAAGATGAAGTGGGAGATAAGATGTCAGACATATTTCATTTTGGAGGTGGAATAACTTCTGTGCAACAGCTGCCACAAAGGCAGGTGGCCAAAGCCTCAGCTGGTGCAAATTGGTATAGGTCCATTGACATCAGTGGATCTCTGCCAATTTTTACCAGTTGAGGATCTGGCCCAGAGTCACCAGAGAAATAAATTAACATTCTGTCTGCTAATGTAATGTGACATATTGGCGCACACACATTCAATAGTGTAATGATCACAAAGTAAACACTAGCATCAGAAATATCAAGTGAATATTCCCTAAGGATACATCTCTCTACAGCCTCACAAAATCAGCTTGGCAACTTTGTGACAGGTACAATCTAACTGCCATATGTCTCTTGCATAATTACAAGAAAAGCTGTCCATGGTACTCAAATCTATGCACAGAAATGGCAAAAGATTTGAGCACCACTCAGCATGAAAGCACCCAGAAACACAGAAATAAAGTACATGCTAACTAGAAGAAGTGGTCCATCAACCAGTATTGAACACCATGTGTGAGGCAGCCACCTATAACACATTCCTTTTCCAAATCTGCCATTAACACTAACTGTTTGGCTTCAGACCGTTCTAGTAGTTTGTTGTGTTGCAGTTTTGTACTTCAAGAACTCATAGGATATTGGAATCATAAGCCAACAGTATGTGTTAATGAAGCAGGATTGCGTTTGTGAACTGCCTTTTAAAATCAGGCATTCGTTGAATTTTCTGATTTTGGATAACTCTTTGACATTGGCTCAGTTTGGGATTGTGGTGTGTTATCAACCACTTTACCATATGTATTGCAATCTTCTGGAAGATGTGGAGAATTGTCTTCATGTTAGTCTCTTCAGTGAAATGATAATAAAAACAAATAATAATTGGAGATATACCAATCTCCTAGAACTGGAAGCGACCTTGAAAGGTCATTGAATCCAGCCCCCTGCCTTCACTAGTCAGGACCAATTTTTGCCCCAGATCCCCAAGTGGGCCTGTTAAGGATTGAACTCACAACCCTGGGTTTAGTAGGCTAATGCTCAAACCACTGAGTTATCCCTCCCACCAAGGGATAGTTGAATTGTCCACTGGAGTACTACTGGGCTTAACAATCGGCATTCACTGGTTTGCCATGGACTTGATGTGAAGGAGATAGAATGCAAAATCACAATTTGCTTTGCTGTATTGACATAATTTGGTTGAATTGTAGCAGTGGCAAATCCAGGAGGAAATAATTCCTTCGTAGCTATGTTGTATATAAGTAAAGTTGCACTTTCACCTAATTTAATAAGTAACCGTATCTTGGTTCTATTCATGCACATAAAATATCAAGTTCCCTTGTATCAACATGTCTATTCATGAAAAGAGTGTAGCAAGTACATAGTAAGAAAATAAAAATCTGGTGTGTGTTAGCCACTGATGATAGCCTTTGAACCAAGAACAAACACATCATTACTCCAAAAATGGAGTTAGCCATTGACTATCTGCCGATTAAAGATGAGTCTGCAAACCACACTCACAGCCAGATAGACAAATCCAAATCCAAAGCACAGTAAAATTATTCTACTGGTCCGATGATGCACGGAAATAATTAGAGAAGTATTCAACTCAAAAAGATTGGTTCTGGAGCCAGATCTGACCTTTCCCAGATCTGGGGGTTTATTCAGCCTATTACCGTTACACGAGGCACCATCTGTGAAGATTGGATCCATATGCAAACTCCTAACGTTTGATGGTGTTCTCTTCTGGGCTATTGCTAGGGCCCATGTCTAATACTAATAATTAGAGCTAGGCAAAAAAATTGCATGAATAATTTTTTCACTGAATTTGATGCAAATTTGCCAAATAGTTTTTGCTATTGTTTTTCCCTTAGGGACTGAGATGACATTCACAAAACAGCAGGAGGAGGTTGAAGCCTCCTTATAACTTTTATTCCAATGTCTAGACACTCAGCCAGGATGTGTGAGATGCAGGTCCAGTTTCCTCCTCTCCCCGCCCCCCCCGGTCTGATGTGAAGAAGGGATATTTGAACTTGGGTCTTCCACACTATGGGACATCACCCTAGCCCCTGGGTAATGGGTTATTTTGGTGTGGGCCCCTCTGTCTCCTGTTGAAGCTGTTCCACTTTTTATGAATAATTATTGGAACAAGGACTTGAACTTGGCTTGCCCATAGCTCAAGAGAGAGCCCTAAAAGCCAAGCAACAGCCATTCTCTCTCTCTCTCTCTGGCCCAATGACTAGTCATTATCATTCTGAATGGCTGTGAATTGCCACTATGAATGACAATGGAATGTTAGAAATCACTATTTTACTGTATTTCCCACCCTTTCTTACCTACCCTTGCCAGCAGCATCAAAGTGGCCTTGCATCTTTCCCACAGCTTCCATTCTGTCTATATAGAATTGTCTGCCTATTTGCCTTTAAAGAAGTCTTTGTAAGACTAAGAAAATGAGGAATAAAATATCAAAACAAAGGGCTCATAAAAGTATGAGGAAAAATATGCATAATGTGATACATATTTCCCCTTGTCAACAATACAAAAAATTTACAATCCAATGTCTCTTGGAAACTTTTATATGTATGTGCTTGTACTTCTTTAAAATGTAGTTCTTTTTATCTCAGAGGTGGCATATGTGGTAATTTGATGCAAGAATTGCCATGGTAAATATGTTTTCACTGAACAGCAGAATAAATAGCTACATAAAATCCATGCAGATTGGTGACTGGTGGTGAGAGGTACCCAAGGGCTGCCGTAATTCATACAATCTTTCTTTGAAAAATTCCCATTTGTTTCTTTTTATTCTATTAATTTAATATGTGTGAGAACTAGGAACATGTTCTTGGCTCCAGTCCTTTGAATGTATACACACTCAAGCAAGCAATTGTGTCTGTGTGAGTGCAAGCATAACTGGGAAAAGTTTAAACATTATTTTAGAGTAAACTGGGGTGACGACAACATTCATTTTTATAATAAACATTTTGAGCCTGATGCTCATTTTGCTTATACAAGTGCAAACCAGAAGTAATCTCATTGAACTCAGTGTAAAATTTGTATAAGCTAGATCAAACTGAGGCCCAGAGTTCCAGCATAGAAACGGTACCTTTTTATACCTTTTAAGGAAAAGCTGATGTGCTACTAATAGGACATGAAAATAGATCTAACCTAGACAGCTAGTTGTGTAGTAGGCTGATTTACTGTCCTTTCACCTCTTAAGGCCTGAATTCAAATTGTGCCTCAGGTCAGAAGTAAAGATAAACTTGATGGTCTGATCTTTGTGCACTTCTTAAAAGGGCTGCCTTTTTGGTTAAGTTCATGGACTCTGCTCAAGGGAGACTCAGATGCTGCAAGCCATAGCTGAAGTGCATCAGCGGAGGTTGTGGGTACATTGCATAGAAGCTGCCTGTATCAGGTCTGTTTTATTATTAGCCCCCAGTTTCAGGAACACTACGTTCAAACAAAAGTATTTCAGAGAGAAATGGGGAGAAAAACCTGAACAGCAGAGCTATTACACATTACTTTAAAAATTATTTTGAAATGTGTTTACTGCAGCTTGATACTGTATCTTTGTAATTATTATTTTTCATCCATTTCTTTAGAGGGGGACTTGACTGAGGGTTTCAAAATTATGAAGGATGTAGTGAAAACTGAACAGTCTTTTTGCCCTGTTGAATAGTATGAAAACAAAGGCCAAACTTTTCAAAATAGGGTGTCCAATTTTAGGTACACACTTAATAAAATTTGTCCAAAGACCTGTGGTGGTGGTGGTGGTGGTGGTGGTGGTGATGATGATGATGATTATTTTTACTAATAAGAGGAATTAATTTTTATCTTTCTGCAGTGTTGGGGGAGAGAAAGAGGGGGAAGGGAAGGATTATTTTTTCTATTTATAAAGAACTACACAGTGGGCTAGGAGAATTATAGGGGATTTTGCCCTCTTCTGAAGAACAAAGTGGTGTACAGTGGTGGATTCAGGATGCCAAACTAGGTGGTCTCAACTGGTAAGAAAAATTCTATGACATTAACTCTTTTGCTGGGTATTTGCATGTTATTTTGTGACTCTTTTTGCATATTTTTTGGAACATGATCTTCCTTATGAACAAAGCATGTTTATACAAATTCTAGCTCTGTGATTTCAATTAAGTTTATTACTTAATGTCATGGATGCCAGAAAACCACCCATTTAGTTTTTGCTTGAAGTAAACCAATTTTGTAGTCCCCTATTTTGAAACATGGCACAGCAAGTTTTATGTATATCCAGAATTTTTTTAAAAAAATTTGAAATGTACAAGAAAAATCTGACATCTGCTACTGTAACACAAATATTTTTGAATACATTTGACTTCCTAGTGATTACTAAATTATGTATCAGCTGATAAACAGCTAGTTTCCATACAATAAGCAGAGTTGTATTCTGTGTATTCGTTCCATTTGTCATCTGTTGATAATTTAAAGTAGCAGTTCATAAGGTTTTATATGCAGAACTTGCTCCAATTCATTTTGGTAGTCATGAAAAACAAACCATAATCATCTTCTCAGCTGTAAAGTCAGTGCAGTGCAATATATCATAGCTGTGCCCTAATGAGGAATAGGGAATGAATGGGAAAGCAATGAGAAGCATCATAAATGTGAGAATGGCTATATAAGGTATAGCAAAATATAGGCTATATTGTAATATCTGCACATCCCTGTAAGCTAAAATAACAAATAGTCTCACCCTTCCCTTTTGCTGAAATATTGTGGGGTTATTTTTGTTTTGGTTTTTGTGATATGTGCATGCAGGAACATGTGCAATCGCAAAAATTTTGTTTGGTTTGATAAGAGAACATTTCCCTCAAGGAGTGGTCCACTTTCACTGAAACCTTGTAGCACATTCCCATAAATATCAAGAATATGGGACAAATTGTAGATTTGCAACAATATGAAAACACTCAAATGTTGAGTCTCGTGGGACAAATCCAGCCTCCACCTCTGAGGCAGTGGAGGTCCCCCTGACAGTAATGCAGTGTGGTTACACTCAGCAAAGAGGGGGCTGGACTTTGAAGGCGTGCATTCTCTGCAGGGCACAGAGCCCAGATAGGTCTTGGATTTGGGGTTTGGTAGTGGGATGAAGTATCTTCTCTGCTGAATTGAAGTAGACTCTGCAGAGCTGTTCCATAACCTATGGTGGAAAATTCATGGACTGGGGCCATATTAAATAGTTTTGCACATCTCTAATTATGAGGTTGATCACCAGAGGTGAATGATGTTAGCATCATCACAGGAGTCACTCTTTTTTATATACATTTTAATGCCTGCATACTCTGGTATATAAAATGATATTCTTATTTTTAATTAAATTAAAATTTAGCTGTTAATCCACATTTTTTAATTTCTAACCTATTCACAGATGAGCGCCCATATAAAACATGCCCTTATGTATGTATGACCAGATTCTCCCCACTTTACTTGTGTTGAATAGTACGTACTCCATATAATCCCATTAAAATCAGTGGACTAGGTACTACTCATTATGAATAATGATAGCAAAATCTGGCCCTTAATATTTACGAATTTTTGTCTGTACTATTTTCCCCCCTTTATTACATTTTAACTGAAGAGACTTGCACAATTGGCTAAAAATCCTGTATGAGATAAAATCCTGTAGCAACTTTTAAGTAACTTTCCATTTCAACCTGATCTTTTTATCATCCTCAGGCAGCATTTCATTGATGTGTTCATAGATGGGGAACAGGAAGGGTGCCAATTGATGATAGCTTTTCAAAAAGAAAAAAGAACTGGAGAACGTGGTGTTTTTCTGGAATAATGGTCTTCCTCAAAAATCCTGACTCTCCTTGAGCTGCAGCAGCTTCCTATCGTTTACTTAATGCGTCAACACAGCTGGAGTTGAAGGTTTAGGTTCCATTTATCTCCAGCTTGACAAGGGAGCCCGGTAACAGTTATATTAAGCAATAGAAAGAAAAGTGATGAAATTAATTGCAACATTTCTGTATTCTTTTTGTTCCAGTTTTCTGAGGAACATGTAGCGTTATACAACGCTGGATGATGAAGTTAATTATTCCCAATTTATATGTTCCTAAAATGGTGGTCACTGTACAAACCCTCTTTTTTTTTGCAAGTCACTGACTTTACCACTGTTTTTGCCATATTCCATGTAGTTAGTGTAGAGCAGCGGTTCTCAAACTTTTTTATTCGCGGACCACTTGAAAATTGCCGAGGGTCTCGGTGGACCACTTAATGATCTTTCCAAATGTTGTTTGCACCATTAGCTAACTATTGTAAAGTGCTTTGGATAAAAGCACTATATAAAAAAAACCCTTAATACTAAACTTTTTTTGTTCTACAAATAAAAGCACAACTCATATTTTGATATCAGTAGTCTTATCTTTCTAATGCGATGGATGTACCCTCTCTCCCCCGCCGCGGAAGCCCCCGAGCTGGGGCTGGGAAGAAGGGGGGTCTCTCCCCTGCCACAGCAGCCACAGAGCTGAGGCTGGGAAGGAGGGCCATCTTTCCCTGGCAGCCGCAGCCCTGGAGCTGGGGAAAGGCACCTTTTTGGCCGCCGCAGCCCTGCATGTCCCAAATTTCCCCCCACCCCCTCTTATCACCCCACTTCTCCCTCCCATCTACTCCCATTCCCTATTACACATGTGTCTTCTCCAGGGTCCAGACATCTAATTAGTGGATCCACGCCTGCGTGGATCCACTAATTAGGTGGGTGGCCCTTCATTCTCTTGTGTGTGACTGCCTAGGCGTGCACCTTAGAGGGAACTATCCGCAAACCACCTGAATGGAGCTTGCGGACCACTGGTGGTCCATGGACCACAGTTTGAGAACCTCTGGTGTAGAGAATTGCACAAATTCTGACACAGTGTTAATTACTTGCAATCAACAACTGCAAAGGTTTTTACGATGGCCACTGTTTACTTACTGCATTCAACACAGTCTGGGAACATCATTGATCAACAATATTGCTTCTCTTATGCCTGCCCATGTTCGCCTCATTCCCTTCCCCTCTATAAAAGTCCTTTTCTGTTATTTACTGTGAATGTTCTTTTGCCCATGAGCATATTCAAGCTTGCAGGTTCTGAATGAACTCAACCCAAATCAAATCCAATCTGTTTTAAAAAAAAAAGAGAGAGAGAGAGACTGCTTGGGTTTTATCGTATGTCAGATCATTCCTGGCACTTTTGTTAACAACATATCTTTATAAACAATGTTATGAATCACAACATAATATTGTCAGTCATTGGTATTTCTGTATCCAGATGGGTGTAGTTACCATTTCCTTATGTCCAGAACAGTTTGTGTGTAGGGGGAGCACTTTTTAAACTGATGTGCTCTTCTAATGAGTGTACGACTGATCCACATACATTTAGCTGTTGCAGGTGAAGACTGATTATGATCACAGTTGCCAATTTTCATGCGGTAAATAAGCACCCCGACTTTCACAATAAGCCAAAAATCAAGCTAATGCCATTTCAAAACAAGGCCCAAACAAGGCAATCCCTAAGAACCCCAACACTCTGTGACTAGATCCCCCCAGCGTGCAGTCTGGGACTGTGGTGGGCCCACTGTGCACCCCTGACTCTCTCATCCCTTTGCCCCTGCTTGCCCCCGACCCTGCTTTCCCAGAAGCCGATCAAAAAAAAGAAGCAACAAGCTACAAGCCAAAAACTAGCCAACAAGCAACTCACAAGCCAATTAAATCAAAAACAAGCCCAATTGCTGCATTTTTTCCACAGGTTTGGCACATCTGATTATGATATGGATGTGGAGCTGAATTTTATGACAGCGTGTTTTTTAAATCAAGTACTAGTGTAACCATGTTTTATCTGAATGCTTCCAAATGAAGCTTCAAAGAGCTTGCTTCTGCTATGGTTTGAATTTGTTCAATTGTGCTACTCTCTGCTGCTTCAGTGGGAATATTTTTTTTAATTTGTTTTTGGCTTGGGTTACCCTTTTTTGTAAATCCCCCAGTTTAAACTTTGCAATTTAACTGTAAAAGACAAACTTCCACCAGCACCATGATTAGAGAATGAACAAGTAACTAGCATCTGATGCAGGGCCGGTGCAAGGATGTTTCGTGCCCTCGGCGAAACTTCCACCTTGTGCCCGCCCCGCCCTGAGGCACCCTCCCACACCACGGCAGCTCCCCCCCTCCGCCCTGAGGCGCTCCCCTTGCAGCAGCTCCCCACCCCCACCCTCCGCCCTGAGGCACTCCCCTTGCAGCAGCTCCCCACCCCCACCCTCCGCCCTGAGGAACCCCCCCCCACCCCCGCTCACCCCTGCCCTGCCTCCTCCCCGAGCACACCGTGGCTGCTTCACTTCTCCTGCCTCTTAGGCTTGCGGCACCTAAGCTGATTGGCGCAGCAAGCCTGGGAGGCGGGAGAAGTGAAGCAGTTCACCCCTGTCCCGCCTCCTCCCTGAGTATGCTGTGGCCGCTTCACTTCTCCCACCTCCCAGGCTTGCGGCAGCTAGGGCAGGGAGTTCCCCTGCATGCGGCCCCCCGTCTTACTTGCTGCAGGCAGCCCTCCCCGCGCTCCCCTGCCCCAGCTCCCTCCACCTAAATGCCGGTGGCGACCAGGGTGGCCGAAGATCTCTGCCAAAGAAAATGGTGCCCCCCAAATGCCAGGACCCTAGACGACCACCTAGGTCGCCTAAATGGTTGCACTGGCCCTGATCTGTTGGATAAACAGAATTATCATCTGCCCAGAGGACAATGCTATATTCCTCATTGTCTTACTGCAAAGAGCCATCTATAAAGCTTTGGTGGATCTAGTCATACCTTTTTCTGGATACATCTGATTTCTAGAACAGAAGTGTCCCATTAAAGGCCAGATCCTGCAGTCCTTACTCAGGCTAACCTGATCAATGGCAACTTTGAGGGGCTAGGTCTGCAGTTTTATTCACTCACCCAGGAGCTGACCAACAGAGAAGAAAAAATCCCCATGCATAACCCTTTTAATAAATTCTGAGAGTTTAAGGCCAGAAGGGACCTTTAGATTATCTAGTCTGACCTCCTGCATATCACAGGCCATTAAATTTCACCTAGTTACCCCTGTATGTTTGGCTAAAGCATATGTTTCTTTCCTAAAGGTACCCTGTCTTGATTTGAAGGCATCCAGTGGCAGAGAATCTACCCCCTTTCCTAGGTAGTTTGTTCCAATGGTTAATCACCTTCAGTGTTAAAATTATTGTGCCTATATGCCTTCTTTTCTGAAAGAGCAGAGCCTGGGCCTAATGTGGCAATCAGTGATACTGGCATAGTTCTAGAAATGGGACTAGTTTAGTTAACTCATGCTGATGCTGTAGGCTAGATAGAGATCTCTGCAGCAACAGAGCAAAATACCACAGGGGCCACATATAAATAGTAATTTAATTTTTCAATGGTATTGAAGACACTTTAGAATCCAGAGCACATTCCTCACCAAATTTGTAACAATGTTAAGGTAGATTAGGTCTGGGGCCTAAACTGTTTCATAGCTTCTATAGAAAACATAGGTTTGAAAGATATTTCTCTTTTCATATTATGAATTGAAAGTTTTTTTTTCAGAAGTTATCTAGAAAAATATGTATTATGTTGGAATTTGTGTGAAAGTCAACTAACTTCTGTCAGCAGTAGGTATCTTTTCCCCTAAGGGAGTAGAAAGGCAAGAAAGCATACTATGGCTAAATACTAAGGTGCTATTGTACAAGAGTTTATTCAAACCAAAACCAAATCCTTCAAAAAAAATGGAAATCCAGCCCAAAGGAACATAAACAGAGGCAAGTTAAATGTACAATTAAAATTAGAAGGGCTAAAAGGGAATTTTAAGAGCAAGTAGGTATGTGCATAAACCAAAAAAATCTTCAAATATATTAACATCAGAATCCCTATGAAAGTAAGTGGAGCAATTAATTGGAGGATGAGGACTGTGCAAAGAAGCTTAACTTATTTTCACCAAAGAAGACAATGGAGAAACACCAACCTGACAACTCTTTATTATTTTGCTTAGTGTGACGGATTACTCTGACGAGTCAGGTGATGTAACATAAAGTGAATTTTAAGAATGAATTATAGGAATTATATAAATCCTGTGTCTTTAAAACAGATTGAGCTAAATTTCTTGGCTAGAGTTTTTACCAGGAAATTAACATGCAAAATCACAGTCATTCTGACCAGATCAAAGGGCATAGAATATATGTGCAATATAATATTTTAAACTGAAATTTTGTTTTTGTTTGTTTTTTGAGGAGAGATGGAAGAGTATTTGAGTGCCTTACCTGTGTATTTCCACACCTTAATATGTTTGGATTTCTTTTAAATCCTTAACTCTAAACGTCCTTGTTTTGCAATGCTGTTGGGGGGGATAATTTTAGTATATTCCTGTAATGTTTTTTGCCCTTAAATTACTGATAGGTACTCTCAACCTTAACCCCATCTGAACATAGTTTTTTGTCAGTGAATATGAAATAATGAATGTCATATAAAATATCATTCAGGAGCTTTTCTTGTAGTAGAAGAACAAGGGATTACATTACAAGGCAGCTAATTTAAATTGGATTAAAAATAACTACTTACACAGTTCAAATTAGCCTATGGAATTCACTGTCACAAGCTATTATTGTGGCAAATACTTTATGATTGTTTCTAAAAATAGGATTAGACATTCATATTAAGACTATTCAGTTACACAAGGCTGAATAAGAATGGTCATATACCCTCATGCTTTTACCTAGTATTAGAAAGACATAAGCCAGCCATGCACTGTCTGGGGCTAGGAAGAAACTTCACCTAAATACGTATTACTGCATAATTGTCCTTTCTGGGTATCTTGCATCTTGCTCTGAGGGATATAATATTGGCTACTGTTAGGATACGATATGAAAGTAGATGGCCCATTAGTCTGAACTGATATGGCAGTTCCTATATTCCAAAGTTCCTGAGAGAGGTTCTATAGAGACATTGGAAGAACTGAGGCTTTTGCAAATAGAGGGACCATTCTGACCTTAGTGTCAATGGGAGTTTGGGCCACCCATAATCTTGAATGATTTTAATTTGCAAATCTTTTACAGTATCATGGTAAAGCTGAAGCACTGTCTATGACTGAGGTACATACTCATACCCCTTTCTTCTCTCTTACTGCTACAGTAGTTAATGCGCAAGGCCCACTTCTCTGTGCACATTTGTTATTGTTTCCTTTTGCTACATTTCAGTTTTCTGGCTTATGTCCTTCTTTTCTTTCCTCCTTCATGAGGCTCTGACAATTTCCAACTTCATTTTGAATATCTGCATTCACATGCAGATTTTGTCTTTGTAGCTGGGACCAAATAGAAGGTGTCTTTGAAGAAAAGCTAATAGAAAAGCTGTGTGATAAGGCACTGTTCCTTAGACTTACCTTCCTTTTTGGAAACATTTCTTTGAAATCTAGACTAAAAAAAAATATTTCCCTCTTATCAGTATTGCTTTAATGTTCTCAGAAAGTGCATCTTTATAACACCGAAAACTTGATGGATGATAAGTGTTCATTTACTCTGCTGGTTCTGGCTGGTTTGATTCCTTCCGTTCACGTAAGGAGGAGACTGAAAGGAACAGAATTTACTTGTTCATTTCTTTCATCTTTGTGATTAGCAGTTTACGGTGTAGTATTTACTGAAATGACATACCAGCTTTAGGCACATGACAAACACTGTCAACGCCTGTTTTAGAGTCTAACAATGTATAAATACAGAATATTGCAGCTGTCTTTTATGGTTAAGTAAAAGAAACAGCTTTGACAGGAAATGCTACCATGGTAGTTTGGAATCCAATGTGAAGAATTCTGTAACAATTAAAAAAAAGGATACAAAACCTATGTACAACAGTATTGTGATTCTATGACTCTCTGAAAGGTTACAATTATTCCTATAAGATCCACAGAAGAGCTGATGGTTTCACTGAAGAAAAAAGTGTCAGAGACAAATCTAGTCCTACAATACTATAAGATACAGTGCATTTATCAAGTTATAGAATCACATTCTCAACAATTGTAAAACAGTTTTAAGGTTAAAGAAAATTCCTAATAACTTTATTATTCTCACTTAGAAGCAATTAAAGTTAAACTCCTTTTAACTGCATTTGGTGTCATTTTTCTTATGGCCCCATTAGAGTAAAATTAAGGTATTTGTGGAGATAGCTCAGTCATTCCAAATTACTTTCCTGTCTGATGTTCAAGCTTTTGATAGCATACTTTGCGTTTGAATTCAATTTTGGAGAGACACTAGGCATATTAATTAGATTCTCTTTGTGCTCTTTGTAGTCTAAAAGGAAGGAAAAGCAGAACGGATATTTTTTAACATTTCAGCTCTGCTGTGTTTGCAGTGTACAAATCTCTTCTATGCAATGCTCAGTGTATTTATAGCAGTAAAACGATCACTGGCCAGTCTGAATTTGCTCAAGGTGAGTGTGACCTTTGGCTTATATACAGCCAGTGTAGAAATATTTTTAAAAATCTAGATTATTTTAATTATTCTGAGATTCTAATTTAAATGTTAATATATTCTGCCACAACAACATTTTCTTTTGTAACTCTGGAACTGAGCAGGCCCTTGAGCGGAACAAAAGCTTAGTGTGTTTATTTTCTGCTATTTATAGGAAAGATTTATGCTAGTAAGTTGTCGTTTGTAGAGTTATTTCATTTTGGTATTTGCAGGCACTCGCGGCAACTGTTTTCTTGGTCAACATGTACTGATGTCTACCTGGAGAAGCTTATGATTTCTAAAGCAGCACTTTTCGGTAGGTGCACATTAGTGGTCCATGGACTTGTCCAGTGGTGAGAGAGGATACAAGAGAAGAACAGTGAGGTGAAGGGGAAGCTCATGACCCAAGCCGCTCTGAAATCATGCTTCTGTGGCTATGAGAAAAAAAGAAGGTAAAGCATCCTGCTTTCCTTCCTTGTCCTTGTTGTGGTGCCTAATTCTGCAGGCCAGAAGGAGTTTGCATTTTCATTGTTGCAGGCTCAGGCAGCAGACACCTGTCCAAACTCCTGTTCCCTCACGGATCTCAGCTCATCCATAAGATGCATGCAGCCCAGCCTCACGGAGCCACAAATGAATGACCAATCTCAGCTGCAAGTAGCCTTCTAGGCTCCAGTGTTCCCCATCCCCATGAAGAGTACAAGTAACTCTCATTTACTCCAGTGGGAGTTACTTGTCTCCTTAGTAGATGGAAGGGGAAAATCTGAGCCCTAGGCAATAGGGATGGTCATAGCAAGCTACCAGGGAAAAGAAAAAGAAAGAAAACACACACATACGCATGCACGAGAAGGAGAACATAGGCAACAAGAGAGGGAGAGACAGGACAGAGAAAAGGATTAATGGTTTTACTGTGCTTGGACATGGCACAAGGGGGAAGAGATGAGATGTAACCAAGCAAATTTAGGAACCATTGACCTAAAGGGAATAAATGTATATTGTATATTATGCATACATTTGCAGTATGTTGGTGTACTGGCGGTTGAGATTCCTGTTTGGAATAATAGGATGACAAGTTTCCTTTGATATGGGTAGGAATATATTTTAGGGGATTTGTGAGAGGAGAAACAAGTGCAGGGGGGGAAAAGAGAGGGAAAGTGACTGTACATTATTGGTTCTGGGACTGGTATAAGTCACATGTCCGCAAAACAGTGGTGTTCAGAGTATTATAAGGTACATATTTGAGCAAGAGAGGCTGTACAACTCAGCAATGAGTCCCAAGCGGCTTTTGATTTCTACATACTTGGAGGGAAAAGCATGGAGAGAGGAGGTCCAAGCATTTAATGCAAAGGGTGGAGATCATGAAGCTGTTAGAGAGAAAGGATCTGACAGCTGAGAGAAGACCTGGCAGTCGGGAGAGAGAGAAAAATGAAGCCATAGACTAGAGAGAGAATTGAGGTCAAAGTGGAACAGATGGGTCCTAAAATTAGAGGGGATGAGAGAAACACAGATACAAAGCAGGGAGAGATAAAGGGGGAGGGAAGAGACTCTTATTAAAAGAGAGATGGAAAGGACCTGATAAAGCAAAGGAAGAGAGATGAGAAGGAAAGTCTATAGCACAACTAGGAATCCTCGTCTCTATCTCTCTCTTTTACTGCAGTCTTTGTATTTAATTGTAACATCGCCTAGAATCCTTTGTGGTGCTGTTGATATTGTTACGGAGAGAGAAGAATCTGGTTTAAAGGCCACCTCAGGGTGGTAATTATTGAATAGCTATGGAGAAGTTGGAGCTCATAGTGGTAAGGGGACTGGTAGAGTTAAAGCCTTGACTACATTTAGTTTTAATTAGAGAAATGATAGCAGTTAAATTGCCATACAATAATTAGATACATTAGTCAAATAAATAGCAGGAAAGTGAGGGCTGGTCTACACTACTGCTTAAGCCTATGCAACTTATGTTGCTCATGGGAGTGAAAACAGCAACCCCCTGAGCAACGTAAGTTACATCGACTTAAAGCGGAGTCCACACCATGTTATGTCAGTGGGAGATGCTCTCCTGTCAGCATAGTGCATCTTCACCAGACGTGCTATGGTGGCACAGCTGAGCCAATGTAGCATGGTAGTGTAGATTTTGCCCTGAGTCTATATAATTCCTGGGGCTGACCCTATTCTGCTAGTACCGGGACTTTTCCAATCACTGTGAAGAACTCTTGCCAAGGACAGTCATGAAGGAGAAAGGAGTCAAAACCAGCCCCCACCTTCTTCAGCCATCCTTCCTACAACAGGATACAGGAGCACTTGGAGAGGGGAACATCAGTTCAGCAACCTGATTCTTGCCATTCTCCCCAAATTCTGTAACCATAGATGTTACCCCAGAGCTGGAGTAATCCCCTTGGTCTGTGTCTGGAAGAGAGTGGAGCAGGACATGAGAAGGGGTAGGAGTGGGGAGTTCATTTGCTGGCAAACTGGCTGGAATTCTATGATTTATTTTTTGTATCATAGAATATTAAGAAATACCCTCAATGGAGTAATTGTTTATTTTTCTAAGCAATCACTATGACTCAGTAACTGTAAACATTCAAAAATGTTCTGAAGATAATTGGAACATCTCACGAAGTTCTGAATATTTTGCAACCCTTCCTAAATATCTCCTGCTTTCCGTTCCCCTCTCTAAATTGATACTAAAATACTTGCTCTTGAGTTACAAAGCCAAAGGCAGTTGTATAGGGGCTGGATATGGGGTAATGAAGAGTGTCTTAACTGTGTTATTTTGCAAGAACAGCCACAACTCTAAGGGGCCCCAGTCCCTTGGTGCATTTAGCATGATACTAATAGAAGATTCTGGTCATATAGCCCGTATATCTGCCCAGAGAGCATCATTGCATTGCTGTTGGAAGAAAGAGTGTGTGGCGAAGAGGCCTCTAGTCTGTGCCAACTCTTGGCTGCTGGTTCTGTATGCAGCAGCCCTAGAATTGAAGGAATAAAAAGCTGAGTTTTACAGCCCAGTCCCCCACTTCCACCAACTTTTGCTGTGTGCTTTTTTATTATAACTGAGAATGTAGCTTAAAATTTTGAGCATAACATTCTTTGATGTGTCTTTAGTAATTTGTATATATCCAAAGACAATCCTTCTGCAATAGCCAAAAAAAAAAAAAGACCAAGAACTAAAAACCCTTCTCTTCCTTTTGGAGAAAAGCTCATAGGATCCATTTATCCAAATCTGGTGGGTGCTATTAGTAGTCTTGTACAGCATGTTAATTTTCAAAGCGCCAAGTATTGGCCTATGAAAAAATTTATGTAAAATAGCATCATATGCTCATTTCTCAATGTATTTTCATGATTATACAGTAATAGACTAACTAGTTCATTTTTGTGGTGGACTTTTGCTCATTCTGAAGTGATTGTTCTGCTTTTAAATAATTTTTAAATGCTTTCCAGTAAGGTGCGTGTTGTAAAGAAGAAGATTTGTAACGCACTGTTTCAGAGATAGGGCCAGAGTTCAGTAGGCCTGCATTGTGAGTGGCCTTATAGTGAAAAACCTTACAAGATATCCTTGTGCTAAAGGTTCTTTGGTCTGAAGTCACATGCCAAACATGAAATTGCCTTGTCACAAAATAATCTCTGTGATAATCCATTGACCCAGGTGACTGGATTTAACAAGGGGAGATCTCATCCTTTTTAATCTCCTATGTCTTCCTTGCTCTTGGCAGGGTAACAACCACAGTACTCTCAACAGGCGTTATAACCTTGTGCATAATGTGGACCCTATCTTAGTAGAAGGATAGTTTTGTGAATTGACTCCCCCCTTGTTTGTGAATGCATGGACCACTTCCTCTCCCCTTCATGACTGTAACTTCCTGGGGCAACTACAGCAATTGTTTATATGGAAAAATAAGATGAGAAAGGTATATGCATGCATGGATGTAATTATGTGGGGGCAGTCCTAGGGACATTTCCCTCTTAACTTTCAGTGGAATGGGGGACAGCAGAACATTTTGTTCTTCTCCTTCCAACTTCAAGCTTGTTAGGAGCTGAGGTAGTGAAGATATGGGAGGCTATTCCCTATCCCAGAAGTAGTGCTGTGAGAGGCAAACTAATAGATTCTGCTTAACGTGTCCTCATACTGCTTCCTGCCACATCCATGCACATGTGATTGCCTGATCATTGCACTCCACCAGATCACTGGAAGAGCATTCACCCTCAAGCAGCTGGCATTGCAGAAGATGCTTCGTTTTTGAGGCTCTCTGCTGCAGTCACAGGTACTGGGGCTAGTGATATAATCCCACTTGATTATCACATCTCTAGACTGGCCAACTCCAGTGCAGAGTTGATTAAAGCAACATAGTCCAGGGCTGATCTGCACCAGATGGTATGTACTCGACTGGTGGGAGCTACAGCACGCAAACTACAGGGTCAGAGATGCAACCCCATGATCTGGGTGTCCCGAGCCTCTGACTGCCAGAAGCTGGGAGTGGATGACAGAGGATGGATCACTCAGTGATTGCCCGTTTTGTTCATTCTCTCTGAAGCATTGGCATTGGCCACTTTCAGAACACAGGATACTGCACTTGATGGATCATTGGTCTGACCTAATATGGCCATTCTTATTTTATTTACTCTCGTGTGCTATAACTGAACGCTTGTCTGAGTGACAATGTTAGGTGTTTAATAGTGGCAAGAAAAATTTGTCATGACTTCAGTTGATTCAGAATTGGTGTTATATTATGTAGCAGATGTCTTGTAGCATTGCCTTGTGTGTGCGATTCTACTAGCAACTTCCTGGTGTATGTCAGAAAGAGCAATACCTGAAAAGATGTAGAAGTTATTGACATGGGTAGGCTTTAAGACATCTTGTAGTATAGCAGTAGGCAGTGTTAAGAGCTGGGCCTAGCTTCTTTGCATGAAGGGATCATGCCCACACTGCACTGATGTATTCAGCGAAGGAGTAGCAACCACCAGTGCGGATGATTGCAATGTGGACAGGATTGCACCCACTTCGATGCTATCAGCTTGCTGAGGATGTTGTTTGGTATGCTACCCTTGGCTTTAGTTTTCTAAATTGTGGGCTCTAAACAAGAATGTGTGATCAACAGTAATGCCAAGGTATACCGGATTTATGGAATGAGCAAGCTTTGTCCCAAGCCAGCTGATGTTGAGTTTGTGTTTGGGCTTTCAGTTTTTGAGCTGGAATGCATTGACTTGCATCTTTGCTGGGTTTGCATGCAGTTGGTTGGCTAGGACAAGTGTATTCAGCAGAATACTCTCTAATATGCCAAATTCCTTCTGCTGTGTGGTGATGCACAAATCATTCGTGTCAATAAAGCACCTTGCACCAGCGTAGCATGGCTGGTCATTTGCGTAGATCTTGAATAATATAGGGGCTAAGACTCCTGTGGGCTGCCGTTCTCCTGTCATCACCATCGGCTCTGTTTCCCACAAAAGGTCACAAAGAATCTTCTGATTCATGACCCGAAGCAACCTAGTTCATTTAACAGTGGTCCTAATCTTTTCTTAGCAAGGCAAGAAGGTTCTACTGGGAGCGGGACAGACACTGCTGTTAGGGAGACTGTCCCCAGAGGAAGAAAGAGAATGTGAGGAGGTTGGGGGGACACGCAGAGGATATTGAAAATTGGGAGAGGGGCAGGGTGTTTGAAAACATTGGGAGAACAGAGGAACAAGAAAAATATAGGTACTGGGTGGTAGAAGGGGGTGACTACAGAGCATGGCACCATCCACCATGAAATGTAGATAGTAAACCTTGATTAAATACTTGTGGGTATCCAGTTAAAACAAAAAACAACTGTTCATTTGCAAATGTCCAGCTAAGACCTCCTAATAATATTTTCCCATGAAAACTTCTGGGGCTTTTTAATTTGCATACCTACTGTAATTTTATCTGTTGACAGCCCATGTGTGAGAATCATGAGAGCGAAGTGTATTGTTCCTTGTCTCTACAAATAGTCATTGTTGATTGCATGCTGTAAGTGCTTACTGCAATTGAGCTGTAAACAAGCTTTTGTTCTGACAGATTATATCCTCTCAATTCCCATTTAATATGTCACATTATCATCCACAAGTGGATTAGAGAATATAGGTCAGATGGGTGTGTGAGGGAGGGGGGTACAAGGAGTTTATAGCCCTGCACACCATGCACTTGAGGAAAGGTGGTGACTGCTTCCTGTTTGCATCACTGGGATTGCACAGCACCCCCAAAGTGGGTGGGAAGAAGGTGAAGTCATGTAGTCTAAGAACAGTGTGCCCACCACAGACTCCTCCGGTGCTCCAGCCAGCTTGGGCAGTGATTATGCCTCTAACAAATCTCCTTAGTCAGAAATCAGATCTAAAGTGTTTCCTGTGAGGGCAATGAAGAAGAGTGGTCCAAGAATTCGGGCATTAGTACAGGACTTGGTTCAAATCTCTGTTCAGACACAGATTTCATGTGTGACCTTGAAATTAGTCTATCTCTGCCTCAGTTCCCCATCTGTAAAGTAGGGATAGTAATGAGTGCTTTGTGTAGGTGTTGTGAGGATAAAGTCATTAAAAGGAATATGTGGAACTGAGATACTACAGTAATGGGCATGATAGCAGTATCTTAGACAGGTAGCGTCTCTTGTAAATTGGACAAGTTCCATTTCTGAATTAGCATAGTTGTGGGGAAAAACTGGTTCTTATACCTCTGTAATGTCAGAATCCTGGTCCTGATTTTGGGAACATAAGGCTGCAAGACTTATGGTGAGAGTAGAAGTTGCAGGTACCAGTGGTCGGTCTGTTTGTCTTCCTCTGTGCTGAATGACCATTGCTCAGATCACACTTTCTCAAAGACAGGAAGTAAGCACTCTGTCTAGAAGGAATAGTCTGTTGAATTGGCCCAAAGTCTTCTTTGTTTATTTGTTTGTTTTGGGGGTAATGGGGAGAAGGCCCCAATTTTTGGCCAATCAGAGCCCTATTTAGTCCTAAACTGTGTGATTTCAATATGGTCCAATGTTTGTGGAGGTGCAGAGCCAACACTGCCTTGGGGAAATTAGGGAGGGATTGTGCATGACATGTTTTTTCAGACCATTATAGTATATGCAGTATTTTCCCTACATTTGATAAATATATCCTCTCCTTTAATGAATGCTAATCTATCACTTAGAGAGGCTGGTTCAGCCATCATTGGAGGCTGACTGAAGAGTTTTTTTCTTTTGCGCCAAGTAAGTCTTCTCTTAATCATATCTCTTGCCCTTATCCTTGATACTAAATCCTCTCTGCATTCTTTCTAAAAGAACTCTTCATAAAATCCCAGCAATGATCGCAGTTGTGCTGGTAGAGTATGTTATGTGAGAGTTTCAATGGATCTATGAATGGTTTATGAAACACTCCAAAAGATGAGGTGTGAGAATTTGGTGATGCGCACAATACTCACAGGCTAAGGATTCCATGAAAATCCTTAAAATGGGGGGGGGGGAAATCTGTACTGAAAAGTTCCTCTTAAAAAGATAGCTGGTTCATAAAAGTTTAATAAACACAGCTTACTTAATAGCTCAGAGTTGGCATAGGCTATTACCATGTTCACATAACTGTATGTATTTAGCAATTTAATAGCTCTGGCAGGCCGATGATAGTGTCAACTTCCAATACATCATAGCTCCACAATGATAGATGTTATGAAAGACTTTTCCATTCCAGGACAGTGTAATTCTGCTCAAATATATGGTATGATCGACATCCATGTTCATTCTCCCCCAATGATTTCTGTATAGAATGTGCTTAGTTTACAAGTAAAAGGATGAGGTTTTGTGTTTCTTTCTAGCTGTCATGGCTGCAAACTCAATCTGAGCTCTGAGTCAAGCTGGGTTCTTTCTATCTCATGCATCATCAACAATAGTAAAGATTCCTCTGGGGAAATTAGGACCTCAGTGTCACCTGTGCAACCCATTGTCTTCAAACTATTCCCTCAATTTCATTTGTGCCAACCTATTGCCTTAGGTAGGCCTGCATAACTGTAACTGATGGGAACTTAGTAAATAATTTGGTTGATGAGGCACAGGATGGGATAGAATCCACAGCTCGGTTTTGGCTTTAGAGAACCAAGATGAGCGAACAACATTAAAAACTTATTTTTGATGCTATAGTCCAGGGGTAGGCAACCTATGGCATGGGTGCCGAAGGCGGCACGTGAGCTGATTTTCAGTGGCACTCGCATTGCCCCGGTCCTGGCCATCGGTCCAGGGGGCTCTGCATTTTAATTTAATTTTAAATGAAGTTTCTTAAACATTTTAAAAACCTTATTTACTTTACATACAACAATAGTTCCATTATATATTATAGACTTATAGAAAGAGACCTTCTAAAAACATTAAAATGTATTACTGGCATGCAAAACCGTAAATTAGAGTGAATAAATGAAGATTCGGCACACCACTTCTGAAAGGTTGCCGACCCCTGCTATAGTCAGTGGATAAGACTCTGTGTATTCACAGGGAGCAGGTCTGTTGGATGAGACAGTGCCATTTTTACATAATCACTTGTCAGACAATTTTAAGTGTCTTTTGAGCAGAAGGGTAGCATCATCTCATCTAATATATGGAACAGCAGTCACGTAATGGATCATATGTCTGTAGCAGAGCATGGTAGTTAATTCTTTTTAAGTATTCACTCCTTCGCTACATAAAACATGCACTAATAGAAAAATTATGCAGCATTCTGTGTGTATATGTTTGTGTGTGTCTGTCTGTGAAAGAGAGACAATTTGCAATTTGGAATCAATGTATTCTCAGTGAATACAAATCATTTGGTGTCCATCTCTGGTGGGTTGGTAATGTTTTTTTTTGCAGGGAGAGTTCAAACTTAGCACTAATCTTTGTTCACTTTATGGGAGATGTTTCAAAAATCTATTTGTGTAGCTGCTAGGCACAGTTAAAATCACCTTACTTACAGACTTACATAACCGTCCCTTCTGGCCTTAAAATCTAAGAACATATAAACACTTTTTGTCCTTTTTAAAAGGTGTTCAGGCTCAGTTTGAATCCAGCCAAGATGGCAGTGATGTAAAATTGCATACCATCTGATGGGTAGTCATTGGTGATAAGTCTTGTCTCAGACAAATTTCCACAGCTGGTGCTAATTTGGTATTTGTGATGACAATCTCAGCAGAGAGGCCAATGGTTAAATGGACATTGTTAGTGAACTGCTTTCTCAGTTCTAAAGGTGATCTCTGCAGTTCAAGGTTCAGGCACAGAGAAGCTGGGTTGTGTGGGAGAAACTTGCAATTCCTGTCTGTGCTGTACTTGTTCTGAGGAAGGATGTCAAGTCAGTATATTATGTGCACTGAACTCACATACTTAAATATATACTGTGGAACATTTGGTATGTTCTCAAAGTAGTTCTACAGATTCTAGTTTGTTGGACCCATATAAGTAGTAATTTACAGGCATCAAAATTCTGTTCTTCATTCAGTGCTTTGTGGAGCTAAAAAGCTTCAAGCTTTTTGGCACAGAGATGGCAACAGAAGGTTGGATGCTAGTAAGTTCTGAATACATGGATTAAATATAATTTTATTATCCAACAGCCACTAAGAGTTCAGTGCAGCTCCTGTCCACTGTGCTAAATTGCTTAACTAACACCTCATTACGTTTGCCCAGTTCATGTTGGTGAGGACAGTACCTGATTGTTGAAGACATAGACATAATTCACCATTCTAATGTGAGGCAATGGTCTATAGGTGCATGACTTGAATTAATGGGAGTCACCCAGTTAAATCCCCAAATGTGGAATTGTGCTAGGCACTGTACAGACACATAGTAAGACAATCCCTGCCCCATATTGCTTGCAAGCTAAATAGACAAGACAGAAAAAGGATAGGAGGGGAAAACAGAGACTCGGGGATGAAGTGACTTGCTCAGGGTCACACAACAGGACAGCAAGCATAGAACCCAGGGCTGGCTCACATCCAGTTACCCTCTCCACCAGTTCATGCTGCTTCAGCTTGTGTTCTAGAATTAGGAAAACGTCTTTGGAGAGATTTTCACTTTCTTCAAAAAATAAATGGTTAGTAGAAACATTTCTGTCTTTGTTCCAGAAGAAAGGGGCCAAATCCTGTAAAAGTCACTCAGAGAAAGCAGAAATGCTAATTGGAAAATATATGTTTCTACTTAGTATTGCTGAGCAGGCATAATAGGCTAAATCTTGTTCTAATGTTCAGTGTATGTAAGTTGTTTGCATCAGGCTGAGAATTAAAACTAAATGCAGACCCTACAGTCCTTTCTAATTCCATTTCTTCAATTCAAAGTGAGTGTTGCGTGTGGGCTATTTGGTAAATACTGGTAACATTTAAACTGTCGCAAATGGGCTTCAAGTATAATACCAAGTTAAGATAGATGTTGGGGAGGAAATTCTTGTTCATGCTCTTTCATTCTTCATGGCTATTGAATCAATAAGACAGCACCGTGTCTTGATTTAGCCAGTGAAGAATCTAAATGAAAGTGTAGGATTTAGAAAAATACACTCCACTATGTATGTTCAGAGACCATAAAACCGTGTATTTAAATTGTATTTTCAGCTTACTTAGATGTGGTGTTATGAATCTTGCAGGTATATTAGGCACAAACATCTCTATGCACTTTGATCACTTTAGCTATACTAGAAAAATCCTTACTAAATTTCAATAAAAGTGACTTGCCATAATATCAGTTGTGTCAGAAATTCTAACTCATTAGTACTTAGCTTTTTATGCTCCAGGGGCTCACGGAACAGCAGAAAGGTTTGCATAAATACATGATAGTCTGCATAGATATTGTACTAATATCTACTCAATGGAAACAGGTGTCCAGTTTGGCTCCTTGTCCTTGCCTGCTTGAGATAATCACAGTGAAAGTGAGTGGTAGTAACACATCATTAAGTTTGATACTGCACCACACTGAGGATCTTTATCTCCTGTTTTAAAAAAAGCTATAAACCCAATGTAAAAACAGAGGCATATTGACTCCGTAAGTATGACAAAGGCCTTTCACACATTTCCCTATCTTCCCAATGAGTATTTCATAAAGAAAAATGTCAATGCCGCAAGACAAATTTCATTAACAGAACATGGTGATACATTGTCTTTCCATAATGTTTAACCACTAACTCACTAGAGGTTCCTTGAGATCTTTTGCCACTTTCACCTCGTATGGGCACATCAGCATGGGAGGTATTTCAGGACAGAGTCCAGGTTTCCAAGATGTGAATCTGATCATTTCTGTAAAGGCATATCCGAGTCATTTAGGTTGAGAAAACCAGCAAAGGAGTCATCCTTTTTTGAATAAGCCTGAAAAGAAGACATTTGTGATATTATAAAGAGAGATTTCCTTTTTGCAGGGAACATAAATACATGCATAAGTGAGGCTTTTGAAAATCGATGTGCATTTGTATTCTCTGCTTCATTTCTTTCTTTCTGTAGGGAAATAGGCCTAGGAACAAATAACCTCTTGCCTCTTTTGAAGGTACACCCTTTTTCCTTTTTATTTATTTATTTATTTATTTATTTAAGGGAAGGGCTTGTAATGACCTACCCTTTAAGATCCAAAGTCCTAGAGCTGGCCAGCTCTGCCTGCCATACTTGGGATGAGATGTAGGGTTTAATTAGAATCAGCTGGGTAAGGAGAACTGAGTCCCCTATAAAAGGAAGCAGCAAGTCACCGAGGGAGGGTGAAGATCAGGAGACTGTAGAGAGTGAGAGGGACTTCTGCAGGGAAGACTCTGAGATCAGGTGAGTTGTTTCAGCTAGCAAGGACTACGAGTGACCTGCTAAAGCAGGAAAGACCCTGAGATACCACGGAAGTTTTGAGGAAGTACCTCCCGGGGAGAGCGGCTGTGCCCAAGTTAAGGCTAGGGGAAGACTTTTTTGTGTTGATTTTGAACTTTTTGGCAATAAAACCATACCTTAAGGAGGGATATTATTAAACAGAGAAACCCTTTTGTAAGATATTGAGTCCCAGATCTGAGGCAGGATGCTACAGAGCCACCCCAGATCACGAGGAAGCACTAAGAAGTGGTAATCCTATTATAAGTTTGATCTGTCAAAATGTCTTCAAAGGGTTGGGAGCATCTGGGGAAAAGGGAACAGATTTCAGAAGAAAACTTAGCAGGAGGTTATTCTTCAGCTCTGGATGGATGGAAAAAGGAAAAAAAATCATGTTAAAAAACATTTTCAATTAGTAGGGCTGAGCACCTCCATATGGAATTTTAACAAGGGAGTCTTCTTGTTCGACAAGACTTCTGGGATTTGGGATGTATTTATTGTAGGGCATGGGGAGATATGAATTTTGGTTTGTATAGTATCAGTCTGTTTAGCAGCATCAACTCCAAATAAATAAATAGATAGAAGAAATGGCCCACTTCTTCTGGAGATGACTCATTACTTCAATAATTTTGTTTTATAATAAAAATAGATTTGGTGTAAGTTTTCTGAATAATTTTTCTACAAAATGCAACCAAAAAGTATTTGTGGAGGCTTTAGGGATGCTTTTACTTAATCAATTAGGAAATGAGATGGGAGGTGCCTTGAGAAAAACATTTTAATGTGTTCAGTCCCTAGAATAAATATTGTTAGTTACATTGCCCCATTTGTCCTCATTGCAGAGCTGTGCAAGAGCTAGCATGTCTTTGACCAGGGCAGATGTTCAAGCAGGTAACCTTACTTCGTTGTTTGCGTACCAGCAAATGAGGGTGAAGTGCTGAGCAAACTAAAGCGGAGACAAGGAGCCCACGAGTTAGGGCTTTGCACACTCAAAGCCATACAAAGTGTTGAATGTGCAAGAAATGCAAGACTGGGACATAAGTAGAACAATAGTTGCAGATGGTGAAATCCTGGTTCTATTGAAGTCAGTGGCACCAGGGAATGTATGAAGGGTTCAGGTGATGTTGAGTGGACTCTAGGTAGTTTCTTGTTTCACATATGTAAAGTGTTGGAAGGAGGCAAGGATGAAAGCATGATGTCTAAGATCAGAAGAGTGTGTTCTAATTGTAGGGGGACAGGTATGTAAAATAAGGAAAGTGGTAGATCATGTTCTCTCAAAAGGCTAGAGTAAAAACAACAGTGGAATTAAAAGGAAAAACTCCCACTTAAAATGTTTGTGAAAAAAATATTTGCTCTCAATTTAAAACTGAATGGTGTTAACAGAAATAGTATGCAGCTGCAAAATGGTGTTTTGAGTATATTCTGTGATGTGTATCTCTTTTCCCAATCTTATGTTGTACTTATTGTTAATCCTCCTGCATCTGTTTCTTGTATGAATTCTACAAATATGAATAAATACACAGATGTAGCATACCTGCTGCATAGGATGCAGGAGGTCAGCATATCCATCGCCATGTGGCCTTCATAAAACAAAAATTATATTGCTATTTTTGAAAAAAAATATTTTCATAAAAGAAAATAGAGTTCTCCGTGCCCCGGGCTAAGAATTTATGACTGTCAGAACACATCTCTTCTGCTTTTAACAGATATGGGTAAAAGCCAAGGTCTGAATAACCATTTTATGAGCTTTTATCAAGATTTTGTTATCAGCTTTTATCCATTTTATAAGCTTTTAGTTGAAGTACCCTTTGAATACTGACTCCAGTGATTTTTGTTTCATAAGCATTAAACTATATTTGCTGTTTTCCCCCCATAAATCACACTAATATTAAGTACTGAAACTTAATACAAATAAAACTGAGTCTCCACTTTGAAAACAATAAAACAAATACAATGACCAACACTGGGGGAGCCAAGGAGAAATGGTAGCAATCAAAATTCGGCTTCTTAACAGTTAGCCCTGTGTTGTATAAAAATGGGCCCTGGTGAAAGAGTAAAGGACTTGCCTGGCTGGGAAATTACAGACCTGATGCAGAAATGTATTTTTCCCATAACTTTTTTGGTTCATTTTCATGTGATTAGATTTCAAGTTTATTCTTTCAGATGATGAACATTTTATTTTTAAATTCTGAAATTGATGAGCTATTTATTTCAGTCATTGTTCCTAATTGGCAGTATAATTATGCATAGGATTATTAGCTTTGATTTTTTTTCCTTGAGTGATTAGCTTGTGACACTGTAATTCATTTTTAAGAATGATTTATTTTATATTTAAAATGTTTTAATTAAGCTAAGATTTGGAAGAGCAAATAGGAGCATTTACATTTGACACATACAGTCTTGTAAAACATATATTTGAAGGCAGTTGTCTGTATATTAACTTAGGATAATTAATTGGGCATATTTACATACTAATATTACCTAATTAACACTCAGCAAGGTAATTAATTTACAGTTAGCAGTTGGCCAAGAAACATGGAGCATAGAAACATAGCCAGCTGCTTTCACTTAATTGCATCTTTCCTGGTCACTTTATTTTTTTGAATAGGCATTGTATTGTAGAGTATTCTGAGACCAAAGAAAACACCTGTTTTGTTGGAAAGGATAGTCTTCATGTTTCACTCACTGAAAGAGCATGGTACAGTACAGACACCACAAAGATGGTTAGCATTTGACTAGATGTTGGTGTTCAGCGCGTGTATTGTACAAGACACACAATCTGGTAAATTATCCATTAAAAATGCCTGTACATAGTTCATGGCAGATGTTCAACTCAGAACACATTTCTTTTAAAACATGTCTTACAATAGAATTACCCAGTGACATGTTTGCATGTAAGAATCAGATTGGAATGCTGGGCAGCAACAGGGTTGCTGAACTAAACAAAATGGGTCCAGGCTCTGATCTCAGTGCATGCATGCAAACATAATAGGCAATAACCATCATTTAACATACTAGCATGGCCCACTGACTTTGAGGGAATGATATTCTGTAACTGACAGCAGCGCTTACTCCAGTCTTTCCAAGGGATAATGCACTTTTTCAGTATGAAACATAGAAAAGTGGGTGTAAGGTTTCCAATAAAAAAAAAGCCACCAGTTATGTGTAGCCTGCCTACCTCTCTGTGTGCCATTCTGCCCAATCTTGCACAGTACACGAGGTGTTTGGGACCAGATCTTGCTCTTCCTTATACCTCTGCACTTCACTACCTTTAACATGATGGCATGCATGTAACTGAAGCCTAAGCCTGACCTTTTAAATGTAGGTTAAATTTATGCCTAGGAGGATGTGTGGATGTGGGAAAGGAGAGAGAGAGTATGGAAAGGCACTGTGCACCATTGTGCCCCAGAGGGAGCACTTCTGCTAACCTCACATACCTGCTGTGAATTCCTTAGCTGACTGAAATGCTGCTCCTGCCTCAATAATTTCACCTGCAGATCATCAGGGAAAATGAACAGAGCACTAAGGGCATGGTAGGCTTTTCAAAGGTACTTGGCAGTAGCCTAACTTCACTCCTGAAATCGCAAGGCATGGAGGGGGGGGGAAAGCATCATGAGGAGGGACAGAGAGAGTCTTGCTTGTCCCTGACCTGTAAGTCATTTCTGTGGCCCTCCTGCCAAGCATAAATCTTTTTCTCAGAGCCCACCTTATAAAATATTTTACAGGGATACATAAATAAGGCACTGTATCTTCATTATAAGCCTCTCTGTTACAAAGATCCTTGTGATTTAGGGTTTTCATAATGCTGCCGTCAAAAATCACAAGCTTAGTTGAGATCTACACTTTTTTTTAAAAAGTGCACATTAGAATAGGGTGGGGTTTCTCATTAGAAAAGAGACAGCAGGTGCTGTGATGTGATTATCAGAGCTGTGCCTGCAATGCAGCCCAATTTTCTGTTTAAAATGTATGAGTCTCATCACTTATTCTAAGTGAAAATTCTGAAATTAGTAAGGGCAATGAAGGACAATTCATAGAGACTCAGCATTCATAAGTCTCATTAGTTTACAAACTAGGCAGGGGGAATTGAGTGATATGATTGGCTAATAAGAATTCTGAATGCAGTGACAATAACACCAGCACAATCCATTGGGCTCAGATGTCATAACAGTCAGATAGCCTGTCTCTTTTCTCAGACCTCTGCTGATTTCAATAGAGTTACTCCTAATTTACAGAGTTAGAGAGGCAGGGACCCTCATCTGGTGTCAGTGAGAGGAGAATTTCTAAAGTGTTAACTGTTGTTTTACATATTTAATGTGGAGCCATGCTCGGAAAAGTGACTCTGTGAAAAGTACATTGTCTCTCCCTGACCCCGAAAGAAATTTGCTGAGTTTACAAATCCTGAGAAACTTTTTTTTACTGGCTCTACAAACTCAATCTGTTGTTTGAAACTAAAGCCGGGTTTTGGATCTCTGGTTCCTACAACATCATTAAGCCATTTCTCAACAGTACTGAACAGACTGTCCCTGGCTGTGCTTATAATCAGACTTAGTTCTGCAATGGTCAGCAATTGTTTTTTTTAGTGGGTACAGGCTTTAGAAAGTAAATCTACTGAAATGTATCAAAGTGGGTTAGGACCTCCATTCTGCTTCACATCCTCTACCTAATGCCTACTGTTGCAAGTAAACAATGTGCCGATATATTTGTCCTCCATAATATAAACTGATTCCAAATATATGTTACAATGCTTTATCTTTGCAGTTGCAATACTCCGGTGTAGTTTTGTGCTGTGTTAATTCATACCCTATTGTGTTTTACAGCTTAATTAAAATATTGGTTACCTACATTTGTCAATATTTCTGGAATATCATGGAATTATCCTCTTAATTTATGTCAATTACTCAACCAAGAAGACCCTTTAGTTTAGGTTCTGAAATCTATTCATAATTTTAAAGAATGCAAATGAGAAAGCTGCTATTATAATTTATTCTATGGAAGATGGAGGTGGAGAGAGTTGTTTGATGGTACACAGGATAATACTGAGGTTAAAACTATGACTATATTAATTGCATAGCAACTTCTGCAACATAAAAAAGCCAAGTATATCAAACATGGGGTAAACCATTTAAGAAAGACCTGAACAAGCTGAGACCTCAGGAGATCAACAAAAATGATAAAATTTGTAGAGAACCTGACCTATGAGGAAAGGTTAAAAAAGCTGGGTATGTTTAGTCTTGAGAAAAGAAGATTGAGCGGGAGCTGATAAGTCTTCAAATAGGTTAAGGGCTGTTATAAAGAGGACGGTGATCAGTTGTTCTCTATGTCCACTGGACATAGGACAAGAAGTAACTGGCTTAATCTTCAGCAAGGGAGATTTAGGCTTATGTGACAGACCCAGACCGGTGGGGTACAGGAGTCTGGTAGAGGGCAAATATACTGGTCACTGGATGAGTAGTTTTCTGTTACCTGAGTGACCAGAGCAGGGGCTGCACTAGAGTAATCAGGAACCTGCTAGAACCAATTAAGACAGACAGGCTGATTAGATCACCTGCAGCCAATCAAGGCAGGCTAATCAGGGCACTTGGGTTTAAAAAGGAGCTCTCTCCAGTCAGGTGGGGTGGGGGGGAAGCTAGAGGAGAGGAAATGCGTGTGAGGACCTGGGAGCAAGAGGCACAAGGAACTGAGAGTGAGAGGGTGTGCTGCTGGAGGACTGAGAAGTACAAGCGTTATCAGACCCCAGGAGGAAAGTCCTGTGGTGAGGATAAAGAAGGTGTTTGGAGGAAGCCATGGGGAAGTAGCCCAGGGAGTTGTAGCTGTCATGTCGCTGTTACAAGAGGCACTATAGACATTTGCAATCCACAGGGCCCTGGGCTGGAACCCGGAGTAGAGGGCGGGCCTGGGTTCCCCCCAAACCTCCCAACTCCTGATCAGACACAGGAGGAGTTGATCCAGACTGGGGAAGATCACTGAGGTGTGCAAATCTGCCAATAAGCACAGGACCCACCAAGGTAGAGGAGGAACTTTGTCACACTAGATACTAGAAGAACTTTCTAACTGTAAGGATATTTAAACACTAAAATAGGTTCCCAAGAGACGTTGTGGAATCCCCATCAATGGAAGTTTTTAAAAGAACTGGTTAGAGAAACACCTGTCAGGGATGGTCTAACTTGACTTCGTCCTGCTTTCGCTAAGGAGTATAGACTAGATGACCTCTTGAGGTCCCTTCCAGCCTATATTTCTATGATTATATGTACTAAATAATTATCTTAAAAATTACATGTTATTTTTTGCTGCCTTAATTATAGTGCAAACGTTGCACAGTGGGTTTTGGATATTGTAGAAATATCTAACTCGGGGAATCATTTTGCAGAGTTCCATTACATACCGCTTCAGCACACCCTTCCAGGGCAATAACTATGGGTTTGATCCTGCACCACTCATGTCTGAACCTATCCAATTTTCCAGCATCCTTTTTTGAAGTGTGGACACCGCAGCAGGGCACAGTATTTCAGTAATGGACTCACTAATTCTGTTCATATATGTATGAGGTATGTAACTGCCTTTTTGGGTGTTCCCCTGCATAAACATTAGACTCTGAGCCACAGCATCACAGTGGGAATCTATGTTTGGGTATCTATCCACAATGACCCCTTTCCTAAGTCCTTTTCAGAGTCAGTGCTATCCAGGATACAGTCCCTCTTATTGTAAGTGTGTACTTGTCATGGGGACCTTCACTCACTGGAGTGCTTCCTTCTGGTTGTGTCTGGGGATTAGCTCTGCCAGCCTGACTCCCTTTTCTTGCAGTTCCTCAGCCTGTAATCTTGCACTCTCACTCTGTGGCCCCTCTCTTGCTCTTCAGGAGCTGCCACACCTCGTCTTCATGGCTTAGCCTTCCAGTTAAGTCACAATAGTCCTCCACTTCTGGGATACTATCAACATCTCCTGTGCCACTCCCTCAGTGACTAGAACAAATGGTCCCAGTCTTCAGGTTCACTGCTCAGATTATGACACTCATTCAGTGGCTGGTAGGGGAACTCAGGCCTGTCCCCTACTCTGGGTTCCAGCGCAGGGGCCCTATCTCCATCAGCTAAGCTTAAACCTTCCTAGACTATTTCCTACCTTGCCTATCCCAGGTTCATATTCTCCACCCTTCAAGCTAAAACCTTATGTCCTGGGTTTGCTAGATAAATCCTTCCTCTTGGGTCCAAATCCATTTCTCTCCCTTGTCCCAGGGAGTTTGACTGCAGGCCCCTTTCTGCTACCAGCTCCCTGGCTTGATAGAAGCCCTGCCTGTTCCTGCACAGGTGAGCTTCCCTTGATTAGGGCTTTCCTGTCAGCCTGAATGTCCCCTGGTTTTCAGCCTAATAGATTAATTGGCCCATCTGGCTTACGCTAACCCCTTGAGGGTGAGTATGAGGAGCACACCCCATAACAGTACTACCTTCTTTGTTCTGAGATATAGTGCTTTCAATTTGGGGATATTAAAAAAGCATTTTGCTCAAAAGAGCCAGCTTAGCAAGTGATCCAGATTGTTCTGTAAAACTGACCTGTGCTTATTCTTATATACCACTCCATCAGTTTTTGTGTCCGCTGCAAACTTTTTCAGCAATAGTTGTATATTTTCTATCAGCTCTTTGCTAAGATATTCAATAGCATTGGGCCAAGGTCAGATCTCTGTCGGACCCCATTAGAAATAGCCCAGTCAGTGATGATTCCCCGTTTACAGTTACCTTTTGAAATCTCTCAGTTCTTGTATTTGGGGTAAGATAGGGAGGAAGGTGAGCAGGCTGCACCATCTTCTGGCACACTGTGCTACTTAGTTTGAGAATGAGTGACTAAATTGTGTTTGGTTGGAGCAATAGGAAATTGGAGGCACTGTCTGTTGTTTATAGGATTTTCTACTACACTCTTTGCTGCAGAATTTGAGCACCTCACATACCTAATGAATTAATCCTTGTGCCCTCTTAAAGTAGGGAAGTATTAATATCCCCATTTTGTAGATGGGGAGATATTGTATGACTTGCTCACACAATAAGTCTTCCTGGCACTCAAGGAGGAGCTTGCAAGGTCGGTTCCTCAGTCAGTAATAGCTACAGGCATTGTCTCATGGATGATGTGTCAATGCTTTTACTGTCAAAAACCCTTGGTTTTCCTTCACGTCTTCCAAAAGTTTCCCATCAGTTCTGACATACAGTGTTTGGGAAGAATAGTGTGGATCTAGAAACAAGTTACCTCATATCAGTAGGGCCAGAACATAAGGGCAATGTGAAGAATGCTTCATGTATTCTCTTACAAAATCATGCAGATATTCCTTTGCAGCCTCTAAATGATCTCACTGTTCTTTATTATTTCCTTTTTTTTTTTAATTCCAAGGGAAGTTTTACTCCATCAATGTCACTTTCACACCAGAGTGCCTGAGTGGTTTCCCTTTTAGCCGTGAATGACATCCACATGACAAAAATACAAATAGTTCAGCTTGATTTAAAAAAAAAATGTTGTTGGAGGGAGAGTTTTGATAGCCAGTATTTAAAAATTGACACAGCAATCCTAGGGATTTGCTTTAAATGTTTCCACTGGTGCTAGTTCATGCACAGAGTGAATAACTATGCCTGACAGTTTCAGTTTTACAGCAGTTATTGCTTTGACAGGTCTTGACTTTCTGCCAACTTGGTTGGCATGAGACATATATTCCATTTGCCCCATTGGCTTCCTGGATACTCTCTCTCTTTTTCCCTCCTCCAAAGTACTGTTTCTCTCCCTCCCCTCCTCTTCTGATTTCTCTAGAGTTCTTCACTCCAGCACTCCTTGTCCTCATCTGCCCTCTAGGTCCCTAAGTCATCTCTTCTGTTGAATCACTGAGACACAAACACCTTCTCAGAAAGCAAGAGAGGGCATTCATGAAGCATCCCTGCTTTCTTGTCTTGTTAATTTTTTAAAGAAAATCTCCCTTCTTGACTTCAGTGAGTGGCAGCTGTTCAGTACGGTACTCTCGGGATCAAGTCAAAAGGCCCCATTAATTACCTCTTCTCCTGACCAAGAAGAAGTCGCCTGTCCCACAAATGTAGAATAGTTGAAACCTATTAGTTAGCTGTCTAAGTTGTAAGCCTCTGAACCTTACCCTTTTATGCCTGATGCATGAAACGGCATCAGTGTAGAACAGGCAGAACTGCATATATTTGTTCAAAGAAATAAACTTTCAGAAGGAGAAGAGAATAGGGAATGACTAGAGATCAGATGGAGGTTTCCACTAGTTCACTCCTCAACTGTCCAGACTGTTCCTTACCTCCTCTGAGTCCGACTCTTGCTGTAAATATTCATGATGATTAGTTACTGTATTGGGGTACAGGCTTATGAGAATTGGTAATGGGCTCTGGAGCCTTTCATCTCCAAGTCACCAGTTCAAACGGACTATCACTGAAAATTATTACTGTTCAGAGACGTGAAATGAGTTGTTAGTGTTTGTCTAGTTCCTAATGGGCAGGTGTGCACAGTATAGAAATACCACTTTTTTCTGGTCTGTCTTCTGAGGCTGCTGAGCTGGCATGGGAAATGAATTACACTATCACCCTGGGTAATATTGCCAGCTCAAGGTTGGTGAAGTATGGGGAAGATTGCAGTGCTACTGCTGAGCTAAATTCACAGTTGACACAACTCCATTTATGTCAGTTTAGTGGCACTTATATCAGAGGTGAATTTCTAGATTTAAATATGCATCATTTTAAACTGTGGACTGTGTACACAATAGCTAATCAGAATTTTAGTGAGCCCCATTAACTTGACAATTACCTTAGATAATTAAAAAGTATATGTACTATTCCCCAGGTAGTCTGTAAAAGAAGTATGGAGAATATTGAAGATGATGTGGAAACTTAAACTATCTAGGCAACGAAGTTTTTAAAGGAGACAACTGAATATTGAATTGAGAAAAAATCAGTTTGAGAATTGTTATTAATAAATGGAGCTCTGCAATAGTTATGCTGTGCAATAATCTAAAATCTCCCATATGGCATTAAGAATAATTAATATAAATGATAGAGCTATGCTTACAAAATTATTAATGACACTGTTGTGGAATGGCTGAAAGTAGCTTTTCATTTTCTGTATCTTTAAATTATCCATATTCTAGCAGCAATGAGAAATAACATTAACGGACTAATAGGGAGACTTAAAAGATTTATTTTTTCTCAGAGGAGATGTCATATCTAGTGGATATACTTTCTGGGTCAGCTGATGCACTCACAGAAACTTACCTCTGTCTAGTTTTTTCTCAGTCATTATCAATGTCATACACATGCATTTCTGTCTAGGTACTTATGAGACCTTCTGAGTGCTTCACAATCGCTAAAGGATTTTATCCTCACAACACAACTCTGAGGTAGGGAAGTATTATCCCCATTTTAAAGATGAGGGGCTCAGGTGAAAGATAGATTAAGTTACTCATCCTAAGTCACGCTGACTTCCTATGGCTCACCAAGGAGTTGAACCCAGGTCTCCTGAGTTCTTATCCACTACCCTGTCCACTTGTACTGGACTCACAACTCCATGTAGAAGACCCATAGCTGAATGCACAAATGGACACTTTCACATACATGTGTGGTTTTGCTGGTGCACCAGTAGTACTTACATTTAAAAGCTTGGCCCTTTATGCCTCTCTGTTTGATTTACAGCCTCAGAGAATTTTGCTTTATTGATTTTTATCTAAAGCTCTTTATGATCCTGGATTTCTGACCCATTCTTCCATGAGATTTATTGTATGTTTTCATGTCAAGGTGGCCAGCACACGCATAGCCTTTTATATTGGATGTTACTTATGGCAAAACCAGGAAATTAAGTGATGCAAGAAGAAAAACACCAAACGTTGTCTTGATCTCATGGGGTTGATCCAAGAATTGGAAATGTTTGTCTTTCATTATTTCCTGAGGTATTTATAGTTCATAAATCTTTCATCCAAAGAGTCGCAAAAGGCTATAAACTGTGTTCCTGATAGTTATCTGGAAAAATATGCAAAGTGACCTTTTAATTCTCTCAATATGAGTAAAATCAGATGCTGGCCAGCTTATATTAGTCATTCCTGGCTCTACTGGAAGTGACTCCAGTAAGAATTATTATTGTTTTTTTTCCTTTTCCTTTTAATCAACCCTAAACTTTATGTATGAATTTGTATTATGAACTATAAGCGTTGTGAATCGCGGTCAAAGGAAAAGAATAGTAGCTGTGTTGTCCAAAGTCTGGTCAGTAAGCTATCATTGTGGGGGCAAACTTTATTCATGTAGACTAGAGCAGATTGTTACTACCCTCAACTTTCATTGGGCTCAAGATAGATCACTGTGTGCTGGTTCCTGTAGCCTACAGGTCATACATCTGTATTAAAAATAAATGTGGATCTAAGTTGAATTCCGTGAGTGCATTTGCTTTATAAGCTGTTCTCAGGCCATCTCACTGGGTGAACCCATTGGGGCCAAGTTCACTGCTGGCATAAGTAGGTGTTAACCTCATCAGAGAATTTGTCCCTTCAGAGCTGATTCTCATTTACACTAAGGCCTCTAAACCAATAAGGCTAATTTACACCTACTTTAAGACCTTTTTACACTGTCAGATAGATATAAAAAGACCTTAATGTAAATAAGGGTACATTTACAGTATGAAATTCATTCACACTTATTTTATTCAATTTTTTTGAAGTGATTTTATACATTCGGTGTTGTGTGTCCCCACTAAAGCGTATGAATTCGGCGGAGTGCATCCACAGTACCGAGCATCAAATGTCAGAGCGGTGCACTGTGATACCTATCCCACAGTTCCCGCAGTCTGCCACCCATTGGAATTGTGGGTTAAGCTCCCAGTGCACAATGGGGCAAAAACATTTTTGCAGGTGTTTCTGGGTGTGTGCCGTCACTCACTCCTCCCTCCGTGAAAGCTACGGCAGACACCATACTACCAGCAGATGGTGCAGCAGGGTGCACCACCTGTCTCTTGGTACTATGAATCCACCTCACATGTCCTCTTGTCTTTCTATCTACTCTTTCATCTAACCATTTCCCACCTTTTTTCGGCTCCAATGAACAGAGCCGCACAGCTTCCGCCGCTTTTTCCATGTTGTCTGTCCTGGGCTCCGGCTCCCATGGAAGCTACAGAAGGCAACAATTCCCCGCCGTTTTTCGGCCATCGTGAACAAAGTTGCACAGCTTCCACCACAAACTCTGCTCTCCTGCTCTTGCAGCTCTAACGAGCTTCCTGACTCCGTGAAAGCTACAGAAGACAACCATTTACTGCCTTTTATCGGCCATCTAGAAGCGAACAGCTCGTTTCGTGCCCTTTTTCCAGGATTACCCATGCAGGCGCCATAGCGCGGCAAGCATGGAGCCTGCTCAGATCTCCGCTTCAGTTTTGACCATTCTAAATATCTCGCGCATTATACAGCAGTATGTGCAGTACCTGCAAAACCGGGCAAGGGAACGACAACAACGCAATTACTATACTGATGAGGACATGGACACAGACATTCCTAGAAGCACAGCATGTGGCGATTGGGAGATCATGGTGACACAGGGCCTGGTTCATGCCGGGGAACACCGATTCTGGGCCCGGGAAACAAGCAGAGACTGGTGGGACTGCATAGTGTTGCAGGTCTGGAATGATTCTCAGTGGCTGCGAAACTTTCGTATGCGTAGGGCCACTTTCATGGAATTTTGTGACTTGCTGTCCCCTGCCCTGAAGTGCAAAGACACCAAAATGAGAGCAGCCCTCACAGTTGAGAAGCGAGTGGCCATAACTCTGTGGAAGCTTGCAACGCCCGACAGCTACCAGTCGGGAATCAGTTTGGAGTGGGCAAATCTACTGTGGGGGCTGCAGTGCTGCAAGTAGCCAATGCAATCATTGACCAGCTGCTATCAAGGGTAGTGACTCTGGGAAATGTGCTTTAATGCACTGGGGTTCCCGAACTGTGGCGGGGCGATAGCTGGAACGCATATCCCTATCTTGGCCCTGGCACACCGGAGCGGCCAGTACATAAACCGCAAGTGGTATTTTTCATGGTGCTGCAAGCACTGGTGGATCACAAGGGGCGTTTCACTGACATCAATGTGGGATGGCCAGGAAAGGTGCATGACGCTCGCATCTTCAGGAACTCTGGTCTGTTTGAACAGCTGCATGAAGGGACTTACTTCCCAGACCAGAAAATTACTGTTAGGGATGTTGAAATGCCTATAGCAGGGGTCGGCAACCTTTCAGAAGCGGTGTGCCGAGTCTTCATTTATTCATCGGTTCCTACCCCTGGCCTATAGTTATCCTCGGGGACCCAGCCTACCCCTTAATGCCATGGCTCATGAAGCCGTACACAGGCACCCTGGACAGTAGTAAGGAGCAGTTCAACTACAGGCTGAGCAAGTGCAGAATGGTGGTAGAATGTGCTTTTGGACGTTGGAAAGCGTGCTGGTGCAGTTCACTGACTTGGCTAGATCTCAGCACAACCAATATTCCAATTGTAATTACTGCTTGTTGTGTGCTCCACAATCTCTGTGAGAGTAAAGGGGAGACGTTTATGATGGGGTGGGAGGTTGAGGCAACTCGCCTGGTGGCCAATTTCACACAGACAGACAACAGGGCGAGTAGAAGAGCGCAGCAGAGTGTGCTGTGCATCAGAGAAGCTTTGAAAGCCAGTTTCATTACCAAAAAGTGATGTTCCCTGTCTTGCAATTCAGTCAGATTCATGTAAGGCAGATATTTAACAAAAAACACTGTATGAGATGTATAAAGGTTTTCTTTAATTACGATTCAGCTTGTGAGTCAGTGCACATTACACTACTCACTCGGTAACAGCCATCTCATATTTGTCATTGAAAAAGGAAGCTAGAGTTCACTACAGTAACTATTATAATAACAGCACAAATATTGGGGATAAATGACCTCTGATTAGATATTTTATACCTGAACCATTATAATGGCTGCAGGTGCAATCTAGGTTATCAGAAAATCAAACAGCCTGTGACATGAAATCAATCGGTTTCCTTTTTAACTTCCAGCAGTGACGTATGTGGCCAGCATAATCAGCAGAATTATATTAGAGGCACCAAATGAAAAAAGATAGAGAGTGAGATTCTGTGAAACAAAAGAATACAAATAATAGAAAAAAACCCTCTACGTTTTAATGACTGAGACTAATGTGCTTTGTTGTATGCAATGCACAACAATTTAATCTTAATCAATAGACAATGAGTTTCTGATCTAAGATGAACCTGTATCAATTTGAGATTAATCCACTGATGTGGATCTCCTTGACACATTGCTGAAAGTGCTGGGTGAAATTCAGGCCGTACTGAAGTCAATGGCCATTGTCAACTGCCTTCACATTAGGCTTCCAACATTGGTTACTGGTGTTAGTGTCAGTGGAAAACTCTAAAGATTTCCCTTAGCTGCAGTGAGAGGAGTGAGTTGGGAAGTCAGAGGAGGACAGTAGTCACACAGCAGGAGGAGCTGCAGTAGGAAGAGATGCAATTACAAAGGTAAATGGAACATAATCATGAAGGATCTTCTGGATGAGAAGAGTGATTTGAGTAATGAATACAGAAGTAGATGGAGAGGCAGTGGATTTTTTTTTCTGGGTGGAGGTGATGCAATCACTTTTGTACTTGTGGGTGAGAAGGTGCACTGCAGGGTTCTGGATGATTTGCATTTTGGATCTGAGTGATTTTACACAAAGGAGACAGAGTTGGAGCTAATCAAAGTCAGAAGAGAGGAATGAATAAATGAGCCATTTAGCACAATGAATGTCAAAGTAGTATCGGAAGTGGGAGACAGAAGGGTGAGTCAACTGTCTCACGTTATTCAGTGGCTGGAAAACAGATGTCTGAACAATATGACATCTAGCTCTTCCTGGGTGCTACAGAATGGCTTTGCTTTTTTCTTTTTTTTCAGATTCTTTTCATGTCAGAATACAGCAGTGTCTGAAGTGGGAGACAATACATAGAAGTTTAAAAATAAATCACCGTTTAGTGGTTTTAGATAAAAGCAGTGTCCCTGCAAACAGCAAAGGGGAAATCCTGGTCCCTTTGTTGTCAAAGGGAAACTTCATGGGATCAGGATTTCATCCCATGTGTTCTGGATCCAAACTTTCAGTAGTGTGCGGACAGCTCACATACAGAAGGGAGCTGTGAGCACATTTCAAAATGTGGGCTTTAATGAGCACAGCTAGTTTGAAACGATGAGGAGTTACAACATTCAGGGTCAGATTCTCATTTACACTAAGAATTTGTCTACAAACGGAGTTACTCAGGAATAGCTACTGAAGAATAAGTATTCCTGAATAACTCAGTGTGTGGACACTTTTATTCTGGAATTAAAGGGCTTGTTTAAATGGTGTGTTAATATGCCCTAGGATGTGTACATTCTAATGCACACTAGCATGTTGCACACTAACTGGCCCATGTGGACCCATGTGCACTAAAAGTTCCCTTGTGTACATTAATGTAGTGCTGTTTGAAATGGAACTACATTTATATGCTCTAGGGAACTTCTGGTCCACACAAGCCAGTTAGTGTGTGACACACTAGAGCACACTAGGATTTATGCTCCTCTAGCTCAGACTAATGCAGTGTGTAGATAAATCCAGAGAACCTGGTTCCTGTTTAGCTTAATCTGCTTTGCAAGTGGATTAAGATAAACAGGAATAAGGTACTCTTATTTTGGAGTAAGTGTGTCTACAAATGGAGTTGTTCAGGAATAGCTTTAAATTCAGACCCTGCCTTAATCCTAGTTAACTATTAGGTGTAGACAAGGTGTAAGGAGATTTAAAGTGGATTTAAATTACATTTGCCTCCTTTGAAGGCCTCTTTACACTGCCAGAATTGTGTAAATGGCCTTACTCTAAAAGAAAAATCAGCCCTCCGTCTAATCTTGGGGCATGGCTACGCTTGCAGACGTAGCGCGCTGTGAGTTAAACCTACCTTTTGGAGAGCACAGTAGGGAAAGCACTGCAGTCTGTCCACACTGACAACTGCTAGCGCACTGGTGTGGCCACATTTGCGGCACTAGCAGTGGCATTGGGAGCAGTGCATTATGGGCAGCTATCCCATAGAGCACCTCTTCCCATTCTGTTGCTTGTGGGAAGGGGGCGGGGAGTGCAGGGCATTCTGGGTCCTGTCCTAAAGCCCAATGATGCATTGGTTCACATCTCAGCAATCCCTTTGCTTCCGTCCACATTTGGTGCCGTCTTTCAACGTTTTTTGTATTGTGCGCTCTGTCTTCCCTTTCGGTCTGCGGGAATGGATCCCAAACTGCTGAGGAGTATACTGATGAGTCTCTCCAGCACATCACGTTTGGCAGTCAAATTATTCCATATGATCCAAAGTGACAGTGAGAGCCCCAACGATATTGACTCGAGTAACGCATATAACTCGAGTCTGCTTGTGGCATTCACAAACATGCTCACCACCATGGAATGCTGCTTTTGGGCTCAGGAAACAAACACTGAGTGGTGGGATCACATCGTCATGGAAGTATGGGATGACGAGCAGTGGCCGCAGAACTTTTGGATGAGAAAAGCCACTTTCATGGGACTGTGTGAGGAGCTCGCCCACCCTGCGGCGCAAGGACACGAGATTGAGAGCTGCCCTGACGGTGGAGAAGCGGGTGGCTATTGCAATCTGGAAGCTGGCAACTCTAGACAGCTACCGATCGGTCGGGAACCAGTTTGGAGTGGGAAAGTCGACCGCTCGAATCGTGTTAATGCAAGTTTGCAGGGCCATTAATCGCATCCTGCTCAGAAGAACCGAGACTCTGGGTAACGTGCATGACATTGTGGCTGGCTTTGCACAAATGGGTTTCCCTAACTGCGGAGGGGCGATAGATGGCACGCATATTCCAATAATGGCACCAGCCCACTTAGCCTCCAAGTATGTTAATCGGAAGGGGTATTTCTCGATGGTTCTCCAGGCGCCTGTGGATCACCGTGGGCGTTTCATTGACATTATTGCAGGCTGGCCCAGAAAGGTGCATCTTTCAGAACACTGCCCTGTTCAGAAGCTGCCCTGTTCAGGAAGCTGCAAGCTGGGACTTTTTTCCCAGACCAGAAGTTCACCATAGGGGAAGTCTAAATGCCCATTGTGATCCTTGGAGACCCTGCTTACCCTTTAATGCCGTGGCTTATGAAACCCTACACAGGAAGCCTTGACAGCAGCAAGGAGCAGTTGAACAACAGGCTGAGCTAGTGCAGAATGACTGTGGAGTGTGCTTTTGGCTGTTTAAAGGGCTGCTGGCGCGCTCTGTATGGGATGCTGGAACTGGCCGATGACAGCATCCCCACAGTTATAGCCGCGTGCTGTACCCTCCATAACATTTGTGAAGGGAAGGGCGAAAGATTCATTCAGGCATGGAACTCAGAGGTTCAACACCTGGAGGCTGAATTTGAATAGCCAGAGAGCAGGGCTATTAGAGGGGCCCAGCACAGGGCTGCAAGGATTAGGGATGCCTTGAGGGAGCAATTTGAGGCTGAAAGCCATCAGTAATGTCTGGTGTCCTGCACAGGAGTGAAGTGCAGTGGTTCCAATGTTAGTAGGAATCTGTGTTTGCTACGCTGACTTGCAGTGCCTGTTTCTTTCTTGGGCTAAGGTCTCTTTTACTTTATGCAATAATAAAGAATGTTTTCAAAGCCAAACAATCCATTTATTGAAAAGAAAATTCATTTATTGAAAAGAGACACAACTGCCTGGGAAACAGAAAGGGCAAGGGGGTGGGGGACGGTACAATCACAGATTTGTGTATGTCCTGTGTGGAGGGCTGTGCAATGAGTGCTGCTCTTCAGGATGGCTATACTGCATGGTGATGGGGGTTGAGTGCAGTGGGTAAGGGTCGTAGTTTTCAGGGCTGGGTGGTGAAGCTACAGGTGTTGGAGGTAGCTGGTGGTGGTAAGAACCCGGATGTTGGGGAAAGGGAGTTGGAAGTGACATGGGGACACAAGGGAAAGAGTTTTGGGACAAGGGCTGCAGGGGGGCAGGCACGGTAGTGCTCTGCCTGCATTGCTATGAGCGCCTGTATCGAGTCCGCCTGGCGCTCCATGATGCTGAGCAGCTGCTCTGTGCTTTGGTGCTGGCGATCCGCATTCTGCTGGCAGACCCTCCTTTCGCTCTCCCGCCACTCCTGCACTTTTTGATTTTAATTACTTGAATGCTGCATTACTTTATGCAATATGTCTTCCCTGCTTCTGCGTGGCCTCTTTCTGATTCTTTCTAGTCTTTCAGCCAGTGATAACATGGACATCTGAGATCTCAAGGTTGCATCTGTAAAGGCAAAATGGAACACTTAACAGAGGCAGCATTGTTCACACCAGACAGAGCAATGATTCCCCCATACTTAAGGGAAAGGACAGTCTACACAATAGCATAATTTGCCCATCCCAAAGTGAACGGGAGCCCCAAAATGGTGAGTAAGCACAGAGTCCAGGGGGACTAATTCTTTCATGGCTGTACTGTCTTTTGGGTTTCTGTGCCTTGGGGAGAGCCAACAGCAGTAGGGGGCCCCTATACGGAACACTGTCCCCACATTTTCCGCAGGAGTTTATCCTGGAAGATATCTCGCTGCTGAGGGTAACCTGGGAAGCAAGGGAGGGACTTCTACTGCAATGCGGCTTCCGCCCTGGCCTATATGCAGCTTGCCTGTGTGCGGCAATGGTCCCCCCGCCCCTCATGGCACAGTGGTGCAGACAAGTTAGCCTGACTGGGACAAGGACCACAGTGGCTCTCCTGAGAAACCTGCGCAAGCGCATTGCCCAAGTTCTGCATGAGACCTTTGAAGAGATCACTGAGGCCAATTACTGCGATGTGAGAGAGCACATCAACGCTCTATTCCACATCTAGGCATGCATGTAGCCCTAACCCTCCTCGCCCCAAGAGCCTGCACCGAATAACTTCCTTCCCAAAATAAAAGCCGTTTACCAGGAACCTCCTCTGGTGTTTGTCCTTCCCCAAGCACTGGCCGCTGCGACTGGCTACCTTCTTCCTGGCTTGAGAATAGCTCCTGGCTACATGCATCTAGGGATTCTGGGGTGTCTTCCTCCTCCTCAGAACCCTCGCTCCCGCTTTGCTCCTCCTTCTGCCTTGTTGCACTGGGCTCAGAAGTGTCCATGGTAGTCCCCAGAGTGGAGGTGAGGTCGCCCCCAAGTATCGCGTCCAGCTCTTTGTCGATACGGCAAGTCGCAGGGGCAGCACTGGAGCGGCGGTTTGCTCGCGGGCTTTGTTGTAGGCATTCCGCAGCTCCTTCACTTTAATCCTGCACTTCAGTGCATCCCGGTCATGGCCCCTTTCCATCATGTCCCTTGATATCTGCCCGAAGGTATTGTAATTCCTACGGCTGGAGTGCAGCTGGGACTGGACAGCTTCCTCCCCCCAAACACTGATGAGGTCCAGCCACTCGCCATTGCTCCATACTGGGGCTCCTCTGGCGTATGGAGGCATGGTCACCTGGAAATATTTGCTGAGAGCACTCCACGCCTGGCTGAGCAAACAGGAAGGGGATTTTCAAAATTTCCCGAGAATTTAAAGGTTGGGTCTGATGATTGGTCACCTGAGGGCAGGGCAGTAGAGTTCAAAGTGATGACCAGAGTGGCTAGCACAGGCATTGTGGGACACTTGTGGAGTCCGATGAGCGCATTAACAGACCAGGTCATCCACACTGGCGCCACGGTGCTCCAGGAGGGGCGCAACAAACGTTATTCCACTCGCCAAGGTGGAGTACCAGCAGCGCTGTAGCCACGGAGTCAGAGCGCTCTATGTGCCTTGCAGGTATGGATGGGTAGTGAGTAGTGCACACAGGGCTCCTTTATTGGGCTGTAACTCTCAACTGTAGCCGAGCCCTCAGTGATACTGATGGAAAGCTAGAATAAATTCATTGGGCTGGATCCTCTGGTCTAGCCAAACTGGACTCTGTGCAGTATCAGAGTGAATGGGGCTAAAAGCAGCTTGAAGCTATGACTGTATCGTTCCAATCCTGGGGTCACTGGAGACCAGGCTGGTCCCCTGGCATAAATTAGAGCAGATGGCAGGATTCTTCCCTGCTCAGATCCCTTTGGATTCATGGCAGTGGACTGAAGTAGAGCAGCAGTAGTCTGTCCATGAGTGTGGCCACTGATGTTTATGGAGTTACGCCCCATTTATGCTGTTATAATAGATATCAGCATCTGGCCCATAGTTTCTCTTTCCTCCTCCACTGTTTCTTAATTGTTTGTTTTCCATTTGGGAGCTGTTTATTTTTTTCCTTCAAGGTTTATTTTGGCTCTTCAGTGATAGATTTCAATGTTTATCCTGTCATCTGGGGAAAAAAACAGAGCATTAAAAACATCATTAATCTGTTTATAAATATGCGCCTGAGTGCAGTTTCTTGCCAAGAGAAACATTTTTGTCGAAGATGTTTAAACTGACAGTTTGGTTCAAGTACATGCATCTTATTTGTTAACATCACCACATAGACACAGAGTGTATGAGATGTGTATACATATGCATATGCCCTAGCTGTCTGTTTTTGCAACATTAGCTGTCTATATATACATGCACATTAATACCCACACACACACCGTACCAAATGCAGGCAGTGAGAGACTATGCAGAAAAAAAATGCTATTTATTTTCATGAGTTGGCTACAATCAGATAATTCATAGAGTGGCAGAGCAAAAAGGAGCCATGAGTGAGTTGTCTTAGGTCAGCTGAAAGAAGTGAAAATAGTGTTATTCCATTCTGTATCCTGTCCATTCTGTATCCATTTTAAAAGTGAGAGAAATTGAATTTCCGTTCTGTGATGGATTCAGAAAATGTTGAACTTTGGGAACCTCGAGCTGGAGAGTTGGTATTTTTATTCAGAATGAGAGACAGGCTATGATTTCTTTCGGGAGTAATGTGCTATGTGGTTAGGAAGTAAAATTAAAGTACTGTCAAGTAATGAAGGTCAGTGTGTAACATGTACATCAGCAAGAGATGCATGTTCCCACTCCCAAATGGCTGGACAAATTCAGATGCATGTGCATGCAGCTCTTAAACCACCTTTTATTAAAGTTTAGTCTTTTGGCTGTATCCTGAGATCAACACGGCTCCCAGCTACGGTACACGGTTTTTGATAGCTGAGGGAAAAGTATAAGAACTTCCTGTTGTTCCATAGAGGAATTCCATTTTGAAACTTGTTTTTCAGTGGAAATTGTAAAGTCATTTTAAATGAAAAGTTGGCAAACTAAACTGTATAGGTTCACACAGGTTCTGACAGTCTGATGCTTATACCCAGGAAAGATCTGCTACTAGATCTCCTACTAGACTGTGATACTCCAACACGAAAGCTTTGAACCTTCAAGGAATAAAGTACATCTTTTTTATTTTCTTTTTTCTCAAACCAAAATTAATTTCCTGGATGTATGTATTATTATACATACAGTACATGCAGGGCCACATTTTCAATCTTCCATACGCACATGTAACTTGTGTACACAAATCCCAGCATTTATACACACACACACACACACACACACACACACACACACACACACACATCCCCATCTGTGCATGCAAATGAAGTACAAATGGTTTTGAGGGGTGCGTATACTTCATGCAAGCAGTGTTTCTTGAATGCAAGTGGAGAGTAGGTTGAATCCCCTTTGGAAATTAGGCCTTAGTGTTCATGCAGAAACTTCAACAAAATCAAAAACTGATTTTCAAGAAAATCAAGAAAACCCTGGTTGGATCTAAGACAGTAGATGGAAAAGTCAAGTGCTAGGTCACTTAGCCGATCATTTGCCAATGCAGGACTGTCCTCTATGGTATATTCTCCAGTGCTTCCATTAAAGACCATCCTACAGTTTAATACATTTCACTGTTATGACACTTCCTCTGATGTTTAGCTTAAATATTTTTTTCTTCAATTTTATCCCAAACTATGATTCCTTTGGGTCCCTAAAAACTGTGGGCCAGTTGCTCAGTCGATGTAAGTCAGTGTGGCTCAATTAATTTAAATAGTGCTGTAACCATGCCTCAGTGGGCCACAACTGAGAGTGCCAAATTCAGGACAAACCGCTGAGAAACAGGGCAGATACACCCCCCCAAGACTGGTGGCTAATCCCCCATAGGATATACCAAACCAGCAACAAAAGTAAACTTCTGCTTCACCACACTGGCTAACAAGAAGTCATAAAAGCAGTTTCCTTAGGCATTCCAGTCCTTATTTGACCACCGAAAACACTAGACTTAGAGATGAGTGGTTCTTTAAAATCAATCTCTTCAAATAAATGGTTCTTCTGATCCCAAAGGACCAGCCACACACCAGGTCAATATATAACTTAGATCTTACCCAAAATTACACTGATGCCAATCCTTTAGTAGCTAAAATCTAAAGGTTTATTCATAAAAAGAAAGAAAGGCGAGAGTTAAAATTGGTTAAAGGAATCAAGTACATACAGTAATTGCAAAGTTCTTGGTTCAGACTTGTAACAGTGATGGAATAAACTGCTGGCTTAAGTCAAGTCTCTGACTGTTTCCAAATCATTGGAAGGTCTTCAGTCCATTGGTTATAACGCTCCCATTAGTATAAATTCATAGTCCAGAGGCTGGAGCAGAAAAGAGGAAAAATGGAGGGGTTTCCAGGGTCTTTTATAGCTTCTGCCATGTGGGAGGAACCCATTGTTTCAAACATAACCCCCAGCACAGCTCATGGAAAATTACAGATGACAAGATGGGAGTTTGGAGTCACATGGGCAAGTCCCTGTGCATGCCCGCTTTTGCTTAGTCAGTACAGAAAGCCATTACTAGTCAGGTGGAACGTCTGCAGGAAAGTCCACTCAGTTTAGCTGGTCATCTTCCATGGTCCATTGTGAGTTAAGTGTCCTTTTGATGGGCCACTGTAGCGAAGCGACGACTCACTGGCGAGGCACCTCCTGCTGGTTGCCTCAGGAATTAGCTCTTTTCCAGTGTACAGAGCGTCTCCTACTGGCCGGTGTCTCACCTACCTGAGGCCCCTGTGTCCCTCCCAGACCCCAGTGCCCCTTACCTCGGGGTTCTGCCCCAGCAGTACCCCCACACTCTGGGTCTCCCCTCCCAGGGGAACCCCCAACCCTCTATGCCCACCTTGCCTCAGTGGATACTGCCAGTTTTCATCTAGCCCCCTTTCATAGAATCATAGAATATCAGGGTTGGAAGGGACCTCAGGAGGTCATCTAGTCCAACCCCCTGCTCAAAGCAGGACCAATCCCCAACTAAATCATCCCAGCCAGGGCTTTGTCAAGCCTGACCTTAAAAACCTCTAAGGAAGGAGATTCCACCACCTCCCTAGCTAACCCATTCCAGTTCTTCACCACCCTCCTAGTGAAAAAGATTTTCCTAATATCCAACCTAAACCTCCCCCACTGCAACTTGAGACCATTGCTCTTTGTTCTGTCATCTGGTGCCACTGAGAACAGTCTAGATCCATCCTCTTTGGAACCCCCTTTCAGGTAGCTGAAAGCAGCTTTCCCTGGGGCAGACTGCAGTCTGTAATGGCCACTCATCATCAGCAACGGGGTTAGGACCAGCTGCCTCTGCCTATTCCCAGGCTGCACCTCTATAGCCCCGGTACCTTTGTAAGCCTTCACCAAGGCCTGCAGCCTGGGGGGTTACCAGGCTGGAGCTCCCCAGCTCCTTTTGCCCTTCCCCAGCACTGCTCCACTTCAGGTACCTTGCTCCCAGGCAGCCAGCCCTTCCCACGCCAGGGCTAGAGTGAGAAGCCTCTGTCTCCTGGCCCACAGCCCTCTTATCAGGGCCAGCTGGGCCCTGACTGGGCACAGTCACAGCTGTGGCTGCCTCCCCAGTCAGCCTACCTTTGCTGCTTCTACTCTTTTTCCTAGCTGCAGCCCTCTCCATGGCTGCTTCTAACCCTTTTTACCTTGGAGTGGGGCAGCCACCCCACTACAGCCACTCAATTTGAATAGTCCCTTCAAGATGTGCTGGCTAACTACCTTGTGAGCATTACCCCAGGAACAAACATTTGAAATCCAGGTATAGAACCAATATTTATAACTTCAAATACAAAAATGATACATGCATAAAGATAGCATAATCATAACCTGCAAATCATAACCTTTTCATAGATATCTTACATGCCACATTTTGTACAAGATTTGTTGCAAATATATAACACTGGTTGCAACAATGATCTATATGGTCATATTTTAATCAGATAACATCACAAATGCTATTCCAGTTTATACCAACAGAGGATCTGGGCCTTTATCATCTTCTTGCCTCCCAAACTGACCCTATTCCACTTCCCCCTTTTAATAGCATAGTAAGCCTTGAAAGCACCTGAACCAGTGCTGTTTTGCTGCAGGGCTGTGTGCTGACAGGTTGCAGGCAACCTAAGCAGGGATAAATACATATGCATTTCAGAGAACACAGCACTGTGTGGGATCCCGAGCATGACTACACAGTTACACCTGCCAGTCCCCACATTTAAGTGATGTACAGCATCTGTAAAGCTTTCATAATGGTTACAGAGTGTCTCCGTTACTTCTCTGCAACTACTGCTTACGGGTTCCTTGCCACTGCCTTTTACACAGTGAATCTCTGCAGTGTACAGCCTAGATCCTCAGGCTGTGTGAAGGGAATAGATTTTGCCACTCAGAGCTTACACTCTTGAACTACTTATATTTATAGAGTCCCCCATCTCCCTCTTGCTTGTTGTTTGGCCCAGCTACGGTATACATATTTAGTTCCTTTAATCTTTTTTTCTTAAGCGAAGCCCCTTAATAAGTGTTGTCGCTCTTCTCTGAATATAGTACGCTGTTTATTTCTCAAGCATTGATTCTATTACTGCTGAGGGGGGGGCAGAATTTTGCTCAGGATTGTATGGAAGGCTGAGGGTTTGGGGGTTCGATAAATGTGTCTGGCATGCCAATGGCATCATAAAATTATCAAGGTGACCCACAAACATCCTCTGCCTTTATCAGCATCTTAAAATATTTCCCCTTTCCCCTCACCACATACATGTGCAAAACACCCACAGCATTCCTTAGTGTAATTGTTAGTACTTCTTTCTTGGAGTAATATGCCATCAGGCAAGTACTTGTTGCTTGGCAGTAGTCTCGTGCTGCCAGGAGCTTGTAGGACTATGTAAGACAGAAGGACTCTTCATGATTTGCAGAGGGACAATGAGAATACTTGGTGGGCCCATCACTCTTAGGAGTTGATCCTACAAGAGCCAAGCAACCTCACCTCCCACTGAGTGTAATGAAAGTGATGAAGGACACTCAGCATCAGGCCAATAAACACCAGCCTGGTCAACATAGGAGCTAATGAGGGAAGTTCAAGTACATCCGAAAAGAAAACCATTTGACAGCTTATCACATATTAAGAGCTACTTAAAACTCCTGATTGAACTATTCATATTTTTTTTCAGGAAGGGTCTTTTTAGACTCCTTTCCTCCTTTCCCATTTCCCTCCCCCCGTAACAGGCTATGGAGAGTTAGATGTCCAGTGGCACTCCCTTCAGAAACGTCCCTCCTAAATTTCAATTTATAGTAAATAAAACAGTCAAGCATTTCTAGTCGCGGGTGAGTAGCTAGGGTATATGATTTCTAAAGGCCAAATCCTGAAGCCATTACTCAATGGAACTGCAGCGGGTGTTCTGACTAAGGGTTGAATACAAGCTGTGTAAAACTGTAGGATTTGGGACACAGAATAGTTACATAGGACAAAAATAATGCATGATCTATTTATACTGGGAGAGTATACTCCATGGCCTAAACTAGAGCTTGCCCAGCAGTATTCTGTGACTGTTCACTACCTCTCACATTCCTCCCCTGCCCATGCAGGTGGCCCTATGTTTACACCCTACTTTACGTATATAGGTGAAGACGTTCTCTGCTGAGAAGAATTAAAATAAGAGAAACACAAAGCAAGATGTAGCACACTGACTCAGTACATATGTCCAAAACTCTCTCTTTTGTCTGGCTCCAGCTAGGATACGAATTTGCTACTAGCTGATGAATGGAGTTATGCCTTTACATCAAGTGGTAGAAACTTGCAGAAGGTTTGATCTCCTCTGATAATTGTGGTTTGTATGTGTGCCTGAAGCCATGTCTCATTACAAAGCCACAGGACACCAGTGCAGAAGAGGGAAAGTGAAGGATGTTAATGGTAGAGGAAAGAGGAGATGTAGAATTGTTTGAAAAGGTGGGTTTCTAAGGAGGGATATTGACCAAGTGGTGGTGGGTGGTTATACTGCAGTAGTGCCAAGAAGGCCCAATCAAGAAACAGGGCCCCATTGTTCTAGGCATATAACAAATAGATGGTCCCTGCCCCAAAGAGCTTAAAAGCTAAGAGACAAGATGTGGATACAACAGATGGAGGGATCACAAGGGAACAGTGAGACAGGACCACCAAACTCTGTTTTGTTAGCATGCCAACATTGGAATGTTTTCATCTATAGCAATAAGCAAGGCAACATTGCAGGCATGCTTATGACTGAAGTAGGAAGGCTCCCTAAAACAGAAAGCAAGAAATCCGATTTTATTCTGGATCACAGCATGTGTTCAAAGCTGCTATCACTGCTAGAAAGGAGGCTCTGGGAATCAATGTACTGTAATTTAGAGAGTAACTTTTCAACCACAGAAGTTCAAAAACAATTACTGTTTTGATAACCACTACAGGTCTCCTGGTTATACAAGCCTTCTAGGTAATATCCAATTGTACTGGAATTCAGAGTTTCAGTTGTCTTTGATCAGCAAGGAAAAGAATTCCCCACACAGTAAACTACTGTTCTTTCTTTGCCCTGGAACACTAGTATATTGATATCTGCCTTCTATTCTCATTCATTGGACAAGTCTTGTTAAATGTGAACATCTTCCTAGTTTTTTCTTTTTGTGATATTCCTATTCCCTGCCCCCAGCAATATAACATATTACTTAACTGGAAGGTAGTGAAAAGAGATGTTCTAGCCTGTGCATTATGACAAATGAGGTCAGTAACATACATATAGGGGTTTAGGCATTTGAGGAGCTGAAACTTTGGTGATAACTAGTCCCACTGAAACAGGACATTCTCTATCTTCCATTCCTAAGATGTGTCCACGCTGCAGTTGGAGATGTAATTTTAGTTTTGGGTAGATGTGCAAGCATTATTTTTGCTCAAGCTAGTGTGCTACAAGAAGCAGGGTGGCCACACGGTGGTGGTATGCTAGCCTCCTGAGTACTTATCTAGGGTCTCAGGTGGGATTGTACTCGGGTGGGTAGCCCATGCCACCTCCACAGTGACACTGCTCTTTTTAGCACCCTGGCTCTGTCAAAGCTAGATCTTGTACGTCTCACTTTCAACAAAAAGTTACATATTTATATCACTTATGGACTATTTTTGCTTTTAGAGTCTGATAAGAAGTTAATGTTTAAATTAGGCTTTTAAGATTAAAACAGCTTTTATATATTGAAGGTTATTACTTTAATGGAACTCTGATGATGTCCAATCTACGGTATTGCAGATGCTCTTAACTGAGTTTAAAGGATTAAAATAAAGAGAATCTACAATTGTGTATGTTAGGTATAAAAATACAAATAGGTGTTTTGAAGAATTATAGTGCTAAAATCCAACATACAAAAGGCTGAATCCTCAGCTAACTGCACCGAGCTCATAGTGTAGAGAATGATCTGCCAGACTCTGGTATAGCCAAGGTTCATTTTAGGATTTTGGGAGCCTTGCTGAGGTTATCCTTCAATAGACTCCAACACCTCAACTTCTCTCAGGATCTCCTGAATCCACACTTCTTCATTCTTTTTTCTCATCCCCTTCCTCCACTCATTTCTAATCCCCATTCCATGGAACGCAAAGCCAAGCTATGCTGGTTTTACCCAGAGTCCGTCTGCCAAGGATAAACTAATCTCTTTTCTTTTTCTAGCTCTGCCAGGTCTTAGGCAGAACTCTTTGCCTAAAGTTAGATACAGCTAGTGCAGAGCACTCAGACCACAGCAAACCTCATAGTCCTACCTCAGGAGCTACCCCCGTGGCAGTATCTTGTGTGGGTACTATATGCCAGCCCTGGTGATAGCATAAGTTTGTATTTCTGAAGGTGACATTTAATCTTAGCAGAAGACTGGATAAAGAGGTTGGCTGTTACAGAACTCCCTGGATCAATTCACAATTGCAAAAGAAGCTTGCTGTCCACCTCCCAGTTGGAGGCAGAAGTGTTAGTTGTGTACTGTGGCTTCTTATAATTTCCACACCACTACAAGTCAATATGCTACTGCATAGTTACTAGTACTTGAGAACAGTGTGGCCAGCTGTGGTGTAAAACTGACAAAGAATGACACAGTAATCAACAGCAGTGGGAAATGGGAATGAGAAGCCAAGCAATCATCTGTGACAAAGCTTAGACTCTGCCAAACATAACCTTGAGACAGACCATTACATAAACTAAAACTACTACATAACTCTGACAACCAATTTTTCCTGTCCCCTCCCACCTCTCCTTCCCACAATTGATCAACAGTGTATTTGCAAGAGAAATACACTTTACTCTTGAGTTAAATAGAGACCTGTTCCTAGTTTTCTTTTTGATCAGAAACAAAAACCCTGAGAGCCGCTTCAGACGGCACCTCCAGGCTTGTATCCTCAGAGTGCCCCCAGCTCCTACGGAGAATGGAAGGGGGCATTGCAGCCCAGATTTGCTGAAAAGCCCGTGTTATATTTGCCTGTGCTGCACTGCCGTGAGATTTCATCTCTATTTATTGAGTCCTGTTTCATCCTGATGCATAGAGCTGATCCAAGAAATGTGGGTATCTCACACTGAAATGGATACACCTACTATAGCCCTGTATAGAATAGTAAAGGTAAAATGTGAATTTGATACTATGTATGATGAAATGGGTAAATCACCCATAGAAACAAGCAGGCCACCTATTCCATTAGATATAGATCCTATCAAATCAGAGATAGCATTTACTGAAACATTAATGTATTCAATAAATATTGACTTGAGTTGTGGTTCAGTGTAGAAAATCATTAACCTGCATGTTTAAAAGTGATAGTAGAATATAATCACAGAAGCTACAGCAATGAAGGCTAAGAGTCTTAGAAGTACTGTAATGTAACTTCATCACAGACACACACATCGGATTATGGTCTGGAAAGACTCCAGAAATTTCACACTAGCCCATCAGGTACCTACATGGCAGCCAAGAGAGCAAGGAAAATGTTCTCAATGTCTGGAGAAATGTGCTAACTGTGAGATCTATTAGATTATGAAGTCTCCTACCAGGAAGACAAATTTAAGGAATTCCCAGAAATTTAGTCATTTAAAACTAGACTAGATTAAACAGCAGCTGTGAACAATCCTCCATTACTGAGGAAATAGAAAAAAATCTTCAATAGTAGATTAATCATATCCATTTCCTAAGTCTAAAAGAGAGATCTTGGAGGCTTCCATAACTGAGTATTAGCAAAACTATCTTGAGGACTAGGAAGGAAATTGATACAAGCTCAAGTTTGCAGTCAATTTTGTGAAAGTAATTTTTAATTGTATTCATTTTCCTGAAAGCAAAATATAGAGAATTGTGTTCTGGACCCTGCTTGGTACACTTCCCTTAGAGATCTTGAAAGGTGCTGGATTAACAGCTCTGGAGACTGAAACACTTCAATTTTCCATAGAGCAGCTCCAGAAAGCATAGTAATGCCAATTTATGTAGTGGCTCTGCCAGCATGCCTCAACCTTATCCTTTAGAGGAAAAAGACTTGTTTAGTCTCCATGCTTAATTTTTTGGCCTCTGTTCCAAGACTATAAGCTAGTTCCAGCTTTGGTAGTTTGGGTCACCTGTTCACTGGGAACCAACACTACCTGTGCATTTCATAATCCCATACGATGACAATTCCCAGACATGTCCTTGGTGGACATGTTACATAGGCAACCATCGATCCACTGGATCATGGTGGAGGCATAAAAGGTCTAGTCAGGTGCCTGATGAATCCACTTATGGCTGATAAGTCCCATTCAGGAGTGACACAGCTAGTTACAAATTTCACAGATCCATATGTTGTCTGAGTTGGAGTCCAAGATTGCAGCACGCTGCTTTCTTCTTTCTCACTTTGCTTCCATCCTCTGGATCAAAGCCTCTTTGTATTGAGCTACACAGAGTGTCAGATATTTCCTCCAGATTGGATAGGATTCTGTGCACTCTTCCAAGCCTTTCACACTGATGCTGAACAGCTTCATATCATTTTTGCACACATCATGGTACCGCCATGAAAGACGACTCTGCTTTCCAGAGCCATCCCGAATCTTGCCATACATAATATTCTTGGGGATACTGTCTCCTTCCATTCTCCTAACATGATCAAGCCATTGCAACCTCCTCTTCTTAAGAGTAGTTTCTAGGTGTGGACATGTAGTAATTCTGAAATGGCACCATATAGTTCGATCTGAGACAACATTCCTGAAATAAATTAGCTTCTTCCAGAGACTGGACTGTCCCTAAGCTGTACATCATAATCAGAGGCATGGAGTGATGTGACTATTCACACCTGCCCTATGTACCTATGTGTCACTGACTAAGTGTACCTGTTTTCACAAGTACTGTACCCAAACCTTCATTCTTTCCATTTCCTCTGTGAGAAAATAGCAGCCCACTTTGGATAAGCTTTAAGTTTGTCACAGCAACCTACCATTTTAAATAAGAACAACAAACACTTGAATGAAGTCATTTATACAGTAGTTGTGTGAGTTACCATAGAATAGAGGCCAATAATTTTCCTTTCATTGGTTAAAATAGCATCATTTATCTACACTCAAAGGATTTTTTTAGAATCCTGTTTATCCAAACACAATCAGCCAAGAACTGACATATGCAAATCAATATATTGTATAGATTAAATGCTTATGACAAAATTATAGCATTTCAACTATTGCAACCAATTATATTGAAAAGCCTGCTTTATATTTTATATAAAAAAATGAGTAGATGTACTTAATAATTTCAACCTATTAAAAACCACTAATTCCAGCTAACACTGTTATTTCAGTAAACAGAGAATTGATTCTTGTAAAATCATTTCTCAGGCTATTGCTCTCGTTACATTCTTTACAAGTCAGAATGCTGCTTTTTAGATTAGCTTGCCCAAGACTAACTGTGATTCAAGTTTTGGTTCTCTGTTTATATTTCAACAGTTGGACTGTAAGAACCTCATGACAGGGTTGTTGTCTTTTGACAAGTTTTTACATTAATAGGCACACCTTAGTTAGAAAAAATTGACTGGAAAGATCAATTTTAGGGGTATAATTACCTCTGATGGTATGTTACTGTTGAGTCTTCTTTGTGAATCTCTGTATACATTTATGAGATGTGGCTTTTTGCTGCTGTGAGATAGTGTGGATCGTCAGTCAGTCAGGCACTACGGGAGAAATCTGTAGATGAAGATAATATTGGGGAAAGTCCTACTCAATTCTGGCTGATAGATCAATAGACAGGATAGAGAAGAGAATGCTCCATGGAAACGCAGACCATCTTAGTGCATCCCTATAGAGATATTTTATAAATGGAAATCATTATAGTGAGCTGGGTAGGGAAATTAGCCACATTACTTTGGCTATTTGATTTAAAATTAAGAGCTTAAGTTATCACGTCTTCCTAAAGACTCTGCACTTTCCATATACATGTGCAGTTGATTTTTTGTTCTCTCAAATAGTTTTGGAAAAGTTACCTCTCACTCCTGTAGTGGAAAATGCAATCTTCTACAGTTGCAAGTTGACAACATACTTAGGCTTTATTCAATAATTCAGACCAAAACACAAGGGCCTATATTTTTGATATAGCAATTTAAGAATAAGTTTGTGCAAGGCCGGGTCTTCTTCTATAGCATTTCACTTTTCACAACGTGGCATGAAAGCTCCAGCTATACAGAAATACAAATTGATATTTGCCAAAGTCTGTGCCTATTGAGTTCTACTAAAAACACAGCCCCTTTCTTCCCCAGACAACCCACCCTCTCCCGAGAAGGCTTACAGTAAAATCAGAACAATAAAGATTTTGTTCTTGCAATAAATTTCAAAACAAATATAACAGCCCTTTCCAAAGAATTCTTCCTACCAGGTCCGTGCTGAAGATTTCAGAGTCCCAGTCTCCGACAGTCAAAGTCCAAAGCAAACCAATAGAAAATTCTTCCAGCTTTTCATCAGAACACACACAAAAGATACACTTCTTAACCGGGTCTTTATAAATCTAGTCAGTATGTAATGTAGTACAAGAAACAGGGAGAATGTGATAGTGGACAGTAAATTCCCCATAATTACTGCTGGCAATGCACCGTTTACTGAGTGTTTAAATTGGTTCTCTATGTATTACGTGGAACCCACATTTCTTAGAAGTCTAAAAATATCTACAGTACATTTCTGTTCTCCAAAATTCAGCACCAGTGAGAGTAAAATATCAACTCTCAACCCACTGCCTTCCTGAAACATCTAAAAGCAAGTGGGGATGTGGTTAGAAAAGTCATTCTTTTCCTCTCCAGAATCAGAGTTATCCCCTTGTCACGCCACTCAGTACTTTGCAGAACCTCTGTTTTCACCATAACTGGATATGTTTTCATAAGCACGTGGCACTTGACATGAAAACTTGGCTGAATTTGCAGATTTTTTTTAAATGGTGATAAAAAGGGGTGTGAAATCACAATGTTTAGAGTTGTTTTCTTAAACTTTATGAAAATGCTTCAAATAATTAGTTCATTAATCATGACCGGACTCCAGAGAATTCTGTGATATGTCCATGCCAATTCCAATATTAAGAAAAGAGAATAGAGTGGTAGGTTCTTAGGGAGTCAGTTCTGCTGTACTAGTATTGTGCAGTCATGTAATCCACCATGGGCTGCAGAATGCAGAGCTCCTAAATAGATTGTTCCCCCTTTGTGTAGGAACGCATGTAGGAAAAAGCTAAGAGTATGCAAAGCTAATGAATAATGTGAGATCTCTCTGCTCTAATATCACCAGCAGATTTAAATAGGACCAATTCCTGTTCCTCTATTTTTAATTAATGTAAAGGTAATTTCTTCCCTCAGAAATGCTTAGACAGCTTCTATTGACTTCAGCAGGAGTTGTACACATGTATTTAAAAGCAGAATTTGGCCCAAAATGTGAGCTGGCTACTTAATAGTATTTATTTGTGGCTGCTTTCAATTTTTACTTTACATTTAAACAGCATATATGACCTTTTAAGACTAAGTAGATTTTGAGCCATATTATGGCCCACTTAATGAAGCAACAGCAGTGGAGGTGCGGGTAGGGTGGCAGAATGCAGGCAGCAAATCCCATGTACCTGTGCAGAAAGCATCCACAATTTATCTGTGTACTTCCAGGAATGCAAATGGAAAGGCCTGCCCACAATTTTGGACATCATCTAATTCCCAGCAGGGTCATATCTGGGCAAGGTTATGCTGCTCACACTAGCTGGATGAGAAGCAGGATTGGGTGGGCATTGGCACTATGCATATACTATATGTTGCTAATTCCTTCTTGGTGCAGGGTCACCCAGAGGGGGAGGCAAGTGGGGCAATTTGCCCCGGGCCCCGTAGGGGCCCCCACAAGAGTTTTTCAGGGGCCCTGGAGCGGGGTCCTTTACTCACTCCAGGGGGCCCGGAAAACTCTCACGGGGCCCGGGCCCCCGGAGCTTCTTCCACTCTGGGTCTTTGGTGGTAATTCGGCGGCAGGGGGTCCTTCCGCTCCGGGACCTGCTGCCGAAGTGCCCCGAAGACCCGCGGTGGGGAGTTCTGCCCCAGGACCCGCCGCTGAAGAGCTGGGTCTTTGGCAGTAATTCGGCGGCTGGGGCCCCCTGCCACGGGTCTTGGGGGCACTTCGGTGGCGGGTCCTGGAGCAGAAGGACCCCCCACCGCCTGATTACTGCCGAAGCGGGGGCCCCCCGCCGCCGAGGACCCAAGGCCCTCTGAATCCTCTGGGCGGCCCTGTCTTGGTGGGTATTATGCCTGCTTGTGGTTTGCCTGCTTCTGGTACTGCTCCTTACCCCTTTGTCCTCCTGTGTGATTAAGTGCTAGAGGATTAGGAGGTAGATTCCTTTGAAATATAATTTTGCATTTGCAAACTTTTTGGGTCAGGAACTTGAATAATTTTGTGTGCTGTGCAGTGCCAAACACAGTTCCAGCACTTAATAAATAAGTCATTCTCCATATCATCTGCTTCCTTCCTTTCTCCTCCTCTCTTTCCTTGGAAAGATGTTCATTGTAAGAAATAAAAAATACTTTTTCATAAGGGGATGGGTGAGAAGCAGAAGAACATCACACAGCAGATTAGTGTTTTTGTGAACTGCATTTTGTGAACAGAGCATCACGGGGAACTATGGGCACTGATTGTTCTTTGGATGTTGAGTGGCATCCTACCTTCTTTGACATACTTGCTTACAATATATTTGTTATTTTTCAGTACTTCATATCATATAAAACATAATAGTGCACCGCTGTGCAAAATAACCTCCACTGCCTATAGTTTACAATGCTTTAGTCTGCCAGATTAATCTTGAAAAGTCACATAGAAACAGACAAAGTTACCAGATTTGAAACCAGGAGATAATTTTTATCATTTGTATTTATCATGTCTCTTAGTGCCATGATAGTGCTTCAAGACACATGCTGAGATCACAAGGGGCAGTATAATGCAACAATATCTGGTACTGCATACATGATGTGATATGTCAGAAAAGCAATATACAGTGCATTCCCAAAATATTTTAGCAGAGCAAGTATTGACTAAAAGCAGAGTCACAGCTATTTTCTAGCTGCACATTTCCAATACAGAGAGCAAATTCCAGCAAATGAATTCCGATGCTATGTAATTACTGAGTATAGATTTCCCCTGGGGAAAATACAAACCCGCCTGATTATAAGATTAATTCGTCCCTCAGCTGCACCAGGAAATATTCCTCCGAAGACAGCAGGCATTGTGCATCCATATGGAAGGGCAGAGTTGGAACCTCTATTAAGGCCCAATTCTGTGATTCTTAATTGTACCAAACTCCTATTGAGTTCAGAACACATCTCTGCAATTGGTGAAATGGAAGACCTGTGAAACAGTCTCTCTGTGGCTGTTGGGACAGAGCCAGGAATAGGGTAAATAATCTCAGTCTTATACTGACCCTGCTGACATCTATGAGATAAGGCACTCCTGTGGTATAATTTACTTCAAGTAGAAATGTCCTGATTATTCACTCTAGAATGTAAAAGACTTGGGAAGTATGGAGCTGTTTTCATCAAGAAGTGTTTTGCAGGAGATTAGAATGGTCAATTAATGAAAATGAACTGTTCTCTCTGTTCAAATGCTGATATTTCATTAATTTGAAAACTGCCAATAAATTGCTCATTAACAAAACAATAGGACCTCTAATCTAAAATATAATATAATTAAAAAGAAAATCATTGCTGACAATAAAGTGTATTTAAAAGCAGCTGTAGTCAATATGAAGGTTGGATTTTAGTGCATGAAATAAAAAGGCATGCAGCCACGTGAGACCAATAAAGCTGGGTGATTTATTGTAGAGAAAATGTGCAGAACAAATCAGCAGAAATTTGGGTCATGGAAGAGCTGAATGGGGAAAAAGAATTTGTAGAAATTATTGAGGCTTCCTGTAGTTCCTGCTGATCCACAAGAACTGGTGATTAGGAAAACTCTTCTTTGAGAAATGCTGATTCCATTTGATCAGGGTTAGGGGCACAGAACATTACAGGAATCCTCATGTCTCAGGGCAGGTCTACACTAAGGGCGGGGGTCGAACTAGAGTACGCAAGTTCAGCTACATGAATAGCGTAGCTGAATTCGAAGTACCCTAGTTCGAACTACTCACCCGTCCAGACGCCGCGGAATCGAAGTCCGCGGCTCCAAGGTCGACTCCGCCACCGCCTTTTGCAGTGGTGGAGTACCAGAGTCGACCGCGGCGCTTCCGGAGTTCGAACTATCGCGTCCAGATTAGACGCAATAGTTCGAACTCCGAGAAGTCGAACTCACCGCGTCGACCCGGCTGGTAAGTGTAGACTAGCCCTCAGAAAAGCACAAAGGACCTGACCCAAAGCTCATTTAAGTCAATGGGAGTTTTTAGTATTTAATTCAATGATCCAAAGACCAGCACCGAACTGAACTATAAAAATATGTCTAGTAGGCATAACAGTCTAGTAGGCATTGGTCAGTTTGGAAGAAGTAAGATTAGTTTCAGATATCCTTACTTATGTCGATTAGTTTGTGAGTCAGAGTGGTTGGATCTGGTTAATAATATATGAGAGTGTGAGTTCAGAAAGTAGAGATTGGACAAATATCAGAGTAGCAGCCGTGTTAGTCTGTGTCCACAAAAAGAACAGGAGTACTTGTGGCACCTTAGAGACGAACACATTTATTTGAGCATAAGCTTTCATGGGCTACAGCCCACTTCATGGGATGCATAGACTGGAACATGCAGCAAGAAGATATTTATACATACAGAGAACATGAAAAGGTGGAAGTAGCCATACCAACTGTAAGAGGCCAATCAATTGAGATAAGCTATCAGCAGGAGAAAAAAAACTTTTGAAGTGATAATTGAGATGACCCATAGAAGGTGTGAGGATACTTAACACAGGACAAATAGTAATGTTGTGTTCTACCAAGATTAGAGCTGGGCAAATAACTGATTTTTTGTTCTGTGGCTGAATGCAAAAATATAGTTCAACCCAACATGATTTAAAAAAAAAATCCTGCAAAATGAAAGTGTGTGAATACACATATGTATATATACACATACACCAAGGGTTCCCAGACTTGGTTCATGGCTTGTTCAGGGTAAGCCCCTGATGGGCCGTGAGACACTTTGTTTAACTGAGTGTCCACAGGTACGACCACTGGCAGCTCCCAGTGGCTGCCGTTCACCGTTCCCGGCCAATGGGAGCTGCGGGAGGCAGTGCAGGCCAGGCCACCACTTCCCGCAGCTCTCATTGGCCGGGAACAGCGAACCGCAGCCACTGGGAGCTGCCAGCCGTCGTACCTGCGGACACTCAGGTAAACAAAGCGTCTCGCAGCCCATTAGGGGCTTACCTTGAACAAGCTGTGAACCAAGTTTAGGAACCACTGACACACACATGCACACATTTAAATAAATAAATAAATAAATAGGTCGAACAAAAAATTTAGTTTGACCCAAAATGACATGTTTTGTATTTGTTTGTTTTTTGGGGGGGAGCAGAAGGCTTAACCTTAAAAAAAAATTGAATGAAATGCCAAAACAAGCCATTTCAACACTTCTGAATATTTTATATTCAGCTGTTCTCAAGGTTGCCACAAATATCTGTGTAACCATAATCACCTTCTCTTAGTTTCTTCATCTATAAAATGGGGAGTTGTGTTAATTAATATTTGTAAAGCATTTTGAGATTCTTCTTCGAGTGATGGTCCCTATTCGGATTCCAGACAAGTGCACATGTGCCCTATGTGCCAGAAGCCAGAACTATTCAGTAATAGTGTCTGTTGACCCACACATGCATCAAGTGTCTTCTATATGTCTGCATCTAAAACTATAAGAGGCCATGTGGGTCAGTGCTGCTCCAGTTCCCTCTTACAGCCACGTGGCCAGAGGTGGAATCCTTGTTCCTTGGTGCTCTTAGTTCTGCTAAGAGAACTCTTGTCCATTGTGTCTCATCTTTCTGTATATAGTTGTTAGTATTGTATATAGTTCTTGTAGTTTGGTTAGACAGACTCCCCTGTTGGACTTCTCCCATCATGGAGACATCCCCCGCACCTCCCTCCGGGGATTATGTCCTGACAAGTCAACTTCAAGAACTGTACCTCATGCCCACGCTCCTTCTCCATGAGCGACAAGCACCAGAGGTATCTCTACTGCCTTGGCAAAGCCCACATCATTTCCTGCTGTTCCATCTGCTGTCTGTTCCCGTCTTGGATTCAGAAGAGTAAGGAACTTCATCTCCTTGAGTTTCTCATGAAGGAAGCTATGCGTCCATGTGCACCGTCAGTTCTGGGACCAGTGAATCTGCTGCTGTGGCATCCATCACTGCTGGTGAGCACTTCTCCAGCTTCTCCCATGCACTGGAACCTTCGGTACTGATGCATCTGCCAAAGCCCCACTGTGAGTATAAGAAACATGGATGTGGGCATAAGGGTGGCTCCCTAATAGGGATTTCTCCTAAACAAAGTGTTGCATCCCTGAGCCAGGCCCAGTCGGGTGAGAAGTTACATGCCAACCTGGCTGCTCTGGTTCCCAAGAAGCCTCAGACAGAGCATAAGTTGAAACACCAACGTGAGCTGCATGTGCTGCCTCCTGCCCCAGCTCCCACCTGTCCTCTTCAACACTGCTGGGCTCTTCCAGACTGGCACGCCCAACTCCCCACACACCATGCCACCTGGAATTGCTGATGTCCACGGCCAAGCTCATGCTCCCATACACTGGTTTTCTGCTGCCCTCTGCAGACCCCCTGCTGCTTCCCTTTCTGGTGAAGGAACCTCTTCTTCTCCTCCCAGAGTGCTGCTCCTCTTCCACCTGTGCACCAACAGCATTGACACCTCAACCCTTCCTGGATCCATCCTTGGATTTGGAGTGGTCCTCCAAGCCGGAACCCTCCTTCTCAACTATGCACTCTCACAGCCCGGATCCCTGCCACCACCCACCCTATCCACACGCGTATGACCCATCTGCTGAGCCTTGATTCTGTTATCACCGGGGCCTGCCAATGCATGGCAACCCCTATGCTTGGCCCTACTGGCCTCCATGGGGCCCCTATCTGGACAGCTGCCATCTTACCAGCTGTCCTCTGCCCACACTGCGCCCCCTCCAGAGGAAGAGGTCATTGCACAACCAGTGCCACCAGTTCCCAGAGAAGCCTCGTCGTCCCTAGATGAGGCACTAATTCTGACTTCACTATTCCCTCCGGATGACCAAAACCAGTACCCCCACACACCATGCCACCTGGAACTGCTGATGTCCACGGCCAAGCTCATGCTCCCATACACTGGTTTTCTGCTGCCCTCTGCAGACCCCCTGCTGCTTCCCTTTCTGGTGAAGGAACCTCTTCTTCTCCTCCCAGAGTGCTGCTCCTCTTCCACCTGTGCACCAACAGCATTGACACCTCAACCCTTCCTGGATCCATCCTTGGATTTGGAGTGGTCCTCCAAGCCGGAACCCTCCTTCTCAACTATGCACTCTCACAGCCCGGATCCCTGCCACCACCCACCCTATCCACACGCGTATGACCCATCTGCTGAGCCTTGATTCTGTTATCACCGGGGCCTGCCAATGCATGGCAACCCCTATGCTTGGCCCTACTGGCCTCCATGGGGCCCCTATCTGGACAGCTGCCATCTTACCAGCTGTCCTCTGCCCACACTGCGCCCCCTCCAGAGGAAGAGGTCATTGCACAACCAGTGCCACCAGTTCCCAGAGAAGCCTCGTCGTCCCTAGATGAGGCACTAATTCTGACTTCACTATTCCCTCCGGATGACCAAAACCAGTACCACAATCTACTGTGGCACATGGCAGAGGCTCTTGACCTTACAGTGGACGAAGTCTAGGATACACAAAACAAACTCTTGGACATCCTGCAGTTGCCTGGGCCCTCACGCATGACCCACCTTATCCATGCAGCCATCCTACAATTGGCACAGTCAATCCGGTACATGCCTGCCTCCTGTGCCCCCATTCCAAAGCATGCAGAGCCACCATCTCAGGGTACAGGCTTCCTCTTTGCCCACCCACTCCCCAACTCCCTTGTGGTGCACACAATGAATGAACATGCCTGATGGCAACACCTGAAGGCCACCCTGCCTGTAAGGGTCCGGTGTGGGGGCTCGGCCCTCTCAGGTGCGGCCGGGAGCCAGGCCGCCTCACTACACGGCCTAAATCAGTAGTTCAGTCTCCGAAGGTCCAAGCCCTAGGTCAGGGCGGGCAACAAACAATAGTCTACGGGCTCAGATCCTCAGGCAGGGGCTGAGCAAAATAAACAGTCAGTGAAGCCCAAGCCCTCAGTCAGGGCGGGGCAACAAACAGTAGTTCAAGGGGCTCAGACCCTCAGGCAGGGGCTGAGCAAACAGAGTCAGTAAAGCCCTAGCCCTAGTCAGGGCGGGGCAACAAGCAGTAGTTTAAGGGCTCAGGTCCTCAAGCAGGAGCTGAGCCACCACACAGTAGTTCCGGGCTCAGGTCCTCAGGCAGGAGCTGGGCAAAACAAACAGTTAGTGAAGTCCAGCCCTAGGTCAGGGCAGGGCAACAAACAGCAGTTCACAGGCTCAGACCCTCAGGCAAGGGCTGAGCAAACAGCGACAGTTCAGGGGCTCAGGTCCTCAGTCAGGAGCTGAGCAACCACAATAGTTCCGGGTCTCAGGTCCTTGGGCAGGAGCTGAGCAACAGCAACAGTTAGTGAAGCCCAGCCCTTGGTCAGGGTGGGCAACAAACAGCAGTTCACAGGCTCAGACCCTCAGGCAGGGGCTGAGCAAACAGCAGGTAAGTCCAGACTTCTATGTCTGAGCGCTGGTGTGAGGGGGAGACTGCCACCCGTGAGTGGGGTGGCAGGGGGGACACAGGCCCACCCACTCCACTGTGTCCCAGCCCGGGGCCCTAACAGCGGCAGTTAGTCTGCTGCTGTGTCGGTGGGGTCCTGACTGCAACACACCGACATCGGCTCAAAGTCTGCTGTAGCCAGACTGGGGTCAGCTACCCCCGGGCTACTTTCCATCTCCCCCTCCATGGGTACCTGCTCATCTCTGGTGTCCGGCGCTGGGTCCCACACCATGGGCTCCTCAACGTGCTGAGGGCTGGCTAGCTCGGGCTGCTCCTCAGAACTCGGGTCGGGGGGACGCTCGAGCAGCTCCTCGGGGTACCAGGCTCGGGGCAGGCTCGGCCAATCCGCCTCAGGGTACTGGGCTCGGGGAAGGCTCGGCCAGTCCTCCTCAGGGTACCGGGCTCGGGGAAGGCTCGGTCCAGCAGGAGCTCGGTCAGGAGCATCTGTCCTCTCCGGCCGCCGGGCAGCAACTGAGCGCTGGGGCCGGGCCTTTATACTTCCTGTCCCGGCCCTTGACTTCCGGGGGGCGGGGACAGGCGGTGGTGGCTCCACCCACTGTGGCGGCTGCTCTGGCTCATCCCTCTCAGGTGCGGCCAGGAGCCAGGCCGCCTCACTACACTGCCAGACAGGGCAGCAAAGAAGTCAGACCTTTTGGGATGAAAGGTTTATTCCTCTGCAGGACTTCAATTCCATATTGCCAACTATCAGGCCCTCTTGGCAAAATATGACTTCCTAACATACTCCAAACTTGCAGATTTTCAGACCTTTCTCTTGTTGGACAAACAACAGGATTTACAGGTGCTGCTGGATGAGGTCAAGCCGGTCACCAAGGTGACCTTCCAGGCACCAGCCAATGCCACCAATACTGTGTCCTGCTCCCGAGCGAACAGTGTGGTACTTTTGCCGTAACTCCTGGCTCCACTCCTCCAGATTTCCTAAGGATGTCCAGACCATCCTTGAGACCCTAAACTTTGACAATCAGAAACTCTTTGGTGATAAGATGGATGAATCCCTCCACTTCCTCAAGGATTCCCATGCCACACTTCGGTCACCCTGGCCCTGACCAACAGGCAGCAGAGATTGTCTTTTTGTGCCCGCCCCGTGTCTCCTACTAACCCTACTTTCAACAACTGCAGGAGCCATCTTGCTGCCATTCACACACTCAGTGGGCCCATTATCCCACCACTGCCTCTTCTGCTCCCTCAACTCTCCCACAATGTCAATTGAAACAGCCATTTTGAGTCTCTGATTGAGACCTGAAAACCACCTCCCATACCACCCATAGTGGTCTTCAGGGGCCATCTTGCCCTATTTGCCCACACTTGGGGCGAGGTCACTACTGATTGCTGGGTACTGGTTATTATTCACCAGGAATACTCGATAGAGTTCCTCTCGTTCCCCCCTTGTTGCCTACCCCAGCATGCCTGAGGAGACCCTCCCATCGTCATCTCCTATAAGAAGTGGATGCTCTCATCCAAAAGGGTGCTATAAAGTGTGTGTCCCCCACCCCATTATCAGAGCTGAAGGTTATATTCCCCCATATCCTCCTCCAGAGTATGCACAACAGGTCCTTCTACGGAAATAAAGAGTGGGAGCTCCACGAACCCACGCTTCATTCCATTTTCCACCAGTGAAGCACCCCACATTGGGACCTCTTTATGACATTGAAGAATCACAAACTCCCCCTCTCCTGTTCCAGTGGGGTCCTCAAGGTGGGCTTACGGGGTGACACCCTCCTCTTGCCCTGGACCTCCAAAGTCCGCTATGCCTTTCTACCCATTCCAGTGCTCCCAAAAGTCCTGTGCAAAGTATGACAGGATTGAGCAACGATCATCCTGATTACCCCCCTTTTGGCCTCACCAATATTGGTTCACCATCCTCCTCCCCCCCTCCGCTCATCCTCCAATCCACCTTCCCACCCACCCAGACCTCCTCATTCACGTGCAGCCTGGGCCCACTCCACCTCATGGCTTGGTATTTGGATAGGACTTGCACGTAGATAGAGTGTGCTTCACCATGATATGCAATGTCCTCACACACAGCAGTGGCCATCTACCAGGGCCTGCTATCAGGTGAAATGGAAGCGTTTCACTGCTTGGGTGCACCGTCATCATTACTGTCTGGACTCCATCTCCATTCCCATCCACCTGAATTACCTTCTCCAGCTTAAGCTATTGGGCCTCATGCACTCATCCATCCAGGTCCATCTGGCGGCACTTAGTGCGTTCCTCCCCCCTGTGGACAGTTCCTCCATCTTCACTCACCCAGCCATTGCTCACTTCCTTAAAGGCATGCTCAATGTCTTTCCGCCGGTACAGAAACCTACCCTCTCTTGGGACCTGAACATCATCCTCTCTGTCTTCACTAAACCACCCTTTCAACCCCTTATGACCTGCTCCCTCGCCCATCTCTCCATGAAGGTGATCATCTTGGTGGCCATCACCTCAGTATGGCACATTAGCGAGTTGGCAACTATGATGGCTGAACCCTCCCCTACACTGTCTTCCATATCTCCCTTTGCCTGCACCCCAAGTTTATCCCCAAGATGGTCTCTTCTTTCCACTGCAACTAAAGATTCTACCTTCCAATCTTCTGCCCCATTCCTCCAGGGCAAAAACACTGCATTCTCTCAACATCTGTCAGGTGCTGGCCTTTTACCTTCAATGCACTCATGCCTTCCGTGCTTCACCCTGGCTCTTCATCGCCATTGTGGAACACTGAAGGGTCCAGGCTATCTCCCGTTGCATTGTGGAATGCCACACCCTTTCTAACGTTCCCTCCCCGTCCCCCAATGTCACGCCTCACTCAGTGCAGGCCCAGGCTGGCACATCGGCCTACCTCATGGACGTGCCTTGGCAGGACATTTGCAAGGCAGCCACCTAGAACTCTGTCCACACCTTTATCACTCACTACACCATCACCCCAGCGGCGGTGGCAGGTGCGATTGTTGGCCAAGCCGTCCGGCAGACTGTGACTTCATGCAAGTCCACGCACCCACCTCCACGCTGAGCACTGCTCACCACTCTCCCATGTCTGGAATCCATATAGGGATCATCACTCAAAGAAGAAGAGGAAATTACTTACTGTAATTGGAGGTTCCCTTCCTTAATGGAAGGTGCTATAAAAATGCAAAGTGCTATTAACTAGTTCAGAAGACTTCAGGCAACTCCACATTTAATTGCATATTTACTAGCTTTTTGTGAAATGTTTTCCTCCCACAGCAGTGCATCACTCAGCAGTTCCGCTTTGTGCAAATATTTTCCTTGTTTTCACTCAATAAGCTGTCGCAACTTGGCAGGAGAAGGGTGTCAAGCTGCGCATTTCATATGATTTCACATCATAGCCATGTAAAATCATGAATTTCACATGATATCAGTGTATCAATCACCTCGAGTTTGCTAGAAGGATAATGTAGCTTAATTATTCTTTCATTGAACTGTGTCTGAGTTTATTAGTAATGAAACGAGGGAGGTTTTGCAGCTCTAATTACTCAATACTCTGAAACTATCCCACCAAGTGTGGGGCAAATTATCTGTAGCTTTGCATAGTAAACTGGAAAACAACTCTAAACTTTATTTTGAAAAACATTCTCACATTTTTAATAAACTGGTTTAGTGTATGGCATCAGGACTCCCCCTAGTGCAGAATGTATCAGCCTGCTACTTCCTCACAGCTGAAGGAGTGGTAGAATGGTGGAGACACGTGTTTTAAGTGCTGAATGTCCTGGTTTCAGTCACACTGAAATGATTTTTATATAGATGACAACATTGCATGTATGGTAAAATATTTTGAGTGGGGGGGTTGTTTGTTTTTTACACAGTTCTCATGTGTAGAAACAGATTTCACCCTCTTGCTAATGGGGAAAAAATGCAAAATAAATTTGTAACCAAAGCAGAGAGAATAGTGCATGCAGTCTTCCTGGTTTAAAAACTAAATACAAACCTTCAGTGCTGCCCTCGAGCTCTAGAATCTTTGGGCAATACCAAAATAATGGGATTGTCTTCTAGAAGCATATAGGTGCGCAAAAGAGACAGGCAAATCAATAGCAGCCACACTGACACCCTTTGCCTGGTGAGTCACAGACAAAACTGTTAGTTTGCCCCTGCCATCGCTCGCATCACGGAATGTTTGGAGGGCACGTACTGACCTTCATGGCGTGGCAATGCATTTTATTGTACCGTGATTATGGAACTAAAATTGAAACAAGATGTGCACCTAATTTGAGAAAATAACTGTAAACCATGGAGCTATAGATGCAATTGTACATGCCAATGCAAACTAACCACTGAGAATTAGCAAGATATTCACTGTCGCTATACCCATTCTGAGCATGTCTTTCGCCCTAGATTTAGGTACACAAAATTTTCAAGTATATTATTAGTAGTAGTCGGTTCTACAGAATTGTACAGTTAAAAAGAAAGCATTTATCTGACCTTGATCCTGACTTCATTGAAAAAATTTACAATATTTTCCTACCCTAACAATGGACTATTGTGGTGATTTAATATCAGTGCAGTAAGGTAAATGCTTCCTTTGGAAATGTAATGCACTGTATGGGTCTCTCTAATTTTAGAGCTGTTCTGGTCATAAAGTGATTATATGAATGCAACTCTCAGCAGCTTCACCTCACAAGGAGTTTACTTTAATGACACTAAGAGCAAGAAAGACTTTAATTTAAAAGTTTGCCTGAAAATACTATTGTGTGATGAACCAGATGGTAGGTTTTTTCCCATCTCTGTATTCCGTGGGTAAAATACTGCCAGTGGCACTTCACAGAGGACAGAATTTGATACTATATTTCTGTATCTGCTACTCAAACAGCTTGAAATGTCATTTTTTTCCTTGAAAGTAATCAGGAGATGAAAAATGTTTGTATCAAAGGTAAGAATACTATTGGACCCCTATTTTTGCCACCAACTTTGCCCTGCTCCTACTGACTGCAGCCAGTATCAAGCTGGCACATCTTAATGGGTTTACTTTGATTGAGTGCACCAAGATAAGGTACTGTTTTGTTCATGGCTTCCTCTCCTAGCAGAACCGAAAGTTTTCTTCCCGTTATGGATGCACCACCGCAGCGACTTTACCTCAAAAGACTCCAGTGGGCTAATTAAACCATTGATTATTAAAAATTGAGAGAGGAAAACTGGATTAAAACAAAAAAGTGATCATATCAGATCCAATCTGAAACCCTGGGAAGCCCATATAGGTTTTCAAAGGAGTGTAAAGCCCTAACTTCCCTCAAAACTGCCCCAGGCCTCTTTGAAAATCCCACCTAAGGCCAATATATTTATGGTGAATAAAAAGAATACTAAGGAGTCCTTTCTGCCCTCTGTCTCTTTTGGCCCATCAGCCAGTCAGATAGAATCATAGAATATCAAAGTTGGAAGGGACCTCAGGAGGTCATCTAGTCAACCCCCTGCTCAAAGGGGATTGATCTTAGGTTTCCTTTCCTTGACCTCTCACAACCCTGTCACACTTTTTGGGTTTCTGCAGTGTGCCTGGTTTATTACATACCAGACCTTATTCCTAAAAGAGTGTTTCCTGGAGTCTGTCCCCAGATTAACTCAGTATTCAGTGTTGTGGCTAAAGGGTTTCAGTTTCTTTTCCTTGTTTTGTCTTTGCATCTCACCCCTCCAACTAAGCATACCCCTCCCCAAAGCTGTCTACCCATTATGGAGACCTTGATAGCCCTGCCTTGCCACATTAATTATCATTGTTGTGGGTGTACTACCAGCTCTTTCTGCTATTAAAGATGCAGCACTTTTATAATTGTTTAGTTCATTCTTAACATTAATTCTACTGAATGGCAAGAGCTAATCATGGATTTAACTGAACTGCCACAGGACTTAGCAAAGGTATCTGCCTTCCAAGCAATGGGAGATATGGATGCCAACCATACCAACAGCAGTGTTAGAAATGACCTTATCCAACCAACCACAACAGGCCAGCCTATCTAAGGGAACAATTCGCGTGCCAAACAGGCCAAGAAATAAAATAATAATAATTTCCATCTCTGTGGCTACTAAAGAACTTGGGTTTGCCCTGAGAGCTGTAATCCACTATCACATGCATAAATCAATGCCCTCAAGGAACTTTTTATGAAGGAACAGATAATGAAGCAAACTTTTCTAGATTAGTCATTTAGGCACTTTACACAGGCTGTATCATGCTCCCCTCCAGGCAAGGATCTCTGTGGCACTAGTCCTCCCATTCTTGCACCTGGCAGAGGCCTTTCTATGTGTCTGTGATCGGGAATGAAGGAGACTGGACAGGCCAAGGGAGACCAAAAATCATCCACTCCCTAGTGAGATCCTGAAGAATCTTCAGGAAAAGTAATAAAGTCCTGTACCCTACTACATTGTCTGCTGTGCCTCCTTCACATGCATCCTAGAAGCAGGTGCTGTCAGAATGAGACAGTTGCAGTGATATGTCGATGTGGCTGGCCCTGGATCACTGGGATCCACAGAAGGTTTAGGGTGAAAACTGTGGTCTTTTGGGGGGGAAAGGTGATAAACCCAGCCCCTGTAATGGGGGCTGTGAGAGGATCCTCCGGAAGCTTCCTCCCCCAAGTCACCTCTCCCATAAGTTTTAATGTGGGTTAGGATGCTCTTGCCCACAAAATTCTAAAAGCCAGCTAAGCACTGACCCAGCAAGAAAGTTGAGACCATGATGCTACACAGCCCTGGAGAAATGTCACTCTTGGGTGCCTGAAAACACAACCAGTTTGCCTTGAAATTCATTGCAATAACTGGAGAAGGTTGGGTTTTAAATTCCCATTCTTCTGATTGAATAAAGCATATTTCATAAATGGACCCCTATTTAGTTCTTTAATTTTGGTTAAAGATTGTTCTGTCAAGGATTTTTTTTTTTGGCACAGTTTTTACAGTTCAGGGGAATGAAAGAGTTGTGATTGCCTTTGTGCAGCAGCTGACGCACATTTGAATATTTATGTTGTGCATGCTGACTGAAAATAACACTATTAAGCTGATTTGTCACAAAAGCTTTTAAGGCTAGGAAAAACCCACCTGCTCACTGAACTTACAAGTCCAAGGCAGCCTTAATTAAAGTCACTTGCTCTTAATGGAAAAATATGCCGTCTCCTACATCCAAGCTGCTGTGGTTGGCTTGTGCACTAATGCCTAATAGAAGCACCAGAAACAGCAGCAGCAAACATATATGCCAAACTTAGAGAGTCTTCTGCACATTGTCACCCCATCCTAGAATAGCCGTGTCCTCAGTCCCTAGTTCACGGAAATAATTTTACAGAACAATCCAGCCTCCCCTGTGGCTTTTCCCTAAGATGACTGCTGATCCTTCGATCCAGTTTTAACTGACTGGTTCATAGCATAGCCAGGGATGTCTTTGATGATGTAATCTACAACTGTTCTGCATCTCACTGAAGCAGTCAGTTAAGCAGGCATAGCTAGCTGGATGTGAACCTAATAGGTTATCGGGGGTGGGTGAGGTAAGTTTTTTTCATGTGATTCCATGAGGACAATTTTGCCAGTATTTCTAATCTCTGAGGAACAACTCACTGCGCTGTCGTTTCCAGTGATAGTTCATTCATGTGTTACCAACACTCCTATTGCACTGCCACCCTGCTCCAGAGCAATCTGGGCCAAATAATTCACGGGTGGTGCACACATTGGTAAACTTGATTAAATGTACAGGCCAAGGTAGAAAATGAGGAAGTGGCAGATAGAACTACTAGCAGGAGGGTGCAAATTACACTCACTTACATCAACTTATTGACATGTAATTTACACTGTCCTTTACAATGGTGCCCATTGTAAGACCCAGCCCCTATTTTAGGCACATGGAACTTTAAGACACTGCCTATGTTCTGTATTCTTAAAGAGATGGGAAAGAAAAGCCAACTCACCCCCAGCAAGACAGTCTACACAGAATGAAGCAAGAGATGCAACAGAATAGCAGCCTGTAATCAGCAAGACATGAAGGAGAGCTCTCAGGGGATAAATACTTTCCTATTATGTCGATTGGTTCACTAACTGAAAATGAGAACAGAAATATTTACAATGTACCTAGGAATCAGTAACACAAGCTGCCTGGGGTGGGGGCGGGAGGGTTATAGTGTGTAAGAACAAAATATCACTTTATCAGAAGATGCAGGGTACCCATATATTGTATAACAACAGCTTACAAGAAATAAAATAGGGCACAAGATTTTCACTGTTGCCCATAGCAACAATTCTGTTATTAATTTCAGCCCACATTGCTTTCCCAAAACGTCCTCTTCATGGAAAGAAAACCCCAAGGGACAGGTCATGGAGAAAGATATACCTGGAAGTGAATGTATGATTTGGGGATATGTAACAGCAGTAATTATAAAAATGCTTTTCCTTTTATGTCATCACAGATAATATACAACACAAAACCATGATCACTCCAGAAATTATCCAGAACTGATTTTTTTAATTGATTTTTAAATGTACTGTCAATGGAGATCCATTCAACCAGTGCTTTAGCAGTTTTATAGCACTATTTCCATTTCCAAACAATGGCCTGGGATTGGTAGCCAGATATATCTGAGCTTCGGTTCTGCCCCTGGCTCACTGCGCGGCCTGGGGCTAGTCACTTGGATCAACATTTTCTAACTTAGATAACTGACATCATGCTGATGGGTCTGAAAAGTTTTGACCTTAATCGATCTGTCTAGCTTCCTTTCTTTAAAATGTGGATAATACCTACTTCATTTGAAGGTGTGTGTATACATACATACATAGTAATATAAATGTTAAGCATTATTGACCCAATTCAGGAAAGCTTCTTTGTTCAGCATAGAACATAAGCAGGTGTATAACTTTAAGCACCTGTCTAAGTGCTCTCTTGAATAGGGACCAACCAAACCATATGCTTACTACCTGCTCTCTTGAATCAAGGCCTATTAGCATGCTAAACATTCAGAGCTGGGTTAGATTCTGATCCCTTTCTTCAGGGTTTTCAGTTCCACCCCCATCTCTACTCCCTTATATATGTCCATCATGCCATTCTGCTTCTGCAATTCCATGGAATTCCAAAGTCCACTAAACAAATACCTTAAGTGTTTTGGTGTCTTTGAGTTGAAAAAGTAGATCATATAGTTTCTAAGATCAATTTTATTTCTTATTTCTGGGAGAAAAGAAATGCAAAATATATACATTAAACATTATTGAGTTGTGCAGGGAGTAATTCAATCTCTGTATATATTACCGTTGTAAATACTGAATTCAGTTCAAATATATATGCACACTTAATTCATGATGTGTGGTTTTATTATGTGCCACAGTTTTTAAAATGTCAGGGCATAAGAGCATCTCCATCCTGCTTCAGAAAAATCACTGTCATATAAATTCAGATAAGAGCAAAGTAAAATTCAGTCCTGGCGTAAGTCCACTGATTTAAATGAGTTCTCAACGACTTACAATAGCTCTGAATTTGTCCTAGAGGATTTTAAAATAATATGCATAAAGAGAAAAGGATCTCAGCAATGATGTATAGTAAACCATTAGCAATAGTCTCCTATTTTTATTGTCATTTTTAAAGAAAAATCTTTTGTGATGCTAAATAACTTAACACTAGGGTATAAATGCTCTCCTCTGTATAACATATAAAAGCAGCTTCTTGTAAGTTAGTCTAAGCTCTTATAAAGAAAAATGTTGGCACACAAAAATAAACTGCATCCTAGAATTGGGGCTTGAAGTAACTGAAGCAGCACCTTTAGCAACACCCACAGGGAAATGTATGCACTATGCACCATAAGAGGTAATATTATGTTACTATCGTGCAGGGGACTTTGCAAATAAGGCTATGTAATATTTATGTTAATGGCTGTGATTATCTTCTGATGTGCCCATTGTGAACCAAAAAGTCTCAGAAATCTCAGCAGACTCGGGCTAAGCTGGCTACTTACGCAATTAATGAAACCTGCCTTCTCTCTAAAATACAGAGCGCATTACTAGATCTCACATTCACAGTTATTATAAGTTAATGTGCATGTCAAGATAAATTTGAAAGCAAAAACAAAGATTGGGAAGTTTTGAGGAATAAAAAGTGATGAGTAGCTGCAACCTATTGCTGGATGCAGTCTCAAAAATCTGAATAAACAACTTCCTTCTAATCTGAAATCTGGGTGTGGATGTTCTCAATTTGTTCAAAAAAGTACATCTAACTGAACTGGGGAAAACATGTTTTTATTTCCACACACTACAAATAGATTTTCTCAACCAAAGGGCCTTGTTGAACTTCCATTAAGAGCAATAGAAACCCTTGTGGATCAATTAACTAACCACTGATTTTGCATTAGTTCATGGTTCAGAGAAATGTGTCTGTCTCCGTTTTTTCTAGATACTTACAAAAACCATACCATTTTATTCTCCTGCCTCTTTGCACATGCACATTTTCTTTTCTAATCCATGAAACATTAATGCTTCCTGGCATAGCTTCTGTCACAGTTGCATTCTCTGTACATGCATTGTAAGCATCTAAACTTGTATTCAAAGTTATATTATCAAACAAAAAAATATGTTCATGAATTCAAGAAAATTGTTTATGGACAGTGGACACTGGCTTTTCACAGATCAAGATGGTAATTTGTGTTTGTGTGTGGGGACAGGTGATTTTGTGTATACATATGATAGTGAAACCCTTGTGTCCTGGTCTCTTCTTAGATTAGTGTACCATCATCTGCCTGCCTTACTGTCCATCGTCCATCCAGATATTTATAATTTGTCGCCTTAGAGGGGCAATTTGCCCCGGGCCCCACAGGGGCCCCCACAAGAGTTTTTCAGGGGCCCTGGAGCAGGGTCCTTCACTTGCTCTGGGGGCCCCAGAAAACTCTCGCGGGGCCCGGGCCCCCGGAGCTTCTTCCGCTCTGGATCGTCGTTGGCAATTCGGCGGTGGAAGGTCCTTACACTCTGGGACCTGCCGCCAAAGTGCCCCGAAGACCTGCAGCGGGGGGTCCTTCCGGCACTTCGGTGGCGGGTCCTGGGGCGGCACTTCGGCGACGGGGGGTCCTTCCGCCCCAGGACCCGCCGCTGAAGTGCCGGGTCTTCGGCAGCAATTCGGAGGTGGGGGCTCCCCACCTCCGAAGACCCCAGGCCTCCTGAATCCTCTGGGCGGCCCTGATCTGAATCTTCTACAAGTACAACAGCACAGTGTTGATTTCTTTGCTTCCTTCCCTCTCACCTCCACCTCCTTTAGAGTCTTCTGGAGAGAAAGAATGGTCTTGTGGTGAAGACACTGCCCTGGGATGTAGAAATTTGGATTCAGTTCCTCTCTTTGGCACAGACTGTCAATTAGGGCTATGCATCTAGGTGATTTTTTGGTTTGCTGGCAATTCTGAATGAATGAATAAATGAATAAGAATTGGGTCGACCCAAAAGCAGTTCTTTAAAAAAATCTTTGGCAAATAACCCACGCCCCACAAATGTTTTTATTTTTATTTTTATTTTTTAAATTATTATTAAATTGAAGTAAATGTCAAACTGAAGAGTTGTTGATATGAAAAATCTAAAAATTAATGCTATGTTGTTTGTTTAAAAAAAAATTGTTTTGTGGGGATGACCAAAACCATCCGATGAAACCAACACACGTTCATGAAATAATATTTTCGAACTCCTGGATGACAGGAGAGGTCCTGGAAGACGGGAGAAGGGCTAATGTAATACCCATTTTTAAAAACGGGGGAAAGGAGGAGCTGGGAAACTATAAACCAGTCAGCCTGACTTTAATACATGGGAAGCTACTAGAGTAATGTATAAAACATTGTTTCCAAATGCCTGGAGGAATGCAGTGGACATAATATACCTGGACTTCAACAAGGCTTTTGACACAATCCCACATGGCATTCTGATAAGTAAGCTGGAGAAATGTGTGCTTGACAGAACTACCATTAAGTGGATACATAATTGTTAAAGAACCACAAGCAAAGAGTAACTATTAATGGAATGATGTCAGATTGGAGTGAGATCTCAAGTGGGGAGGTCTCAAGTGGGGAGGAATCTGTTCTGGGTCCAGTGTTGTTTAACATCTTTATTAGTGACCTGGACATAGGTATAGAGAGCATACTGGTCAAGTTTGTAGATAACACAAAGCTGGGGGGTTGCCAGTACTTTGGAGGATAGAAATTCAGAGGGACTTGATGAATTGGAGAACTGGGCTATAGACAACGTGAAATTCAACAAATACACAAGTACAGAATGGGGGGAAATTGGCGTAGCAGCAGCACTGCTGAGAAGGATCTGGGAGTTGTGGTGGATGACAACCTCAACATGAGTCAGCAATATGATGCTGTTGTGAAAAAAGCAAATGCAATTTTAGATTGCATTAACACAGACATAGCATGTAAGTCATGTGAGATGATAGTATCGCTGTACTCGGCACTGGTTAGGCCTTAGCTGGAGTACTGTGTCCAGTTTTTGTCACCAATGTATAGAAAGGTTGTAGAGAAACTGGAAAGGATCCAGAGGTGAGCGACAAAGATGACTGAAGGGATGGAATGCAAGCCACATGAGCAAAGGCTGCAGGAACTGTGTATGTTTAGTTTGGAAAAGAGGAGATTGCTGTCATTTCTCCCCTTAATCTTCAGATGCTTGTAAGGTTCCCACAAAAAGATGGAGAAAAGTTGTTCTCTTTTTGCCACAGAGGGCAGGAAAAGAGGCAATGGGTTCAAACTACAGGATAGCAGATTTAGATTGAATCTCAGGAAAAACTTCCTAATTGTAAGAACAGTAGCCAGTTGAACAGACTGCCCTGGGAGGTTGTGGAAGCTTCTTCACTGGAGGTTTTCAAAAGGAGGCTGGCTAGCCATCTGTCTTGGATGATTTAGACCCAACAAATCCTGCATCTTGGCAGGGGTTAGACTAGATGACATTCGTGGTCCCTACTAACCCTATGGTTCTATGAAACATTTTGGTGTTGCTGAATCTGCATTTTTCACCAAAAAAGTTTCAGCTGAAAAATTTCACCCAGCTTTACTGCTTATGTGACCTTTGGCAAGTCATTCAGTTTCTCTGTGCCCCATCGTAAAATGGAGTGATAGCTTATCTACCTCAGAGCAGTGTTGCAAGGATAAGTTCATTAATGTTTGAGAGATGCTCAGATACTATAGCGATATATACCATAGCAATAGATAGAAATCCTGTCTTTTAAAACAAAACAAATGCCAACCAACTGCTGTCTGAAACCATTAAAACAAAACCTTGGCTCAAAACATATTTATTCATTTTTCCCAATTGATTCAATCTGACTGGAAGATTTTGGCTGTCTGCTAAAGTGCTTTGTCATTTGTTTAGTTGAACTGAATCAGTAGTATTATTTATTATAAAGTACTAAGAATCCTGCATAGTACAATAAAATGTTACAGTATATTACATGTTACATAATATAAAAGCAGTAGTAAAAAATTGCTTCATAAAAGCAATACTTTTCAATACTGAACCAGATACAGGTCATGGCAACTATTAAAAAGCGGCAGGAGCATATGAGAAAGTTTGTAGAATTTGCCAGATCCCACTAATCTCGCCTCTGATTCAGTAGGATTCCAATGGAAGACTTAAAAATTTTGCTATAAGCTTCCACTACATTTTCAACTGACATTACTCTTTAAACAAGTTGCTTTAAGTCCCATTGGTTGTGCAATACTTTAAATCAAACTACATTCTGAATGCTACTCTAGTGAGATATGCCTCACTTCATGATCCAGGACATTTTCTGAATCCTTTTGTAATGCACATGATTTAGTGATTTAGTTCACTGGTTGATTCATAGTACAGGATTAATGTATGGTGCCATTTAATTGCAAGGACAAACAGATGTAATACAAGGTTTCAGAGTAGCAGCCGTGTTAGTCTGTATCCGCAAAAAAAAAAAGGAGTACTTGTGGCACCTTAGAGACTATTCTTGAAAAATAAAAAGATATATATAATGGATTTCTATATCTGAGTGGAAGCATATGTTATAAAATTCTGCTTTAAAGCTTTCTTTTAGGAGGCTATTTTGGTAGGAAAAAGTTGTTGCATGTGAAAATCCAGAATAACTGAAGTCAGCATAAAGACTCCTATTGACTTCAGAGGGCTTTGGATCAGGCCCTAAGAGTATGATAAAGAGATAATTTTGGCAGATCGAGAAACTGAACTCCTGTTTAGACAAAGAACAGGCATAGCATCAGCAGTGGAAATTTCCTTCCCCCATTACTGTGTCTTTAGGGGTGAAAGGATATTTCAGTTTCGTTTCCCAATACTTCCTACTACTGAGACTAACAATGGTGCTAATTAGCAGTTATTTTTGTAAAAACTAGCTGATTGTAGAGAACTGACAGACAGAAAAAATGGCTTTATCTGGCAAAAGCATTGTTCACTATTAATTCTGAAAACTTCATTATGACTTTAGTCAACATACTGTAGTATAATTTGTAAATGTGCTACAGTATAAAGTATCATAAATGATTATATCTAAACTACACTTGTCAGATTAAATTAACTATATAGATTTTGTGATGCAATAATAGTTTATGTTCATTTCATTGCTAATTTGCAAAATGTGGTCATCCTCTCATCCTTTGTGAGCCCTCTAGTCATGAATATAAATGACATAGGCCCTGATTCCAGAAAGCATCTCTATTCAGAACAGTCCTGAAACATGTGACTAGGGATGGAATTAAGTGCATGCTTAAGGCTTTCCTGAATCCGAGCCATAGGACCTGATCCAAAGCCCACAGATCTGATCGAAAGTGAGTCTCTCTGGTTCTTTATTTTGGCCCTGATTCAACAAAGTACTTAAACACAAGACTTAAATTTAAGGACATGAGTAGTTCCATTGACTTCAATGCTTAAGATGAGGCAGATACTTAAGTACCTTGCTGAACTGAGGCCTAAGAACCAGAAAATTCAATTACAAAATGTGTGATTCATATAAGGGGAAGAAACTGACTTAAAAGCAAGTACACATAGCGGAAAAGTTAATAAGGTGTCTGTAACAACTGACAGAGAGATGCAGATTCACATTCTTGTATCTCCCACATGCTTAGAAATGTGAGATAAGGTTTTCTTCATCTTCTTTTATAGCCTTAGACTGAAGGATTTCCAGAAACGTCATAAAGTTTTGGTGCCCATTCCTTTTCTTTCACTTGTGGATGGTGTTGCATTTTGTGTGTCTGCAATTTTACAGAATATCTGGGTTTCTGTAAGTGTCAAAATCTAGCAGTTTCAACAGTTAGTCCAGGCCTGCACAACTCGTAAAGCGGCAAGGGCCACATTCCTCCAAAGAAAACAGCTGAGGGCCGAAACCTTCTGGCCCCACGGAAACACCCTGCCCCAGGGCCGCCCAGCCCTGCGGAAACAAACCCTCCTTCCCCAGCGCCGCCCCACCAAAACAGCTGTGGGCCAAAAAGGAAGGTTGGGGGTGGGGAGGTGATACTTTATTTTAAATCAACCAGGGGCTCCCAGCTAAAGAGGTGGCTGGGAGCCCTCAGGGTCAAATTAAAGGGCCTGGGGCTCTGGCGGCTGGGGGAACCCGGCAGGGCCAGCTCTAGGTTTTTTGCTGCCCCAAGCAAAAAAAAATTTGGCTGCCCCCCCTTCCCAGCCCTGGGCTCCCCCCTGTACCCTCCTGCTGCCCCAGTCCTGGGCTCTCCCCTCACCCACACACACCCCCTGCTGCCCCAGCGCTGGGCTTCCCCCTTTCCTCCCCACCAGTGCCCTCCCTCCACCCTGCTGCTACCCCAGCCCTGGGCTCCCCCCCACCAGTGCCCCCCCACCTCCTGCTACCCCAGCCCTGGGTCACTGGTAACTCGCTCCCAGGGCGGGTCATTCAGCCGGAATTTTGGATGTGCACAAAACACAGAAAGGATTGGTTCCCATATGGTTACAGAGGTGCAGTAAAGTGGAACAATTTTCAGCTTGTGTGATTGGAGGATATCTGGATGCATATTATAAGACTGTCCTCCATAAATGAGGAAAAGTTGAGGTGCCTTTATTATTCTTTTGTTCCACACTTTCTTTCTATGGGGAATTTGCCAATGCAATATCACTGTCTTCCTTTCAAAAAAACAAAAAGGCAATGGCTGTTGAAAATAGCAATTCCAGCCCTAATAAGCATTTCTTGCTCAATTTTATCCTACTTTTTCTACAGCAAGTTACAGTGGATCAGTATATTTGATTTGGGAGAAATGAAGTAAAAGCTGCCCAAACCGAGCTTGAGCACTCCTGAATTTTGAGGTGTTCAAATCTGGAAGGCAGGTGCTGTGGGGGGAGGGGGCTGTGGGCTCCACGGGGGAGCATGGCAGCAACTGTCTGGAGCTGCACGGAGCCAGACATGCTGGTCTGAGTGGCACGGTAAGTGGGCTGGGGGTTGGAGAAGGGGTAGGGGATTCCGGGGGGCAGTCAAGGGACAGGGAGCAGGGGGCGTTGGATGGGACAGAGGTTTGGAGGGACAGTCAGGGACAGGCAGCAATTGGCTAGGCATGGGAGTCCCAGAGGTTTACAGGGGACAGGTACAGGGTGGGGTCCTGGGGAAGCTGGGGGTCTTAGGAGGGGGCAGTTGGGGACAAGGAGAAGAGAGGCTTAGATAGGGGCTGGGGTCCCAAGGGGCAGTTAGGGGCAGGGGTCTCGGGAGGGGGCAATCGGGGGACAAGGAGCAGTGGCATTTAGATAGGGGGTGGGGTCCTGGGGGGCAGTTAGGGGCAGGGATCCTGGGAGAGGGGTATCAGGGGACAAGGACCAGCGGTGCTTAGATAGGGGGTGGGGGTCTTGGGGGGCAGTTGGGGCAGGGATTGGGGAGGGGGCAATCAGTGGCCACGGGCTGGGATTCAAAGGGCTCTGGGCTGCTGGCAGCCGCGGGGAGCCCTGAGCCCTTTAAATCCCAGCCACGGCTGGGAATCTCTGCGGGCAGCCCAGAGCCCTCTGGCTCCTGGCCACAGCTGGGATTTAAAGGGCTCTGGGCTCCCCACGGCTGCTGGCAGCCCAGAGTCCTCTGACTCCCGGCCCCGGCTGAGATTTAAAGGGCTCTGGGCTCCCCGCGGCTGTGGGCAGCCCAGAGCCCTCTGACTCCCGGCCGCAGCTGGGATTCAAAGGGCTCTGGGCTGCCCGCAGAGCGCCGTGTGCGGGGGATTTAGAATCCCCCCGCGGGCCGCACAGTGGGGCTCCGCGGGCTGCATGTTGTGCAGGCCTGAGTTAGTCATTACTTCCTATTCAAACTTCTGCATTATCGCTAGGCAAAAAGCATCATAGATGATAAAACTTACTGGTTTTCTCCACATTTTGACATGAATTTGGGGTATTGCATGACTGTAAAAATCAAAGCAAAACTTTGAGGGTAGGAAGGGCAGGAAGAAAAGTGGGCAAATGATGCAAAAGAACCCAAGGGAAATGTTTGCCAGAACATACTGAAATCAAAAATCTAAAGTATTTTACAACTCTACAGAAGTCTTTGCACTTGGATAACGGTAGCAAGGTGGTCCCCTGCGCCTGCCTGGAAGGGCTTAAAAGAGCCCAGGAGAGGGCTGTGGCTGGGGCAAGATTGGGGGGAAGCAGGCTCAGCTGTGGCCATGCTCCAACCAGGCCCAGCTGGCCCCTATAAGAGGCTGTGAGCCAGAAGCCCAGTCAGTCTCTCTCTGCCTTTAGAGGGAGAGGGGCCCGGCTGCAGGGAGCTAGAGACAAGGTACCTGAGTGGAGCAGGGCTGGGGAAAGGCAGAAGAGCTGAGGAGCTCCTGGAAAGCCTCAGGCTGTGGCCTAGCATTAGGCTAACAGGTACTGGGGGTTGCAGAGGGCAGCCCAGGAGTAGGCCAAGGCAGCAGGTCCTAACCCAACCTTGCCAGTGATGAGTAGGCTGATACTGCAGTCTGCCCCCGGGTGTGGGGGCTAGACAATGACTGGCAGTAGCCATTACTGAGGTGAGGTGGGGGTTCCCCGGGGAGGGGAGACCCAAAGAGAGAGGGGTTACGGGGCACTGGGTCCAGGGAGGGACACGGGGGCCAGAGGACAGATGGATCACCAGCCTGCAGAGGGTGCTCCAGAGCTGGAAATCAAGCTAATTCCCAGAGAGACCAGCAGGAGGCGCCGCAGGGGTGAGTCTGCTCCTCTACAATAACACAGAGCCATCTATTAGACTTTGGAGTGGAAAAATCCTGCTTTGGACTGACAACTCTTTTTGTATTACTCATTTGTGGGTTTAATCTCAGACATTTTAAATTCTCATAAGAGAATTTAAAAAGTATCCCTTAAATTTCCACCCTACACAGAAGGAGAAGTAGACAGGCAAAGATGTATACTACACTGTGGACATGTGTACACACACAACCCACTGGTGAGCGTGTGTTAGAGTTGCCTTCTGTGCCCAATCCAGAGAGGATGTGAGTCTATTACAGCCCCTAGCAAGAGAGATAAAATATGGCTCTTCAGCTCATGTTTTAGAGACTTGTGTTCTGGAAGGCCTTGGTTCAATCCCTGGTGTGTTAACCAAGATAGCTGAATCACATGGACTAAGGAAGTCCCTCCCTTTTTTAAAGATTGTCACTCTGGTTATATTTGTATACCGGAGATGGTACATTTAAGGTTGTGTTATGATTTCAGATTACAGAAAATGTAACAACATTCTGCAAAAGGTGGGTTTTTTTTAATCTTATTCTCTAGTAAAAACTAGCTCCTGGCAAGCTCTTTGTGTATAGAATCTCTGTCAAAGGGAGGTTTAAAAACAACAACAAAAATCACCAGAAACATTTAATAAAAAAAATTAGTCACTTAAAAATTGTGTAACTTCTGAAAAGTCAGTAGTATCTCTGATGTGCACTACTTTAACCTTGATATAGTTTGCTGTCATTATTTAAAAATTAAATCTAGCAAATAATTGTTACAGTCTCAATCTGAAACAGTAGGATGCCTTTAGTCTAATCCCATTTAATTGGAGGTGGGTTCATTTGTATCTGGATTTAAAACCCTTCAAAGTGTTGGATTCTGGGGTCTTCGGCTCTGGGTATTGATTCATTGTAAAGAGGGGTCCTGGCTATGAAATTCAAATCCCAGATTGGATTCCAGCCTACCCCAGAAGCAGGGGCGGCTCTACAAAGTAGGCTGCCCCAAGCAGCGCGGAGCGCTGCGCCGCCCTTCCCCAGTCCCGCGGCGGGTCCCCTCTTCCCGCGGCTCCGGCATCCTGGGGAGGGCGTCATTTGGCTCCGGTTGAGCTCCCGCCGGCATGCCTGCGGCAGGTCCACCGGAGCCCGGGACGAGCGGACCTGCCGCAGTCATGCCTGCGGGAGCTCAACCGGAGCCGCGGGAAGACGGGACCCGGAGCCAAATGACGCCCTCCCCAGGATGCCGCCCCAAGCGGGCGCTTGGCCCGCTGGTGCCTAGAGCCGCCCCTGCCCAGAAGCAAAGCAGTGTTTGAATCCAAGCCTTCTGAGTCGGGTGTCTCTCTCTCTCTCTCTCTGCTCTGAATAATGAACTACCATTGATATTACATTTTGAAGCATTATTCATTCTTAGTATGCTGTACTATGTACATTTACAATGCAAGTGCCACAAGCGCTTGCTTATATAAGTGACTTGAAGTAGCTTTGATTTCTGTTGGGTAAACAGTGCACTGTTTTGAAAGTGCAAATATGTATATTTAACTAATAACAATCAGACTCCCTTTGGTGTGTGTAATATGTAGTTAAAGCATTTTAAAGGCAAATGTGTTCTAAAGGAATGTAAATTAAAACATACAAATTTAAAAAGTGCTAGGATGTTGAGCCAAACAGCCAAAAGCAAAGGAAATTTAGAATTAAGGGAGATTCCATCCTCAGCGCAAGATATACACACGTACACAGAGAGAGGCAGTGAGTATCTGCCAGATACAGTCAAACCTTGCAATAACACGCCCCGCCATAACGTGAAAACGCATATCACATGATCATAGGTTGGCTCCCCTTTAAGGTATAATACAGTACTGTACCAGTGGTCCCCAACACCATGGCAGGCCCACAGCCCCGGAGAAGCCAGAGAGAAGCTGCAACCCTGTGCCTGCCAAGGACAGAGAACTCCAAGGCTGCGGGCACTGGTGCTCTCTGTCCCTGGCAGGCGCAGGGCCGCAGCTTCTCTCCAGCTTCAAAAGGAGCCGTGGCCCCCTGCTTGCCGGGGACAGAGAGCACTGGCACCTGCAGCCTCGGAGTTCTCTGTCCCCGGCAGGTGTGGGGCTGCGGCTCCTCTCCCCTGCTGGGCACTAGGCAGTTCACATCAATGCACTGCGTTGGGGACCACTGACAAACTGACTGGTTTGAAACCCCGCTATACCGCGACCCCGCATTTAGTGCAATGGAAGTTTTTGGACCCCAAACATTGCGTTATAGCCAGGTTTCACTGTATTTAACTCTCCTGGTTTGATCAGTTTCTGCTATTCACTTGACATCCAGGATGCAGTGGAAGCAGTGTGGTTATTCTGGGTGCATTTGGGATCAGGCTGTATGCCCTGCATGAAGCAGAGCACAGCTCAATTCTACCCCAGTATGACAGTAGTTTTGGAAGGTGGAGTAGGGAATGAGCAAGACTAGGGCTGGTGGATCAGGCTGCTGCAGCCATGTGGTCTTCGGCAGATCTCAGATTTCTCTGCTACACAATGCGTGCGGTGTGCTGCGCATGATTGTTCCGCTTTCCAGCACAATATTCCTTATACTAACCCCACTAATAATCTGATGGTCATTATCTTTTGATATTTATTTAAACACATAATGCTAGATCTTCAGCTGGTGTACATGAGTATTGCTCCACTGAGTTTAATGCAGCTATCCCAATTGACACCAGCTCAGAGTCTGGCCAGTGTCTGTTCAACAGCAGCAAATTATCCCTCCATAAAGTAAATGGATTAGTCCAAGCTGCTCTCTCAGGATGAGGAAGAGGTCATGTTGAGGATGAGCACCTGGAGCTGAACCACTTCCATGTTACAGATAAGCCACATCAGTGCTGTAATTGCTTTGCTTTGGTAAAAAGAGGGAGACTGAGAGTAATGACAGCAGTAGAAATGACCAGTGAAAATTGATTTCCCTAAACTGGGGCATATATGGATTAGAGGTAGCCTGGGGTATCAGCGCCATTGCTTTCAAGCCAGAAATGGCAAGATTATCACTAAAATGAAAGGACAGCTCTGTTGGAACTGCCAGTTACCAGTAATGTATGAGTGGTTTTTTTTAGTTTAATTGGGAAGTATTTTAAAAGGCTGCAGAAATCATGAGCATGAGTTGTGAACTTCATATTTTCTTAAACAATTTACTGGAAAGGAATCCTGGGGGAGATGGGAAAGGCTCTAAGAAACATTTGATAGATGTCCTCTGTGCACCAGAGCCTCATTAAAACAGTCTCCTGTTTTTGTTCTGGGTTTATTACACTACATATAAATTTAAAAACTGCTGATGCAGGAATTCTTCTAGGCTTTAGAAAAAAAAAATCTTTGTACAGTGCTTAGCCACGGTCTGGGTTTCCACAGGTGTGTTATATACTTCACCATTTTTTTATGAGTTTGTGTGGGTGAGGAAGTGGGATAAAACCACTATCAGTAGTTGTATTTAAATATTTACAGGCGATCACAGTGCATCCATTGATTGTTTGCATAATATTGAATCCTTCCAGATAAGGAAGTTTTATTAATGCTGTTTCTGCCATTAATAACAACCATCTTTGTGGTGTTTCTGATTGACTAGGGCAAATGTCCAGTGCAAGGCTCCTTATCTCCTTTCTGCCCTCCTCAGTGAACACCATTTTGAAAAGATTCCCCTCAACTCAGGAGTTGGTGATCCCATTCTCCTTCCCCAAGTGCTGTTGTGTCCATTGCTAAACCCTACAAATAGCACCATTCCTGTTATTGTTCCTCAGCAAGGCTCAGGTGTGCCTGTACTCACATAGGACTGAACAAAACCATAACAGAATCCACCAGAGATGTGCAGTTTTGTCAGTATTCTGGCTGTCTCCTGTCTTCCCCTTAAGGTGGCAGAGTGGCTGTATGTTGGAATGATGAGGAGGTCTGTGGGAACTACAGAGCACTGTTGTATGGAGTTTGGTCTCTGTGCCCTTCCCAAGTTTCCCACACTTTTAGCAGAACAGCTTTTGTCTGTGCCCTGCTGCCACTGGCCTTGTCCGTGCCATTTGGACACCCATTGCCCTCCTCAGTTTCATCAAGCTATGGAGGGGAGAGTAACTGTAACCCAAAGCAGCATCATAAACTCCACCACTCTTAAAGGGAACTATGATGAACTGAACTGTTCTGCATTCTGCTCCCCACCCTCTTAGTTGAGTTCAGCTCCTGCAGAAGAGGGAGAGGCAGCAATGCAGTGATGGTAAGGGAATGCTTACTTCTCAGTGTTCATGTAAGCTCCTCTCTGCACCACACTGAGCAGGGCAACACATCCCCCAAGCAGCAGGGAAAGCGAGGCATCTCTGTCTTCATCAGAATTCTGAGGTGCATCTAGAATCCAAGTGCCGCCTCGATTTGCTATAAATCATTGCAGAATGTTACTCCCATAGTAAAGTTATCCCAATCACTGTTTTATATTGTGTTGTCTTCTTTTACAGAGCGATGAGGTTTTAACTGTCATCAAGGCGAAAGCACAGTGGCCTGCCTGGCAACCGCTAAACGTGTAAGTAGGTAGAGAATGGAGACTCCCAATAGACTCCTGTTCAATATCATCTAACAGACTGCTCTAAACTTATTGCCTTACACAATGGTTTGCTCTTGCAAAGAAACAATATAAAAGTACTGTTGATAGATGAGTTTGTCTTGTGCTTTGGTATTCTGCCAATAAGGGGCTTTTTTTTATTATTATTTGCACGTATGGGGCTTACTAACTATATCAGGGAAAGAGAAAAAGCAGATAGTTTTATTGAGCTTGTGCCTATATTATGTGTTTTCTCAAATATATTAGATATAGATGTCAGGCTGTCTGGAGTGGCACACACATGTGAGTGCCAACCTCAGGGCAAACTGTTACAAACCAGGGCTCTCGGGTGCAGAAGTCAGGCCAGTTCCATCGCTGTAATTGGATGCCTGGTCAAAACTTATGAGCAAAGCTCTCTGTTCCTGACCTGGGGCTTTCCTTTTAGAGGATATTCCCCTCTCCTTGCCTAACTGTTCAAGGTCTTTTTGTGTCAAGATCATCATGTGACCGTGTTTCACCCATTGGGGTTAATCTTTAACCTTTAAAACCCTTAATATCAAATTTAAACTTCTAACCGCACTGGGTTATGATTAAGGCTATGTTTTAGTCATGGGTATTTTTATTAAAAGTCATGTACAGATCACTGGCAGTAAACAAAAATTCATGGTCTGTGTCCTGTCCATGACTTGTACTATATACCCCTGACTAAATCTTGGGTGCTTTGTTGGGGGGGAAGAAGCAGTTGCATGCAGCCCAGGACCCCCACTGCTGCTGGAAGGTGGGGTGGGGGGTTGGCAGGGCTGGCAGTCTCCCTACCTGGCTCCACGCAGCTCCCCGGAAGCAGCGACATGTCCCTCGTACCCTAGGCGGAAGAGCCAGCTCCGCAGTTCCCACTGACCAGGAACCATGGCCAATAGGAGCTGCGGGGGTGACGCCTTTGGGTGGAGGGAGCATGCAAAGCCGCCTGGCCACACCTCCGCCTAGGAGCCGAGGGACATGTCACCGCTTCCAGGGAGCTCCTCCCTCCCCCACAAGGTAAGTGCCACCCGGAGCCTTCACCCCCTGCTGCTGCTGGGACCAGGGTGCGGTGGCCTGAGAGTGTGCCAGCAGCAGCTGGTGTGGCTGGCCCAGGGGGTTGCCCGAGCTGTGCAGGTGTACCCCAGGCCAGGTGCGCTAGCTGATGCAGAAATCCCTTGACTTCTATGACAGACTCACAGCCTTGTTATGATCTATCCAATTGACCTGTGGCATGTGAATCTTGCTAAGACGATGTCAATATCAGGCTGTCTGGAGTGGCTCACCAACATGGGTGCCAACCTCACGGCACAAACCCCAAACTAGTTGTGTTTTTATAATTAGATTTCACCAACCAAGTATCAAGTGTGAACTCCTCAAGCACTATAACAGCCTTAACATGGAGTCACAGGCAGTTTCCTTGGGCACTCCAGTCTATTTTGTCCCCTAGGAAAGACTGCTTTTGTGAGAGATGGTCCCTTACACCAAAAATCAAAACAATATTCAGGTTACTCCCAGTCCCAAAGGGTTTACCCAAGTCAATTATACCTTAGATCGCTCACTAAAGACACTTGTAGCCAATCTAATAATAAACTAACTACAGATTGATTAACTAAGAAAAGAAACGAGAGTGATTTACAAGGTTCAAGCAGGTAAACATACACACACAAGTTAAAGTCTTAGGTTTCAAAAGTTAATAGGCACTGCTGTGATATGCAAGCTCTATATGTCTCATGGGCTACCTCAACCTAAATAGTTTGGGGATCTCTTGCTTATGCTTAGAAATATTGCCCTGTCCAAATTACAAGCAGCATAGTGATACAGTTCCTTCTTAACAAGTATTTGATTCCCTTCCCCCAGAGTTCAAACTGTGATGGGATGTGTCCACCTGCATATCTCTCTTCATGGGTGTGGGGGAATCAATCAACAAAGTCCTTTGTCCACTGATGTTCCTCAGTGGTTTCTCTGGCCGCCTTATGTTGGGGAGGAGATGACATCTCTTGTGGTAAACTAGTATTTCACACTTGATAATGTTTCTCTCCTGACTGGAGGGTGGCAGGAGGGTTACAGTCTTAACAAACATGTTCATAGTTACAGAGCAAACGCTTCAATATTACCTTAAACATGGGATTCAGATATTGTATGTAAGATTAATACATGCAGCGCCCTGCAAGCATTTCATTAAGTCTAAACAGTAAACACTTTCTCATAACTCTAATATCTATTTTAACAATATTAACACAGAGACAGGCCAGTCAGGTTCCCAGCTATGCATTTTTCAGTGTTCAGTGAGGCCCAGGGACCTTGGCATGAGCTGGCATCTGGTGTGCCAGCATCACATGCTCTCCTATTTTGTGCACAGTATCGTTTGGTCTGGCACGTCTAGTTTGTGCACTGTGTCCAAAGAACGAATGACTCAAAAACGTGAGGATTTGTATTTCAGAAAAGAGATCTAAAATCAAAGATTAAAGACACTGGATCACACTCTCAGCTACTGTACACTGGCATTGTGACATTGACTTCAATAGGGATAATCTGATTTATACTAGCTGAGTATCTGACCCACCATCCTCACAGGATTCTTGCTCTTGGGTTTTGTGCTCTCAGCTCAAGACAGGGTAGAATTCTAATAGCTCCAGGCTTCTGAACCCCAGATTTTCTGTACCTTCCACCACATGTGATCTGTGCTGGGCCAATGCAATTGCTAGTCAATATCTTTTACTAATGATGTGTCTGGAAATATAAAATTAGTACTGGTAAAATTAGCAAGTGACAGAAATTGATGGAGTGGTAAATGGTGATGGGGAGAGGTCCCTGACACAGACTGACCCATTTTAACACAGAAAAATGTAAAAGCCACCAGGGAACAAAATGTGTAGGTCACTCTGTCGAGATGGGGGACGTAGGGATCATGACAAGAACCAGTTGAACATGTGCTCCCAGGGCATTGCTGTAGCTCACAGGGCTAATATGATCCTTGCATGTATAAGCAAGGGCTTCTCCTACTAGATATTCAGGTAGTGGCAGCAGTTCTATATATAGCATTAGTGAGACCATTACAGGAATAGTGTGTCCAGTTCTGATGTCTGCACTTTTTAAATGATGTTGAAAAATTGGAGAGTTCAGAAAAGAATTACAAGAATGATTCAGGTACTGGAAAACATAGCTTCTTAAGTCTCTCACAAAAAGGCATTTTCATGTATCTAAGAGAAGGTTAACAGGTGACAATAAAAGTCTACAAGTATCTACATGGGGAAGAGACTGCTGATAGTAGATGGCTTATTAATCTATCAGAAAAAGCTAGACAAATTCAGACTGGAATAAGGGGCAACATTTTAACAATGAAGGTAGTTAACCATTGGAATGACTTATCTTGAGATGTGGTGGAGTCTCTATCACTTGAAGTCTTTGACTCAATACTGGATATTTTTCTAGAATATATGCTACAGCTCAAACAGAAGTTATGGGCTCTGTTCAGACATTATTGCGTAAGGTCTGGTGACCTAACTTTTGCAAGAGGTCAGACTAAAATCTATAAATCTATGGTCTTGCACGAGTAATTATCACCCTCAGTACCTAGAGTCTTCTAGTGTGTTCCTTATTTAACTTAGTCATTCAGTGAGTACCCCATAGCTCAGCTTTGACCATTACTAGCTCTCCAATTCTACTCTGCTCACCAGCTCTTAGTTTTGGATACCTTGTATTAGGATTCAATAGAGTTTTTTGTCTGGTTGTCCTTTAAAGCTTAGGCTTCATTCCACCACCCAGCTCTGTGGCAGTAGAGCCTGTTTGGCTCAGAGGAGCCTTTTTTTATTTCTTCTTCTTCTTCTTCTTTTTTTTTACCTCCAACTCTCTCCCCAATACAGATGGTGCTTTGCATCAAAGTGTTCATTGCTGCAAAGCTTTGCCTTGGTGCTCAAAATAAAAAATTCTTGAGGTTTTGGCATAGACAAAGTAGGGTAGGTTTTTAACTCATTATTTTGCCTGTGTTGGGGATGAAGAGAAGATTTCCTTTTCTAGGGGTGTCAATCCATCATCTTTCAAAAGCATGAAATTAATACACAAAAATCAAAGTTAATTAAACTATAATGCCTCTGACCATATTAACCAGGAAAAGGCGACACTTAGAAACATCATAAAAATTAACAGTTGTTTTTATTAGAACACAACTTTAGACATTTTTAGGCATATTGTCACGTGGCCAGGTATGATAAAGCTTCTAAAACATCCTCCAGGTGTTCTTGTAGTCACCTTTCCTTCTCCAGATGTTAATCTTTCTCACCTTGCAACAGTTTCCTGGGGAAGAAATCCACATATGTGTTCTTTAAAATTCCATACAAAGGTGACCTTCTCCTAACAACTGTTTTTTGGTTGTTGTTTTTTTTTTTTTAATAATTTTTGTTATGTTCCTGGTATATTGTTGTGGTGCCCCTTTTTTAATTCCATTTTAAAATCTGCTTTCAGCTCCCAAAGGAAGGTAAACCTTTGCAATTAATACACTTGTATTATTAGAATTTCCATTTGCCTTTATTGATTATCTCTGTTGGAATTTAGATTATGATTGTGCAAGGATTAAAACTTATGCCAGACAAATGCTTAGTCAATTAGTATGCATCACATAGCTAACTAGTCATGGCAAGCATGCATTGCTAATTTTCTACTGACTAATGCGCATGGATAATTTTCTCTTGAGTAATCATGAATTATATGTCTTTTCCTGATATGGCATAAAGCTGATTTGTCAAGGCATCATGTCACTTAATAGAAAGCCATTTCACAATATATCATAATACATCCAGCAAGAGATCCTAGTGTAAGGTATAAAACACTAATATTATGAAATACATAGCACTAGTAAGCATAACTCTAGAGCCTTAGAAATAAAGTTACAATTTTTAGCAAGGGATATCAGTCTTATGCTTCAAAGTGCAAGGTTATCACTTGATGGGATCAGTGTGTAACTTCCTATCCAAGTTTTAATACAAACTTAGTTACAGTGATTGCCCTTATAATATCAGTATTTGTGAGCAGTTACAATCAGTACAGGGGAAAACCTCTGGTATTTCAGGCACCAATATGTTTAAGTGGTGACTTCTGTAAATGTATTAACAGATTTCAGTATTCTGAAGAATCGGGTATCGGACGCTATTAGAATCAGAGTGCTACACTAGAGGACTATTTATCTGGTCAACTTTAATTAAAAAATCACAACAGAGTGTGGGGATCCTGTGACTAACAGAGCTGGAAAAATGGGAGCGGGCTGATTGGCTAACAAATTGACATGGGAGGGGAGACAGTCTCAGAAGTTGCTAGCTGTATTATTGTGAAATAATCAATCCATGATAGCAAAACTTGGGGGTACAGAATTCCATCCCCAGAATAAACATTTTTTCTGTTCTATCTGTGGATCCAAATCCAAAAGTCCTTGCCCAGGTAAAACTCCCATTTCTTCAATGAGCGCTTTGCCTGAGAAAGGACATCAGGATTTGTCCCACAGTTAATCTAACATATCACTAGACAAAAACAAAACAAAAGACCAGATCAGCAAGCATTTTCTAATTCTGTAACTTGATATAGTTACAGTGGGAGAAATCAGCCTGTTTTGGCGAGTCATGGAGGAGAGCAAACCCCTAGGCCTGGAAGAAGTGTGAACTCCATAGCTGGGCACGAGCAGAGTTTTCTTCGATGTGGCTGTGAAATCCAAGCCACGTAGCAATGTTGTCAGCTTATTTGTTATTACAACTGTGCAGTTTTCCAAGGTCATTCCATCCTCCACCTTTTGTGAGCCTTCACCAGCAAAGTAGGTTATCATACAGGCACCCGATCTTTTACATAAAATCAATTTATATAAAATGGCAACAATCATGCAATAGGAGATAGTAGTTTCTTCAGTTAGGTCTCTGATGCTTTCCAAAATTTCTGGGCAAAGCCACCAAGTATGAGGAAGGGATACCCTTTCACCACACAGTTCCTAGCTCTCTGAAAAGCTTTGGGCATTGAAAGCAAGCAGCTGGACAGGCATAGCCCATTAACTTTCCCTCTTGAAACATGTTACCAGAATGTTTCCAATACAGGTGGACCGGTTTGCTCATCAATAGCTGGGGCAAACAGGAGATGTTTGAATCTTAACTCCAGTGCCTAGAGACTTTGTTTGATTATTGCAAGCCAAGGAGCTTGCACCACTGTGTATCACCTTGAATCTCAGTTAAAGATTTTAGGCTGCATCATAGGGAAAAGCATAGATTGGACATTGGCAAATTGCTTCTATCCCATCTGCTATGCACCTAGATACTATAGTGCTGGATATTTTATAACCTACAAATCATGGAGCAGATAAACAGTATCTTTCCAAATATCATCACATATGCAGCCAGTCTGCTTACAATAAACTAAAGGGAACTGGTCAACTTAATTATTATCTATGTTATCATACTACCTAGGAGTTCTAGTTGTGGACCAGGACCCAACTGTGCTCGGCACTGTACAATCAGAACAAAAAAGACAGTCCTTGCCCCAAAGAGCTAACAATGTAAGTGTAAGAAAAAAAGACAACAGACAGACACAGACAGATGGGGGAACACAAAAGTACAATGAGACAATATTGGTCAGCACGTGGTTTTAGCACACCAGCAGCATAACCATTATCAAGTTTTTAGATGCTGAATGAGCAAACATCTTTACCTGCATTTGTAACATTTGTAAAAATTAAATTACAAAAACTGAAAGAAAATCTGATTTAGCCTTTCAGTTGTCTGTTTACTCTGCATTTGTCTTCAGCACCTACAATAAAATTAGTTGTCTATTTCACTTTCCAGATCTCGACACAGCAACGTTGAGAATGTGTAAATATTTCAGAACAGCTTCTCTTTGAATATTTAGAAAAAGATGATGGAAATAGTTGAAAATCTTTTGATGATAAGCTGATGTCTATGTGGAAATCCTCCCTCCGTGTTGTTGTTGGTGACTCTGCCACGAGGCAGCTGAGTCAGTGTGTTCCGCCCAGTATTCTTCCCTTTGTATGCCACTCAGGGAAACATGAAAGTTAAAAGCAGAGTACAATAAATTAATATCCCAGCTCCTGGCTCTACTCACCACTGTTAATTTAACAGAGAATAGCTCTCCTAGATGAAGCATCCACGCTGGGGAGCTATTTCCACTATCCTGGAAATGTATAGTGCACCTATACTCATTCCATAAGGGACCCAGTCTAACACAGCAGCAGCAAGCCTTCATAAATGAACAATCTGGTAACACTGAGGGACATATTCCAGAACTAGGTGATGTCCAGCTAAGGCCACTCACAATGTCCTTCCATAACCTCCACTTCATCTTACTCTGATACTGCTGTCCCCTGGGCTGTTTACAAGGAAAGCCTTTGCTACTGCTATCTGGAGCACCTGCAACAGGTGAGCTTCGTCCTTCACAGCCATGGACCTCTGGTGTTGTGACTTTGCCCAGAGAACTCCAGTCTGCCGCCCTAAGGAGCCTTACTTAGTTGGAGAACCAGGAATGCAGGGGATGGGGGTGCAGGCTTGTCATTCTCTTCCATTTGTTACTCTCTTTTTCTGACTGACATGAAAGCCCTCTGTTTTATTTAATGTCTCTGCCCCCTGAGTCTCACCTGTTGAGACTCTGTTACAGCAACCCACTGTCACGGCCATGGTCATATTTGTTTAATGATGATTTTGACTTATTGCCTTTTCTTGGGATCACAAACTTCATCATCTCCTGCCTCTTGCCTATCATATTGGCTCCTACAGTTCTCTGTGTAGCTTGAGTGAATAGCCACATCTTGCTGTTGTCTGGACACTTGACTGCCTATGGCATGTTACAATATCTTGATTGTGTGGCCAGTTTCTTTTCTGAAGTAACACCAGTGTATTCCCCTTCAGCAGCATTGTGGTTAATCTTCCTTTGCCTTTTTCAAGGGGTTCTGCCTCAGGAAAGGGCAATTTTTGGTAAAAACTTAGGAGTCAGGTTTGCCAGGAGAGAAGGAACAGTGCAGTTTTATTAATTACCTGAGTGCTTAGCTCAGTCTGAGTCTTTGAAAGCTTCTGGAAATTTCTAGTTCAAACAGGGCATTCTCAACACAGGAGTAAGCATGTTTACTCTAAAGCACTTTTCTGTGCGCCTGGGAATTCACTCAATATTTTACCCCTTTACTTCCCCTCAGATGCCACGTATCCTGGATATCCTCCTTCTGAATGAGGAGAGATGGATACTACCCTTTCTGCCTACCACTAGAAAATGAGGTGGGGCATTCCCTTTTCTCCTCAGGCTGAGCATGATCTCTGGAACAATCTGCCTTGTCGCTCAGCTCTGTGTCACCATCCAGAGTAGGATACTATACAGTAGAGAAAGAGAGTAAAAAATGTTGGCCCAGGACCTCATGAGAGATGCTAACAAAGGGCCTGATCCAAAGTCTATTGAAGTCAATGGGCTTTGCATCAGGCCCATATTAACTGGAGAAAGAGATGCAGATGCTCTTCTGCATCTTTTCCTTTTTGTCTTTGTGATATTTCTTTATATCTCCACTTTCTCCCACCCCCAACTACTCTAACACACTTTGAACCAAAAATAACTTTTACAGCTACTTTGCTATACCCAGTGAGTCTTAAATTCAGCATAAAAAGTCCAGATAATGAGGTGATTTTTCCCTAGCTTTTGAAAATTTTCTTTTTTGTCATCTTTCCTTGCTTCTGCCTGCACTCACAATACCTCTCTCTCCCTGCAAATGTCCTACATTTCTACACTGCTATACTGCAGGTCAGATAATTCTGGTAAACTGAGAGTTAGGTGAGTGAGAAACAGAGCACTTGAATACATTCCCAGCATGGATTTATTTCCAGGTAAACTTTGCAGGAAATCACATAGGTTGCAAAAGTCAGTGGAAACTGACAGGTTTTGCTTGGGTTCAGGTTGTAACCATCCAAAAGCCCAGCAGTTCCGAAATTAAACCATGAATCAGTCCTGGTTCACTTAAAATTGGTCCAAGCTCTTTGGAAACGCAACCCAGCTGAACCATTTGGCAAAGTTGGCCTGAGTTTTGATTTAGTGATGAAATCTGGTTCTGCTGCTGTTCTGGAAGTTTCACATCCCTTTACTTCTCATTCATTGGTCCCCAGTAACTCAATACCATGCACATGGTGGGGCAAAGAGACAGACAAAAAATATCTGAATGGACTCCCAAGCAAAAATACAAAGTGGGGCCCTTCTCCTCAAACTGAATGCACTCCTTTGCCATTCACCCAAAATGTCCATACTAACCTACGCCACCACCTTTTCCACAAGTCCTTGGTGTGCCTCTCCACTCCTCAGCTCTACTCCCAACCCTCTGCTGGTATTGCCGCTCTCCTCCACCCGCTCACAGATGTCCCTGGCTCTATACATGCCCCCACTATCTATTCCTGATTACCACATGGTGGCTGGCAAAAGAGGCTGCTGTTGGCTGCCTTCCCACTTCTCATTTCCACATCTGGCTGTTCCAGGAGCTACAGAGGTATGGGTAAGCAGCATACAGAGCCAGATGGGCAGGGAGCTTCAAAGGAGCTGGCAGCTACTTTTATCTGCTCCCTTACAGCAGCAGGAGCTCCCTGTAGTGATGGCAGAGAATTGGCAGCTTTCTCTGAACTGCTGGTTGCTTCTTCCCTCTGGTTATCCCTGTTGCTGATGCTTCCCCCCTCTGTGGTGGGAGGGGCAGGCAATGGAGCCTAACTGTTCCCACTGAGGTAGCAGCGACTTCTGCTACATGACCTGAAAAGCCTATTTGGGCCAGCATAGCATTACTTTTAACAAACTGAAATATCAGGAAGGCACCATAATGTCCACTCCAGTACTAGTGCCTCTTGTTTGCAGTGTCACTCTACAGCGTGTCTGTCTGGGAAAGCAGTTTCTGTTTGCCAGCTGTGTTTGCAAGGTTAGGGGAAAATAGAAGTAACAGAAAAGTATATTTGGCACCCCTAAGTACAGAGACTGTGTGGTCCTAGGAGTCTCCTGTTCTGATATTCTGGGTATTTCTGCAATAAAAATAAATGAATTAATAAATAATGTAAATTCTAAAACCTCCATTTTCCAGTATTTAATCTTCATTCACTAATATCTGGGTCTTCCTTTGTACTACTATGAGAAGCTTGTATCATGTGGTCCCCAAAACAGCAAAAGCTATTCAAGCATAAAGAGGCTCAGTCAGTGAGACATACACAGTCGAATATAGGATAATGGTAGATATATGCATACTTGTATTCTTAAATGAAATCTTCATAAGTGAACACAAGTTCAATTCAAATACCCGAATTGTAATACACCTCTACCCTCATATAACGCTGTCCTCGGGAGCCAAAAAATCTTACCATTTTATAGGTGAAACTGCGTTTTATCAAACTTGCTTTGATCCGCTGGAGCGTGCAGGCCCCCTGCTTTACCGCATTATATCCAAATTTGTGTTATATCGGGTTGCGTTATATCGGGGTAGAAGTGTATTAGATAATATCTAACCTTTAGTCACTGTCTCCTTCAGATGATTGCATATGTGAGTTTTCTGTGTTCTAGAGACCCGATTCTACCTTTTCATCCACTGCACATTACCCTTTGTGTATTGAGGATTACAATGGACAGAGTACTGAATAATGCCTTTACTTTGATTACACATGTATTGTCCTATCTGAACGCCTGAGCTCAAATTATGTGGGCACCATTCGGCACCAATGGCTGAAGCACAAGTGAATCTTGGATCGAACGTTGTTAGGCTCAGTTGTGCATCTTTTCGATACTATTTTTATTAATGATTATTATAGCAGCATATAGTGTCCTGAGTCAGAATTGGGGCCCCATTGTGCAAAGCATTGTATGAACATAATATAAGACAGACCCAAGCAAGTTAATCCTATGTACATATAAAAAAATAGGATCTAATTTTCAGTAGTACCAATTCAGACCTGAGGATGGTATTTACAATTCTTTTTGTTCACTGTCCCAGCACTTACTTCTCAGCATCTATATGAAAGAATATTAACGATCAAGAGACAATGTCTAGTTTAATCATGGTCCATTATATCCGTCTTCCCCAAAGTGTGGAGCACCCTCTTTGGGAGCCATGTAGGATTAGCCAGGGTTAGGGGGTCAATTGTTCTGCAGAGTCTCAACTTTGTTTAAAAAAATGACTCTCTAGGTGTTGTGGTTGTGAAAGAAAACCTTGACAATGTCCTGGTCTACACCTAAAACTTAGGTTGACCTAGCTATAGTATGTATCTCAGGGCTATGAAAAAATTTCACACCCCGATCACCGTAGTTAGGTTGACTTAACCCTGGGCATAGTCACGGCTAGGTCAATGGAAGGATTCTTCCATCAACCTAGATACTGCCTTTCGGAGAGGCGGATTGCCTTCATCAGTAAAGAAACCCCTTCCGACAATGTAGGAAACGTTTACACTACTGTGGCCTGAAACAATAGCTCTGAGGTGTGAACTGCCCCTTTTGTTCAGGGGTTACTAACTCAGATGCCCAATGATGATGCTGTAAATGTCACCATTGTTATCTATGGTACTACTTATTTCGCCACTTGTAAGAAAGGAGAGGAAGTATCGTATAAAAAGCACTACCAGTGTTTCCCAAAGGAGATAATGGACGAGTGTGGGTACAGAACAGAAATGTATAAAGGAAGATGTGCACGTTGGGAGGTTGCAGAGCAAGCCTGATTGGTTTCATTTCCTTGAAGAGTGATTCTTCTTTCAGAAATTTAGGAAACATTGAGTTAGACATCTGTCTCTGTCTCTCTTTATAATTTATCTAATCTATACATATGGAGAGAGAGAATTTATATAGATAGACTGATAAATTCATTTCTCCTTATCCATCTAATCAGGGCGTGTGTGTACCTATATAAAATGTGTGTGTACGTTCACATGCTCATTCACTAAAACTGATGATTTTACCTATATTATGATTTATTATACAGTAGTGCCTAGAAGCCCCTACCAACATGGGAGCCAGCTGTGCAAAACATCATACGTTCACATAGTGAGAGACAGTTCCTGTCATGAAAAGTTTGCAATCTAAATTGACAAGATAAACAAAGGTGGGAAGGGAAACAGAGGCACAGAAACGTCACCTGGGAGGTCAGTGGCCAAGCCAAGAATAAAACCCAGTTCTCCTGATTTCCAGTGCCCTATTCCCTCCTAGACCATGCTGTCTCCCACTTTACAAGAACAGAGAAGTTTACCTCAATATCTGCCATAGATGTATTTGTGTTACTCTATACTTACTACAGGAAACACTTTAACTACTGTTAATACTGAGGTGAAATTATTTATTAATGTGTGTGAATGAGAGAGAGAGAGAGAGAGAGAGCAGAACAAAACTGAATAAGGCATTCTACAGGGATGGTATGTAAATATATTGTCCCTAAAGGAGGAAGCTACACTACTGAAACAGAGTTGATAGTGCTCTGTTTAAATATTTAAGAAGTCCATGTCTCTGAACTATGTTCCTGCTGGCAATAGCATAAAGATACTAAATCGCTTGTTTAGGTAGCCATTATTCTGGTGATGCTATTCTGGTACCAGCAAGAGGATGTGCGGTTTATTTCATTAGCTTGCTGCCACCACCTGGTTCAGTCTGGATAAACCTGTTCACCAAATCTTGGCAGAAACCATTCCATCATGTTTTCTCATATAACCATTTTACAGGAAATTTAACTTAAAATTATACTATGTCTGCCAACTCTTGTTCTCTGATAAATCTATATCAATCGGTATTGAGAGGGGAAGATTCAGTTTTGAAAACTAAAAGGATTTAGGTAAAAAATAATGAAATTCCCAAAGCCTGTACCCCAGAGATCTGGCAACATCTTTGAGTCACTACTGTCCATTAGTCTTTTAAGAATACTCTATTAAACAATGAATAAAATTATTCACTATAACGCATCAAGTTCCCCATAGCATACAAACTAAAATTCACACAGTCGGGTATCCAAACATTTCCTTTCAACAACTTCATGAGGGGAAAAAGTATTTATTTTACTTTCCATGCTGTCAGTCTAGTTTCTGTTCTTCCTACTAAAATATTTGCATAGAAAATTACACTTTTTACCCAGTAGTAGCATGGTGTCTTTTTAAATAGTAGGTAGTGTTTTGCAAAACACTCCAGTAAATAAACTAAGGACATTTGATCAGTTTAAGTTAATGTAATTCTTATCTTTCTGTTATATTATAGTGCTAAAATGACCTACTGTACTGTAACACAAAGCACTGCCCATTAAAGCTTACTTTGTTTTCAGTAAGCAAAATTTTTTATCCAGAGAACTAATTTATAAAAGTGTAAATCACAAATGAACAAATTAGCTTCTGAATGGTTGTTTTGCTCAATTAATCAAGTCCTTAGACTATCCAGCTGAGAATTACAATTAGAATAGGGAAAAGATGTGTTTTTAACACACACACAACTTCAAATGGTTTATTATAGATTTGACTAACTGGCATGCTGATGAAGGTAAAATGCAGACTTATTCTGAACGCTAATTAACTGGCTGTAATGTGCACATTTTAATTTTTATTTATTATTTCCTCTAAAGTAAAAAAGGAAAGCTGATGATATAGTCCTTTAATCACCCATCCACTGTATATCATTAGCATTTGATTATACAAATTGCTTATAAACCCTGTTCCACCTAATAATTTGTGAGTGAAATCATGCATATATAATTTCACCTAGAGTGAGTGTCAACTGGGGGTTACACAGAAATGGGGAAGTTATTGTTTTATAGTTACATTTTACAATACCCATTTTTCTTGCAGTCTTGCAGTATTAGACATTTTTCCTGATTGTTTGCATTTATGCTCCACTATTTCTGTAACTTTGGATAAAAGGTAAGGCCAGCTTTTTACTTCCTTTAAGCTCTTTGTACTCCTAGAAACACACTTAATATACTGACCACCATACCCAGTGTGCATATTGCACCACCTAAAATTTTCTCGAATGCTTAGATGGTTGTCAGAAGGCCAAGCAGTTACCAAATTGCATATTGCATATTGTATTCAATACAAAAGGGCTTAAAAAATGTGTTTCAGGCAGGGTCATTGTTTTCATTACAGTGATAGAACATACTGTATCTGTCCTGTTCACTTGGTGTGCTGTATTCTGTACAGCGTATGAGTAAATGCAGAGTGGCTGTAGGACAATGGAACAGGCTGCCTTGGGAGGTTGTGGAAGCTTCTTAACTGGAGGTTTTCAAATGGAGATTGGCTAGCCATCTGTCTTGAATGGTCTAGACACAACAAATCCTGCATTTTGGCAAGAGGTTAGACTAGATGATTCTTGTAGTCCATTCTAACCCTGTGGTTCTATGATTCTATGTAATGGTGCTGTTGTTTGAGGAGGCTGGATTGTGAATGGCCTATTCAGGGAGACCACGTGGCCACACATTTATACTGCAAAGTCAAGCACTGTGGTGGATCCACTCCATGAGTAGAGACACATTCTATATATATTAAATTGATTAATTATAACAGGCCACAGAATGGTACCTTTTGGTCCATTGAGACGTGCCTACTTTAATACAGTTTTATTTGCATTCAGCAAGAGAGACATGAGGCACACTGTAAGGTGACAGAGACATGGCTTTTCATAGCAAAGAAAGTTACATTTCAAACCTTAACACCTCTGACATTTTAGTTTACCTCCGACCTAAAAGATCATTTTAGACATACACACTGTTGTTAAATTCTGCTTTCTGTGTCAGTCTGAAATACAGCTCCCTTGGCTTCAGTGGAATTACTCCAGATTTAGAATCGAGTCCTGCAAACTTCTCTCTCATATATGCAATACTTAGTTAATGACAATAAGGGTGAGACAACTGCATGTGTGTAACTTTACTCAGGTGAGTAAAGTTATATGTATGCAATTAATATTTGTCACAAGTGACGGCAAAATCTGTCTCTGTACATCACACTGAATAACCCTTTAAAAAAAAAAGAACCAGTTCTGTAAATTATACCATAAACAGTTTTTTTTAAAAAAATAACCTAAATGCCTCTCAAGCTGAGATAGTGTCAAATTTCTGCCTGGAGCAAACTTTAACAGCCCCATTGTAGAGACTCCTCAAGGGGAAAGAATGACTCACAGTGTCACAGAGTTTAAGGCCACCAGCTCATCTAGTCTGACCTCCTGTATATCACATGCCACCAGCATCTACACACTGAAGCCAACAGCTGACACTTAGAACAAAGTACTACAGTCCACAGAAGACAGTGCCACAGAGAGAAAATAGGAAGGAAGGTGAAGAAACCCAAAAGTCACTGCCAATCTGACCTAGGGGAAAATTCCTTCCTGACCCCACATATGGCAATCTGTTAGACCCTGAGCCTGTGAACGAGAACCTGCCAGCCAAGCACCTGAAAGAGGGAATGCTCAGTGCCACCTCTGAGCCCTGGCCCACCCCATCCAGTGTCCCATCCAGTGTCCCATCTCCAGTTGTAGCTATCCCTGATTTTAAAAACTTCCTAGAATACATGGGATGGGGGGAGAGAATCCCTTCCTGAGCCCTGCCGATGGCCAGCTGAAACCTTGATGTCTGAGTTTAAGACATAACCCAGAAGTGAGCCCCAGGGCAGTTGAACCTGCCCCCTACTGTCACAATCAACCCTGTCATACAATTATACTCTGAAATTTGTCCAGCTCTCTTTTAAAGCTAATTAAGGTGTTTGCCCCCACATCTCCCACTGGGAGGCTGTTCCAGAACCTGATAGTTAGAAACCTGCTTCTAATTTTCATCCTGAATAACTATTTCATGGCCAGTTTATATCCACTTGTTCTTGTGCCAACATTGTCCTTTCATTTAAATAGCTCTTTGCCTTCCCTGGTATTTACCTCCCTAATGTTTTTATAGTGAGCAACCATAACCCTTCTCAATTTTCCTTGTGTTAGACTAAACAAGCCAAGCTTGTCCAGTCTCCTCTCATAGGATAGGCCCTCCATTCCCCTGATCACCCTAATATATCTTCTTTGCACCTGTTCCAGTTTAAATTCATCGTTCTTGAACATGGGTGATTAGAACTGTACACAGTGTTCCAAATGAGGTCTTAGCAGTGCCTTGTACAGTGGCTTTCATACTTCACTAACTCTACTGGAAATGCCTTGCCTAACATCACATTTGCCTTTTTCGCAGCAGCATCACATTGGTGGCGCCACGTCATCCTGTGATAGACCCATGTCACTCTCCTCCTCTGTTGCTTCCAACTGATGAGCCCTCAGCTTGTAGCAGAAATTCTTATTTTGACCCTGCACTTTCTTCTATTGAATTTAATTCCATTTCTAACACTCTAGTCTTCAAGGTCATCCTGATCTTTCTATATGTAATTCCAATTCTCCTCTGTATTGATGATGCCTCCCAACTTTGTATCATTAGCCAATTTCATTAGCACATTCCTACTTTTTGTGCCAAGGTCATTAATGAAAATATTGAATAAGATTGGTCCCATGACTGATGCTTGAGAAACTGCACTTGTAGCCTCCATCCAGTCTGACAAGTCACCTTTTAGCACAACCCGTTACCTTCTGCCCTTTAGCCAATTCCTTGTCCACAGTACAATGCTTGCCCATCTTCCCTAATTTAACTAATAATTTCCCATATGGTTCCATGTCAAATGGTTAATGCAGCTCACATATATTAGATTTACTGCACTTCCCTTATCTAAAAAGTCAGTTATTTTCTCAAAGATTGGAATCAAGTTAGTCTGGCATGATCTACCTTTGGTAAGCCCATGTTGAATTACATCCCCTTTATCATTTACCTTCACAATGTGTTCTAAAACCTTGTATACTACTGAGGTCAAACTAACAGATCTGTAATTGCCTGGTTCACATTTTTCCCTTTCTTAAATATACGTATGATGTTAGTCAGTCATACGGTACTACTCCCAAATAGATAGACTTATTAAAAATTCTTGCAACTAGACTAGCAATTTCATGTGCCAGTTCTTCCAGGATTCTGTGATGAAAATTATCCAGTACCTCTGATTTGAGTCCATTAGGTTTCTTAAGTTTTTCTTCCACCCCCAAATGTGGTAATTTCCATTTTTAGACACCCTTCACCATGCACATGTTCCATATTATCATTGCTATTGAAAACTGAGGCAAAGTATTCATTTAGGTTTTGGGCCACACTTGGTACCTAGATTATCGTTAATCTCCTTCCCGTCCGCACTGCAGACCAACCCAGCCTCATCCTTCCTTGTTTTCTGTTTATAGCTATAATTTTATTTATTTTAATTTCTTTGAGCTAATTCAGCTTGACTTTTGATGATTCTCATTTTTCCCTACCTTTTGTAACCTCCACATTGTAGCTTTCTTGCTGATCAGCCCCTTTTTCCATTCCCTATAGGCTCTCTGCTCATGCCTAATAACTTTTTTGATGTGATTATTCATCCAGCTGGGTATGGAGCCTTTTCCTAGAAGTTTTTTCCCCTTTCTTGGGATGCAAATTTCAGATGTTTTGTGCACAGCTGATTTGAAGAAATTCCTAGCCTCCTCCACATTTAAGTCCTTGAGCTCTTGAGTCCAGCTGACTTCTTCAACCCATAATTTCCCAAAGTCTGCCCTTTTGGAAAAAAAAATCATAGTTAACAACCTGGTTCTGATTATCCTTCCATTTAATTTAAATGGAATAAACTCAGGATCACTTGATCCAAGGTTATTTCGTATTACCAGCTGTTCTAGGATGTTCTCACTACTTACTAAAACCAAGTCTGAAATAACGTCATCTCTTGTTGGTTCAGTGATGATTTGATGAAGAAAACTGTCATCTAACACATCCAGGAATAAGTAGACCTTACCAGTATTAAGGTATCAACAGACGGCTGACCATAGTTTTGAGACTGTTACTTGCACAATATACAATAGGGCAGTGTTTCTCAAACTTTTGTACTGGTGACCCCTTTCACTCAGCAAGTCTGAGTGCGACCACCCCTTATATATTAAAAACACTTTTTTATATATTTAACACCATTATAAATGCTGGAGGCAAAGCAGGGTTTGGTGTGGAGGCTGACAGCTCGCGACCCACCATGTAATAACCTCGCGACCCCCTGAGGGGTCCCAAACCCCAGTTTGAGAACCCCAGGAATAGGGAATCTGTCATAAACAAACTAGCTACTCACTGACACAGTAACTGCTATTCACCTGAAGTGCATCAAAGCCAACAATACATTATTTTCACTGTAATAATAGCTGCATCCAACAAAAAATAAAACATCTGGAAAAAAATTAAAGAGCTGTACGAACATGACTAACCTGTTGATAACAAGCAACTGAAAGCAGCAAAAAGCATATAAAACATAAAATCATTAGTAGCTAAAGCACGAAAAAGAGGAAACCAGGTTCATGCTGATAAACTGCTTGAATTATGTATTTTCTCTAACTGACTTGCCAATATAGCAAACTGGGGTGAGTGGAAAGGGATGTCATTTGGAATCTCATCTGGTCTACACCATCCAGGCGGGAGAATTATTTGTTTTGGAGGGTTTGTTTTGATTGTTTTGTGACAATTACAAGGTGGCTTGGTTTTTTGGGAGGTGGGTTGCTTTGAAATTCATTTTAATTTGAAAGATCTTTAAAGTAAACCACTCTTTCCTGAGTAGTTCCTCCTTAAAGTAATATTTAGGCATTTGTCTGCCACCAGAATGGATGCAGTCTGGAGACAGTCCTCACCATATGAAGAGTTCTTGTATCAGGAAGACATTTTAATTGCATAACAACTTTATTAAACCTACACGCTTTTGAACAATGCTACCTATTCTTACATGCCAGTAGATGGCATTTTATGCCACATCCATATACACATATATACAGTTAAATATATATTATGTATAGCAGTACACTCAGGAACAATTCAAGAGGGTTGACAACCATGCAAGTTCTGCTATGATGAATAGTATGGTCTAATAGATAATGTAAAATAATATGGGTTTTACACAGTAAATGCTATGGAACATAGTGGTTGCATTCATCCAGTTATAGAATATCTGTTAACTAGAGAGGCCTGAGTACCTGTACTCCTAAATATTGCATTCTGTGAACCATATTTTGCATTCAGATAAGCACTCTAGGCAAATTTTTCAGACTCACCCAACTGATTTAGGCCTGGTCTACATACAAGAGTTGGACAGCTTTTACTATACTAGTCTGGTTAAAATAGTACAATCCTTCTAGAATGTACGTGTATATATATTGAATATACAATCACGTATGCATGTACATTTTTAAAACCATTTTGTTGAGCAGCTTTAGCATCTCCATACTTCAGAGCAAGAGCTTGAAAATTTGCAGGAGGGTCACCCTAATGTCAGGGATATGCCCTTTTCTCCTTCAGTGAAAAACACCTAAATATGAACAAGTTACAAGCCTTTGAAAAAATCTTAGTTCGCATATGGTCAGTAAAGCCTTGTTAGAATTTGGTAGATAAATTCTCTGAAGATTCTCTCTGCAATGGACATGCCCACAGAGGAACAATGATTGACTCAGACAAGGAGAGAGGGAGTGGAAGCAGGGGAGGAAGAAGAGGAAGACTACAAGTAGGATGGGGAGCCCCGGGTGGGGGCAGGAAGACTAGGGTTGGCTTGATTCATCCCCATAGCACCATCTATCCTGTGCACTGAGAATACGGTTGCCCTAGAATTTCTAACTTTTGAGTCCTTGACTTTTCAACCTTAACATTCTGTTAACATAGTGCTTTACATTTTGAACAGTGAATCTATTTAGAACCAGATATTAGTTTATAAGGATATTGGCTGGCCCTTGCCACTTAGAGGCATTCACAACACCAAATTAGTGTCCAGGCTCCCTGTACAATGCATGGGGTTGCAACTGAGCTGTCTGCCTCCCATGTGCCCCTTTGTGGCCTAGGGTAACACAGCACGCAACCTGCCTCAGTTTCCCCTCTTGGACTGTTTAATTAAAACTTTTCATCTGGTCTTTTCTTAGTCAAAAATATCCCTCCTTGGAGATTGGAGTTTAATTTGACTTATTATTTTATGTTAATAAACCCAAAATCCAAAACAAAGGTTTCTCTTCTTCCTCGCAGGCCTTCCTGCCTTGAGAGCATTGTGGTCCCTCCCCTCCTTGGACAGGGTCTCTCCCAGGCCTCTCTGCCATGGGCAACTCACCTGGTCTCAGTGTTTTCCCTGCCAAAGGCTTTCCTCAGTCTCTGCCACAACTTCCTAAACTTCCCTCTTCCTGCTGCCCCTTATTGTTGAGTCACCCAATTCCTCTCTGCTGCAGCTCCTTCAGCAATTAAGACTTCCTGGCCCAAAACCCTCCAGCCATTAAGAGCAACCCACCCTGGTACACAGAGACTTGGGGATTCACAGAACCAGCATGCTGAGGGGGGGAGCCATGTAAGCTAGCCAGTAGGAAATGCCGAGGAGAGGTGTGAGGCTTAAGCCCTCTCCAGCCTGGAGTTAGGCACCTATCTCTGCTCAGGATTCTCAGTCATGTACTCTCTCCTGGAATTAGGTGCCTAAGCCAGATCAGCCCTTTCTCAAGAAAAAACAAGGAGGAGATGTCCCCCCCCATACTCTTTAGCCCAGTGGTTAACATACTCGGGTGAGGGCCCAGTTCCAGTCCCTGCTTCAGTGCATACTAAAGTATTTCATAAAAAGTAGAAAGGCTTCAACAGGAATGACTGAGACACCCACCCCAGAGTACCATGGAACCCGATGAGTAGGGCACTCACATGGGATGTGGGAGACCTGGGTTCAAGTCCCTGCTCTGAATCAGGCAGAGTGGGAATTTGAAACTGGATCTCCCACACCCAGGGTGAGTGTTCTAATCCCTGCAGTTTAGCATATAAAGGGGCTGGGGGCACTCCACTTCATCTTTCTCCTCCTCATTTTGTGCAAGGCCCAAGCCAGTAGGTGTACTCTTGGGTGGCTTTAGAGCTTGCCTACCACATTGCACCCTGGAAGGGAATGCCTAGTTTGTGAATCCTGATGGATTTTAGGCATGATTTAGGTGCCATGTGGTGACATGACTCAGCCAGCTGTGTGTGTGCCCCGCGGCAGAAATGTAGGTATCTAGGGTACTTTACCAGTTGACTTAAGTGCCTACAGCCTTAGGCAGCAGCTGAGTTTGGAGGGCCGGGGGTTGAATGACATTAGTGCCTAAATGTTGGACTTAGGTGCCTAAAGTGGCAGTCAGGTGCCTGTGTCCCCCCTTGTGAACCAAACTGTTCCATTGGCTGGGAACAGCGAACCTCAGCCACGGGGAGCTGAGGGGCTCCATGCCTGCAGATGCTCCAAGTAAGCAAAACATCCCGACCCGCCAGCGGCTTACCCTGATGGCTGGGAGCCAAAGTTTGCCAACCCCTGAAATATAGAGTCAGCTTATGAAAGGGTCATACAGTTTTTGCTATTTTTACCTAACCATCTTGGGTTGGGGGTTCGGCCTATAAATGAATGGGCTAATGAACGAGTATATACGGTACCCCTCTGCTAATATTTCTGGATCTTGCATGATTGGATTTCACTTTTATTGGAGAGCTAGAGCATGCATTACTTTAACTATTTTTATTTGTATTTCTAGAGATCTTTGGGTTTTCCTTATTTCCAAATCTTTGCTCTCTTATTATCTTCTACGGTTACATTGAGCAGTGTAACCTAATATTTGGCAAGAACCAATATCTGTCAATCCAGTATGAGTGCAGAAACCTTTCACAAAATTGTATGGTATAGTATTAAAGAAAAAATAAATTCACAGTTTGGGAATGCTCTGTAAGAAACAAGGCCAGACAGAGTTGCTTGTTTCTATGGCAACAGTAATGTGCTTAGCTCAGCTATTTTCTCCTTTTATCATTTTAGAGATAGCTGGTATGAAGCCAGTGCAGAAACGTTTCTTTAATGTTGTCAAAAATAGAAGAGTTCTCCCCGACCCTCAGTCTACTGAGATATAGTGATGCATAAAGGAAGGGCTATCTGATGTACAAAAGAATAGATAGGGGAAGAGTTCTGCACTGTGACTTGTGATAATACAAAGGCAAAGACATAAACCTTTTTTCTGACTGTAAAAGAATTATGATGGTTTCAGCTTTACATTTGGCTAATGCAAAACAAAAGCACGATCTCAGTAATCCTTACTGTGAGACTATTATACAGTATAGCTCTAGTTTTAAAAACCCTAAGTGGAAGAATCAGCCCGTGATACCCTGCTCTCGACACTAAAACTTTCTTATTGCATTAGTGGTTGCTCTTACAAATATATTGGGCTTTGAAGGTACACAAGCCCAGATGCTCCAAAAATATTAAGTGCCTAACTCCCATTGAAAACTTTTTTTGAAAATTTTGGGGTTTTTCAAATTTGAAGGTATTTTTAATGGAAATTTGTTATTGTAAACCAAACCATTTGATAAATGTTTGTAGGAAATTTTCTTAATTATTTTTTTTAATTTCCCACAGAAAACAATTGACATTTTTTGAGCAGCTGTAATCATCAGTCTGTGTTTTAAATTGATATAAGCAAGGAAGTTTACACTCAAATCAGGTTTCAATTCCAAGTGTATGATACACTATATAACACCAGTTAGACTTTAGTGATACATAAGCACCTCTGGGTGAAATAAAGATAAAGTGAGAGATTTAATTACATGAATTTCAATTCTATTCTTGTTTTATGGTAGACCTAACAAGTATATTGTGTTATACTAATTTAACAGAGGGCTAAATGCTGCCATCACACCCAGGTCATTCCATTGATTTAATAGTACATATGAAGAGAGAGTCTAGCTCCCAATTCTTTTACATTTAATAATATTCGGTTGCATATTGTTACTGGAAGGCTGAGATAGTACACTGCGCATCTCTACAGTGGTGTTTCTGTAGATCCAGCAGTTTCACTGTTCACATGGCACTGTGAAGTACTATAATTACCCAATTCTTAATATTTATATTCCTGCACATTTATTCAATGTTATAAAGTGTAGTCCCTGGACCTTTCAATTAATTCAATGTACAGTTGATGTCCCTTGATGGGCTACGAAGCAGGTTCATTGCTGATGCCAGTCTGTCTGGGGAGTGCCACCCAGAGCCACAGCACAAGTTTGGAAATACAGATATACCACATAATACAAATGTGATAGAAACATATAAACAAGATTATCATACTTGGAAAATTATAACATTTTCACAGATACCTCACATGGCATATCTGGCACGATTTATTGCACTTTTATAATACTAGTGTCAATAATAATATCATAAAGTGTCCCACATATTTCATACAGCATAACACCATCATGATGACAGGAGTCCAGATAGGCAAAATTTGAGTGAGTGGCACTGCAACCCCATGAGCCAGGTCACAACTCCACTCACACAAATTTAGTCTAGTCAGGGGAGCAGGGCCAAACCTGAGCGGTGCTGCAACTCTGGAGATTGCCAAGCTCAGAGTGGAGAGCCTAGCCCAACCAGCCCCCTAGCACATGAGCTAAAGGAGATGCCACTATGAGGTGAGTGCCCAGCATGACCCAACCCCCCTGGGGGGATGGGCATGATCTGACTGAAACCAACCCAGGGCAGGGCTGTAACCAGGAGGAGGCAAGCAGGACAGCCACCCAGGGTGCAGAGCTCCTGGGGTGGCTCAGGCCCGCAATGCCAGGCAGCTCGGGCCAGCCCAGCAGGACAGGGGTTGAGGAGGGAGTGTCACCTCCTTCCCCTGACTGACCTCAGCGGGCCACTCATCCTGTCTGAGTGCGGGGGACACAACCAAAAAATGTGGGGGCACATGACGCTATGTGTACCCCCCCGCAATGTTGCCTCTGGAAGTTGGAGCAAATATGCTTGCACGCCCTGGATACTAAAATACCTAGTTACGGTTCTACCTCAGGGCCTGTACCACCAGACTATTTACCAGGTCACGACAGGCCATAAACATTTACAAAAGGATCATGAGCCCCAGAAGTTTGAGAACCACTGGATTAGACCTTAATCACAAAACCGTTCATCATAGTCATACAGGGAATTTGTGTCGTAAGTGTTGTGCAATTTACTGAGAGTTATGAAGTGTAATTGTTTGACAGATGGTCCAACACCCACAGCAACAAAGGCGTTATTCAGTCTCAGAAGATTGAGGAAGAATGTGTGTGTGTGTTTGTTGGGAGAGAAAACAATCCTATCAATCATTTTTGTCACAGCAAGCACATAAGGCAGTTCCACATCCCATCACTCAATTTTTATTTAAAATTCAAAAGTAGCTATGCAAAACTTACATTGACACATTTGAACACTAAAAACAAGATTTAATTGTGGGCAGAAGTGCAAAGAAACAAAGAAAAGCCCTAACCAAACCAGGAACAGTCACTATAAAAGAACTTTATTCAAATTCTTTGTGGAAATTAATGACCATCCAATTAAAATCTAATTTTAATCATATAATTCTGTCTTTTTCTTTGTATATTCCTCCTATCAGTAGTTACTATTGTATGATTATTTCCTGACCATCTGTTGTCTTTCCTTGGGCCAAAATAATTTCCATTTACAGTTTTCTGAATGATACTGTATATATTATCATATGTTTATATACCTTATTAATAATTCTACCTCATGACACTTTTTTTAAATAATCACTAGGTAACTGGAGCAAGAAAACACTTCCAGATCTTGCTTTTTTTAATTTAATACCAAACTGGAACATTTACACAATATTTATTTGTGCAAAATTTTGGTATTCTACCGTTCGCTAAATGGTTTTTAATTTAACACCTAAATTATGTTTCGTCTCTAGACTCTATTCTCAGACAGTTTAAAAAAAAAAAAAAGCTTGTGCAGGGTAGATGCTGCAAGAGCCTTTTGTAAATATTAGATGCGGAGTGAGGTGAAGTGTTTATAGCCTTAATAAAGGTAGTGAGATGCCTGACATCCTCAGAGATTACACAGGGAACAGGAGAATATAAAATATAATTGCAAGGTTTTAGCTATTTATAAAAGTGATTGTTCCTCAGATGAGAAGGAGTTCTAAATGCTGAGAGAACTTTTGTGGTAGCTCCAAATAAATCCTGCATTGTAGATATTGCAGCAGTCCCTTCAACATTCCTGGCTAAAGGAACACTCTTCAGCAATTTTGAATATTCAGGTTAAATCAAATTGACAAAAAATATTTTGGCTAAGCAATAAATATGTTTTCCTTGTGTTTTGAGAGATGCTATTGTAACCTAAAATACCCAATATTGTGGAAAATAAGTCGATAAAGAATGAAAGCAAAATAGGCAAAGTTAAGGTGCTTCCAATACAGGTCTTTATTAGGAATGTTCTCCTCAGGATATTAGCATTTAAACAGAATGATTGTTGGAGGCTTGTCTGGCCCTAACTAGAAAGGGTATACAAGCTTTCAGCCCCACTTCTTCATGGTGCGAAGTGAACTTAACAGACTAGAGAATCTGGACCTTTAGAGAAATGTAAAGAGGAATGAAAGTGTGGTTCTACATTCAATATGTAGCATGCAGTATTCATTTTGGCAGAATCAAGGCTGACCCATCAGGTTAAATTTAATAGTGATTATAAAGACTAACGACAACCCCCAAAATTATTGTGCCAGATTCTGAGCCTCTTTCTTACACTGGGAGGCGGGGACCAAATAGTCACACAAATTGTCACATTGGTTTCAGTGGGATACTCATGTGAGTATCCACTCACCAATATAAACAAGTGGTGTCACACTGTCTGGAGTGACTCAGCTGTGAGTGCCCTCCTCAGGGCAGACTGTCAGAAAACAGGGCAGACACCTCAAACTGATGCTGTGTTCTATAATTAGAGTTCTCCAAGCCAATAACAAATGTGAACTCCTGGATCACTGTACCAGTCTTACCAGAACGTCACAGACAAGTCCCCATTGACTCACCAGTCTATCTTGCCACCCAGACAAACTGGACTTTGTGCTAAAAGGTCACTTCAATCAAAATCACACCACATCAGGTTGCTCCGAGTCCCAAGATAGCAGTCATTTACCCCAGATCAGTTGGTACTCTAGATCTTACACCAAAGACAATGCTGGCAGCCAATTCTATAGTAAATTAACTACAGGTTTATTAACTAAGAAAAGGAAATGAGAGTATTGAGAGATTAAAGCAGGTAAAATATATATACAGGTGAGTCACAAGTCTTCTTCGAGTAGTGTCCGTATGGGTGCGCCACTGTAGGTGCGGCAGCACCTCCCATGCCTGGGAGCTGAAGCTTGAGCAACTTAGCTTTGCGGTGCCCATTGTCCACTGGAGCCAAAGGCAATTGCCCTGCTTGCTACCCCCTAATGCCAGCCCTGGCTTTTAGATGCAGAAAAACAGTTGTTGTGGCACAGCTGGGCCATAGAGTTTTATAGCATGTTGGAGGGGCCTCAGAAGGAAAAAGGGTGAGAACCCCTGCACTATTATACTTCAAAATGTGAAACCAAAAGTTTGGGCACAATTCAGTGCTTCCTTATACTGAGTTGACTTCTTTGGGACTATTTGCAGACTGAGGTGTTACTCAGTGTAGTAGTGGCAGAATCTGTCCCTCGTTTTGTGAGGTTGTTAAAAACAGTCAAAGCCTTCATTTCAGAACAGATTTCTGCAGGGGCGGCTCTAGGCACCGCTCTGCCGGTCGCCGCGCGGGACCGGGGACCTCCCACAAGCAAGCCGACGAAGGCAGCCTGCTTGCCATGCTTGGGGCGGCAAAATACCTAGAGCTGCCCCTTGTAATGTTAAGGAGAGGGTCACACACTCAATTGTATAGCCAATTCTCTCAGCTAGTTGAAGTCCAATGTTTTTGAGTGTCAATGTTTTTATCAACCTCTTTTGGAAGCCTGAAAGGTAAGCGACCAAGAGTTTGTGCAGCCTTATTTTATAACCTTTACTATGAAACAAAATTGCCAAAGCCTTACTGTTACCTCCTTTGAGTTGGGCCTGTGGGAGACAATGTTGATAACAGCTTAGCATTAAATACTTTTCTTCCTCTTTATATGGGTGTCAGTCATATTTCATTGACTCCATGTTCACCTTTTTCGAATTGTTTACTTTTGCTGAGTCTTCTGGGGCACATCCCTGTTCAAATTATTCAGCAGGTTAAAGGTTCACCTGCTTTGGAAACTTCTGAAGCTCTGCTTAAATGCATTCTCCAAGCAGGCTGTGACTATGAAATGCTATCTTGATGTTGTGTCAGTATCTGCTGATAAAAATGCTGTGTTTTTCCTTTTTATGCTTTTCTTCTACATGGTTTTCTGAACTCTTGTCCTAATATGCTGCCTTATTTGTTCTGTCTGCTTCTGGGTTTTAGGATCAGTGTTTTACACTCAATTCCAGCCCTTGTTCATTTGCTTCATTTCCTTTCTTCTCATGAAGAGGTTTTTTTTTCCTGGTACGTGATTCCAGGATGTCATGCTCTTTAAGTTTTAGTCAATAAAAACTGATTTAGTGTAGGTGCTGCTGGGAACCATAGAGCTAGCAGTTCAAGAACAGCAATATGTGAAATGTGCTTCCATTCACACAGTGGCATTTGTGTTAGTGAAAAATCAACCACCACTCTGAATAAACACCTCTTTCAACCAGTCACTTGGGGGCTGTCCTCCTGAAGAAACAAGAGTATTTGAATACAAAGATGCCTGTTTTGTTGACTGTGCCTCTAGTATAACGGGTAATTCTTTTATAGTGTCCAGTGGACATCCAGTTTTCCTTGTCTCATGATCAGCTAATTCCCCCCACATGCCACCTACAGAAGAATGGCAGAGTGTCTATATTGATGTATTAGCACAAAGTGATGTTTCTGTAGCTACTGCCATGCTTTTATTCTGGATACCATGATTCACCGGATTTAATCGCTCTCTAAATTCCAATCCAAGGGATACTGGAGGCAAACTTCTTACAAATAGTTTAGTCCAAGTACTGGATAGCTCCATGGATAGGTCATGGGGTAAGGAGGACCCTTTCACCTTTAGCTTGCTGGTGTGCTGCCAAGAGACACAGAAGAAAGTATCTACTGAGGACTGCTAATGTATTGCTAACTGATTCCCAAGAAGCTGTTACATATGGTGTGAAGAGTCACAATCAGCCTAGGACTTCTAGATATGCAGTCTCCTAGTAACTGCATTACTAGAGTTGACACTTTGATTTATTTAGCACTGCTCAAGTTCTTTTCCTAGGGGATATCTAAGCAGTTTCTTCAGTGTTGTGTTTCAGTCTGTGCTGTAATAGGGACTTGTAAGTTGCCATTGGGCGCTCACATTCACGTATCTTATCCGTGTTTCTGAGGTAGTTCTTTTTGGTGAGTTGTCTGACATGATGCACATAGTTTCCTAGTTGTGTAAAACCAGAACAGTCCATGAGCCCTTCATGCTTAGAATTGGTTTGACACTACTGTCATTACATCCTGTAACTACCATATGTTAAAAAGTTATATTGTAAACTGTAAAACTTTTTCAAAAATGTGTCAGAGAAGGGAGAAAACACACCAAACCCACAGAAATACACTCAAATATCCACGCTGAGGAAGTGGGGAAATTTTTCTGAGTAGCAAAAAATTCCCTCTGCCAATGAAGGCATGCCATGAGGATTACACCTCACCACCAGGGCTGCCCGGGGTGGGGGAAGTGGGGCAATCTACCTCAGGCCCCGGGCCCCACAGGGGCCCCCACGAGAATATAGGATTCTATAGTATTGCAACTTTTTTTATGGAAGCGGCCCCCAAAATTGCTTTGCCCCAGGCCCCCTGAATCCTCTAGGCAGCCCTGTTCACCACTTGGAGTGCCAGTGACAGGGTGAGGGGCAGGGGAATAGGACCCCTTACTCACCATTCAGGAGTGGCAGCAGAGGCCCCTTTGCCTCCGGCTCAGCAGGGAGAGCAGCAGGGCTGTCTCCCAGTACTTACAGCCTGACTGCTAGTGTAGCTAGCTGTGGAGAGAAAGGGCTGGGCTCACTGTACTCTTCTGCTCCTGACACACCCACAGACCTCTGCTAAGGTGGTGTTGATTGAGCATCCCAAAATAATGGGTCTTGGAGTTAATGCCCCATAGAAATGCATGGTGCAGTTCATATCTCAGAACTATTATTTCAGGCTCTCTGCACACTCAGGTAGATATCTCTGCATCAGTTACACTCAAATCATGTTTTTAAGTTTTTCTTCATACCTGTCAGGGCTCGGAATTTACCTTTTGTTTAAATTAAATCTCTGAGTCTGATGTAGTCATGTGACTCTAGGAGCTGGGCCCTAGGAACAGGTCTGAATGCTGATGCCTTAATCCAGCCCTGTCAATAACCCTAGAGAGGTAGAGGCACCAGCTATTACAAATTACAAAACTGACAAATACCCCTTTTAGCTGATTACATTCCATAGACTCAACCAGTTTTCCCCAGATAGTATTGGGTGACTCTGCCACCTGAGCTGGAAGTCCTTTCCAATTTAATAACTGTCATAACAATCTTACACGACTTGTTCTCCCCTTCCCATTCTACCCTCCCACTTACTCACACTGGCATCATTCTTTAGCCACAACCAAAATGGAGGCTGTGACATTTATCAAGGAACCATAATCACCTCAACATCACTAAAGTTTCTTAAGATTGTCAGGTTTCTCTCCAGTGCTGCAGCAAAAGCAACTGACACACTTTTGACTTTGCTCATAATGCTTAGATGAAAGGTAATATTATTTTAGATTCTCAAGTCCCTGAGGCACGGGGTGTATCACCATCTGTGTTTGGTACATCTTCGAGCACACTGTCAGCATTCAATAAATAACAAGACTGTAAGTGAAAGCTGTTAACATTAGCTCCGCCTTTTTCTTGTGTTTGCGGTCAGCAAAGTCATACCCGCTCAGTCCCAAAGACGTCAGTTCCCTGCTCATCCTCTTGTTTCCTTCATATTCTAATAGAGTAAGAAAACAAGACCAACTATCAAAAATATACCTTTGGTGTAGCAGGTTTTGTCCTGTATAATATTGTTTTTCAATATTTCCGTCCAGTATTCATGATTCCTCCACACTCAAAATCATTTCCTCTCACCAAGCTCTCAGTGTCCCTGTAAATGCTAGTACACATAGCAGTCAGGGGCGGCTCCAGGCCCCAGCACGCCAAACGCGTGCTTGGGGCGGCATGCTGCGGGGAGCGCTCTGCCGGTCGCCGGGAGGGCAGCAGCCAGCCAGCCTTTGGCGGCATGCCTGCGGAGGGTCCGCTGGTCCCGCAGCTCCGGTGGACCTCCTGCAGGCATGCCTGCGGAGGGTCTGCTGGTCCCGCAGCTTTGGTGGAGCCACAGGACCAGTGGACCCTCTACAGGCATGCCTGTGGGAGGTCCACTGGAGCCGCGGGACTGGCGACCAGCAGAGCGCCCCCCGCGGCATGCTGCCGTGCTTGGGGCGGCGAAATGTCTAGAGCTGCCCCTGATAGCAGTAAGTGCAATTTTCCATTGGAGTGTCAGTATAACAAAAGAAAACTTTTAATAAAAGGGAGCAGGAACTCTGCATTAATTTGGGAAAACACAACAATGATTCCAAAGGAGACAAACCATAAATAAACAGTTATCTTGGACAGTAATCCTTTGTCTCACTTTCCCACCTTGCATTGTGAAACAGCAACAGATGACCCCAAAGGGGAACTCAAGCAATTACTCTGCTGCTTCCGCTGTCAGGGGTTCTCTGCCATCACTTGTAACTTGCTACTGCCTTTGCTGCTGCTATTTTTGCTGCTGTCACCTTCGCTGCTGTTCACCAACTTCTGTGCCGCCTCTGCTTCTAACTGTGATGCCATGTTCTGAGGTTCCACTACTTAGTCCAATTCTTAGTGTTTTCACCTCTTAGTGATTTCATTAGGTAATAAGGAACCTCACTTCTGCTGCATTCTCTGCACTGTGACACCGTCCCCATGTCCTAGACCTGCTCATCAGTGGTTTCAGCTCTAATCACTGAGCAGAACCAAGGACACTTAACTGGGTCTGACCAGCGCAGGAGGGTCAAATTGTATATAGAACTCTTTCAACAGCATCCAAGGTAAGAACACCTGTCCCCACCCCCCTCTGACTTTCACTTGGATGTTGCATTACTACCCCTGGCTTAGCGAGTAAGTTTTCATTTAGGGTGACCCCCTTAAAGACATACAATGAGGATAACATTTCACTACTCTTACATTCAAGAGTAAAGTGAATTTTAATCCCAAACAGCCAAAATTGGTCACCTAGGCAAAGTAGATGTGTTTATGCAAATATAGCATATCCTTTTCCTTCAGCACATCAATAGATGGCAGGGGAGAGCTCATTTACACCCTGGCTTACACCATTTTGGTTCCATCTGCTTCATTCAGAACACATAATTAACAGATTGTTTAGTGTTAAAACTATGGTAGAGTCTTACTGTGAAATGATTTATTTACATTATATTACAGTAATTCCTCGCTTAACGCTGTAGTTATGTTCCTGAAAAATGCAACTTTAAGCGAAACGATGTTAAGTGACTCCAATTTCCCCATAAGAATTACTGTAAATGGGGGGGGTTAGGTTCCAGAGAATTTTTTTTCACCAGACAAAAAAAACCTGTAGATATATACACACAGTATATGTTTTAAACAAGCAATTTAATACTGTTCACAGCTATGATGATTGTGAAGCTTGGTTGAGGTGGTGAAGTTAGAGGGTGGAAAAGGGAGGGATATTTCCCAGGGAATGCCTTGTTGCTAAATGATGAACTAGCACTCAGCTGAGCCCTCAAGGGTTAACACATTATTGTTAATGTAGCCTCTCACACAAGGCAGCACAAACACGAGGGAGGGGAGACAGCATAGCCAACAGAGACAGACACACACCTTGTGTGTGGGAGAGAGAGAGCAATGCACATTACCCCTTTAAGTAAGCTGACCCACTCTTAAGTGCATTGCCTTTTTAAGTGGATCAGGAAGTTGAGACAGCAGCTGCTGCCCCAAGCGTGCTCTCTCTCTGTCTCTCTCCCTCCACATCCCCTCCTGGGTCTATATGGAGAAGGGGTAAGCACGGTGCAGGAGCAGGGGGAAAGGGGACACCCTGACATTAGCATCCCCCCTTTCCCCTCCTGCAGAGCAAGCCGCAGTCTCTGGGAGCAGCTCCAAGGCAGAGGGCAGGAGCAGCACATGGCAGTGAGGGGAGGGACAGCTGAACGTGCTGGGCAGCTGCAGCACAGGGAACTTCAGGGAGCAGGTAGCTGATAGGGGGGGCTACCGGTCCACCCTGGTTACAAGCCTTCACCACTAGCCGCATCGAGCTGCTCTTCCTGCCAGCAGTGGACAAAGCAAGCAGTTCCCAAACAACGTTAAAATGGAGCATTGCAAATGAGCATGTTCCCTAGTTGATCGGCAATGTAACAACAAAACAACGTTAACCGAGATGACTTTAAGTGAGGAGTTACTGTACTAAGATCTTCTTTCAGTGATTTCATCATCCGTCGAAGAATAACAATGCCAGACCCATGAAGTGTAAGGATGAGAGTTTAGAAATGTGTGAAGTGAATTATTGTGTTAGCTTTTCACTTCTGGAGACATGGAGGCACATCTGACTACATTCATAAGTGAAGTGAAATAAAGTAAATTAAGGGTAACCATCAGGAAAATCTTCTAAATGATGAGATCTTTTTAAAGGTGAGACAACCATCCAAGGGAAGTAATGGAATTCTCATTGCATAAAAAATTAAAACTAGAAGGACCAACGCACTAGAAAGCAGACAGCAGTCCTACCCTTGCTCCCATATGAACTAGGTTCTTGTAGATCTTTTCCAGCTAACATTTGGTTTTTCCAGCTTGTGTGCTTTAGTGCAGTAAATAATTAGCACTATAATAAAATGCTTCAGATGTTTTGGTAATGCTGTGGATGGGAAGGACTTGGTTTCTAGTCAGTATTATAAAATCTTTATTTTTGTGGTCACTAGGAAGATTTAAAACTTTCCACTTTAGAAAGATGAGACATTACCCCCACTTACATATAGGCAGTGATCATGACCCATGTCTTGGAGTAGCCCGCCTCACCTTCTGAATGACAGTTTCTCTAGAAATAGTGTACAAATGTTGAATACTTTGGCAACATTATTAAAATATGGTCCAAATTTGCAATGAATATTCTACTACCAGTTATAAGTATCCATGACAAAATTAGGCAGTGGTAGGGAGGAACAAGCTCCACAAATAATTTTAATTCTGCACCTCAGATGATAAACTTTTAAAATGTCCAAGCTAATGTGTTATCAAAGGGAGGCCTTTAGCCCTAAAGTTCAGATCAGGAACTGTTGTGTCCCAGTGTCTGGTGTTCATATCTAGGGGTTTGGCTTGATCCATTGATAACACTGCTCTACAGCCAAAATGCTTCTGAAATAAATGTAGTCAAACTTTACTAATTCTGGGTCACTGAGAACGAAAATGATGCTTAAAATTGTTGATTGGCTCTAGTTTTCAAGTTATGCTATTGGGTCACTATATATGACCCTTGACTTGGGAATAGCAGAGGATAAGTGAGTTATAAAGGGAAGGGATCTCAATTTAAACCAGAAATGACTAAAATACATCTTTGACTGGATCTATGAATAAATCTATGACTGGGTTTGGACAGTACTTGCTTTTTAGGCAAAACAATGAATGATGCAATCTGAAGCTGGTATTGCGTCATACATGATATGAATTGCATCATGTTATTCCTAGAAGTCATGGATGATGCAATCATAACGAAGCTTACATCACTCTGCTGAACAAATTGCCCTATATCAGCTCTAGAAATCATACAATGTCGTGCTCTCTTATTTGTCAGTGTTTGATTTCGCAAAGGGACACATTTCTGTTTAGCCAAAGTGAGCAGAGATGCCTCGTACTTGTGTGAACAGTGCAGATAACTTCTGCTATGTTTGTGGTGAAGTGACTTTTGCATCACAAAAGCGCTGTATAACCACTATGGTTAAGAAAGCCTATCACCTTTATTTTGGCTGCAAAATTGGAGACCAGGACAAGAGGTGGGCCCCACACATATGCTGCAACACTTGTGCAACAAATCTTCACCAGTGGTTGAACAGGAAAAGGAAATCTATGCCTTTTGCAGTGCCAATGATTTGGAGAGAGCCAACAGATCATACCAGCAATTGTTACTTCTGCATGGTGCCTCCAGTTGGGAAAGGTGTGTCAAAGAAGAAAAAGTGGACTGTGCATTATCCAAACATTCCATCAGCTATACGCCCAGTACCCCACGGAGGAGGACTGCCAGTTCCTGATGCACCAGAATCATTCTCACTTGAGTCAAACGAGGAAGAGGATGAAACTTCTGGTCCTGAACCATCAATGTCACAGGACCCACATTTTCTCCCATCCGCCTCCTCTGAACCACACCTCATAACACAAGGTGAACTGAATGACCTTGTCAGGGATTTGGAACTACCCAAGAGTAAGGCAGAGCTGTTGGGCTCCAGACTACAGCAGTGGAATCTCCTGGCAGGTGATGTTAGGGTTTCCATGTTCCGTGACCGTCAAAAGGATCTTGTCCCAGTCTTCTTCATGGAAGGTGATCTTGTAGCCCGCAACAACATCGATGGTGTGATGGCAGCCCTCAACATCGTTCACGATCCAGATGAGTGGAGACTGTTCATTGATTCATCGAAGATGAGTCTTAAAGCTGTTTTACTGCATAATGGCAATGTTTTGCCATCAATTCCAGTTGGTCATGCAGTCCATATGAAGGAAACCTATGACAACATGAAACAACTTTTGAGGTGCATAAACTATGACCAACATCAGTGGCAGCTTTGTGGTGATTTGAAGGTTGTTGCTCTCTTGCTTGGTCTGCAGACTGGATACACAAAGTACTGCTGTTTTCTCTGCGAATGGGATAGTCGTGCAAGAGATTCCCACTACATCAAGAAAGATTGGCCACTCCGACAGTCATTGGAGCCTGGGATGAAAAGTGTTCAGCATCCACCACTTGTTGAATCAAGAAAGATTTTGTTACCACCCTTACACATCAAGCTGGGTCTGATGAAGAACTTTGTCAAGGCCATTGACAAAACACAAGCAGCTTTCAAGTACCTCCGTGGAAAATTTCCAAGGTTAACTGAAGCGAAGATAAGGGAAGGTGTCTTTGTTGGTCCTCAGATTCGTGAACTTCTTCAAGATGATGCATTTGACCATGCACTGCGTGGCAAGGAAAAGATGGCATGGAAAGCCTTCCAGTTAGTGGCAATAAATTTTCTCGGAAACTACAGGTTGTTGGTGGAAAACCTCCTCAAGGCATACAAAAGCCTTGGTTGCAACATGTCACTAAAGATACATTTTTTGCACTCTCATCAGATTTTTTTCCACCGAACTGCGGAGCAGTGAGCGACGAGCACAGCGAGCAATTTCACCAGGACATTGCAACAACGGAGAAACGCTATCAGGGCAAATGGAGCCCATCAATGCTTGCAGACTATTGCTGGACAGTGACAAGAGATGCTCCATTTAATGAATACAAGAGACAAGCCAAGAAGCGCCGAGTAGACACTGAATAGGACTAAACTATGTACATAAAAGTTTTTTGCCTTTTGTTTCATAATAAATTTTATTTATATAACCCTTTTGCTGATTTTTAAAGTGTTACATAAACAGGACAGGTGAAATATTATCATGTAAAGCAACCATAAACACATGAAAAGACCTAGGTTTACAATTTATGATTAAAACTCTACTATCTACACAATATACATAGACATAAAATGTAAAAACTTAAATGTCTTAGAAACAGTAGCCAATCAGTAGTTTTAATTGTCATATTTGAATTCAGCACATCAAAATACATAATAAATAGCACACTTTATCTCTGAAGCAGACGACTTCTCAAAAATTGCAGACCAGTGTAATGGGGCATGTCATGAAATTTGGATCTGGAGCAAAACTTTCCAAAAGTGCAAGTGTTTTGATTTGGGCTCATTTCTAGTTCCCATGTGTCATATGTATTCAAGAGCATTTTCTGTACTTCTGTCAGTGCATACCCTTATGCTACAGGAGCTCAGACTAGATGCATTGTCTTTCATTGAGACACTGGCTTTAAAGTGTATGAATCTCCTTGAGTAAGTTCCTCCAGCCAAATGGTTGGACATACCCCATGGTCTCTGTAGGGAGCCATGTTCTGTACTCTTCGGATAGAGTAGTCACTGCAATAATTTGTGGGTGTGGTTTTGTGTACAACATTCATATTAGTGCAATATATCAATGTGTTATTACGTGATACTGCCTAGAATTAAATCAAAGGGACAGAAAAAGTGTCTCTTTGTTATAGGGCTAAATTGTTCTATGGATAACAGTCATTTACAGTGATTTACCCAATGCAATGCAACAAATCAGTGGTACAGGCAGGATTAAAACCTAGGACTTCCCTCACCACCAGACCGTTCAGAAAATAACTGTCAGCTATAGTATGACCTATCATGGTAGTTTGCTTAGTCATGTCTCATAGTCTCATACACAATGTGGGCCAGATTCTGCACTGGTTTATGTTCTGGGCAGACACATTGTGGTAATTGACATTGGACTATGCAGTAGAGCTGGGCAAATAAGTGATTTTTCAGTTTAGTGGCCAAACAGGAAAACAAAATATTTGAGGCCTAACATTTTGTTCGACCCCAAACAAGTTTGTTTTGCTTTGAGAAGTGGTTTTACCCTTTGTTTGTTTGTTTGTTTAGTTGACTCTAGCTAAATTTCAAAAAGATTTGTTTCAAAACAAAAAGGCAAAACTTGTTGACTTTTTTGGAAATTTTGTTTTCCATTTTTTTCCAGCAAAAACAATTTGTTGAATTTGACTTGAACTCACTAATAGTTTCAGTCAACCCAAAATTGCATTTTTTGTGAATAAGCTATTTGTCAAAAAAAGAAATGCCTAGCTCTAATATGGAGGACTTACATCCTGTGCAATGAAGTACAAGAATATCAGCGAAGGATTTAGCACCACAGTGTGCGTATAAAAGCAAATAATAAATGATCAACCAACCTTACATAATATTGTACAATGGAATTTATCAGCTGTTTCCTGAAAAGTATGGTGGTGAAAGGCACCAACCTCTTTGCCTGTAAAATGGGCACAATAGCTACTTACCTACTACTACGATTCCTGTCTATTCTCTCAACAGTGATAATGGGACAAATGAAGTCTGTTCACCACTTTCTATCTTGTACCAGCTTCCTGGTTTTTTAAACTTTATACCTTTTTGTTCTGTCATTTTTCACCGTGTCTATCCAACACCTCTACAGTTTTCCTCCATTACTAGATCCTTATCACCAGGTATGGCATCCTTTCCAAGTCCATTCTTGCATGTCCAAGCCATCATAGTCATCTTTCTTGAATCTTCTGTATTAGCATTATTTCTTGCCCAAGCCATTTTCTTATTGTAACACTGACAAACCCCAGTTATCAGCGGCCAAATCGAACCTGGGGCCTCTGAAACTTAGTGAATGAGCTAAAAGCCATATGGCTCTTAGCTAAGGCTGTAGAGCAGACTCATTAATCTCTAAGTGGTCTCGGTGCCACTAGATGGGACAGAGCACCACACCCAGGTGGTGTGTGTGTTACATTATCACTTCATTTTTTATTTTCTGCTATCTTGAAACAATCAGTATTCTCCTCAGCTAGTTCATGTCTTCAGTTGAAATCGTCTGTTCATTGTATTTCCTCATATTCCAGCCTGTTCAGAAGTGTAGGCATGACAGTTGTCTCATCCCCATTGATTTTTTTTTGCTTTTTATCTAAATATCATTAGCCTTCCAGATCTTGCAGAGTTTTCCACATACAGTAGCAGCTAGCTAGATTCTTCATTTTACGTCATTTTCACAATTCCTGTTCTTTGATACCAATCCTCCAAGGTATACACCATTGCCCAGGGAAGCTGAGGCATAATTAATGTTTGTAAAGGGCTTTGAAGATGAAGTGCTAAATATTATTATTAAACAATATTACACAGTAGTATGAAATAACAGAAATCTATACAAAAAGAGCAAATATCTTCCTAGCAAAGTGTTCACAAAGACTTATAAACAGGTTCAATGTTGATTTAGTAAGTCTCATGTGCAGTTGATTGATTTTATATTATTCTGAGAACATGATTAATATTTACTTTTCTAACAGTGGTTTCAAACAAAGATCCAACTCTACTGCTATGAACTTATAACAGGGAACAGCAATTTACAAAAGGTTTCCATCAAAATGTGTCTAAAATATCCTTTGTTGTGGATTTCTAATCATCTGTCTTCAATCAGTAGACAAAGTCTACTTCTCATTGTTGTCTGAGTCTGAAGGGCATGTGAGTGAATGCCTCCATCAGGATCTGAAATGAAAGAAAGCCAAAGACAAGATGACAAGTTTCATATTGTAACTGTGCACAAAATGGCCATATATTCATTATTTATACTGTATAGTGCTTGCCTTTAAAACTGTTGAATTTTGCCCCAGATAAATGCAGTAGATAGGATTACCTCAATTATCTCAGTATTCACCGTAATTCTGATAGGGAAAATTGAGGTGTTTCTGATACGCAGGTAACATTCATTAGTTTTCCATGGCAATTGGCAGGTTGTGTGATCACTCCCGTATGACTTACAGGTATGTTTTATAAGAAATATTTGATTCAGACCAGATTGTGATACATTCCCTCATATTGAATAGTACCTTAAAAGACAAGTCAATCTGGAGCGCTACCTAACAAGAGTTAGGTCATATGAATCCACCCCTTAATAAAGCACTTGGATATTTCACCAAACAGTTGGAAAGTTTTCTATTTGGGGTGTATAAGAAAATCCAATAAACACTTTATACCGTAAAACAACAGCATATGAACAGCTCTATGGGCTCAGGACTAAGAACAACCAAAATCAAACACATTACTATTCATTTTCTTGAGGTACAGAAACTTTGGAGCCCACTTCTTATGTTAGGCCACCCATGCGTGTGATTGGGTTCTCAAATGGGGAAGTAGGCACCCTAACATGGGCAAGCAAGTTTGAAACTTGAGTTCTGAACCTTATATATTTAAAGAAAAGTAATTGAGAAAGGTGTATTTGGTCTGTTATGATTCTTAATGTACTAGGAGTTCTAGGAGCCATGGTAAAATTTAGAAGAAATATACAAATTAGTTACTACATTTTTTCAGTGATGGGGGAACCAATGGAAAAAGTAAACTCCCACTGGCTGGGGAAGAAATGCAATGACACAGAAAGGCAGGCTGAGGAAGAGTAGCAAAAATTAGAGCAAAAATACCTTATAATCTTCAAATGCCTATAAAACAGAGATTGCTTTGGTATAGGAGTGAGAGAAAATTAAGAGTCTGCATTGGTCTCAAGCATGTAATGAAAGGAAACCCCCCACTGATGTCAGAAAGAGTTTTCACTTACTAGAATTGCCAGATTTCAGTCATAGTAACTAGTAAGAAAAAATTGCGCAATTAATCGTACTATTAATCACACTGTTAAACAATAATAGAATACCATTTATTTAAATATTTTTGGATGTTTTCTACATTTTCAAATATATTAATTTCAATTACAACACAGAATACAAAGTGTACAGTGCTCACTTTATATTTATTTTTATTACAAATATTTGCACTGTAAAAAACAAGAGAAATAGTACATTTCAATTTACCTAATACAAGTACTGTAGTGCAATCACTTTATAATGAAAGTTGAACTTACAAATGTAGAATTATGTATAAAAAATAACTGCATTCAAAAATAAAAATGTAAAATTTTAGAACCTACAAGTCCACTTAGTCCTAATGCAGCCAATAGCTCAGACAAACACGTTTGGTTACAATTTGCAGGAGATAATGCTGCCCATGTCTTGTTTACAATGTCACCTGAAAGTGAGAACAGGCGTTTGCATGGCACTGTTGTAGCCGGTATTGCAACATATTTACGTGCCAGATGTACCAAAGATTCATATGTCCCTTTATGCTTCAACCATCATTCCAGAAGATATGCGTCCATGCTGATGACGGGTTCTGCTCGATAACGATCCAAAGCAGAGCAGACCGATGCATGTTCATTTTCATTATCTGAGTCAGATGTCACTAGCAGCAGGTTGACTTTCTTTTTTGGTGGTTTGGGTTCTGTAGTTTCCGCATTGGAGTGTTGCTCTTTTAAGACATCTGAAAGCATTCTCCACACCTCCTCCCTCTCAGATTTTGGAAGGCACTTCAGATTCTTAAATCTTGGGTCGAGTGCTGTATCTATCCTTAGAAATCTCACATTGGTACCCTTTGCGTTTTGACAAATCTGCTATGAAAGTGTTCTTAAAACGAACATGTGCTGGGTCATCATCCAAGACTACTATAACATGAAATATATGGCAGAATGCAGGTAAAACAGAACAGGAGACATACAATTCTCCCCCAAGGAGTTCAGGCACAAATTTAATTAATGCATTTTTTTTTAATGAGCATCATCAGCATGGAAGCATGTCCCCTGGAATGGTGGCCAAAGCATGAATGGACATATGAATGTTTAACATATCTGGCACATAAATATCTTGCAATGCTGGCTACAAAATGCCATGAGAACACCTGTTCTCACTTTCAGGTGACATTGTAAATAAGAAGCAGTCAGCAGTATCTCTGGTAAATGTAGACAAACTTGTTTGTCTTAGCAATTGGCTGAACAAGAAGTAGGACTGAGTGGACTTGTAGGCTCTAAAGTTTTACACTGTTTTGTTTTTGAGTGCAGTTATGTTATAAAAAATCTACATTTGTAAGTTACACTTTCACAATAAAGAGATTACACTACAGTACTTGTATGAGATGAATTGAAAAATATTATTTATTTTGTTCATTTTTACAGTGCAAATATTGGTAATAAAAATAAGATAAAGTGAGCACTGTACACTTTGTATTCTGTGTTCTAATATAAATCAATATATTTGAAAATGTAGAAAAACATCCAAAATATTTAATAAATTTCAATTAGTGTTCTATTGTTTAACAGTGTGATTAATTGCGATTAATTTTTTTAATCACAGTTAATTTTTTGAGTTAATTGCATCAGTTAATTGCGATTGACAGCCCTAATGATCTGTAAAGTAACCTAGCAGTTGCTGTTCATAGGAAAGATGACAAAATGAGTTAATATTCTAGTGTTTTACATGTGGATGGAGATTTTGGCTGAGATTTGGTTTTAGTTTCCAGTTGAATAGGAATTTGATAGTTATTGGTCTACAGCACAAAGCACCACATGATTAACAGTCTCTCCTTGAGAGAATCTTTGGCAAGGATTGGAGAAGTAGGGGTGCTTGCACATCATCATTGACGTATATTAGCAGAAACTTGCACAATGCCTGGCTGCATTATTCTCTGGGTCTAGCCAGTGCTGTTAATCTCTCACTTACATGAGCACGAAAATCTAACTAATGATTGTTTTTTTAAGTTGCACTTCTAGACACTTTTTAAATTGAAGCCACAGTGCATTGCTGATTAAAAATATCCTGACAGTCAAAAATGAATATTACTTCATGGTTCTTCCTACTATGTTGCTTGAAGTTTTTAGTTTGTTATGGTATATGAGAACATATTGACAAGGCTTTTTTGTTACATGACAGTGAAGTAAGGACACTTGCCACAACTCTTCATTCCAAGCCACTGAGCTACAATAAACCGTAAACATCCTTGAATGAAGTAAGAGCCGTTTCATTATATAATACACAAAGGCTGCCTCACTGCTGAAAAGGATACAACGTATGAGAGTTGTATTGTGCCTTCACCCTATCACATCTCTCTGTTTATCTCTAGATTTCAGATATATGTTGTGTCTGAGCTGACTAATTTTTCTCCATTTAAAGCACAAATCTCATTGCTGCTCAAATAGCAAACTTTACTTAAGCGGGTAACTTTATCTTCCTGTTTCTTATTTGCAGGAGAGCTGCTCCCTCTGCTGAATTTTCTGTGGACAGGACTCGTCACCTGATGTCTTTCCTTACCATGCTAGGCCCCAGTCCTGACTGGAATGTAGGCCTGTCAGCTGAAGATCTTTGTACCAAGGATTGTGGCTGGGTTCAGAAAGTCGTTCAGGATCTGATACCATGGGATGCTGGTACCGACAGTGGGGTTACCTATGAGGTATTTGTAATACTTGTAATGGCTTTAAAACATAAGCTCTACCTTAATTAATGTAGCTGTTAAGAATGAAGACTAATAATCCACAACTATGTGAAAACCTCTTAGTATTTGGCAAACCATTCCTTTCATAGGAAAATAAAAGGCAGTTGGAACAGACATTGGTTGCAATTGCTGTCTTTTATTGTGCCTGATTTCCCAAATCTGAGCTCTTAGATACTTGTTGGGAAATTGAGTACTTATCTATCCCTAATTTTTAGTAACCTAAGTTCATTTTTCTTCAGAGAGCAGGGTCATCAGTGCACAACAATGTCACAAGAAGTGTGTATACTAACCCATGGGCCATCAAAAATCCCAGGGTGCTAGTTTAACTCAATTAAATTGAGACACTGTAAAACATAGGGTGACCAAAGCAATTACCTGGCTGGAGGAAGCCCACCAAACAATCAGCGGGGCTGATTGAGATGATTGAGGTACTAAAGGAGCACTCAAGGAAGACAAGGTCGTCGTGGAGAACCTAAATGAATTATTTGCATCGATCTTCAATGCAGAGGACACCAGGAAGATCCATACACCTGAACCAAAAGATTTTGGAGCAAATTGATAAATTAAGTAGCAATAAGTCACCAGGACCAGATGGTATTTACCCAAGAGTTCTGAAGGAACTCAAATGTGAAACTGCAGAACTGTTAACTGTGTTATGTCACTTACTGCTTAAATCAGCCTCTGTACCAGATGACTGGAGGATAGCTAATGTAACGCCTAACTTTTAAAAAGGCTCCAGAGGCGACCCTGGCAATTACAGATTGGTAAACCTAACTTCAGTACCAGGCAAATTGGTTGAAACTATAGTAAAGAACAGTATTATCAGATACATAGATTAACACAATATGTTGGGGAATGATCTGGAAAAGGGGGTAAACATTGAGGTTTAACACTGCAAAGTTCACAGACAATACAAAATTACGCAATATATTTAAGTCTAAAGCAGACTGAAGAGTTACAAAGGGATCTCACAAAACTGGGTGACTGGGCAATAAAATGGCAGATGAAACTCAGTGTTTATAAATTCAAAGTAATGCACTTTGGAAAACAATTCCAACTATACATACAAAATGATGAGGTCTGAATTAGCTGCTATCACTCAAACGAGATCTTGGAGTCATCATCGATAGATCTCTGAAAACATCTGCTCCATGTGAAGTGGCAATCAAGAAGCTAAGACAATATTAGGAGCCATTAGGAAAGGGATAGATAAGAAGACAGAAAATATCACAATACCACTATATAAATCCATAGTACACCCACACCTTGAATACTGCTTGCAGTTCTGTTCACCCCATCTAAAAAAAAATGAGAATTGGAAAAAGTACAGAGAAGGGCAACAAAAATGATTATGGGTAATATTCCATATGAGGAGAGATTAAAAAGACTGGAACTGTTCAGTTTAGAAAAAAGACTGAGGGAGGATATGATAGACGACTATAAAACTCATGAATGGTCTGGAGAAAGTGACTAAGGAAGTGTTATTTACCCCTTCACATAATAAAAGAACTAGGGGTCATGCAATGAAATTAATAGGCAGCAAGTATAAACAAACATAAGGAAGTACTTCTTCATATAACGCACAGCCAATCTGTGGAACTGGTTGCCAGGGTATGTTGTGAAGGTCAAAAGTATAACTTGGTTCAAAAAGAATTATATCAGTTCATGGAGAATAGTCTCGTCAATGGCTAATAGCCAAGATGGTCAGGGATGCAACCCCATGCTGTGGGTATTCTTAAACCTTTGCCTGCCAGAAGCTGGGACTGGACAACAGAGGATGGATCACTTGATAATTGTCCTGTTCTGTTCATTCCCTCTGAAGCATGTGGCACCGGCCACTGTTGAAAGACAGGATACTGGGCTAGATGGACCATTGTTCTGAACCACTATGGTTGTTTTTATTTTCTTAACTGTTACAAAATCCATACCAGCAAGGAAATAATTACTAAATATCAAGCTGTGGATATATAAGAGCAGGGGCGGCTCTAGAGCCCAGCGGGCAAGCACGCTGGGGGGCGCCGTTCTTCAGGGGGGCAGCAGGCTGGGCGGTGGACCTGCAGTCATGCCTGCGGGGGGGGTTGGTCCTGCTGCTCGGGCTGGCCTCCGACCTCCATGCATGCATGACTGGCCGGCTCGCGCGAGCCGAGACGCCGCCGCCGCGCCCGCGGCGAGCGCGGCGCGGCCGCAGCGGCCACGGACAGACCCTCGGCAGTCAGCGGGCAGGCACCAGGCAAAAAAGCTGGTGCCTAGAGGCGCGGCAAAAAAAAGGGGGCTTCCCGCGGGGCGCGGGGAGTCGGGGGCGGCCGGCGCGCCCTGCCGCGGCATGGCTGCGGCAGGTCAGCCGGGCGGGGGTGGACGACTGCTAGCAGGCATGACTGGGCGAGGCGCGCGGAGGCCCTCTGGGCGACCCGCTGGCGGCATGGCAGAGCATGACTGAAGCAGAAGACGACGGGAAGAGGAGACCGGGGCAGGGCGCAGCGCGCGCCGGCGCAGCGCTGGCAGCGTGATTTGAGCGGCGTGCCCTGCCCTGCATGCCAGTCATGCCCGCTGCTCCGCTGCTCGCGCTGCGCTTGGCGCCCGGGCGCGCAGATTGGGCCCAATTGTAGTGTATAAGAGAAAGGTCTGCAGCATCTGTGTGATCCTTGAGATGGGGTATGGAGCTAACATATAGACTCAGACAACAAAAGCTGAGCAAAAGCCAACCATAGCAAAGACAGGTAGCTATGAAAACAGATAAAAATATTGGGAAAAGGGGAAATAAAGAAAACAACAGCATGGGGGAAGGCACATGGTCAGAATAAAGAACCATCCCAAAGGTTTGCAAAGAAATTATGATTGGGGACAAGAACTTATGCACCTCTGTGAGTGGACAAGATATGATTCCTGAGAAATATGTGAATAGAATAGCAGAGGACCAAAAAAATTAAAGTTTTGGCTGACTCGTATATCCTGTTGTGGAGTGATGACACTACGGCTACCTAAGTGGTCATGAGTGAATGCACAGAAAGAAAATGTAGTTGAGATTTTTGGTTGATTCCTATGTTTGTGCCTCCACCGGCCTGCCTTTCCACTTATCACCAGAATTATTTTTCAGCTGCAGTTCTTCTGTTCTTACACTGTTCCCTGTATGGTTATGTTTGCAATATAGTAAATCTGTCTTGAAAAACAAACAAGCAAAAATAATGTATTCATCAAGTGGAAGATTTCTGTCTTCTGTGGTAAAGCAAAACAATCAGCAGATTACTTTCACTCATCAGTTGCTGAAATAAAATGTGCCTCTCCTGCCACCTGGCTGCTAACTATAACTCATCCTCCAACAGTAAAATATGACACCATTCATGAAATAAACTAACTCCAAAACCCTGGGCTTCTGGTATAAAAAGACATCATTACAAAAAATAGACTGATCATTTATAAAAGCTAGTGGTATTTAATATAAATAATCAAAACAAATTGTAATTAAAGCAGTGCATACAGGTGAAGACCTAAAGATCTTGTTCTTTTCATCTTGCCTTTTATTAGGTACGTCTCTCACTAAATGTTTGTATGGTTCCTAACACAATGGGTCCCTAATCTCAGTTAGGACTTTACCATAAGACAAGTAACTAATAAAGCTCATATTTAATATTGTAAGTTCCCCAAAAGTGGTTAGGTTGCTGAATGTTCCCTGAGAATTCACAAGTTAAAGTAATGCCTTGGTTTACTCTCCAGCTCCAAACAGAACTATGTTTGCTAATAAAAATGATTTTGGACTTGTGACATTTTTTATATCTAGTGGACATTTTTAACAAGCTTTTTCTGTTTTTGTCAGAAAACAAAGTTGATATAAAAGACAGTTGTCAGTACTAAATTTTCCACGACTTCTCTAGCTATTGTTCTAGTTCCTATCCATTTCAGTGACAAGAGTTTTTACGCAATATGCAGACATACAAATTTTTTATTGCTGATCTCTTGACTGATCTCAGATGTAAAATAAAACAAACTTCCAAGAAGGAAGGGGAAAAAAAAGCGTTCACCATTCCATTTTAACTATTCCATGTTTTTGTGTGTCTCGAGGTAGACTGCAGGACAAATATGCAACACAATTATGTGCAAAGCAAAGCATTTGGTTTGTTCTGAGATTAGACACCACCACTCTTCTGAAATAGTTATGACCTTGAAGAGCATTCTGAGGAGGGTCAGGTAAACTTCAAAGTGTATCAGACACTAGCTAGGGATCAATAGAAGACATCAATGGTGGTTTGATTTGTATATTAACTATGAGTTTGCGTTCAGTGTGTATATATATGGCCGCAATTAATGAGAGTGTGCATGCAGAGACTCAGAATAGGTTTTAATGGGGCATGCCTCTTGGTGCACCGAATACTTTTGCCCAGACCCCCACACATTTATATAGCATGTTTTCCAAAAGAGAAACTTTTTGCCCAGTTTTTAGTCTCATAACTTTTTCGAGTGAGGTTTTAGGCTCACGAAGCCTCTCCCCCCTCTCCTGGTATATGACATAATAAAAACAAAGACATTTGTTAGGAAGAAAAAGATAAAGTACCTAGAACGCAATGAAGCTATTGTTTACACCAGCTGAGGATGTCTCCTAACATGCTGTTCAAATGTAACTTAAGCTCAGAAAGCTTTTGTTCTCCTCAACTGTTGTTGGCTACAATGTATTGTAATATAAAATAGGATGTCAGTAATTACAGTTATGCATTTAAAATGTCAGAGGCAAGGAAGTAGGGTGGATTTGCTTTCAAAACCTATAGTCTCACCCTACCTGGTCTCTCTCAACTGCAACCTAAAAATTTAGGGGATGGGGAAATGCTTATGTTCTAAATGTATTGGGTTCATAAGAATGTTTTCTCTCCCCACAATGGCTCCAAATAGTAAGAGTAGGATTTTGTTCTTAATCTTCAAGAGAAGAAATAGCATCCTGAATAGCATAACACACCATTTGTCCTGAACTCGTCTTAAGTGCAGTAACTTAAATATGTCTCTAAGATAAACAATTAAACAATGTGTTGTCTAGCTTGTGTCCTAGTGTTTGTCCAGCTTTCTATACAAAGAGGAAACAACAAATAATTAATTTTTTAAAAAAATCCTCTCCCACAATGTGCCCTTTTTTCCCCAGGGATTTCCAGACAAATTCTGGTTCTCAGTCTGGCCACTACTATTTTAAAGAAATAATGACTAAGGGTCATTTATGGATCACAAAACTTAAAAACAAGTCAAAGCTTTGATATATGCTGAAGAAATACTATTGAGTTGTTTGTTTCTTACTTGTAATTTTAAACATGCTGTGACAAATTCATCTGTGGTGTAAAGCCACTGACATGAGGGAGGTTTCACTATGGATGACTTTGGTATCATCTCTCTCCATCCACAGATGCATTCTCTCCTCCTTTCTCTCTCTTTGTGACACGTAAAGGGAAGTTCCATAGGGAAAAGTGACTACAAATAAAAACATTATGGTCTCATTTGAGATCTGCTCCCTATATATATTCATAGCAATAACTGCCTTACATCAAAGACAAAAATAAGTGTTTACTGCTTTTTCTCCTATTACTGCAGCAGAGCCAACACAGCTCTGTAGGGTAACCTGGATGCTACTGTACCTCACATACCATGAACAGAATTATTAAGTTCCAGTTCCACAGATTTACAGAAATACTGCATAATGGATGTTCGTTGCTATGGGAGAATGCGTTCTGTTGAAAGGGGCATTTTCCTACTGAACATTTCAGAAGCAGTTCTAATTTCTGTATATGAATTACATTGTGTTGACTTCTATTATTCAAAATACATGCGTTTTTATTCCTTTTTAATCTGTATTTGTATCTGTTTCTTTCTGATTGCAGTCACCCAACAAGCCTACAATTCCTCAAGAGAAGATAAGACCACTAACGAGCCTTGATCACCCTCAGAGTCCCTTTTATGATCCAGAAGGAGGGTCTATAGCAGTGGTGGCCAGAGTTGTCATTGAGAGAATTGCACGAAAGGTAGCAATATAAAATTCTAAAAGACAGCAGTAAAAATGAAATAATAAAATTTAAATACATGTTATGGATTTTTTAAACTGTTGAAGCCCTTTTAATCTACTGTTCCTCCTGCTGATAGAAACGTCCAGCGCTGCATATTATAGTACTACTTTTTCACAGAAGCATGGAGATTAGAGATAAAAAAACCTAATGTGGTTAGTCATATAATCTAGTCCCTTGCCAATGCAGAATGGAACCTTACAGTATGTTCTCCAGTTCTTTGCCCAGCCAACTTTTAAATGATTCAAGTGATGGACTTTCCAATACTTCCCTTGGGGGCTTATTCCATGGCCTTGTGGATCCCTGTGTTAAGAAATGCTTCCTGATACTCAAGCTACTTTTCCTTTGGTTTAGTTTCATCCTATTTGTCTCTGTTATTCCATAGGGGATCCTCCTAAACAAGTCTCTGCTCTTTCTGCTTTTTTAGACCACAAATATTTGCAGATGGTTATATATTCCTGTCTTCATTGTAATTTACAACCATATCAGCACTGATTCAAACCTGCAGGTCCTTAAGTATGGTTTGGGCATAGACCCTTTTTATTTTCCCTCAAAAGCGTATCTGCAGACCTTTAATCACTGATGTTGCTTCAAATTCCTCCCCAATTATTAAGCTCACTGTACACTGCATTCTGTATGTAACCCACCACCATCAGTGTGCTATTAATATCCTTCTTTGTGATGTAAGGCCTCTGCATATGCGGTCTCAAACCACATTGTTTCTGCCACAGTATGAAACTGCAGACATTTTAGTTTGCTCTCTACTCTCACACCTAGGTTTCTCTGTGCGTTTTTTCTAGCCAGGTTTCCCATTCTCTTTTCATATCAGTGTTTCAGGTGGTTTTCCTTAGATGTATACATACGCTTTTGGAAATCCCAACCTATGTAACCTGTTGCTATTTCTTGCCTATATTTTAAATTCTCTAGAGGTGAAATTCCCCACTATGAAACAGGCCAGCACAATGTGTATGCAGCATTTAAGCCCTACTGGAATTGAGTGAGTTATAGGATTTGTGCTGGCCCCCTGCATACAAGTGTGAATAACTGCAAATCTGTAGCTTTGCAACTGTTGAGGTACTGGAGCACAAACCCTGCTTGTGTTACTGTGTAGCTTCTAGCAACTGGTTTTACATCCCGCCAGCACCTATCGGTTTATTCCCATTACCTTCCTCATTTAAATCTTTACCACTCTTTCTCTGCAGGGAGAACAATGCAATATCATCCCTGATAACGTAGATGACATTGTAGCAGATCTTGTTCCAGAAGAGAAAGAAGAAGGTACTTTTTAATTACATTCTGCTATGTGAGTTTTTTGTTTCATCCTTCAGTGTTGCTTCTGTATCTTTCCTGTCTTTATGTCATTATTAGTACACTATTAAATATACAAAAACAACTCACTCCGCATCATTTCTTACTTGAATGCCTAAAGAACTGATGACAATATTGGGGTTTTCAAAAGCACTTAAGTGACTTAAAAGCACAAGTCCCACTGAAAGTCACAGTGATGCAGTTTTCCATTCTTTATGTTGCACCTCTTTGGTCTGGCAGCCTGCATAGAACCACCGTGGTGCCCAGAGAAGTTTGGCAACAGTTGTCCCATCATTAGAAATGTATACTACAGGTGACTATCTGGGACGAATTAAAACAAACTTCTCAATATCCTAACACAAGGAAGAATTCCGAGCTGCATCACACAAAGGTGCCAGCTGAGTGAAACTTAAAACAGTGAAATGCTTCATTAGCAAGCAAGGAACCAATCATGTTAAACATCTCACGCAATCACCAACCAAGTGAAGAGGCATAAATGGAGACTAACCCATTGCTGACACGTTCTGTTTTTTATTGATTTTAGATGACACCCCTGAGACTTGCATTTACTCAAACTGGTCCCCATGGTCAGCCTGCAGCTCCTCCACTTGTGATAAGGGCAAGAGGATGAGGCAGAGAATGCTTAAAGCCCAGCTGGACCTCAGTGTGCCTTGTCCTGATACCCAGGATTTTCAGCCATGTATGGGCCCAGGCTGTAGTGATGAAGGTAACAAAACAGGAAAGAGTGGAGGGGATAAAATGCGGGGAAGGGGAGAGGGCATTTTAACTTGGAAGACCAACCTTCTATTATAGCTGCATGGTCCCATCTCTGGGTGTAAGTGATGATGGTTGAAGAAAAGTGCATGCATAAGTCTTTGTGTGTTCAAAACTGCGAACATCCATGTGGAAAATTATGAAGTCCCTTTAGAAAATGTGGTCCTCTGTGTTCACTATTGCAATTCAGTAGGCTGTTTGAGTGTGTGTTTGAAGGTTAAGGAGGAGTAGCAAGAAGGAAGGAGTGAAGTGAGGAATGAAGGGAAAGGCAGAATGAGACAGGAGACAGAAACAAGATAGAGTGGATAAACAGAAGTATGGAAGTCTAAAAAGAGTGGGGGTGGGGTAGATACCTCTTGGTAGATGAGATTTATCGGGCAAAGGCATGGCAATCTCAGTGTAGATAATTGAAATTCTCCTCTGTATTTTAGATGGTTCCACTTGCATGATGTCTGAATGGATTACATGGTCCCCCTGTACTGTTTCCTGTGGAATGGGAATGCGATCTAGAGAGAGATATGTGAAACAATTTCCTGACGACGGCTCGATGTGCAAAGTACCAACTGAAGAAACTGAGAAATGTATTGTAAATGAGGAGTGTTGTAAGTATTTCATTTAGCCTTGCAAAATCCAATCAGTAACAAAAGCACTAAATGAACCATTTCTTAGATAGTGATTTTTTTCTCTTTACATTATAAATAGCTCCTAGTAGTTGCCTTGTGACAGAATGGGCAGAGTGGAATGAATGCAGCGCTAGCTGTGGAATGGGAATGAAAAAGCGACATAGAATGATTAAGATGACTCCAGCTGATGGATCCATGTGCAATACGGAAACTACCGAGGTGGAGAAATGCATGATGCCAGAATGCCGTAAGTGTCCACGAGCCATGGACAGAAGTATGACAATCTTATGACACTTCGTTTGAGCACATCAAAGAATGTGTCTAACAGAAAACATTCCCAACTTTTCCTTGCACCAGATTCCCTGCCTCAAGAGAACATGCATTGGTACCACTTCCACCCAAAGGATCACATATCAGTTCCAGAAAAATTATTCACTGCTATGGCCATATTACTTTTTCAAAGCAATGCTTTCAGAATATCACAGTATCATTGCTAGATGCTATACACATGTATATTAGCAAAATACCTTTGGGCACCCTGAAGTATTCCATAGTGGAATACCCACTGCCTTAAGTAATTACTGTTGCTGTAAAGCAGGGATGGGCAAACTATGATCTGGGGGCCACATCCGGCCCTTCAGATGTTTTAATCCAGTCCTCAAGCTCCCGCCAGGCAGCAGGGTCCAGGGCTTGCCCCACTCCGTCGGTCCAGCCAGAGAGCGGGGTTGGGGACTTGCCCCACTCTGCACGGCTCCCGGAAGCAGCAGCATGTCCCCGCTCTGGCTCCTACACATAGGGGCAGCCAGCGGGCTCCACATGCCGCCCCCGCTCCAAGTGCTGTCCCCACAGCTCCCATTGGCTGGGAACTGCGGCCAATGCGAGCTGCAGGGGCAGCAACTGCGGACAGGGCAGCGTGCAGAGTCACTTGGCCACACCTCCATGTAGGAGCCAGAAGGGGGGGACATGCCGCTGCGTCTGGGAGCTGCTTGAGGTAAGCACTGCCCAGAGCCTGAACCCCCAACCCCTCATCCCCAGCCCCACCCTAGAGTCCACACCCCCAGCCGGAGCCCTAATTCCTCTCCCCAACCCCCAATTTTGTGAGCATTCATGGCCCGCCATACAATTTCCATACCCAGATGTGGCTCTCAGGACAAAAAGTTTGCCCATCCCTATTGTAAAAGAATCAAAAAGTCTAGAATGAAATACTGTTTCCAGCCCGTGGTGAGTTCTTTGATTTGGAATCAGACTGTTATAAATTTCACAAGATCAGGCTCTCGCACAGGACGTTCCTGGTTTCAAATGGGCCCATGAGTACTTCTTGAAGTATTTTGATTCTCATGCATTGAGTCTCTGCAGAAACAAAGTGGAAAAAAGTTTGCAGAGAAACATTTTTAATAGTTAACCTGAAAAAAAAGTTGGGTTTCATCTGAGCTTTTGTAGGAACAGCAAGTTAGCTTGAATAAAACAAAAAGCAAGCTAACAGCAAAATACAAAAAATAGGGGTTGCGTCCCTTCTTCAAGTGTTCACATTTAATTCTTCGTGGGGATTCGTTATCTTTGCTAATCATTCTTTTCCTGCACTAGATACCATTCCCTGTATGCTCTCCCCTTGGTCTGAATGGAGTGACTGCAGTGTCACGTGTGGGAAGGGAATGAGGACCCGGCAAAGGATGCTGAAATCTGCAGCTGAGCTTGGAGACTGTAATGAGGAGCTGGAGCAAGTGGAGAAGTGCATGCTTCCAGAGTGCCGTAAGTGTAGGAGCCGGTCTGAAACAGGAAGGCTAATTTCACATGTTCTGCAAACTAAGCCTATAGCTACACTACGAGCTGAGAGGGTGATTCCCAGCCTGTGTAAATATGCTCATGCTAGCACTCATTGAGCCAGGACAGTAAAGATCGTATGGACAGCAGCAAGCGGTGGCTAGCTGTATTGAATACGCACCCATGCGGTTCAGGCAGGTTTGCTTTCGGCCTGGTTAATCCATGCCTTAGCTGCCCATGCTACCATGACAACAGTACTATTTTTAGGATGTCTGTGCAAGCTGGGCATCGCACACCTAGCTCATAGTGTAGACATAGCCTAAGCATCAACCCCTGGTGCCATGCTTAGTCTGTGCTGTGGAGCCTGGACAGAGCTGTGGTGGTTGTGTGCCAGACCCACTGAGTGCTGCTCAGAACCTGACAGTGTGCCTGTCCCCTCGGGGTGGTTGTACAGCTATACGGCTGTCCAACCTCATCTGGGTAATGGGGAGAGAGTCTAACTCCTCCTCCTCAGAGTCCTTGGGGAATGAAATCTGGACGATGCTGAATACGTGCAGCGTGAAGGACTTTGAGAGATCTGCACAGTTGATTAAGAGAACCTATAAAGGGTACAATCAGCTGGGAGAGACAACAGGCCCATCATGGTGAAGATAAACTGCCCCACAGGGTAATCCTCTATGGCAGAGGGAAAAAACCTAGGGCCTCCCCAAATGGCACTCTGAATATTTAAGGGGATGTTCTGTGTGCTTTATGGATTTCTTGTTTCCTACTCCATGAGCTACATCAGACTATCCTGGCACTCAAATACATATTGTGTGCCCTGCATACAATGTGCATATTTGAGAATATACTACTTAAATGAGCAATAACTCGTTATTAAAATATCCAGTGTGCTTCATCTCCCCAGGTAATCCAGACCATGGAAAGTTACCCTCACCTAATATGTGAGATTGAGAGGGCACTTAGCATGTGCGGTGCCTTTCACTCAAAGTATACGTATTTCCCACAGCGCCAGATTTATTAAAAAATGAACACCTTGCCATCTTTTCATGCTACATCTTAGCTCCTTACTAACTGTTCCCTTTAAGGAAATATAACTGGATTCTCCCTGCTTATCTTTGCTGTTATGAAATATAACAGCATCTCCATGGACCTCTTTGAAAATTCAGCCATTCACAATCTTCTTCTTATTGGAACAAGGACAGTATGGGAAGCAGCAACCTGAGCTTCTTTATACAGTATCTTAAACCTAGAGGGATGGAAGGACCAGGCTTTCTTGGCCTCTGCTGAGACCACCACTAAGGGTGTCATGTCTTGCCAATTGTTGATGTGATTTTTTTATGATGGTGTCTCCTGAGCACTAGGAACTCGACTGACACCATGACATAGGCCATGAGAGACAATAACAAGATGTGGGTGGGGGGACTTTCGCAAAACACAGTTTAGTCCACGAATAGTTCAGATGATAGTGGATTTGGAAATTAGTTCAACCTACCCAACTCCATGCCAGGCTGGTAAAGAGTTAGTGAAACCATGACTTTTTCCAAATGCATAATTTCATCCAGTCTCCAATAACAAGCAAGTAAAATGTTGGGCCTTGGGTTTGGCTCAATTGGAGCACCCAGGGTCAGTGTGGCTTAAAACTATGCTCCTGCTTGCCTGATCTGGGGTGTGTATGTGTAATCTGAGCAGCTCATGAGCTGCTCTAAATTGCCACCTAGAATAGCCCCCTAGGGGCTGCTCCACGGCCCACCATCACAAGAGAGTCGTATGTCCAACGCCTGTTCCTCCAACCACATCTCTAGGCCAATGGGGACTATGACCAAGTTCTGCAGAGCCACATACAGTGGCCTCACACCACTTGGGCATTCCCCTGCATGACAGAATCCCCAGCTGCCCTCTTATTGCTGTTTTGCACTTCTTAAGAAAAGCAAGGCAGAGGGGAAGCCCTTGCTGATGGATAGAATATTCTTACTGGACTCTTTGCCAGCCAAGTGTTATAATGTCCTGCATAAAACTACCTGCATTTTTAGCCAGCATTGGTTATAACCTCCCACCCACATGCTTATGATGCAATTTTGTAACTGAGTGCTTCTTACATAATTTAAAAATTACTTTTTTGGAATAAATATGATTATTTCTCCGTTTTGAGTGTGTCAGTCAGTCAGTGAGAGTTTGATTTTTAAAGCAATGCTGGAAAGTCCTGAATGCAGACTTTTGGGGTATGAATGGCTCTGTGCCTACAGTGTGGAACTATGATTCAGGAAATCTAAGTTCAAGTCCGGTCTCTTTCACTGATTTGTTCTGGGACTGTAAAAAAACTCAAGTTAAAAAGCTCTATGCCTCAGTTTCCCCAGCTGTAAAATGGGGATAACAATACTTGCTTAAATCATGTGACTATTCTTAATATTCATTACTATCATTACTATGAAATAAATTTGTTACTCGCTAAGGTGCCACAAGTACTCCTGTTCTTTTTGCGGATACAGACTAACATGGCTGCTACTCTGAAACCTATAAATATTATGAGATTCTTGGAGAGCAGGTCCTATATGGGTGTAACATATTCATTATTCAACATCTTTACTCATAGGATGGTTGGGGTGGTGTGCATAACTCCAGAGACAACTATTGAAAATGGACTAATAGATGGTCAAAACCTACTTCCTGCCACCAGAGCAGAGCATTTAAGGAGGAACAATACTATTCTTTTTTTTAAAGTTTATGACCTTTCAGCACCATTCTTTCCGAGGATGGTTGAGGCAGTGGCAGCTAATGCAAAGTGCTTCCTCCTGACTGCGCAGAGATTTTTAATGTGTTTTCTTGCAAAACTCACTCTGAAGACTGGATGCATTGCTATGTTCACGTAGTTTGGATATGAAGACTCATTAGGCAAAGCCATATGTTTCTTCTACATCATCTGGTTAGGTTCCAAAGAGTTGTTATAATTGCCAGTATTTCTTTCTTTACAGCCATTGACTGTGAATTAACTGAGTGGTCCAAGTGGTCTGAATGCAATAAATCCTGTGGAAAAGGTCATATGATCAGGACAAGAATGATTAAAATGGAACCACAGTTTGGAGGAGCTCCATGCCCAGAAACTGTCCAACGTAAAAAATGTCGAATAAGAAAATGTTTGAGAGGTCCAGGTCTAGAGAAAAGGCGGTGGAAAGAAGCCCGTGAGAAAAGGAGAAGTGAACATGCCAAGGAAGATGTAGATGGTGAACTGTATCCAGGTATGTTTTATCCACATTGCTTAGGCTACTCATGGCAGCTTGACCTTTGTTCATAACAGGAACAAGCCGGGGAGTATCAGCACTTCACCGCAATAGCACTACATTCTAGAAAAAGCTTCAACTAAGTTACTGTGGGCTTGTGTTCTTGGCTTTCAGCATGGAACGTCAGATCTGAACTTCAGTAGCGAGTTGCAACTAGAGAGCTTTTTCAGCCCGTTCCCAAAAGAAAACAGGTTATGTCTGTGCAGCTCTAAGAATATCTTGTTTTTTCTCAGTAAGGTCCTTCCATACAAACAACAGACCACCAAAAAAGTTAATACTGACTAAAAACTCCATGGGACTGAACTAAAAACCTCCAGCTCCAATTGCATCTGAACTGTTGCAAAATTTCCTCCTAAATCCAGCTATAAATGTCTTAGTTAGCACCTCTTTCTATGCTGGGCTTTAGCAAAACTCAAATACCAACATCCCTGGTCACTACAATCTAGGTTATAACAGGTAGATGAAACCTTTTGGGGGAAGGGATTGTATTTTGTACAGTGCCTACCACAAGGGGGCCTTGACTGGACCTGATTGGAGCCTTTTAGTGCTACAATAATAAATTATTAAGAGTGTGTATGTGTCCATACACCAGGGGAGAGAGAGATGAAAAGCTAGCTAAAATAGCATTGATAAATGTTTTTATTTTTAGGTTGTAAGATGAGACCATGGACTGCTTGGTCAGAATGTACCAAACTGTGCGGCGGTGGAATTCAGGAACGCTTCATGACAGTAAAGAAGAGGTTCAAAAGCACTCAGTTTACCAGCTGCAAAGACAAGAAGGAGATAAGAGCATGTAATGTTCACCCTTGTTAGCAAAACCCGAGGCTGCAAAGTGATGGAGTCTGAGCTAAATGGAAAGTCAACCATGGTTTGATTTTTAAAAATATATATATATAAATGCAGCAAAGAGTCCTGTGGCACCTTATAGACTAACAGACGTTTTGGAGCATGAGCTTTCGTGGGTGAATGCATCCGACGAAGTGGGTATTCACCCACAAAAGCTCATGCTCCAAAACGTCTGTTAGTCTATAAGGTGCCACAGGATTCTTTGCTGCTTTTACAGATCCGGACTAACACGGCTACCCCTCTGATACTATATATAAATGGTGTATATTAGTCTTCATTTTTGCAGTGTGGGTTGCTTATTAGTCTTGCTAGTGCAAGAAATATATTTTATAAATATTTCCTCACAAATGTATGCTGAGAGTGGTTCCTTGATACTCCAGCTAGCCCTTAATGCATAAAACTAGTAAGTCATTGTGAGTCATTTAACTCTGAAATAAAAACATCTCTGTGGATATGCAGTAGCCATATAGAAATATTCCCTGTACAGACATGGGGTGCATGCATATTAACGTAACTAAGTTAAAGTGACATGTTTCACGCGTGGAAGGAATTGTCTCATTTGATTTGATTTCAAACTATCCAAAGCAGTGCCTATGTGATTACACAACTGTGCCAAGGAATAATTTCAGTAATGCTGGTTCAATAATATTAAAGGTGCATATTTAGCTCTTCCCACCATGAGGGTTAAACTGGTATTGGATAATTACTATCTTATATATTTTTCTTCATGAGGATCCCCTTACTTCTTTAAACAACTCAAATACATAGGCATCAGTCTAGATAGCTCAGTAACAGTGTCCGCTCAATGAGCAGTGGTGATAAAAAAAAAAAACCCCACACACAGGAAACATATGGACAATGTGAACCCTTATCTTGAACACCATGTTCAGTTCTGCCCACCACCTCTGTCTCAAAAAGGATATAGAAGAAGGTCTAAAGAAAGACAAAGGCAAGGATTATGGCATGGCAGTCCTTCCACGCCAGAGATTGAAAAATTAGGAATAATTTAGTGAAGAGGTCTATAAAACAATGAATGGTGTTGAAAAGGTGCTCATATATACCTTATGCACAGACACGGGGAGCAGCAAACTGCAAACTAATAGGATTTGTGTGTGTTACTTGATGCATAATCAGTCTGTGACATTCACTGCCACAGGATAGATTCATACAACAAAGAGTTTACAAGGATTTGTGAAATGCGTAGACATTTGTGAATTAGAGGGCGAGGGCCTGAAGTTACACTAGCAAAGATAAAAGTCATGCCTGACAGCCTAAGCCACCCATTAACTGCCAAAGGTTAGAAAGTAACTTTTCATACCTAATGTATGTTACTGCCTAATTGCTCCTTGAGATTTTTCACACCTTTCCTCTGAAGCATCCAGTACTATCCCCAGGCAGAGACCAGCTGCTGGATCCCAGGCCTGCTAAGGCACTGGTCAGTCTTCATTTCTTAAGGTTTCAACATTTAAAATTGGGAAATAAAGGTAAATTTTTAACTTTGGTCCAAAAAAGGGACTATAAACCTATTTATCAATAACGATGCACTGAGGATAAAAACTGTTGGTTGATAACTCTTTTTAAAAACAAGTTTGAGAGAAATGAAGGGAAAAATGAAACTTTATATTTCTTTTTAAACCAGCTGTAGATAATTTATTCAAATCATTTATACTTGGTAACAAGCCCCAAAATCCAGCACCTGGTTTTGAATTTCATAATTCATGTGAACTGTTGCCACTTTTGTGTCATTCTCTCTCCAACAGCATCAGCTCCTCCCTTCTCCCCCCCTCCCCACACTATTCTAGAGTGTCTGGCTGAGGCTGTGGCCCCTTCATCGTCTTTTTATAAAACCCCTGCTGGGGCTTCCCTAATACCTTAGTCCATTTTGCTGCATCTCTTGCCCCCAGAATGAAGTTAAGACCAGTGAGTGCAAACCTTGCTCAGCCAAACCAGGAAACGAGGTTTTTCACTAACCTCTGAAAACCAAACACTTTGCATTTTACAGAGCTCAGGTCATTTTATCATGATCGCTAACAGTTTTTTCACAAATAGATGTATGGTCCCTACCTGCCTGGCCTATTATATCCAAAGCAGCCATCTGAGCTAAATGACTCCATGGAATACCATAAATACTGCAGAAGTGACCAGACAGCCTCTTCAGGAGAAAGGGTGGGTACCATACTAAACCCTGAGGTTCCCAGGAGCTGTCCTGAGTAGAAACACAGATGGGCATGAGAACCATGCCACCTGTTCTCTACAAGGCCCTGCTGTTGGTAACAGCTTCTGCACCAACAGGGGCCAAGCAGTCCACAGTAGTCATTAGAAGCTCAGATCTGTGCCTCTTTAACCTGTGGTCCTGTAGGCTATGAGAGTTCTTTGTTTTCTCCTGGATGGGGTCCTGCTACCTCGCAAGCCCTTCTGGCTTGTTCATGCTACTGCAAAACCTATGTAGAAGGCACTCCAATTTCTGTAACAAAATGTCATTAATTGTTGATGCTCTGTTCCCAGTCATTGTCATTCTTGCTGTATGTTCCATGTCATCAAATTGTTTTAAATGTTAGGTTTATTCCCTTTGCCAATGTTCTGATAATAGCTGAATCCAAATATATACCTCGAGTATGTATGACATGTGATATTATTTGAACATGCTTATAAGGAAAAACTTCTGGCAATCCTTATGCTGTGTTTCTAGTTCAGTTTCAATAACCAACTTCCTTTATTTTTCCTTACCCAGGACAGCTCACTGTTATTTCCACTTATTCCTCTTAGGCTCACCAATGTTACGGATGTTTGAGTTTTCACATTATTAATACTAGCAATCACAAAATAGCTTGCAGTTAGAGATGTGGCAGTTTCTGTCTAGATCCAGCTTACCATATTATTTTTCTGTTGATCCATTTTTCCCAGTTCACTTTGCTGACTTTCTTCTACCTTGATATAAAAAAAATATTTAAGCTTGTTACTTTTTGTAAAAAAAAAAATCTATATATAAACAAACAAAAAAATAGGTTGATTTTCTAAGGAAAACAAAAAGTTCTGATATATAGTATGTAGAATGATTGCATTGATACTGTAAACTTTCCAGTAGCATAATATTCACTACATATCAAATCAATAAAAAATTTACATGGTTCTTGCTTGTAACTCATGAAGTATACAGTTTTCAACTGAAAGCACAGGTATCACTCCAGAGTTTTGTACACCCCATGTATCAGATTGTAGCATCTTGTGTACGTTATATTTTCTAACATGAGCTATAGAAGCTTTACATGTAATGAAAGAAAAGGTAGGGGCTTAAATGTACAATAGGTTTTAATAGGTGCAACACAATTTTTTTTAAAAAAAAAGTTCATTTGTTTTTAGTTTTTGTTTCCTGTGGAATTTATGAGAAAGCAGTCACAAATATATTTCTTACCAAAGTCTTGTGTAGATGTTTTGTAGTTGTCTCGCTAACACATTATTATTTTGGAATAAAGACATCTTTATTATGAAAATTCCATTGCTTGTATGAGCTTCTATTTGACTGATAGGTTTTTTACATATACATTACCATATGTCCTACACCACTGGCTTTCAGACTACTGGACCCCTTTCAGGAGTCTGATTTGTCTTGTGTACCCCAAAGTTTCACCTCACCTGAAAAACTACTTGCTTACAAAATCAGACAAATATATAAACATGTCACACACATTACTAAAAATTGCTTCCTTTCTCATGTTAACCATATAATTATAAAATAAATTGACTGGAACATAAATATTGTACTTACATTTCAGTGTATAGTATATAAAGCAGTATAAACAAGTCATCTGTGTGAAATTTTAGTTTATACTGACCTTGCTTGTGCTTTTTAATGTAGCCTGTTGTAAAACTAGGCAAATGAGTTGACATATTCCCTAGAAGACCACGGTGTACGTCCCCCAACATTGAGAAGCAATGTCATAGACTAATCAACAACAGGTGCCAAATCTTGTCCTCCTTAGTCACACAAGTAGGTTTGTTTAAATGAGGGGAACTACTAGCAGGACTCAGGTGAGTGAGATTTGGCTAATGATAGTCACCACATGCCATTCAATTAAGGTTTTCATTCAGTAGCTGTTTAGATAGCAAAGGCTAGCTTCATACCACTATGAACTTCTCTACCTTACTTGCTGAGTTACCTAGTTTTACATACAAATTAACTGTTTATTATGAAGCAAGCTGGATGATGAATACGGTACTTGACCCAAGAATACTTGAAAGCCAGTTTTCAAGAAGTTGCCAATATTTTTAACATTGATGTTGTGGTTTTAAAGGCCCTTTTAGAGTATACAGTATTAGCTCAGGGAGCCAACATCAGGGGCGGCTCTACAAAGTAGGCTGCCCCAAGCAGCGCGGAGCGCTGCGCCGCCCTTCCCCAGTCCCGCGGCGGGTCCCCTCTTCCCGCGGCTCCGGCATCCTGGGAGGCGGCATTTGCTCGGTTGAGCTCCGCCGGCATGCCTGCGGCAGGTCCACCGGAGCCCGGGACCAGCGGACCTGCGCAGTCATGCCTGCGGAGCTCAACCGAGCCACGGAAGACGGGACCCGCCGCAGGCATGACTGCGGCAGGTCCGCTCGTCCCGGGCTCCGGTGGACCTGCCGCAGGCATACCGGCGGGAGCTCAACCGGAGCCAAATGACGCCCTCCCCAGGATGCCGCCCCAAGCGGGCGCTTGGCCCGCTGGTGCCTAGAGCCGCCCCTGGCCAACATATCCTGACACACCAACACAGCCCACTTGCGATAAACAGATGCAGGAGCATGACAAAGCAGACTCTGTTTACCAGCCTAATGCGAATTGTTCATTTATAGGGGAAAAAAGGAAGGTATAAAACCATAGGTACGGCAGTGTATGGCTCGAATGTGGAAAGAATCATGGGGAATGGCAACAAACATGATCATTTGCTATAAACAGCTCCATGTCACTGGGGTTGAGAAAGAGGTGACATGGCCGTTTGGGCTTAGGCTACTCCCCTGCCTTTCACATTTCCTCCTGGCTAGCTTAGGCAGCCCCTTGGTGTCTAATAACAGGATTTACCCAACTCCTCCCTTGCATTGTATAGGGAGTCTGGGTGCCTAACTTTGCATTATAAATTCCACTAGGTAGCAAGGTCACATAGCAAGTTTGTGAAAAAGCTGGAAATTGCATTCAGGTCTCCAGCCGGCACCCTGACCTCTGGACCATCCTTTTTCTCTGGCCTTCCTTGCTTCTTATATAAGTGATTTATTTTCAGCTCAGCAGGCCTAGTTGGCAGTGTACTGCAGTATGTTAGGGCACTGCCCTCTACCCTGCTGAATGGCTATATTTAAAACATAGCCAGATTGGGAGAGAGGATGTAGCTAAGGTCAGGTTCTGGTCCATTGCTTAGGGCATAACTGTAATGATCACTGGCTCCCTGCAGCCTAGCTTCGCTACTGGCTCCTTGGGTGGACAGTCTCTGAAAGCAGTAAAGTTAAGTTCTGTTCTTGGCTAACCCTGGTGCCTGTCATTACAGCAGTGTTGCATTGCCATTTCAGGAGACCCCATTACTGTCACCCACAGTGCTGTGACATTCAAGAATTGTTAGCTTCATGCTGATTACATTCCCTTGCTCTTTGATGAATACCAGGATAACACAGTCTGTCACAGTTCAACTCTAAATGCAAAAGAGACAAAAAAACAACTCCCTACTTTTTATAGTTTTCCACTTAAGAAGCAGCATCCTAACTACCAGGAACAGATTTTACCAGTAAAATCAAATGTGCTTAAGACCTTTATGGTATAATATTTCAGTCATTTATTCTTTGCTCTGCATGCAAACTCATTTAAAGGCCTTTATTACTATGTTTTTAACATCAAAATTCAGTATCTTCATGCAGCGTTTCATGATGGTGTGCAAAACAATGCAATTACAGTCCACCTGAATGATATTAAGCTTCCTTTCCTCCAGTGTCCAAAAAGACAGAGAAGTTTGTGCCCTAATTGATGGGCACATTAACTGCTCAGCAGGCAATGACATTTCTCATACTCAGCCCTCGATGGTTCAGTGCATCTAAAATGCTAGCGCTATGGGCTTTGCAGGCTCCTCAGGTTCTTCATAAAAGCCCAGAAGAATATTGTTTACTCCACCATCAAAATAGCAAACATCAAGCGGGAAGGAGCCTTCTGTTATGCTTACTTAAAGCAGCTGCACAAGTAGAAAAATGGATCTGCTCTTGGCTTTTAATTTGTTTCCTGCAGTTTCAGTAGCAAATGCCACAAGAGCATTTAGAAAGAAGACTGTAAAAATTCATTTAGCAAGTTTCAGCCAAGGACTCTAGTTGCAAGATAACAGTATTTTTCATTTTTATGCTCCCCCCATGGAAGCACTTCTCATTGCTCCAACACACGTAGCGGCACCGGAGAGCGCAGTGTCTGTAGCAGTGTTATTGTTGATTCACATGGAATCTACTGTAGTTACACACGTGCATTTGGCAAAATTGCCCATTGTCTTTGCAAGTCAAAGACGTTTGCTCCTCCCTTACGATAGCCACCAGTGTGGTTAATATGCTGGGGATTGGATCAGGGACCTCCAGAGTTAAAGCATAACCTTAAATATGGAGCACCTATCAGTGCCTCCAGAAAGGGGAGGGGAAAACCACTAAAAACACAAGCCAGTTGTAATTTCCAAATAATTGAACAGTCAGGGTCCTTCCAAAATAATCTGAAGTTATAGCCTCACCAAAGAAGGAGAGAGAGACGGGGCAGATAAGGCTCCTTCATTCTGTGGGCGGGTCTGTGCTGAGTGGTTTAAAGTAGTTGCCCAAGAACTATTTCTTACTGTTGCCACACGTTACGGGTAATGGCATAAGCTAGCAGCGAATGAGTGGAACAGAGCTATGCTCCCTGGCACACACGCTCCCATTCTCTGCACCTGTGAGGGTAATTGCCACAGAAGCCAGCTCTGCTGGCTTTACACCAACTGGGAGATCAGGGGAATTCTTTGCTGGCTATTTACAGTGGTGTGCAAAGGAGGTGGATTGTAGCAAAGAATCTAGCCCTTAACGCAAGATAGGATTATTTTCCAAAAGTATTAGCAAATCAAGGAAATTTACCTCTCACCTCTATTTGGCAATGTGTTGCCAAGACTGGGTTTAAGGCAAGCTCAACACAATGCACAGCGAATCGAAGTCCTTAGAGGACTCTGTTCGGCTGGCAGTTAAACTTCAGCTGGTATGTGGCACCTGATTTTTGTATGTTAGATGAACAGATTAAAAGATCCAAATTCTACCAACTCTGCTGGTTGGCCCTGGCCCATCTCCCTGAACCTCGCTCTCATCCACCCCAAACTGGTTGCTGAGAGCAGTACTCTGGCCTTCTCAAAGCTCCTCTCTCATGGATTCTAGTGTTCACCTCTCAGCCCATTCCCACTGCTCATTCACACGCAGCGGCATGCACAGGAATAGAACTTCAGCTGCTTTTGGAGGGGCACTTTCTGTGCCCCCTACAGCTGCAGGAGGAGCTGGCTCTCCCCACTGTGGCCCTGGAGGAGCTGGCTCTCACCCCCTCCCACAGCAGCCCCAGGGATGATAGGGCTGGCTCTCCCCACAACGTAGCCAGAGGAGCTGCCTCACCCTGTCACGGCCCCAATGCCAGTGGAGCTGTTTAAGAATCTTTCGCACAGCAATGGAGAGAAACAAATATGTTTTAAAAAACAAAGTGTTGTTTGAAAACACCCAACCACCCCACCCCACCAAAAAAATGGCAGTGGGCCTTTGAGGCAGAGACAAGACCTGAAAGTACTTCAGACTATTTCTTTATACGTTCTTTAAACTTGACATCAGCATGCATTTTTACTGAGAACATAATCAAATTTGTATTCTTGGTCTGGTGCAGGTGACAATTCTAATCATAAGAGTCTAGATTATAGTCTAAAAATGTGACGCATCATGTAAAGGAAATACATCCAAGATACACAAGGTTTTAAGAAGAGCAGGAAGCTATTTTTCTGTAAGTTAAACAGAAAAATCTAGACAGAACAAAATCTAGCATATGACACAACTAATGACAGTATGGGACCACTTATCTCCAAATGTGAACTCACATTTATTGTCGGATTAAACCTTTATGCATTAGGAGCCAAGAAAGTGTTCAGTGAACCAAATGTTTTTCATACTACTGTAAATCTGGTTAATTCTATTTTATCCTCTGAGCATGTCAAACTCTAATCTTCATCTGCACTGCAAATCTTGGCCCTTAAGAATTGAGCAGAAACTGTCTGTAGAAGGGTTTGGCCCCAAAGACGCAACAGGGAAGGTACAATTCTATTAAAAGCCTGTGCATCAAGATATATGTTGGTCCAACAAAGGAATCACAATCATGAACTTAATCCACTAGATGGCACTGAAAGCAAGTGTATGAGGCTTGTGTGTAAAAACTACAGACAATGGCCTGAACTCAATGCAGCCTTATACTGTGCGATCTCATTGAAAATGCTAGGTTTGCATGGGGTATAGAGCAGTACTGAATGTTGCGCTCACTGTATATGTAAATAAATGCATGCATACTGACACTGAAATCATGGTAACACGCACACAGCCAGGTGCTTAACATGTGCCTGGTAGCTCTCGGGAACCAAAATCACTGGTCTAACCTCTGGTAGTTAGTTATGCAACTGGTGATGTAGGCTGCCTTGCAGCAGAAGGTGTGGCAACAGACTCTTGCGTGCCTCACACACTGGTTTAATGGGTAATAGATCCATGCAGTTTGCAGACCCACTGGCCTTTTCTTCCCCACTAAGACACCCCCACCTCCCCTAGAGCAGTGGGTCTCAACCAGGGGTATGCAGAGATCTTCTAGGGGCTACAGCAACTCATCTGGATATTTGCCTAGTTTTACAGCAGGCTACATAAGAAGCACTAGGGAATTCAGTACAAACTAAAATTTCATTTGAACAATGACTTGTTTATACTGCTCTGTATACGATACACTGAAATATCAGTACAATATTTATATTCCAATTGATTTATTTTATAGTTATATGGTAAAAATGAGAGAGTAAGTAATTTCCCAGTAATAGTGTGGCTGTGACACTTTTGTATTTTTATATCTGATTTTGTAAGCAAGTAGTTTTTAAGTGAGGTGAAACTTGAGGGGTACACGAGACAAATCAGCCTCCTGAAAGGCATAAGTGGTGCTTGTGCTCCAGTGTTCCCATGGCACGTCATTTTGAGCCATCCGTGCTACAGATATGGAACAAGAGGGGCCAGAGTTTGTGTTGTTGTTCCTGAGTCCCGTATTAAACTTAATAGAAAATATTCAGACAGTGAGAAAGTATATAACTATTACAAGTATTTCAGTTACTTTGGGCCAGCTGTTGAAGGGTATTTAGGCACCTAGATGCAGAGTGGGATTTTCAAAGCCCCACTATCTGCATCAGCAGGTGTCTAATTACCTTTAAAATTCTGGCCCTTTGTGTCCAACAAATTAAAATAACCAAGTTTGCTTTTGCATTGCAGTTTCAGTAAAGCACCTACCATGCACAGTAGTATAAAATACACATTAATAATAAGCACAACATCCCTAACAAATGGGTTACCCAGAATTCTTACTAAGTCTTAAACCAGAGGTTCCCAAACTGGGGTTCGTGAACCCCTAGGGGTTCACAAAATGTTACAAGGGGTTCTCGGGAAAAAATTCCCTAATGCCGGTCAGGGGTGTCGCTAGGGACCCTGGGCAGCTCGGGGCCAGAAGCCTGGAGCTCCTGGACTTCCAAGAGCTAAGCAGATCAAAGCAAGCAGATCTATCACACTAAAGAGATTTAAACTTCGAGACTCCTTATAAGAAATGGAAAGGGAAGTGGATATTTTTTGCTGTTTTTAAAATTAAATAGGCAGCTAGTGTTGTTTTTAAATTATGAAGAACAAGTTTAAGCTTTGTTGTAACGTGCGTTGCTTGCCTGGACTGCTCAAGACCTGAATGCTTGTGTAGGAGGAACTCTTTGAGTTGGCTTCTTAAATACCTTCATGTTGTGTCACATCTGATACTCCTTGATGAACCATAGGAGCCTTGTCTTATAACAGGCTTATTCAAAGTGATACAAGCTACGAAAGTGAGATCTTGGAAGAGTGTTGCCATTTTCATAATGTAATAAAAATACTGTAATGATAAATGGTAATTAATAATAAATAGTGTGTAATAAGCATATCATAAAAACAAATTTTATATTTCCAAGATCACTACTTTTATTACTTATACTCAGGTAAAGGAGAAAAATCCCTGGAAATAGTCATTTTTAGGAGGGGGTTCGCGAGACTTGACATTTTAGTGAAAGAGGTTCACAGGTTGTTAAAGTTTGGGAACCACTGTCTTAAACAATTCCTAATATATTATTAGATAATCACTATAGGATTAGTTTGTATCATTAGTATAGGGTGGTGTATCATTTGTAAGGTTGTTTGCATACTGTAACTATTTCCATACTGTCACATGCTGGGGTTTATTTTAAATTTAATCTTAACTTGGAATTTCCTTGGTCTCTAATGGTGGTTTTTTTGCACTTTTTTTGTGTTCGGGGAGGGGGGAGCATTAAGTACTAGTTCTTGGAAGCGCTTTCCCTTGAAGTTTAAGATACCTGCTCACAACTTTACCTCCGGCTTAACAAAGATGTTCAGTTTTTTGCAGTGGGGGATATAATACACCAGTCCAAAATACAAGATGAAACATTTGCAGAGTGAGAGATAATACAATACTGGTTGTAGTACAAATGGGGAAAAATCCTCCTGCCATGAGTGAACCTTAGTTCCTATAGGCAAAACCATTGTAACCTATGCAGGAGCTCAGGGACAGAATCCTTCACCAAGCTGGAAGGAGATCATAGGACACCAGGGCATCTGGGACTGTGGAAGCTACTACAGCCCGTGGATAAATGTAGCAGCCTCAGTCTTCTAGTGCATCTGAGTTGTGCTGGGCCAGCTATACCTATGCCACTCTCCTAGCCCACCCCTACTTTTATCTTTTGTACCCCTACACAGAACTATCCAGAGTTTAGCTGACAGGGATGCAGAATCCCCTGAAAGACCCAGGCTTCCTGCCTCAACACAAAATCACATAGACAAAAACTTGAAATGCAGCCATTATTCCTTTTAGAGCTTGGTGCACTTACAGAGGAAACTAAACTCTTGAATGCCTTGGGTCTGAAATGAATGTGATGGATTTCAGGAATGAAACATTTTTAAAGCAAAATAGGAAATGCCCATGTGGCTGATGACGTGGGTACTCACCCATGAAAGCTTATGCTCCAATACATCTGTTAGTCTATAAGGTGCCACGGGACTCTTTGTCCCAATTTTACACCATCTTTTCTGCTTGTTGGGGCAATAGTGATGAGAGCATTGTTTTAAAAATGGGTGGGCTCTGTACTAGTTCCTTTCTGCCCTGTAGCATTTCCACAGGAGAAATATACATTGTCTATACACTGTATAAGTTCAATGCAACAAAAGGATATTGCCGGATTTTATAGTAGTGGTGATGCAATTCGCTTCTTTTCACCAGCTTCTGACTCTTGCTTAGAGTTTTCTTTTATGGCTGGGCTGTGGATGATCATTCCTAGGATAATTTTAAGGAATTTCTCTTCCTAAAATTTTTGTGAAAGAAATTGTGACATAGGATTTGCTGTACATCATTAAGAGGCAAACAACAATGATCAACAAACTAACAAACATGCCTCACCTATCCAATGGTTGAATTAAAGAATTAATACCAGTGGTTCATGCCTAATATGCAATATTTTAGTTATCAAAGTCAAAATTCCTGAACCTGTCAGCCAAACAGATTAGCTGGTCTCCATTTGACAGTCAATGTCCAGCTTCAGCCTAACAGGAGCCACATCAGCAACAGCATTCCTTGTTCTCTTATCCCAATCTATTCTCTATCATCATCTCAAACAGAATCAGGAGTGTACACCAAATGACATGCTCAACAGACACGTTCCAGCTGGCACCAGGCAGTGTTCCACATTTCTAACATGTGTTGCTGCCAAATCGCAACTTCTGTTCCCTCTTAAGATAATTTAAATGACCCCTAGACATGGCTGTCATAAGATGCAGAAATCACTAAAAACAGCCCAGGATGCATATTATTTGTACAGAGTCCCACCTGTCAGGACACTGAGAAGGCATCTCTCTCTGGGAACTTGTGATTCATGATCTCTGTATGCTTAATAGCTCAATCTGAACAGATTGCTTCCTAATGTGTTTTCTGTTATTAGTTATGAAGCACTCATCCCTTAACAATATCAACCTGCTCTCACTGTGTGTGACATGGAGAACTGCATGCCAGAATAATGAGAAGCATGCAGCATGGAATGGAAGTACCATATTGCATTTCAGCCTGCCCACAAACACAGCATTAATAGCATTACTAGGAAATTAGGCAGAAAAGACTCTATGCTGTTAAGCAGAATCAGCCAGATGGACAGGAGGCCAGAATTGATGGACAGACACATGATGGCATCAAGGAGTCTTTTCTTTTAGTTCCAGACCCTGCCACAGTAACTCATGCTTTATGACTTCTAGAACAAATTATTGCAATATGCTTTATGTGACTCTCCTGCCAGGTATTGATGGCAGCAACAAAGGTTCAAAATGGGTCCTTCTTGAATAATAAACTTTTAAAAAAAGGCTAGAGCCTCCATCCAGAGTCTTGATTTCAGCTCTTGAAAAAATAACTAACTTTCCCAGGTCACCTTTAGCAGGTAGTTCTTCCCTTGGCCAACTCCCTGACCACCAAAGCTCCTGCCCCCTAAATACCTCTACACTCCAGTTTGAGTCCAGTTATAAACGGTGTCCAGGGCCTCCAGAGATAGCACTCCAAAGTTTGACTGGCTCCAGTCCCATTGTTCTGCAAGTCCACTCATCCTAATGCTGAGTGGGTCAGGGCCCCATTAAATCAGCTCAACTCACCTCTTCCAGCCTGGCTGTGGAGATCACTCTAATACTGTCACTCTAGAGTCCTCACACCAATAACACATCAGACCTTTAGCGTTTTGGCTTTTTAGAATCAAGCATCTGGCACAGGAAACAACTCTTCCCCACCTACTCCACCTCCTTACTGGGTCCACACCTAGTTCTCATTCAGTGCCCTCATGGTGACCTCTCAACTAGGATATATTTCTCACTGTTCCTACACACTCACATTAAACAATAAAGATAATTACTTATCACAAATGCACATAAAAACAAACATATTTTAACCAAGACAACATAACCTACAAGGTGGAGTTAGAGGTAACAATGAAGCTGTTTTCCCCTTTTTCACTAATAGAAGGCTCCATCCTGGCAGGCCAGGGATCTCAGGCCTGGTCTACACTAAGCGTTTAAACCGGTTTTAGGAGCGTAAAACCGATTTAACGCCACACCCGTCCACACTAAGAGGCCCTTTATATCGGTATAAAGGGCTCTTTAAACCGGTTTCTGTACTCCTCCCTAACGAGAGGAGTAGCGCTAATATCGGTATTAACATATCGGATTGGGGTTAGTGTGGCCGCAGATCGACGGTATTGGCCTCCGGGCGGTATCCCACAGTGCACCACTGACTGCTCTGGACATCAATCTGAATTCGGATGCAGTGGCCAGGTAGACAGGAAAAGCCCCACGAACTTTTGAATATTTCCTGTTTGCCCAGCGTGGAGCTCCGATCAGCACGTGTGGTGATGCAGTTAAAAATCAAAATAAAGAAAGAGCTCCCGCATGGACGATGCGGACGTGATCACTGTAAGGGCAGGCAAATCTGTTCTATCAGCGCTCCGTTACAGAAGACGAAATTCAAAATCATTTTTAAAAAATCTCCAGACAGATGCCATAGCAGGGACTCAGCGCACTGCTGCGTGACAAGCGTAACGGAAAGCCAAAGAATCAAATGGACGCTCATGGACTGGAGGACTCAAGCTATCCCACAGTTCCTGCAGTCTCCGAAAAGTATTTGCATTCTTGGCTGAGCTCCAAATGCTTCTAGGGTCAAACACAGTGTCCGCGGTGGTCAGGGCATAGCTCGGCAATTTACGCACCCCCCCCCACCCCCAGAAGTGCTTTCCCAGAGGAAGGAGTGACTGACGACATTTACCCAGAACCACCCGCGACAATGATTTTTGCCCCATCAGGCACTGGGATCTCAACCCGGAAATTCCAAGGGGCGGGGGAGGCTGCGGGAACTATGGGATAGCTACGGAACAGCTACCCACAGTGCAACGCTCCAGAAGTCGATGCTAGCCTCGGACCGTGGACGCACACCACCGATTTAATGTGTTTAGTGTGGCTGCGCGCACTCGATTTTATACAATCTGTTTTACTAAACCGGTTTATGTAAAATCGGAATAATCCTGTAGTGTAGACGTACCCTCAAACTCAAACCACCAGGAGGGCCACATGAGGACTAGTACTTTGGCCCAAGGGCTGCATCACTGACACCTTTTCATACAACGATACAAAAGTATAGTCAACAATGAAAAAAATGAAGAGTAATATAGTCTGCTATTAAAAGTCAATGTATTAACTTTTTTACAACTGTAATGTGAAAAGTCAGTGCTAATTTTGACAGTCATTTCATTTTTGGCCACTTAGCTGGCAGTGTTTTGCATCAACCAGAGCATCAATATTAAGTTTGATATCCTGAGACGAAACCAATCTCAGTGTTGCTTGCAAATGTTCATCACTGACTCTTGACCTTAACACAGATTTGTTCATCTTCATGGAAGAGAAAAACTGTTCACATATATATGTACTTGCAAACATTGCCATTACCCTTTCAGAAGCAGAGAATAACATGGGAAATTTTTCTTGTAAAAGAAACCAGTAGAATTCTGGAATTCCAACATCTGTATAGTTCTGCTTCAAAATGATATCACACTGAAACGCCACTAACTCCATCTGCATTTCCTCTGCAGCATTGTCAATTTCCACAGCAAATGGCATGGAAAAAAGTTGAAAATGTGGTTCAAGTGCCTTGAAATCTTTAAACCACACATCAAACTGTTTGTGTAAGTTAGAAATTATATCTGTATATTCTTTCAATGATTTAGGTTCAACCTAAGAAATTCAGAGTGGAGAAACGGACCAAATTATCAGCAGTCACCTGTTCTTCTTCGAGTGATTGCTCCTATGCATTCCAGTTAGGTGTGTGCGCCGCGCGTGCATGGCTCTTCGGAAGACTTTTACCCTAGCAACACTCGGTGGGTCGGCTGGGCGCCCCCTGGAGTGGCGCCGCTATAGCGCAGGATATATACCCCAGCCGACCCATCCGCTCCTCAGTTCCTTCTTTCCGCCTGTGACGGCCGTTAGAACAGTGGAGCGCAGCTTAGCTGACCTCCACCTCCCTAGCTACTCGTAGTTTCTCTCGTTTAGTGTATAGATTATAGTTGTAGTTAACTTTATTTGTTTGTAGTATAGGATTTATTTTCAGGGGTTCGGGGTTTATCCCCTTCCCCTCACCAGGTGCCGGGTCCGATGCCCGGTCCCAGGGCCGTCCTTAGGATTTCTGGTGCCCTAGGCGAGATTATTAAACTGGTGCCCCTGTGCCTGATCTGCTCTTAGCAACACAAATATAAGCATACAGTATTGGAAAACTTGCCACATTCACGGTACTAAAACCAGTTTAACTTAATTAAGCACACTGTAATGCTGATGCACTAGCACTAAAGAAGTAGCACTATAGAAAAAATTCTGATTTGACAGAATGATGCAAATAATATTTTTTTAATTTGTCAAAATTTTATTGGAAATTTATATGAAGAGGTATTGAAACAAAGATTTGTTTTTAATTAAAAGCAATCTTTCTGGCTTTTTTGGCTGCAAAATCAGTTTAACAAGCTGGGTTTCCAAACAGTGGGAAAATATAACCCTAGTTTTACTGCTAGGTAAAGCACAAAGTGACCAAAATGAAGTCAGCACAGAATCATCTCATCTAGATTAAGGTAGCACAGAAATGTTACAGAAGTCCTATTGTACGTTATTTTTGTTTGGAAAGACATTAGCAATAGCAGCACATTCACATGATAAAATACATGATAAATCACTGCCTCTAAAGTTCCATCAAAAACTGACATTTTCACAGCTCTAGCATGATCTGCTGTACAGATTCTTCACAAGGAAGTGTCCCTGGCCTTTTTAACTTATATTAACTATGTATTTACTTTATGAAAGTTGTGAAAACGTAAAACAGTGGCTGCCCAACTTCTGGGCTAGCAAAAGCTATACTGACTCACAGGAAAAAAAAAATGCAGGAGAATCTTAGTACAACATATGATCAGTCTATACCAGGGGTTGGCAACCTTTCAGAAGTGGTGTGCCAAGTTCACTGTAATTTAAGGTTTCTCGTGCCAGTAATACATTTTAACATTTGTAGAAGGTATCTCTCTATGTCTATAGTATATAAATAAACTATTGTTATTATCTGAGGTCCTGGCCACCGGTCCTGCTCAGGCCACTGCCAGCTGAGTAAATGAAACCCCAGACCGGCAGCGGGCTGAGCGGGGCTGGTGGCTGGAACCCTAGACAAGGATCCCAGGCCCTGCTCAGCCCACTGCTGGTCTGGGGTTCTGACCACCAACTCCTGCTAGCCAGGATCCCGGCCGCCAACCCCCCTCAGCCCGCTACCAGGCTTGGATTCTGCTCACCCAGGCTGGCAGGAGGCAGAGTGGGGCCAGCGGCTGGGCTCCTGACTGGCAAGGGGCTGGCAGCCGGAACCCCAGAGTAGCAGTAGGCTGAGTGCTGCCGGCACCCCAGACTGGCAGCAGACTGAGCCACTCAACCCCCCACCAGCCCTGCTCAGCCCGCTGCTGGCTGAGTGAATGGAACTCAACCTGACAGCAGGTTGAGTGGTTCAGCCGGCCTGCTCAGCCCGCTGACAGCCTGGGGTTTCTTGGGGGTCCCCAGGCCAGCAGCAGGTGCTGAGTGGGGCTGGTGGCCGGTATCCCAGCTGGCAATAGGGCAGCAGCCGGAACCCCAGAGCAGTGATGGGCTGAGTCGCTCAGCCTGCCGCTGCGTACCATCAAAAATCAGCTCACCTGCCACCTTTGGCGCGTGTGCCATAGGTTGCCGACCCCTGCTTTATACACTAGTAAGGAGATGAGCATATTACAGTTGTTGGAGGGCTCTTATCAGGAGTAACAGGCTATAGGAAAGTCAGTCAACATTTTTTGTTTCTCTGATGAAAACTGGCCCACTCCCTGCCTCAAACCAAACCTGTCACTAATAATTGTCAACAACTTAATTTTCTGTTTTTGACTAAGATATTGATTTAAAAAAAAAATTTGAAATTGGATTCAGGATTGTTAGCAAGAATTTTTGGCAAACAAAGCTGTTAAATGGCAATCTAAATGGCAACACAGTACTGCTTTCATGCTTGGCTCACCCCCCAGCCTGCTGGTCCAACAGCTGCAGTAGACCCCAAAATCCACCTCTTGGGGTGCAGAGTGGCAACAGCAGCAGCAAACCCTCAGGTCCAATCACACGCCAATGGGCACCACCACCAGCCTTACGGACCATGGTGAAGTTAGCACAGCATCTGATCTCAGGGACAGGTCACCCATGGAGCCACAGCAGCTCATCCTGCCCTGTGTAGCTCCCCCCGAATTAGGTGGATCGCTGGCAGCTGCCAGCCCGGGGGAGAGGCGCTCCCCAGCTAGGGTGCCCAGATCCAGATGTCCTGATTTTGTAGGGCCAGTCCCGATATTTGGGGCTTTGTCTTATATAGGCACTAATTACCCCCACCTAGAGTGACCAGACAGCAAGTGTGAAAAATCAGGACAGGGTGGGGGTAAAAGGAGCCTATATAAGAAAAAGACCCCAAAATTGGGACTGGCCCTATAAAATAGGGATATCTGCTCACCCTACCCCAACCCCATGTCCTGACTTTTCACACATCTGGCTAACCCCAGCCCAGCCCTGTGTGACATTCCAATCCTGGCCGAGGAAGTGAGTTACTTTCACTTTCATTCCTCAGCAGGCAGGCAGCCAGCCTCCTCCCCCCACCTACCCCCCAGCACCTCACCCAACCCAGCCCTGACGGAGGGGAGGGAGGAGAGAGAGAGGGATGCTCCTGGGGAGGAGGGAGAAAGGAGGGGGTGCTCCATGGGGAAGGGGGGGAGAAGAATGAATGTTATGGGGGACAACAAAGGATACTGGTTCCAGAGCCGCAGAGCCTGCCTCACCTCACCTCAGCGGGAGCGGGGGGGGGGAAGAGTCACACTCACAGGTGAGCTCCTTCCCCAACCCCTACTCCCCCCCCTTCCCAGAGACCCCAGCAGTCAATCCCCTCCCTCAGACTGTGCTGCATTCTGCTCTCTCTAGGACCCAGCAGCCTGCTCTTACATGCTCCACTGCTTCCCATCTGTCCGGGCTCCCGGCAGAGCGGTGCCCCCAGACCTAGTGGTGCCCTAGGCGGCTGCCTATTCTGCCTATGCCTAAGGACGGCCCTGCCCGGTCCACAGGGTTTTACAATGCTCGGCCGGCCACAAGCCATTGCCGACAAGAGATCCTCTCCTAAGTGCCTCGAGGATTCTCAACTGATAGATAAGTGCCGCATTCGCGGGGCCTTTGATCCTAGAACAAAGGGGAGCGGGACTTTCGTCTCAAACAGCTCCTGAGGGAGGCAGCTCTTGCTCCTCTGCTCTCGGTGCTGAGCGCTGGTTAGTCTTCAAGGAGCGCTCCCTCGGCACCGGTTCCCCGGTGCCGCCAAGGCCTCCCGGCACTGGCCCTCGCTGACTCCGACGTCCACTCGGCATGGTTCCCTCTCCTGGAGGATGAAGAGGCACAATATACTTGCTGCGTCCGAGCCGCCTGCTCCGCAGCCGAGCGCTATGCTCAGTCGGATCGCCCGGCACCGATGTCTGCTGCGGCACCGACACTATCCACACCATTACCTCCGGCCAGGCAAGAGCCGTCGAGTCCGGTGCCGGAAAGCTCCCCGGTACGGACCGTAGTCGAGCTCGCTATGACGCTGCGTCCGAGCCGCCTGCTCCGCAGCCGAGCGCTATGCTCAGTCGGATCGCCCGGCACCGATGTCTGCCGCGGCACCAACAGTATCCACACCGTTACCTCTGGCCAGGCAAGAGCTGTTGAGTCCGGTGCTGGAAAGCTCCCCAGTACGAACCGTGGTCGAGCTCGCTTTTCAGCGGCGCCCGAGCGGCCCGCTCTGCAGCCCGAGCGCTCTACTACGTCGGGCTGCCCAGCACCGGTGACTGCTATGGCACCGACAGTATCAGCACCGTAGACTACGGCCTCGCAAGAGCCGTCGAGTCCAACACCTGAATGCTCCCCGGCGCGAGCTGTGGTCGAGCTCACTATTCCCTCTACGCTGGGAACATTTCCACAGCGAGGGAGTTGATGGCAAGGGCAGAGCCTGCGCTGCTTAACCCCCGACATCGCCGGTGCGGGTTATATGGTCTTTTGGCGAGCCTGTCTTGCTCACGCCACCCTGCGTCGGCACCGCAGAGCAGCACCATCCCCGATCGCGGTCCCGCAGACGTTCTCGGTCCCGTCGCCGATCGAGGTCCCGACGCCACTCGTGGTCTTGGCACCGTTCTCCATTGCGGTACCTTTAGTACTCGCGGCACCGGCCAGCGTCACGTTCGCTGGCCCGGTACATTCGGCACCGATCCCGCTCCCGGCACCGCCCCAGGCACCGAGACTCCCGTACCCACTCCTGAACGTCGAGCCTCGCGCTCTCGGTCGACCGCCCAGCACAGCTCCGGTGGCAGGTCTCGTTCTCGGTACCGGTATGTCTCCCGGTGCTGATCCCCGGTGCCGAGTCGAGCGACGTCAGTTAGAGAAGGAGACTCTACCAAAGGCTCTTCAGCTCCTTCAGGGCCTCCCAGTCACGCATCAGTGTTGCCACGTGCGGACACTTCATATGCACAGTACTCTCTTTTCCGATGTGCCCTCCAGAGTCTTCCAGGAGACCTATCAGAGGACCTTCTAGTCACCATGGCCGTACTGCCACGCCAGAGGCATACCGGTGCTCCCATCTCGCTCCGTTCCGTCGGAGCTCTGGGTGCCAGAGGCGGCAATTAGCCGTCCCCCTGCGACCAGTACGGAGCAAGCCCCGGTTCAGCCACCGGGCTCCCAGATCCCACCGGATCAGGAGGTCATCCAGGAGTGCGAGCCCACACAGGACCCGCTTGTCCCTGGCCTTTCTTCCTCCTCCCCAGCTGAGGCGGGGGCAGGAACATACTCCTCGGGCCCTCGTCTGATCGGAATGCAAGTGCATAGCATCATCCAGGGGGTACGAGTACCTAGGTACATCTAACCCCTCCCCGCTCCCTTGTCGTCCAGTCCCTCAATGGGATGGACCACCATGGCCAGCAGGCACCAGCTCCTAAATCCTAGGGGGCTAGGCGACTGGTCTTACGGGGCCGTACGAGGTACTTGGCGGGGGCCCTGCCACTTTGTGTAGCAAACTAGCAAGCCCTGCTTAGCCGCTACTACGGGTGGCGGTGGGCAACTTTACAGAGTCGGTTCTTCAGAACTCACGTCAAGAGTTCGATGCCCTCCTGGATCGAAGGAAGAAGCTGGATAGAGCTTCCCTCCAGGCCTAGTCGGATGCAGCTGACTTCGCTGCCACGACCCTGGCCTCGGGTGTGGCCACGAGGCGCATTTTCTGGCTCCGGTTATCGAGCCTTCCCTCGCAGCTGCTGTCCACTATACAGGACTTGCCCTGCACTGGCAAAGGCCTGTTCTCTGAGAAAGCTGGCCCTAGGCTGCAAAGCCTGAAGGACAGCAGGGTCACTTTCCGCTCTCTATTAGCATGCACACGCCGGTGCTTAGCGCCGACCTTTTCGTCCCCAGCCTCACCGCTCTTACCCTGCGCCTAGACAAAGACAAGACTTTGCCAGCAGGCGTCACTTATGCGGTCATGGGCGTCAATCAGGCCCTCAAGGTTAAGGTCCTTTTAACCATCCTCGTCCCTCTTAGGGACCCCTCTCATGAGCGATTCCTCTTGCAACAGGTGCGGACGCTCCTCTTCATTGGAGCTATACAGGAGGTGCCTAGGGACAAAACCTAATCCCCTAGGTGAAGGGAGGTCTCAGACATATCCTAGACCTGCGGGTCCTCAACAAGTTCACGCTGCGGATAAGTTCCGCATGGTTCCCAGGGGGACCGTCGTCCCACCCTTGGATCCCGGAAACTGTATGCCGCCCTCGATATGACAGGCGCATATTTTCATGTCCCCATTTCTCTTCCACATTGGCTTGTTCGAGGGACCTCCGAGCCCAAGTACCAGTCCTGTGGGCATCGACACGGACCTATTCCGGTGTCTAGGCCTGATCATCAATGGTAAATTCCACTCTGGTTCCCACACAGGGAATAGAATTCATTGGAGCCACCCTGGACTCCAATCTCACCAGAGCCTGCTTACCTCAGCCTTGGTTTCATGCGGTGGTAACAATTGTACAAGGTCTACGGACCTTCCCGACAACTTTGGCTCGCCCAGGCCTAGGTTTCCTGAGTCACATGGCTGTCTGCGCGTTTGTTTCCAAACATGCCAGGCTTCGCCTCTGTCCACTCCAATCGTGGCTCACCTTGGTGTACCACCCGGGCAGAGATACCACCGTGGTCGTCTCGTTCCCCCTGAGCATCCTAGGCTCCCTCGACCGAGAGTCAGTGCCCTCCCTGGTGTATCCAGGGATGCTGTTCCATTCACCCCTCGGGGTCCCTCATGACGGACACCCCATCTCTCGGCTGCGTGCTCACCTGGGTCAGCTTCGCACTCACGGCCTTTGGTTGGCCCAAGGGCTGGCCTTGCGCATCAGTGTCCGAGAGCTGGGAGCAGTCTGCCTTGTATGCCAGGCTTTTCAGCTGGCGGATCGCCTCAGCAGATCCTTCCAGTCTCACAAATGGTCGTTCCCTCCGGACGGTATCCATTCCGTTTTTCGGAAGTGGGTCTTTCCCCGCATAGCCCTCTTCGCTCCCTCGAGAGCGAAAACAGAGAGAAGTCCTCCTCATTCCAAGACCTCTCCCCGGGCTCAGTCTTGGAGAGGTTTCTGATGCCGTGGATGAGCCATCGGCTGTCCAATTTCCACTGTTCCTGCTGGCTTGCAGGGCCCTGCTAAAACTCCGCAGGGGCAGAGCGCACCTGATCATGATCGCTCCAGCGTATCCCAGGCAGCACTGGTACACCAGGTCGCTACCCCTGTCGGTAGCCAACCCTATTTCCCTACCTCTTGGCCCAGACCCCATTTCGCGGGATCGCAGCAAGCTTCACCACCCAGACTGGTAATCCCTGCACCTCACAGCAGGGCTGCTGTGTGGCTAAACCGATCCGAATTACATTGTTCTGCCTCGGCTCTGCAGGTTTCTCCTGGGTGATAGGAGATCCTCCACTCGGTTAACGTATCTGGCAGAGTGGAAGCGTTTCTCCTGCTGCTACGAAACGCACAATGTTTCTCCTGCCGAGGTCCCGATCCAGTCCGTCTTGGACTACCTCTGGTCTCAAACAGCAGCACATGGCGCGGCCCTCATTAAGGGCACTCTTGGCAGCCATCTCTCCCTTCCACCCAGCGGGGAGTGGCCGCTCCGTATTCTTACGCCTTGTGGTTTCTAGATTCCTCAAGGACTTGGAGTGTTATACCCCCCCCCGGTTGGCCCCCGCCACAACCTGGGTCTTCAACCTGGTTCTCACCAGTTTTATGATTGCCCATTCGGGACACTGATGACGTGCTCGCTGGCATACCTGTCCTGGAAGACAGTCTTCTTTGTAGCCTTTCCATCGGCCAGACGAGTCTCCGAGCTTCAGGCGCTCGCGATGGACCCACGGTATACTGTGTCTCTCAAGGACAAGTGCAGTTGTGACCGTGTCCGGCCTTCCTCCCTAAAGGTGGTGTCAGCCTCTCATATGATCCAGGATAGCTTCCTTCCGGTCTTCTTTCCGAAGCCACACTCATCGCAAGGAGAGCAACAATTGCCCTCCCTAGACGTCCGTAGGGCGTCCGCAATCTATATCGAGCGGACAAAGCCCTTGCGTAACGCCCCCGAATCTTCATCGTACTGGCATACCGGACGAGGGACATACCTGTCTCCTCCTAGAGGATTTCATCTTCGATGACTGGTGCATCTGCGCCTCCTGTGTTTAGCCCATGTTCCATGGAGCCACCTTACTGCACATTCCACCAGGGCTCAGGCTTCCCTGCTGCCTTCTTGGCCCACATACCCTTTCAGGGGATGTGTCGTGCAGCTAGTACACACCTTTGCCTCATTGGCCCAAGTGTCCAGAGATGATGCAGCCTTTGGCACAGAAGTTTGCATTCTGCAGCATCTAGCTCCGACCCCACCGCCTACATAAGGCTTGGGAATCACCTAACTGGAATGCATAGGAGCAATCACTCGAAGAAGAAAAGACGGTTACTCACCGTAGTAACTGTTGTTCTTCAAGATGTGTTGCTCCTATCCATTCCAGACCCGCCCTCCTTCCCCACTGTCGGAGTAGCCGGCAAGAAGGAACTGAGGAGCGGATGGGTCGGCTGGGGTATATATCCTGCGCTATAGCGGCGCCACTCCAGGGGGCGCCCAGCCGACCCACCGAGTGTTGCTAGGGTAAAAGTCTTCCGAAGAGCCGTGCACGCGCGGCGCACACACCTAACTGGAATGGATAGGAGCAACACATCTCGAAGAACAACAGTTACTACGGTGAGTAACCGTCTTTTTCCCCCACAAAGTAAGCTTGATTTTGAATTATTTAACATTGTCATACATCTGTGTTATCACCTGTTTTCTAGCCCTGAAGCTTCAAGTGCAGTGCATTCAGGTGATCAGTTACATGTGTTAGAAAAGCAAGGTTGCAGATAACAGTGGAATCAGCAAGCTATGGAACCTCCTTGTTTTTCATTGTCATGAAAGAAGCAATCTCCTCCCTAAGTGCAAAAAAAAATGCTTCAAAACATTTCCACGACTCAGACATCTAACTTCAGTGTGATACAGAAATTCCCCATATTTGCTGTCCAGAATTGACTTCAGTGGAGCCAGGATTTCACTCTAAATAATTAGGGACAAATCTGGCAAACTCCTGTTGAGACGGATCCTTTGAGTTGCTGAGCATGCCCAACTGGAATTTAGGATGTTCAGCTGGTACTTGGTATATTGCAGGCAGGGCTGGTTCTAGGATTTTTTTGCTGCCCCGAGCAAAAAAAAAAAATTTTGCTGCCCCCCCACCCCCAACCCCAGCCCTGGGCTCTCTCTCGCACCCCTCTGCTGCCCCAGCCCTGAGCTCTCAGCCCCCCGACCAGTGCTCTCCCCCACCCACACCCCCTGCCGCCCCAGCCCTGGGCTCCTCCCCACCAGTGCTGACTCCACCCGGTCCGGCGCTGGCAGGGTCGGAGTAAGCAGAGGGGCTTCTGGGCCGCACCTCAGCCCAGGGTCCGTCCAGGCTCCAGCCGGGGCTCCCGCCTCCAAGACCAGCCAGGACCCGGGAAGGCAGAGCTGGGGGAACCGCCCCAGCAGGGGGCTGAGGAGCCGGGGTAGGGCAGCCCCAGAGGGCGCAGAACCCCGGAGAGCAGGTCGTGGGCCCCGCATGGCAGCACCCCGGGCACCGGTCCCCTCTATGTCCCCGCTGCTGCTGTTGCTCCTGGCCGTCCTGCCGCAGCCCCTGGGTGGCTTGGGCCGCTTCACCCAGCCCTGCCTGCGGAGCTGGAGAGAGCTGCCCTGTGGCACCTGCAGGTGGCTCCGTGCACCCCGCGGAGCGGCCCCCAGCCTGAGTGTCCCCCACTCGGAGCCCGCCCGGCCCAGTCACAAGGTGCGGGCACTGCTCCCCGACACGAACCACAGCAGCCCCAGGGTGCCCCCTACGCACAACGTGCTGCTGCTGCCAGGGCCGGCTCTAGGCTTTTGCCGCCCCAAGCAAAAAAAAAAAAAGATGGCCGGTATGCTGCCCCTGAATATGTGCCATCCCAAGCACGTGCTTGGTTTGCTGGTGCCTAGAGTCGGTCCTGATTGCAGGATGTTGCACAAGTGAATTTTTTCCTGAGTAAAATTCCGAATCTCAGGATTTGATATATAGTTAATATTTAAAAAAAAAATCATAAAACAACAACTGGAAAACCTTTATAGCCTATAGGATTTCTATTTAAGTATGTACAATAGAGTACCTGAATTTGAACGTATCTTATTTAAGACGCTGAATTTGAGCCAATGCATACATTTAACTTCAATTAGTAAAAATCTTAGTATGTTTGCAAACAATTCACAAACAGGAAGAAGACTATAATGACTGAATAGTTCATCCACCTCTGCTGTCCAACAAGTGCCTTCTCCTGTTATAATGTCCCCTCCCTTTGCCCCTGGCCTCACCCCCACTCTACCCCTTCCATGATGCCCCACCCCTGACCCGCCCCCCATTCCAATCCCTTCCCCAAAGTCCCCGCCCCAACTCTGCCCCCTCTCTACCCCTATTCCAATCCCTTCCCCAAATTCCCACCCCGGCCCTGCCTCTTCTCCACCTCCTCCCCTGAGCACGCCGCATCCCCGTTCCTCCCCTCTTCCTCCTGGAAAGTCCTAAGCACCACCAAACAGCTGTTTGGCAGCGGGAAGTTCTGGGAGGTAGGCGGAGAAGCAGGGATGCAGCATGCTCGGGGGAAGGGAAGGGGGGAGGGGAGCTTGGCTGCTGGTGGGTGGAGAGCACCCTCTAATTTTTCCCCATGGGTGTTCCAGCCCCGGAGCACCCACAGAGTTGGCACCTATGGCAGACTGCAGGAAATAAGTTCACGGGCCGCATGCGGCCCACAGGCTGTGTATTTGAGACCCCTGTGCTAGGCCCTTTCTAACCATGGGACTTACATTTATATGGACATATGTTCAAAGACCCCTCAAAGGTGATAGCTAATGCAGAAAGCAGCTGTTCACCTATTAGGGAGTGTCAGTCTCAGATAACGTTACCAATCCTCAAGAAAACATATTGGCTTCCTATTCATTTCCAGCTACAATTACAAATTAAAAATGAATCCCAAGTAATTACTATTAGAATACCAATCACCAATTTTATATTATACTTTAAAAACAATTAGCCCTAATTTAAAAAAATCAAAATAAAATAAATTTGATTTATTGAAACAAAATGTTTTTGATTGACCCAGAACTTTTTTTCAGAAGTTTTGTGGGAAGTATAAAAATTTTTACTTTTTATTTCAATTTAGAACTATTTTTCCTCCCTACGAATTTCCTGTGGAATGGAAATTCTGGAGTTTTGATCAGCTGCAGTGATAGTGGTAGTTTGGAGAAAACGCCTGGATTACATCACAAAGATTATATTTCCTCCGTGATTTAAGGTGCTTTTCTGCTGTATGTTACACATTTGTAGCTTGGAGCCTGGTTAGATTCCCACTTATTGGTGCATGATCATCTGTTGGGGTAGATAAGATAGCTGCTTTCACTTCTGTCTGGCTAGGATGTTGCAATTTTTCCTTGCTTATGGACCACTCCACGTGATTGATGCCTTTGTCATCTCACACTAGATTGCTGCAATGGAGCCTGAAGGGTAACGCACATTAAACCCATTTGGAAACCAACCTTGATATGGACAGTGACAGCCCTCTTGTTGAACAGAGGATCAAGCCATGAACAATTTTACATCGGTGCTCTGTGATCTGCACTAGCCACTGATAGGTTTCCAATTGAAGTTAAGAGGTTGATTTGTCCTATCGAGCTCTAAGGGCCTAATTCAAATTGCATGGAAAGCAACGAAAGTCGATTAACTTCAATGGGCTTTCAATCAGCACCTCAGTGACTTAGGACCTGAGAGATCATATCTCTCCCTTTACTATACTGCCATGGAGTAGCTGAAGATCATTGAAAGTTTTACCTTTAGAGCAGGAGAAGATGGCAGAGCAAGCTCCATGAGATCCTCTTGGGTACTGGGTCTGAAATATCCCCTATGTGCTGATCTTTGGGGCACCCTGAAAGCCACATCTTTTCACAGAGAAGGAAGGAAATGTTGCTCGGGGGGCAATATATAGTGTGGAGGTGGGATATCAACTGCATTTTTTTCTTTTGCTGTAAGGTTTAACTGCAGTAAATAGTTGGTTGTGTCGCCAGGCTTAGGTGTCCTATAAATTATAGTCAAGGGTGCCTGGGGCTTGGAATGACTGCCTTCTTTTTGTCCATTTCATAAATCTTAAGCAAGTAAGTAAATATTTGATGGTTTACCTTCCTTGCGATTCAGTTTGCTTTCACATGCACTTTTGGAATTCCCTACTTCTATGGTAACCAGTGTCCTACTTAGAGCAGGGTGAAATTTATCCAATAGTTTATTTGCTGAAAAATAAAGTTTCAGATCATCCAAAACAATTCTCGAATTCAGGTCAAATTCAGGTACTAGTTTTAGCTGACTGGTTTTTATCACGGGGAATGCTGGATCCTGAGTCTCCCAGGTGAGTGCTCTAACCACCAGGCTAAAGAGTCACTCATGCTTGTGCTCTCTTTCTTTCTGCCCCAATAACTTCAAATTAGTTATCCTCATAGGGCTGCCAACTTTGTAATATTTAAAAACCAGACACTCCAGCAGGCATGCCGGAACCTCCCCTTCCCTGCCCCTTCTCCCAGGCCTCACCCCTGCCCTGCCTCTTCCCCAAGACCCTGCTTCTGCCCTGCCCTTTCCCCCGAGACCCTGCCCTCCAGCCACTCCTCTTTCCACTCTCCCCCATCCCTGTTTGGGTTGGGAGGGACTCACCTGCCGAGCTGGGGCTGGGAGCTGCAGCTGCCCGATGCAGACAGAAGGTGGCCCTGACTGAGTAGGGGCTGGCGCTGGTGATGACTTGGTGCCCCCCCTGGCCCGCAGTAACCGGACTTTGGGTGCCCGGTCAGTAGATCCGACTGGACACCGTCAGGTCCCCTTTTCAACTGGACTTTCCGGTCGAAAAACAGACACCTTGCCATCCTATATCCTCAGTGGAAGATCTTCAACAGGAGAGATCAGAGCACCCCACATCAGACTGTCCTATAGCCGAGGGGTTAAAGCACTCACCTAAGAGGGGACACATATCTCTTCAAATCCCTTCTCCCACTCAGGCTGGGGGGCGGGATATAAGGACGAGGACTGGTCATCTTATATATAAAGAATTGGAAAAGGTACAGAGAAAGGCAACAAAAATGATTAGGGTAAAGTACAGCTTACATAGGAGGAGACATTAAAAAGACTGGGGCTGTTTAATTTAGAAAGGACATGACTAAGGGGGGGTTGGAGATATGCTAGAGGTGTTACCACACCATTCATGATTTTATAAAGTGAATAGGGACGTGTCATTTACCCCCCTCACATAACACAAGAACTTGGGGTCACCTGATGAAATTAATAGGCAGCAGGTTTAACAACAAACCAAAGGAAATACTTCACACACACACACACACACACACCACCTGTGGAACTTGTTGCCAGGAGATGTAGTGAAGTCCAAAAGTATAATTGAGTTTTACAAAGAATTAGATAAGTTCCTGGAGGATAGGTCCAGAAATGGCTATTAGTCAAGACTCAATCCCATGCTCTGGATGGCCCTAAACTTTGACTGCCAGAATCTAGAACTGGACCACTCGAAGTTGCCCTGTTCTGTTCATACCCTCTGACGTGTTTGGCACTGGCCACTGTCAGAGAAAGCTTACTGGGCTAGATAGACCATTGATCTGACTCAGTATAGCTGTTCTTCTGTAAGTATGCAGGGGAAGTAGAGTCCTACAAGCAGTAGAGGGTAATAGCCACTCCACCTCTGTTTGCCCCCACACATGGGTTGGAGTACTACAGTAATTCTGCAGTGCGGCGGGCCCCCAGCCAACAGGTTAATTTCACCCAAAGTGTTTTACACACATTAATCAATGAATCCTGCATGGTCCAGACTTATTTTTCATCCCCATTCTATAGATAAGGAAATGAGACTCAGAGAAATAGAGACTGATGCAGAGCCTGCTTAGTAAGAAGCCTTGAAGAAATTCTTCCATAGCATAAGGATCCTGAAAGCAGAAGAGTTTTAGTGCAATTTTAAGATTCTCCCTTTGTGCCTGCAGGTGGCAGTATAAGATTAGTTCTAAATCTATTGGTTTTCTAGCCACTGAGCTTTTTCTTCAACAGTAAAAGTCAAGTTCAGCATCGCGGAGGCAGAGCTGCATCACAGTGCGAAAAGAGGTACAGTGTGGGAAGAGATGCACTGTCCAGAAAGCAGTGGCCAGAAGCATTAGGCAAGAGCAGAGAGAACCAGATCCTCAGCTCATGTCAATAAGCATTGCTCTATTGTCTTTAAGAGAGCTACATCCATTTAACCAGCTTAGGATTTGTCCCACACTGGGCCTGGGCAGCCTGGAGAAGGAGGCGAAGTCACCTTGACTAAAAGCAGATGGGTGAAGAACTGGCAGGGAGGAGCAACAGGATTATAAGGACAGAGGGGGGAGCGGAATACAGTGGGAGGGACAGGAGAGGTTGGATAGGAGCAGAAGGGAAGGGAGGCAGGAGCTGGGGATGGGAGGGCTGAAAGACAGGAGCCAAAGGAAGAGGGATAGGTGCTGTGGAGTATGGGGTGATTAGGAGCTGGGATGGGAGGAGGAGCATATCAGAGTCGAGAGAGCAGGAACAAGGATCAGGGGAAGATGGCTTGATGGGGAAGGGATGAGGAAACAGCTGGAGGTCAGGGAAGTGGTCAATAGGTGCAGAGGTTGGGGTGACAGAGGCAGAAGCTGTGAAACGCACTAGCAAAGTGTCTCTCTCCTCCCTTTCTAGTGGCTCATTCACATAGCAGATAACAGCCTGCCATTGCTACCAGTGCAGTTACTCTGTTAGGTCAGGGGCAGAGGCCTGTGCTGCGGATGGAAAGGTCTGAACACTGCAGATGATTTAAATGAAGGTTCAATAACAGTCCACATGCTAAAAAGCAAACTGAAAATACAAGATTTTTTATTATTAGGAAATTACTAGAGCTGGGCACTCTCCCCTTCTCCCTATCCCCAAAAAAGGGAATTTTTCCACTGAGAAATGCTGATTCAGGCCAACCAAAACATTTTCTTAGTTCATATCAAGTTTGCCAAATTCTTTCAGCCAGGGGGGGAAATTCTGAAAGAATTGAAAAGTTTTATTGTTCCACTTTCAAAACAAAACAAAAACTTTTTTTATTTGAAATTCCTTTTTGTTTCAAAATTTACTTCAATTTCATTACAATTAAAAAAGCATAAAAGAGCAGAAACAAAACATTCCATTTCAGGTCAAACTGTTTTGTTTGACCCAAATGATTTTTTATTAATATTTATTTTTTGATTCAGCCAGTGAACTGAAAAGTGTCCATTATTTGCACAGCTCTAGATATCACATTTTAAAACTATATTAAAAACACTGAAGTTGCACAGTTAAGCACTCAGCATTAGGAAATGCCAGAGTCAAGGTTGCCTTTGTAACCTTAATCGGGCTCCCTTGACTGCATGATGATAGCATGAGGTCATATAACTGAAGACTATATTTTTTCCCCCCACAGGATGGATGGCGCTCTGGAAGGAATCATGCTTGTGAAGGAGGTGGTTGTCTGTATTATGCCTGCTTTCTTTGTTGCAGCAGTTGGAAGGTGTGTGGTGAATGAGGCAGGGATTTGCAGAAAGAAAGGATGATTTCATAGTTCAGAAGAATTGGATTATATCCCTGCCTCTGCCACAGACTTCCTGTGTGCTGCTGCTGGGCAAGTCACAAATCAAACTTCTCATAGGTGGCTACTAACTGAGTGGTCCTCATTTACTGGGTGCTCAACAGGACACACTTGGGGCCTGATTTGCATAAGTGCTGAGCACTTACAGCTGCAGCTGAAGTCAACTGGAGCTTTGCTTTGAACATATAAAGTGCTGTCTGCTACTACTTACACTGGAAAAAAAAATCAGGTCCTAGTCATCTCAAGTTGGGCATCCAAAATTAGTCGACACTTTTGACCTTAATTTCTGTTTCAGTTCTCCAGTTGTAAAATAGGGATAATAATCTCATCTCACAAGGCATTGTGAAAATAAATCAATTAATGCCAGGTACTGTGGTGAGAGCACCATAGAAACATCCAAGAGGAAATTAATGATTTTGTATTCAATGCCGGGTGCGGATGGTGTGCTATAAATAAAACCCAGGGCCACAGGTGGAGAAAAAGCAGTATTGAATAACTATACATTCACTGAATGGAAAAAGTTGCATAGGATCATGTAGTTAAAAACAACTATAATGCATAAACATGAGAGGCTTCACTTTGCAACCCTAGCACTTTTAATGTCATTAAATGTTGTTGCGGTGCAGTGTTCGTTTTCCAGAGAAAATGACAAAGAAAAATTCATCAAGAAAAGCTACTTATATCTAGTGTTGGAGAATAGGGCTCCAGACTGGCTTATGCCTGAGAGGTAGAGATATATGCTGGGTCCTCTTGGGGGCAGTTGTGCACTATACAACTGAGTTCTAGTTTTTATTTCTGGGTTACTTGCCTGTGTCTGTTGTTACGAAGCAGTCATATGAAAGCAGAACTAAAACCATCCTGTACAGTAAGTTTGTTTGATGTATTTCTCACTAAGTTTGTATAAATCAGATGGCTATTTGGATCCTCTGCTTGTAAAGTTCCTAAAATTATCAAGGAAATTACAAGGGGAGAACAACAAAAGCCTTCAGTAACTATTGTCCTAATCAAGGCTACCGCTTCGCTGTTGAAAAGAGGACAGCAAAGCAGATTTGTATGAAAGCAAACAGTTTAAAATAAAGTGAAACTCAACACCAGCAAACTCAAGTTTCCTTTCTGGGTGTTGCTTTATCCAGTTTCATTAAACTCTAATATTAAAGAAAGTTACCTCAGTCTCCTAATGATTTCAGAAAGCAATCTCTCAATGTCCACAGAGTCTTCCTGACAGCCTTCTTTCAAACATATTTTGAGAGAGCCTTTTCGAAACAAACACCAGATTCCACAAACAGGGATCCTATGCTGACCACCTGATACATACAACATCCCAGCCCTAGGGCTTCTGAGTGTAAGACTTACATGAGAGACAGAAGCTGGGTGAGGTCATATCTTTCATTGGACCTTCTTCTGTTGGGGAGAGAGACAAACTCAGCTCGAAAACTTGTCTCTCTCACCAACAGAAGATGGTCCATTAAAAGATATGACCTCAATCATCTGCTCTCTGATATCTTGGGACTGACACAGCTACAACAACATTGCATATAAGAATTACAAGAAGGGGCCAGAGACAACAGATCATGCCACTGGGGTGGAGGAGGGTCAGGTTTGCCTCCCTGCACCTGCATGGGAAAGGAATTCAGCCTTCAGAACCCGTGGATCGTAGGGGATCTGCTGGAGCCCCCTCCAGTTCTTCCCCACTATTTGAATTTGTCTTTGAGGAAGTTTTGCTGCTTCTACTAACAAATGCCTCAGAGTTAGGGTGACCATATTTCCCTATGCTGAATACAGGACAAAAGGTAAAATTACTCATATTCAAGCGAGTTCAATGGCAATCAATCAGAACTATGAAGTACAAATGGTCAAATTAACATCAGGTTGACAGAGCCCCTGTTAAAAAGAAATAATGCGCAGTTGGATTATTTTTATTTACCTTCTTATCTTTAAGGATTCAGGGTTCACACAGGGAGGGGGTGACACACACACATATACCTTACCCCCACACAGGGCCGGTGCAAGGATGTTTCAGGCCCTAGGCAAAACTTCCACATTGCACCCCCCCCCCGCACCCCCGCCCTGAGGCATCCCCGTGGCAGCTCCCCCTCCGCCCTGACGCGTCCCCCCCACAGCAGCTCCCCCCCTCTGCCCTGAGGCTTCCCCCTTGCGGCAGCTCCCCACCCTCCACTCTGAGGCACCCCCCCCGCCCCAGCTCACCCCTGCTCCACGCACGAGCACCCTGAGCACGCCGTTGCTGCTTCACGTCTGCCGCCTCCCAGGCTTGAGATGCCTAAGCTGATTGGCGCCGCAAGCCTGGGAGGTGGGAGAAGTGAAGCAGCCATGGCGTGCTCGGGGAGGAGGCGGGGCAGGAGTGAGCTGGGGCGAGGAGTTCCCCTGCGTGCCGCCCCCCCTTTACTTGCTGCAGGCGGCCCTCCACGTGCTCCCCTGCCCCAACTCCCTCCGCCTAAATGCCAGCAGCGACCGGGGCAGCCAAAGATCCGTCCGCCGCAGTCGCTGCCGAAGAAAATGGCACCCCCCAAATCCCAGCACCCTAGGCGACCGCCTAGGTCACCTAAATGGTTGCACCGGACCTGCCCCCACAGACATACACGGGGAGAGGCAACACCTGCCCCCCCGGTATACCTCTCTCATACAGGGAGGGGAGGCGACCAACTGGCCCTCCCCTCCCTGCCCAGCACTCTACGCCTTCCATGCCTGGCTGGGCCCCAGGTACCTGGTACCACGTCTACCCAAGGTAACACGTTGGGGGCAGGGAGCATGCAGGGTCACATGCCCCCACTCCCCAGATTTCTGCCAGGGTTCACACCAGAATGTGGCCAGCAGCAGTCTTTCGGCACTGTGCAGAAGGAAAGGGTCAGGGGCTGCTTTCAGCCACAGGGGAGGTCAGGGGGGAGAAGGGATGATCTGGTCTGTGTCTTTGCAGAGTTCATCTCTTCTGTCCCCATCCCTCCCCCGCATGGTGGCTGGAAGCAGCTTGTCCCTTCCTGCCCACCCATTTGCACAGTGTCAAAAGGCAGCTAACACCTCTAGGCTGCTTCTGGCCACTGACATAACCCAGCCACCTCCTGTCCCCCAGCTACAGCACAGGCAGGAAAGGGTTAAGCCCTAAGAATGCATTGTGCACCAGGGCCCAGGGAACCTGACTGCAAGGGCTTCAGCCAGAGAGGTGGCTCAGTAGAGGAGGGTGCCTAGGGACGGAGCAGCCCTGCGCTCCCTGGGGGCAGGACCCAGGGCGGAGGGGTGGCTGGGGGGGTGAAGATTGTGGTAAACCCCTGCCCAGGGGGCTGCTGTAGAGCATGCAGGGTCAGGGTGTGGACAGGCTGGAACCCACTTCTCCCCTCCTCCCTCCGCCACTACAAAGCTCAGCTGAGGCGCAGAGAGGCTGCCCCGTGCCAGCGCTGTGCGGGGCTTTGGGACACGCAGGGCTCGGCTCCTCCTGGCCAGCGCCCCAGGCCAGAGGGTCTTGGGCTCTCCTGGGGCACCGGCCCAGCCAGAGGCAGTGGGGGAAGGAAGGCACCTGCCGGCCAGGCTGCTGGTGAGCTGAGCATTTTGACCAGGGGCTGGCTCTCTGCACAGCGCTGGGAGCAGGATGCACCCCGCTGGCAGGGATATGGAGGAGCAGCGGGGCTGGGAGGGGAAAGGGGCAAAGCAGGAAGAAGACAGCAAGAAGGGGAGCATGTAAAGGGCGGATGGGGCGGGGCAGCAGAGGCAACACGGAACTGGCCACTGTCTGGTGCCTGCCCACACTCACCAGTCACCGCAGCTCACAGTGTGCAGCCAGCGCCGGCCAGCACTCAGCAAGGGCTGTGCTGATGGACCAGCAGAGAAGCAGTTGGCCCCAAGCGCTGCATCGTCACCCTGCCACCAGCTTTGCAAACCCACCCGCATCGTTGGCCACTGGATCCCCCCCGATTCATCACTGGTGGGAGGGCGGCTGGCGAGCAGGAATCTGGCCAGCAACAGGACCCTCCAGTACAGAGGGAGAGACAGAAAATACGGGAAAATTTGCCTGTTTTTAAGAAAAAGTTGAGACATCTGCAGGAGAGCTTAAATACGTGACTTTCCCTTTAAAAACAGGACGTCTGGTCACCCTCCTCAGAGTCCCCGTGGTGGGGGATTTCAAACTGTAGGCATGCTGCTTGCAAAAGGCTTGAGATTGCATCACCACTTGAGTAGATTCCTTGTCTATTCCTGTGGGAGAAGTATGTGGGGGAGGGAAAGGAGGGGCATCCATCCCCCTGCCCCTTCTCCTGCTAAACTGGGCAGATGGTACACCTGGATTTAGAAATTATTGGCCTACAGCTGGATTTGGAAATTATTCCCATTTTACAGATGGGAAACGGAGACAAGGGAAGATGAAGGGCCTTGCCCAAGGTCACACAGGAAATGTGTGACAGAGCCATGAATTGATCCCAGGACTCCTGAGTCTCAGACCAGCATCTTACCCAAAACACCATCCTTTCTCCCAAAGGAAATTGTGGTCCAAATACCACCTGCCCAGTTTAGATATCCAATTCATGTTTTATGTTCGGAAAAAGCATCAAATGCAGTTAATAAGTAAAACCTCGGGAGTACGGACAAAAAGACATAGATCCCATTAAACCTGAACCAGTCAGGTTAGAAATAAACCACAGATTTCACCTCTTAAATACAAGTACTTGATAACACTGAACTCCTACTATATTGTGACTATTCTGTAACAGGATAACGGAAATACTAATTTTGTAAAATGTCAAGGCTTTTTAAAAGCGCTTACGTATAATGTAGATAAAATTCACATAAGTCGAGCACACTCAAATAAAACTTAATATGGTGCCCTGTCAGAAACATTCAGATTAATCCAGAGTATGCAGCTATATACTCATCAAATCAGCTTAATAACGAGATGGCAAGATCAGTTTTCAAACATCCATTCGTCTGATGAAAAGAGCATTACTATACAAGAGCAAGACATTACTACAACAGAGCATTTAAAACTTGATTTAGATGCTTAGGTGAGTACTCAAGTATCTATAAAGGCATTAAATGACAGAGAAACCTTGTCCTGCAAGTATACATCCAATGAGATTACTCACTTGTGTGTAAAGTTACTTGCATACTTATTTGCAGAATCATAGGTAATCCAAGTATTTTGTTAAGAAGGAATGAGGGTCTTGCGGTCAAAGCATTGAGGAGTTGTTCCACAGCTCTGCCACAGACGTCCTGTGTGATCTTGGACATGTCATTTAATCTCTCTGTGCCTCAGTTCCTCATTTGTAAAATGGAGACAATACTTCCTTTCTCCCATCATTTGCTTGTTGTGGTGCTCTGATAAACTCTCACCATTAAAACACCTTCTTGTATCCAGGCGCAATGTTGCAGGAACCTGCAAATCTAGCACCACACACAAGCCATCTGTCTCTGTGCACAGTTCCGCCCTCCATCTGAGGAAGCATCTCAGTCCAACCTTTTTCAGGGCAACAAAATGTTCAAACTAGTAATCAGAGTCTGTCAACAAATCTACCCTTTCCTGGGCTCTGCCTCCCATCTCCTTTTAAGTCTTTAAATCATTATTTGAGGACTTCAGTGACTCAGCCAGAGGTTAAGGATCTATTACAGGAGTGGGTGGGCAAGGTTCCGTGACCTGCAATGTGCAGGAGGCCAGACCAGATGATCATAGTGGTCCCTTCTGGCCTCAAAGTCTATGAGTCTGAGTCCTTCTTCAGCTACTCCAGAGTCTTCTCCCCAGCTCCAGCACTGAGCACTAGCCCCTTGGACTGAGTCTCTCTGAGGTCTCTGGGTTTTTTTTGCAGACTCTAACTCGGGCCCATTCACAGGAATTGTTCTGCTCCCTGTGGTACCATCTAGACTGAGCTCTCTGCCCTTTATCAAGGCCTAGTTGTCCATTAAGTTATCACCTGATGCCTAGCAGTACAAGCCCTCTGTCTGAGACAACTAATTAGGAACATTTTTGTACCTGTGCTATGAACTGGCTGTGATGGGGTAGAACTGTTTGAAACAGGGCTACATTAACATGCACTAGGGAACTTTTAGTGAATGCTAGCAGGATTCACTCAGACAATTAGTGCACAGTAAAATTTACACCCTACTAGTACAGACTAATGCACTGTGTGGACAAGTTCTAAGACACCTCTTAAGTAAAACACGCATGTTGTGGATCCCACTATTAGACTGTATGATGCAAATCAACATCTCTATATGGCACTGCTAAATTACAAATTAACCCTCTCTAAAAGAAGATCAGATCATGTCAGCTAGAAGATCAGTACTGTATGATCAGTCTTAATATCATTATCAAGCAATCTGTGCCAATCTGATGGGCAGACGATGCGCTTGGACTCCAAACTCAGGGCTCCAGCTGTTGGATTAATGGACCATTTGTCCCCTGCCAAGCTGCATTTGACTATCCCTTCATGTTGATTTCGGCAGTGGAAGTGCACAAGCATTAAATGTCACCAAGGGGGGGGAAGTGCTCAAGGTTTAATGGGATTTGTCCATAGATAGTATTTCCAAGTGTATTACTTCACATTACAGTAGATTTTCCCCATTTAGAATAAGAGTCCATCCCACCAGAAGCACAGAGTTCCTTAGACCTGAGTCAGATTGAGCCAGGTTGGAGTTCTTGAACTATTGCATGATAAATTTTCTGTAGACCTTGTGGTCAACGGATCAGATTTACTCTCACTGGTCCAACCCCATATGTTTAAACTGACCCCGGGATTTGGCACCAAGTATTTTTTTCAGTAGATTCTTGACTGAATTGGTCACTGTTCCATATAACACTTTTTTCAGTCCCCTGCTACAATCAGTGAGTGAAATTTGATCCTGTGCAAAGGGCTGGCACAAGCCCTATGTACCACTCTGTCCCACTTCAGCCCTCAAAATAGGATTGAAAATGGAGCATGGCCCTGTGCAGGGTGAATTTCATCACAGAGAAATACAGTTATCTCCTTCTGATTGGAGGATGGAGAATACTTAACATACAGAAGAGAAGTTATGTGAATATACATCTCATACAACCGATATGTTCATATACACACATACATCCACATGGCACATAGTAACTCTAGAATCTATATAACAACTTCCTGTAATGTTCTGAACAGTGGCTATTCAGAAGCATTCAATTTGCTTTTTTAAATCCTGAGCCACTCTGGATATACACAGCCACAACAGGAAGGATGTGTTATGCTTTACGTCTTGCCTGAGAACAGTAGCTGTTGTTAATTGCTCTCATGATTATGGCTCCAAACACTTCCTGACAAATGAATGGTGCTATGTATTGGCTTTTAAAAACCTGCCATTAGCTCAGCTAGGCAGGGAAAACCAAAACCTGTACTGCTAAGAAACTGACAGAAATATGTTTGTTTCCACCAGTATTACAAAGAAATAGTTGGTGCTTTTAAGGCAATTTTTCATAATGGATAAAAGCAGTTCTCTTAGGCAAAACCTGGTTTTACACTCATAATTCCCTACCCTACCCAAAAGTAGTAATACACGAGTATTGTGAGTATGATGGGTGAAATGCGGACTCATTTGTAAATCCATGACAAAATGTCTACTGATGTCAACGGGGCGAAAATTACAACCAATCCACCTCAAAGGAAAAAAAAAATCTTTGCACTTTTGGAGGTTCCTCAACTCTAGGGTGACCAGACACCCTTTTTAAAGGGACAGTACCATATTTAAGCCCTCCTGCTGGTGTCCCAACTTTTTCTTTAAAATGGACAAGTTGTCCCGTAGTTTCTGTCTCCCCCGCACATCAGTACGGGGAAATCCTGCTGCTGGCTGGATCCCTGCTCCCCAGCTGCCCACCCACCAGCACTGAGTTGCGGGTGGGGGTCCAGTGGCCAACAATGGGGGTGGGTGTGCAAGGCTGGTGGTGGGGCAAAGCTAAGTGTGCGAGGCCAGCCGCTCTCCCTGCTGGTCAGTCAGCGCAGCCCCCGGTGTGTGCCAGCTCTCGCCAAGCAGGGCCTGCCCCCATCCTGTTTCTGGCTGGCACTGGTTGCGCCAAAGCCCCGCACAGTGCTGGCATGGGGAAGCCTCTCCGCCCCTCAGCTAAACTCTGGAGTGTGTGTGTTGGGAGGGGAAGCAATTTCCAGCCTGTTCGCACCCTGACCCTGCATTCTCCACAGCAGCCCCCTGGGCAGGGGCATAACACCCTCTTCACCCCCCACCCTCACCCTGGGCCCTGCCCCCAGGGAGCACAAGGCTACTCCGTCCCCTCGGTACCCTCCTCTGCTGAGCCACCTCTCTGGCCAGGCAGTCAGGTTCCCTGGGCCCTGGTGCACAATGCATCCTCGGGGCTTAACCCCTTTCTGCCTGTGCTGTAACTGGGGGATAGTAGATGATTGGGTTATGTCGGTGGCCAGCAGCAGCCTGGAGATGTTAGCTGCCTGTTGACACTGTGTGGGCAGGAAGGGACAAGCTGCTTCAAGCCACAGGGGAGAGTGAGGGAAGAGATGAGCTCTGCAAAGACACTGGCCAGGTCATCTCTTCCCCCCTCAGCTGGAAGCAGCTCCCATCCCTTCCCTCCTGCACAGTGCCGAAAGGCTGTTGCTGGTGTGAACTCTGGCAGAAATCTGGGGAGGAGGGCATGTGACCCTGCATGCCCCGTTACCACGTGTTGCCTCGGGAAGACGTGGCAGCAGGTACCAGGGGAAAAGAGTTTGTCCGGGGGGCCCGGCCAGGCATGGAGGGCGGAGAGGGCCAGGTAGGGAGGGTTGGGTTGGGGAAATAGAATTGAGTGGGCTGACTCATGGCTGCAAAAAAGTCAAAAGGACATTTCAGTTACCTACCAGGAAAAAGAAGAAGTTTTAAGAGAACAAACGTTACCATTTTGCACCAAAAAATGACAACATTTAGTTTCTAAGGAAATTCACAATTTTTCACATGCATTAAAAAAATGCTTTTGCAGGGAACATATTTTAGAAGTGACTTGAGTTAGTGCATCTACAAATGTGAGAAATTAAGCAAGAGTGCAGGGGGGAAAAACACCATATATCCCTCTTCACAATACCAAGAGGAAGGAAAGTCAGCTATTATGGTGGATAATTCACAAAAGAAAGAAAACTCTGGGTAGCAAATCCAGTCCTAATTCTAAGAGTTTCCATTCAAGGATCATGATATCTCTATCCTAATGGCACATGGTAAAACACTAAAGCAGAACGGTCTTGCACAGAAATCTCTGTATAGCTCATCATCTTTGAATGAGATGCTTGGCCCTTACCACATATGCATTCAGCAACATGGTATGTGACTGCCTACTTCACCTTAACATGCCAGGTATTCATGTCCGTGACTAAAAGCTGAAGCCAAACACATGACAAAAACATAATTTAAAATGTAAGCAGTTGAAGAATATAAAAACAAATGCGTAATAAATGGGGTTCCTGGTATGCCCATGTGCCAGTGGCTTGACATACAAAGAAAAGATTTTCTTTTTTTTAAAAAAGACAAAGCTACTATTCATAAATTATAGATGATTCTTTTTTCTACAGATACATTGTTTCTTGGTATTTTTAGAAGGTTGTGCGCTGACACACAAAACGATGGTTTTATTCTGATCATTCACAACTCACAAAGAGAAGAGCAAATTCACCACTACTTGCTGACCCTATGGAGGCCGTAAAACAGCAAAGAAAACAAAGGAACTTCCCTCAAGCTGCTCATTGTAGTGGACTGGCACGTAGCAAACTGAAAAGGAGAGGTATTCATAAACTAAGCTACCATTCAAGGTTGCTGAATCATTTTTTTCTTTTAAGCACCCTGCTCTGGGTTTATGATAAAGTACATTTAAGTCTTCATTACTGGTGGGGATATAAATATAACCACCTTGAACCAAATGACCTGCAGTATTCACAGATCTAAAGAAAAAAAATCTAGTTATTAAACAGATACTTCTTCCTGGTTTTGGATGCTGTTAAGTAGCATGAAAGGCACTTGGCAATTCCTTCAAGAAGTGATGGCTAAGTGGTTTAAGCTTCAGCTATGAAATGCCTAGAATCTCAGGTTCAAATGCTAGAGCAGGGTTAGCTCAGCCATCTTCCTTCTGTGGGAGATATTATCCATCTTGTTCATACATTGAAACCCTCCCATATTATGTGGTTTACTCTGAGCAAGGTCTCAAAAACTAACAACATTATCCTGCAAACACTAACTACTAGGCGCACTGCCCCGTTATTGCAAGTAGTCTCATTTAAGTTAATGGACCTACTCATAGTAGTAAGCACTATACCCTGTAGTCAGTGTTTGCAGAATTAAGCCCTTAAGAATTATGCAATCTACTCTGGATGAACATTAAAGACTCAATGGCATTTTACATAAGATTAAGTGTCCTTTGTCAGAAATCTACACCATGCAGTTCCAGGCTTATCTGCCCTCCCACCTCAGAAGAGGCTATATTTTAATGGAGGGTTAATAGAGTGATTCCTTTAGTATGCTGCATCCGAGGAAGTGGGTATTCATCCACGAAAGCTCATGCGCCAATACATCTGTTAGGCTATAAGGTGCCACAGGACTCTTTGCTCCTTTAGTATGCTTGATAGTGTGCTTTGGGGTCCTTTGGAATGAAAGGTGGTATACAAAGGTAACACATTTATCATTATTTCTGAACATAGTATTTTTGCAACTCTATGTTGACTAAACCAAAGGCAGTTTATTTACATGCAGCTTTCAGTTCAAAACAAGAAAACATGGCATGTAACATCTTGAACTGACGTGCCAAGGAACAGACTATCTTACCGAGAGCTCTAACCGCCGAGGGCTTTTTCTCCTCCTATTTTTGATACGGGTGCCATCCGGCATGGGAGGACAGTGTCTAATAAGTATACACATGCTGCACTTCAAATAGTGAAGCAGTTTAATCACTATTATTATTTCATACTTTTAGAGTCCAAATGCCCTAAACATAACCGGGACCCCGTTGCTAAGCACTATACAAACACATTTGAAAAAAATGTGTCTGTGTAATCCCTGACTTCCCTCGAGCGAGCACCAGCTGGGACAGAACACAGAACTGTCACCGTTAAAAGCATGGATATCCACCATTTGAGCTTTTTTAGTTGGAGGGAGAAGGAGGCTTTTATATTCCATGTAGGTCAGCCAGGTATGCATCTGCTTATCTAACATACACAGCTAGAACATAGAACCTTTCTAATGCACTGCAACCTATTTGCCCGTGTTGTGGATGACATATACTTGTTCTAGATCACGTACATAACTCACTTATGACTAATGCAGCCATCCTAAACACATACTGATAAAACCTTTATGCTAAACATATTATTGTATATCCTCCCTCTCTCTGGATACATATACAATACACCGCACATATGCACGGTGGTTTCCACTATAAATATCAACAAATTAGCATTTGCCTCAGTATGTCATTGCCTGTACTGTGTGAGATTTCCTAGTCCCAAACTCCTCCACACTTCTAGTTACCACTATGGGTTAAACGTTGCCCTTGTTTAGTGTTTTCACTGTACATGCGTGTGGAGGAAAAGGCAAGTTGTCTGTCTCTCTTGTAAGCTTTTTCCATATTTCTGTATCAAAGAATGTTCAGCTGTGAAAAGACAGGCTTCCAACCCTGCCTGATTCATATTTCAAGGGATGAGAGCTCACCATCTGCTCAAATAGAGGACGATTTACAACTCTGTTACAATATGTTGTTCTTTTCCATCCCCTGTATTCTTCTTCATAGAGGCTTCTATAGGAAGACTACAAACTTTGGAGGATATGGAATACAAAACAGCACCAATACCCAGTACCAATTTCCTTACCTAGAATCTGATGGAGCACCAAGACAGCCAGGGCTTCTATCAGAGTCTGAAAAGGCCAGCACTGCGGAACAGAGTTCAATGCTATCCATCTTGGCAGAAGAATACATCCAGGATGACAAGCATGAATATAGACCATTTACTCTGCTAGGAATTTGGAATCCTCCAGTGGCAGGCATTTCTGAAAATTCCTTTTCTTAACCTCAGTTGACCATCTCAGTTCGTACTCAGAATATACTCTGGTGTTGGTGGTATCATGTCAGACAAGAAAGCATTGTTCAGTCATTATTATTAAGCCCCTCACTTTCCTTTGTACAGGAGAGAAAATTCTTCTGGAATTAAACTTCCTCTCTAAAATCTGGAGAGGAAGAGGAGGAAAAAGGAAATAGGAAAGAAGAGAGGTTTGTATTAAGATGTTTTTATTTTCAAGTGACTTTTGGATAATAATTCAATTAATTTAATTAATTCAGTATCTGTCAGAGAATCTTATGTGATCTTTTATCAAAAATGTAGGTGCTATCTCCGCTTTTTTATTTCTTTTACCTCTTTTTTTTTCTCTCTTGCTTAGGATTTTGTGTTTCTCTTCTGTCTCATTCCTATTCTGTGAACATTTCTCCTCCATATTCTACTATCCCCTTTTCAAGTCCCCCTGACTCCCTCCATTCCAGAAGTGACTGATGGGATTCTCTGTTATCCCTCCCTATGAAAGGCCAGGCCTGGCAATAGAACCTTCACCTTGGCCAAGATCTGCAAACAACTCCTGCAAAAGCCAGTCAACACTTCTCCTTTAGATAGTACAAAGAGCGCAGACACATACTAGCTGATATTATGGCTACAGATGGGCAGGAACTGGACTGTTTTAATTTCATGGGAAATTCTGTGATTTTGAAATTTTTTCCATTCCAAAAATTCTAAGTTTCCCACAAAAGGAAATTCTGGGGGGGAAAGTAATTTCAGGTTGATCAAAACATTTTGTTCCAATAAAATCAAATCTTTTTTTTAATTTTACATTGTATAAAATGCAGTTTTAAAACACTGAAACAAAAAATAATTTTGAAACAGAAAATCGAAACATTCCATTCCAGAAAGGTCACAGCCAGTGTTTTCACCTTTTCAAAATGCTTAAAAAAAAAAACAAAAACCCAACCCCCCCCCAAAAAACAAAAAAAACCACAACCACCTTTCTGAACAAAATTTTGTTAAAAATCAACATATTCCTCTAAACATTTCGCTTTTGACAAATCGGCATTTTCCGACGGCATTTCCATCAGAAAATTTCTGACCAGCTCTAGTTATGGGCTCTTTGTACATGTTCAGTGTCCAATACATGTATGCACGTTGAACTGCATGCTTTCACAAATGCATGCATGAAACCCCAAATTGTGCATGTGTGATGGAAGCTGCCTGCATAGAAATTAGAGGTAAATATGCATACACACTTTGAGAGCATACTTTGAAAATATGGGTCTATATGTGCATGTAGACATCTCTCTCACACACACACACACACACCCCACACTGCTCTGTCATGGAGAAATTCCTTTTGTTCCTTCATGTTTTTTTGTTTCCCTTCATTCATAATAGAAGTCATTCTAACTGAAAGCACAATTGCTCTATGTCTGGGAAAATACAGACAGCAAGGACTGAGTGGAAATTGAGTATGGTGCTGACGTTTAGATGCTATAAAATTCAATACAAATTGTAACAGCGCTTTAAATAAGGAATCTGCACTGGGTGTAATATTATTATCTACTACATGGCACCATAAACATGCATGATGGTTTACAGGCACAAAATAAAACAAAATCCTTATTCCAAGAAGTTTACAATCTATGGCCCTGTTTCTGCAATAAACTCTGCATGAAGGAGCCCCTGTATCCATGTGGAGTCACACTGACTTCAATGGGATGCTGTGCAAGTCTGAAGGTCCATCAACATGTATCCAATTGGAGGAGAAGGGTCGTCTATTGTATTAAAAGATAACACAAGGGAAAGATAGTAATATGAGAAAATGGGGTATCATCCATCTGCAGGATATGAGAGTTGTAAAGCTTGCAGATTGCTTTTGTTTGGTGTTTTAAAAATCTCTTCTCTTTCCATTGTTTTATCTTTCTTTCTTTGTGTTTCACTGCCCCTAGACTCTCAATACCCCAACAAGCTCTTATTGGACTTAATTCATGCCTGATATGACCAGCTTGAGTGGAAAACATACCAGAGATGAATCGTCTCCTTCGTGTTTTCCAAAGAAATTATAAGGGTAATTTTTTGCAACTGGCTCGGAGCCTGAATTGTTGCTCATGAAAAGAAACATGGAAACAAATAGTACAAGAAGAAATCATTTAAAGCCTAATGAACCTAGGTATGGATTCTAAATGTGAGCTATAAGGCTTTACTGCCTATGCTTTCAGAGAACATATTTTCAGTGGGATTACTTTGAGGTTATAAAAACATTTCTTTCACCCAGAGTAGAAATGTAGCAGGTAGCCTGCTAAGTGCAAGTGGGAACCTGCATGTTCTCCATTAAGAATGCATAGGAAACTTCCATAGCTATGTTCCATTTTTTGTCTCCAGAAAGAACTATTACATAATAGGAGATGGTGCTGTTGTTTACATTGGCTGACATTAAAAGATCTCCCTGGATTGGATTCCTGGAATTTCATTTAGACTTTTGCTTCATTTTCCTGGGTCTTTATCTGCTTTGAGAAATGTTTTTATGTGCTTCCAGGACTTTACCCACTCTCTGATTCTCAGGCTTGATCATTCTTAGCTTCCACTCCTGTTTCTCTGTTTTCAGGCTCTCTCAATCATCAGCTTCTAGGGCTCTATCAAATCTATATAATCTTTGAGTACATATCATTAAGGATAACACATTCCAGGTATTTTCTTTCCTAACAGAAAATTGTGGCCTTTTTAATGTCCTAGAATAGCAAGCTGATAATAAGATTAGCTTTCATATTTTGATGCATACAATAATATTTATTTCAGATGTCTCCACTGTGGTATTTTTGTTTGATTGTTTGTTTTAAAAGTGAACACGCTTCATGTTCTAATAGTTACAGCTTAATTCTTGCATGCATCAATCATGCTGGTCAGGATCATATATAATGATGCCCTCTATGAACTAAATAGCACACTTGGCTGAAAACCCATCTGTTATTGCATACATTTCCAGTTCAAACAAATTCCCTTACTAAATCATGAAAGCCTTTAATACGTAGAAACGATGGGATTAAATATGTTGCCTTTGAATATATTTGTTCTCTTCTATTTCAGAAGTACAGCATTAGTTAGAGTTACTCATTTTATTTAAAGGTATATCTCTAGCGCTAACCAGTTACATTAAACTCTAGGACCTATGTCCCTGAAGAAAATGAGGTTCATTTTCAAACAAGATTCTTTAATGTTGGCAATCACAGGGCCTGGCTGTTTTTAGTAATTCTGAGATGATGTAAATCAGTGTTTAACACACATGATAATCCACATGTTAAAAATCTCCCAACGGTCTGAATTAGCTGTGCATGGGGCAGCAGGGCACAACACAGGCAGGAGACAACAGTAGCTGACTTTATGATGCCATTGCATTTCCCAGTCTCTGGGGTTGCTGGTTGCCATATTGGTCCTCAGCAAAAGACAAAGGAGCCACCAGGTTAAAAGAAAAGTTATATTTGCAAAGTGATATTTAAGAATCGGGCCCATATGGTTTGCACAGCTGAATTCCAGATACTGGAGCACATGCTTTGCTCTGAGAAAAAACTCTGCATAGTAGTTCAAGTAGCTTGAAAACAGATGGAGCTTTCAGCCAAGGAGAAGCAAGCAGCTTCCTCAGGCAGAGAGAAGATAAAAATAAATAAATAAATAAATAAATAGAGCTATACCTATATCCTAGAACTGGAAGGGACCTTGAAAAGGTCATGGAGTCCAGCTCCCTGCCTCCACTCGCAAGACCAAGTACTAATTTTGCCCAAGATCCATAAGTAGCCCCCTCAAGGATTGAACTCACAACCCTGAGTTTAGCAAGCCAATGCTCTAACCACTGAGCTATCCCTCCTCCCTAAAAAAGGAGGAGGAGCGGGAACATTCCCTATGCTTTTGGCACAGACACTCTTAATTCTGGATGTTCCTAATTTTTGAGGGCTTGACTTTGCAAACTTATTGGGGTAAATTTTGTAGGTAGCACGATATTTTCTGCAAAGAACGGGCAGGTCATCCTTTGTACTAATAGAAGGCTAAATTAGATTGTAAGCTCTTTGGGGCAGGAACTGTCCACTACTTTGTGTCTGTGCATCACCTTTCAAAATGAGTTCCAGGTGCATAACTGGGACTCCTAGGTGCCATGATAATGCAAATAAAAATAAATAAATTAGTGAGTTGATAGTTTTGAAGAGAAAAAAGGGCTAAATATTGGTGTTTCTGAAGTGCTGTGGGAGCACTGAATGAAATAAATCATTCTGCTTCCCAGCATTTAAAATAACGTTATACTGGGTTTATTTGTTAGAAACAACACATAACGTGGTTGACATATTGCATCATTTAACACATGAAACAACAGAAAATAGCATGTGCTGATTGGAGCTGGACAAAATATTTGCCAGAAGTCCTCCCTACCCTGTATTGATGAATGGGTTATGTAAATATACTCCAGCCTATAGGTTGTTCACCAAGGACTAGATTATTGCATTACAGCGCTGCAGTGCTTCAGGCTAATTTAGCAGTGTCTATGGAGGGGCTTAGGTCAAGCTAACTACATTACACAGGCACGAAAATTTCCCATAGCTTGGAGCAACATAGCTAGGTGACCCTTAGAGCTCCTCCTCTGCTGCCCCCTTGCTGTGGGAGTGAAGTAAGTAACTTCATCTATTGGTGGAGCAGCTTATTCCCCCAATGCACACCAGTAAGCTAGTCTGGCTGGCAAAGCAGGGAGTGAAGCAGCAGGGCTCCTTTCACCTCCTGCCACTTGTTTGCAGTGAGGATTATTGTGCAAGCAGCCTCCCACACTCCCTATTGCATGGATGGAGTTACAATCTGAGTGGGACCAATCAGGGGAGTAAAGGAAACATTATTCCTCCTTATATTCCTGCATGGCTGAAGAAGGGCTGTGAGAATCCAGCACTGAGATCATTGCTTCAGAGTGATTTGTCACCTAAAGCAAACCAAATAGTATTTTTTCTGCCCTCAGATGTGAACGCTTCCATTGAGAACACTTATGCAAAACTATATCAATTCGAGTATTAGCATAAAAATATATTCACAGGAGGATTCACAATGTCTTTTCTGGGAACTTGCAAATTTTTAGCAAGTGAATTTTTGTCAAGAGTTTTGAGTAGCAGCAGCAGCAGAGCAAGTGTGTGGTTTTAGATCAATGAATGCTCATGCATACTTTTTTTGCAGTATTTGCCATACTCCACTATTGATCAGCTGGTCTCACGTAAGGCATGCATGACCTTATGTGCTCTCCAATGAAGCTAAACCATTTCTAGACATCATTAGGAGAAAAATTTACATTGAATGTCAACTCACTGGAAGTACAAAAGAGTAATAATGACAACTGAGGTGCCTCTGACAGGACTACATGAAAATATGTGTTTGACAAAGCTTAGCAATGGTGGCTTGTGACATCTCAAAGTGGGTGAAAGGAGCTGCCGAAAAAAATCTGTTTTATCCTGCAACAATAGGACAAGATAAGAATGTTCCAGAAGAGCTACTCATCTGCAGAGAGATAGAAGAAGATGTCAAACCACTGGATTTGAGGAAAGAAGTTCACCAAGAACAGTGAGGAAAATGCTATTCACTTGCACACGATCCTGATTTTAATGGAGCCTTTAAATGGAGTCAGAAGAATATGCTTGGAAAATGTACTTGTGAGCTGGGTGAAACGTTGTTATGGGCTGAGTTAGCATCTCTTTAAAACCGATGTGTGAATGAGTCCCCATTTAAGTCAACTGTAAGAAACAGTTAAAGGACACACCTCAAACAAAGTCTCAGAGAGCCTGCCCAGAAACTAGCACCACGTGGTTGGAGGGTTTGACTGGATATTGTGATGAGGTGTATGGGAGAGAAGACACAGAAGCTGAGAACAGACAGTTAGAGACAGCGAAAGAGAGGCTGAAGGAGCTGCTGACCCTGGAAGAAGCCTGCGGAGATGGGGTTTTGGGGTCAGAGGTCCAGGCTGAAAAGACTGCTCATGGTGCCGAGCCCAAAAGAGGTTGTTTCCTGCTGTTCGATTCCCTCTGTATTGAGCGACACAGGATTTTGTACATTCTTTGTGAATAAAAAACAAGTGCTAAGGAACACCTACTGCCAACGTCTACTCATAACTGGAACACCCACAGGCCCCAAACTTTGACTAGCTGCTTGGGTCAAAAAGGGCAACATATACCATACCTCCTAGCTGATCACGAAGCCAACTAGCTAGGGTGAGAACTACCTGAGATACCTCGGCTTTCGAGGCTCCAGCCCCAAGAGCTACACCTCTTGCACATTAAAGGGAAACAATGGTTGGTTTTTTACACAGCATTTAGTAGTAATGTATCAGACATTTTTCTAATACTATTTTTTGTGAGCAGAAATTTTCTCAGAGGCAGGTAGAACGTTAGGGGGTTTATAAAGGGAAGGGAAGCAAAAAGAAAGTAACAAAATTAGTACAGAGCTCACAAAAAAAAGAGAGACAGTATCTGAGAACACAGAGGTTGAGCTAAGACACTGGAGGTGCATGATGGAAGGACCAGATCCTCCATCTGGGACAGTATCTTATCACAAAGCTAAATGGGCTTTTTCCATCTTTAGACACCCCTCCTTTGCTGATATACTGCCAAGCATAGGACACGGTCTCAGCAGGCCTCGAAGTCTCTGCTCTCCTGGCTACTATCTTCAGGGCTCATGTACTCTGAAACAGCCCTGTGTAGGAAGCAACTACTATTACTATCACTTAATACTTCCAAAGCACCTTTAACCTTCAAAGCACTTTACAAAACACTAAGGGCTTCTCTACACTGGCACTTTATAGCACTGCAATGTTCTTGCTCATGGGTGTGAACCCCCCCCCCCCCAGTGCAGCAAGTTTCAGTACTGTAAAGCACTAGTGTAGAGAGTGCATCAGCGCTGGGAGGTACGCCTCTCTCCCAGCGCTCTGCCGCAACCACACAAGCCACCTTTAAGCACTGCCGCAGCAGCTCTGTAGCGTTGCCAGTGTAGACTAGCCCTTAGACTAACAGTACATTACTTAACTGAAGTGGTATTATCCCCATTCTACAGATGGATAAAGCACAAAATGGGAGGAGAAGTGACCTATCCAAGGTGATAGAGTGACTAAGAGTATGTCTACACTGCAACAAGAGATCCATGGCATGGCTGTGCCTGGCTTGGGTCAGCTGACTTTGTGGGGCTTAAATTGCAGTGTAGATGTCCAGGCTTGGGCTAGAGCCCAGGCTCTGAGACCAATCCCCAATCATTCAGCTCTTGTGGGGTGAGTCTCAGAGTCCAGGATCCAGCCCAAAGCCCAAACATCTACACTGCGATTTTTAGCCCTACAATCGAAGTCCCACAAGCCCAAGTCAATTGACCCAGGCTTCAAGACTTGGTCATGCAGGGTTTTTTTTGAAGTATAAACATTCCCTCAGTTCCTTGTTCTGTTTGCCTCTCTTCAGTTCCCTCCCTGCCCCTCTCCACCCAGCTCCCTGTTGTCCCTTCCCCTTCTCTCACCTTATAGTCCATTTGCTCTTCCCATGGGTCTCTTCTTCATCTTGTTCCATTGGGCAATTCTGACTTTAACTGGATTCTGCACAGGCATAAGTGCCTGCCAGAACAGATTGAGCCTTAGATTGTAAACTCTTCAGGGCAGTCACCCGTGGCTTTCCATTTGTTTTGTAAGATGCCTCACGCATCTTCCTATTCCAGATCATGCAATAACTGTAGTATGCAATAATTAATAATAACAAAAACAACAAAGTCTCTCCCCCCCATATTAATGTTCCCCACATCTCAGCTTGCCAATTTTGGTTGGATGTATTCCTGGAGGTTTCATCACATGATATAATCTTTAATTAAAGATTAAACTTTAATTCCTGAAGACTCCAGGACAATCCTGGAGGTTTGGCAATCCTACCCCCATCACTCTTTTCCTCTCCTTTGCTCCTATATTACATGTTACACAGGCCTAAGACCTTTTATGCAACACATTAATACACTATTACTTGTTGGAAGAAGGGAAATTATATTATCTGTGAATAATTTGCTTTGGGAGATATATTACCAAGTGCCTATCTAATATTACCTGCCATGTCTTGACAGATATTCGAGAGAGATGAAATTAGCCCAATTAAAGCTTCATTGTGATTCAATATTTCTTTTGTAGAATGTCAATATAAATGGAAACCTGTGATATCAATCTTTATCAAGAATAACGTAATATGATCATGACATTTCAGACTCTTTCAAATGATAAACTAGTTCTCAATGAAAAAAGTCTGCTTTCATATTCATAATCAGGATTCAACAGCAATTGTTGAACTTGCATAAATGAAGCACAGAGGCATTAAAACACTGCACTTAATTATGCCCTCTGAGCACTCTTCAAATACCAATATTTACCTTTGAGTCTATAACAAAATTGCATGTTTCCAAGCTGGTAGAAAGCCTTCTGGAGTCAATGTGCAGATTGCTTTGGGGAAATGCATCTAATAATTATGCACCCAACTGCAAATTCTTTTCAATAATTTACAGGAGATTATATTGGTGAATTACATCTTAAAAATCAGCAGTTCCATTTGTGTGCAGTGCCACTGAGGAGGATCAAAAAGTAAATATGGATTAACCTTTCGTGGACCCAGCGCCAAACATATTTGTGAGCCCCCATGGGGGCAATGAAGCATGGTGCAGCGGGGCTGGTCCGTCCCTGGAGGGGCAAGCCCCCAAAGCGAGGGGCTGGCCAGGGGCATGACATGGTCCACCCAGCCCAGTGCAAGGGCACTATTTACAAACCAGCAGTTGCCAGATGCACAGTGGTCTATGCTGCATCACATGCCCTCCGCCCAACACTGGAACACCCCCCTCCTGATTCTGTCTGGCCAGAGGGCCCCCAATCCCACTAAGCCCAGTGCCCTTCCAGACCCTGCCACCAATGCACAGCGCCCTGCACAACACCACCCCTGCCCTGCGCCCCCCTACCCACAACCCCACCACAACTGCCCAGCATCCCCCACTCCCTAGTGCCCCAACACACAGAGATCTTCCCCACCCCCTCACAGCCCAGCACCCCCCCGGACCCTCAAGACACCCACTCCCCCAAGCCCTGCCTCCTGGCCACATTCACTGGCCCTGCTGGGAGGCGACTGTGTTTGCTGGGCTGAGCCAGCAGTGCAGCCAGGGCTGCTCCCCAGGTGGGGAATCACTCCGGCCTTTTGGGAGGGGCACAATCAGCCCACTTGCATGGAGGGGCCCAGCCAAACCCACCCCACTGTTCCCTCCCAACTGGCCGAGACTGGCCAGACTTCTGCACCAGTCCCAGGCAGCTCAGCTCTGGGGAGACAGGCAGGGCCCTACAGGTGGTGAGAAGCAGAGACTGCCCGGAGCCAGAGGTGCACTGGGGTCCGGCCAGGAGGCAGAGAGAAGCCAGCGGGTGGGCCCAGGGGTTGGAGACGAGCCCTCGGCCGGCTGGCAGCTGGCTGAAAGGAGCAAGTGGTGAGCAGGGGGAAAGCCAGCATGCTGGCAGGGTCTCAGGGTGCAGTGCAAGCAGAGCAGGCCGGGGCCCCTTCTGATCATGGGCTCAGCCCCATGACACCACTGGTAACATTGTAAACCTGGAACTCTCTCTAACGTCTGTCCCCAGCAAGTAAAAGAGCCTGTTACTGACAGCAAGTCACTCCTTTATAACTAAATGAGAGAAGATTATTATATATAAATGGCAGGAGAGCTGGCTGTATTTTAAAGAATCCTTATTGAGGTTGCAGGAACAAACCATCCCGATGTGTAGAAAGAATAGTAAATATGCAGGTGACCAGCTTGGATTAACAGTGAAATTCTTGCTGATCTTAAACATGAAAAAGAAGCTGACAAGAAGTGGAAGCTTGGACAAATGACCATGGAGGAGTATAAAAATATTGCTCTGGCATGCAGGAGTGAAATCAGGAAGGCCAAATCACACTTGGAGTTGCAGCTAGCAAGAGATGTTAAAAGTAACAAGAAAGGTTTCTACAGGTATATTAGCAACAAGAAGAAGGTCAGTGAAAGTGTAGACCCCTTACTGAATGGGGGAGGCAAACTAGTGACAAAGGATGTGGAAAAAGCTAATGTACTCAATGCTTTTTTTGCCTCTGTCTTCACGAACAAGGTCAGCTCCCAGACTACTGCACTGAGCAGCACAGTATGGGGAGGAGGTGACCAGCCCTCTGTGGAGAAAGAAGTGGTTCAGGACTATTTAGAAAAGCTGGATGAGCACTAGTCCACAGGGCCGGATGCGCTGCATCCGAGGGTGCTAAAGGAGTTGGCGGATGTGATTGCAGAGCCATTAGCCATTATCTTTGAAAACTCATGGCGATTGGGGGAGGTCCCGGATGACTGGAACAAGATTAATGTAGTGCCCATCTTTAAAAAAACGGAAGGAGGAGGATCTGGGAAACTACAGGCCAGTCAGCCTCACCTCAGTCCCTGGAAAAATCATGGAGCAGGTCCTCAAATAATCAATTTTGAAGCACTTAGAGGAGAGGAAAGTGATGAGGAACAGTCAGCATGGATTCACCAAGGGCAAGTCATGCCTGACTAACCTAATTGCCTTCTATGATGAGATATCTGGCTCTGTGGATGAGGGGAAAGCAGTGGATGTGTTATTCCTTGACTTTAGCAAAGGTTTTGATATGGTCTCCCACAATATTCTTGCCAGCAAGTTAAAGAAGTATGGGCTGGATGAATGGTCTATAAGGTGGATAGAAAGCTGGCTAGATCATTAGGTTCAATGGGTAGTGATCGAAAGCCCCATGTCTAGTTGGCAGCCGGTATCAAGCAGAGTGCCCCAAAGGTTGGTCCTGGGGCAGGTTTTGTTCAATATCTTCATTAATGATCTGGAGGATGGCGTGGATTGCACCCTCAGCAAGTTTGCAGATGACACTAAATTGGGAGGAGTGGTAGATATGCTGGAGGGTAGGGACAGGATATAGAGGGACCTAGACACATTAGAGGATCGGGCCAAAAGAAATCTGATGAGGTTCAACAAGGACAAGTGCAGAGTCCTGCACTTAGGATGGAAGAATCCCATGCACTGCTACAGACTAGGGACCGAGTGGCTAGGTAACTGGATATGAGTCAACAGTGCGCCCTTGTTGCCAAGAAGGTTAATGGCATTTTGGGCTGTATAAGTAGGAGCATTGCCAGCAGATCGAGGGATGTGATCATTCCCCTATATTCGGCATTGGTGAGGTCTCATCTGGAGTACTGTGTCCAGTTTTGGGCCTCACACTACAAGAAAGATGCAGAAAAATTGGAAAGAGTCCAGTGGAGGGCAACAAAAATTATTAGGGGTCTGGAACATGTGACTTATGAGGAGAGGCTGAGGGAACTGGGATTATTTAGTCTGCAGAAGAGAAGAATGAGGGGGGATTTGATAGCTGCTTGATACCTGAAAGGGGGTTCCAAAGAAGATGGATCTAGACTGTTCTCAGTGGTGGCAGATGACAGAACAAGGAGTAATGGTCTCAAGTTGCAGTGGTGGTGGTTTAGGTTGGATATTAGGAAAAACTTTTTCACTAGGAGCATGTTGAAGCACTGGAATGGGTCACCTAAGGAGGTGGTGGAATCTCCTTCCTTAGAGGTTTTTAAGGTCAGGCTTGACAAAGCCCTGGCTGGGATTATTTAGTTGGGGATTGGTCCTGCTTTGAGCAGGGGGTTGGACTAGATAACCTCCTGAGGTTCCTTCCAAACCTGATATTCTATGATTCTAAGCTAATTCTTTTGGTGCTAAAAAACACAGGCTTCCTTCTTGCTAAGGACCCATACTCTTTGTATGTAAGACGCTCAAGATACAGCTCACGTTTGCTCCAGCTCATGCTTACAATGTACATTGGCAGGGCAGCATGAAGATGTTTCCGCATGGTTTAGCCATTGATTTATGAACAGAGAGCCAAGTCTCAGCTCCTGTTCCACCCCCTTAGCACTGGAGCTTACGTAGCTGAATGTTCATAAAGTGCTTTGAGCGCCTCAGATGCACTGTGACAAGTAACAAAGAATCCTGTGGCACCTTATAGACTAACAGACGTTTTGCAGCATGAGCTTTCGTGGGTGAATACCCACTTCTTCGGATGCAAGCCGACAAGTATTATTTTTATTTAGATTATATATTTAGTTTTACTGACAAAGGAAAAAGAATCCTACTAGAATTTTATTAAATTCCATTTTTAAAAGATTGGTTCTTTCCAGTCTAGATATTCCTCCATGAAGTATTTGGGTTAGTCCATTCAGATTTAAAATTCTTCCATTGAAAAGTCAAAATATTTTGAAGATTTTTTTAAAGCTGCAGAAGTATATTAACAACAAATATTTGTATCAAGATATTTTGCTTGTATTTGTCAGAAGGAAAAAGCAAAATGTATCGGTTAATGCAAATGTAAGGCACAAAATAATTTATACAGATTTTTAAGCTTTTAATACAAAGGTTTGTGATTAATACACTTCCACAGTTTTAGTACAATTTTGAAAACATTAGCATTTTTTAGTAGGAAAAATGTGAGCATTAATGGACTGGCATAAAATATTTCATGGAAGAACATCCAAGTAGGGAAGAATTTTTGATTTAATTAAAGTTATTTGATGTATTTTAAAAATAGAATGTAATAGTATTCCAATCAGATTTTTTTCTTTATGGCCCTGATTCAGCAAAGCACAAATGCATCTGGTTAACTTCAAGCACCCGAGTAGTCCCATCAGCTTCACAAAAATCACTTGCATAGTTAACATTAGCCAAAATTAAAGCTCATTGTTGAATCAGGGCTTAGGATAACAAAAAATGAAATGATATATAATGAACAGAAATACTTTGAGATCCTCAGATGGACACTGCTTTGTGCAAAGTGCTTTATTAACATTAGCTAATCAAACTTCACATCTCACATGAGGTAGATAAGTAGTTCTATTAGACGCATTTTACAGATGGGGAATTTGAAGATCAGAAAAATAACGGCCTTAGATGTGTATTGTGAGTAGTTCTACTGACTTTAAATGGGACAATTCAATACATAAAGGGTATGTCTACACTACCGGCTGGATCAGTGGGTAGTGATCGATCTATCAGGGATCAATTTATCGTGTCTAGTGTAGATGTGATAAAAATCGATCCCCGATCGCTCTGCCGTCGACTCCAGAACTCCACTGTGGCGAGAGGCGGAAGTGGAGTGGAAAGGAAGTGGCAGTGGTCGACTTGCCGCCATCCTCATGGCCAGATAAATCGACCTAAGATACACTAACTTCAGCTAACTTCAGAGTACATTTTAATCACGATTGAGAGAAGACAAAAGTTGAACCCAGATTATGTTCTCTTATACTTCAAGTAAACAGCAAACATTCATTATAGTAATTTTATAAAATGAGATTATAAATTCAGCAATCTGACTTCTTAATGGTGAGTCATAGCCATGTCACTAAAATTCAGCGATTAGATGACTGTGGTGTAATAAGCACCATCACCATACAACTATACTAATGGGGTGGCAGATAACCTAGCACTAGAGAGACAGAATATGATTTTTGTACTCTTGGTTTAATTATTTTGTAAATGTTAAACTTTTCTACAGGCTTAGTATGTCAGTAGAGCCAAATTCTTATGGCCTTTTCCCCCTTTATATCTATATTCACTGTATCATTGTTTCAACACTGATATTACTACCATCTATAAGAGAAAAAGGGGGGGATATTAGAGTATGAAACAGCAATAATATATATTACTTTAAAAAGAAAAAAGTTACCACAAAAAATTATCGTCATGGAAACCATGCTTCCAAGTTAAACTAGAACTACACTATCTTTGTCATTAAAGCTATCTCTGGCAAGCTTATCCATCCAGAAGAGAAGACACTTATAAAGGACACATGCATGCTCATCTACATGGACTCCAGTCCTACCAAAAAAATATGTACATGCATTTAACTTTAAGCACTAGGAGTCATTCCATTGGCTTCAGAGAGATTATTCCAAGTGGTTAAAGTGAAGCATGTGCAGGTGTTTTTGAAGGATCAGACATGAAACAATGAAACATTTTTGGAGTAGAAATGGTCTTTTGATTGTGTGTGCATAGAGTGCCAAGTGTAATGGAGCCACATCCCTGACGGCCAGGCCCCAGCACGCCTCTGCGGGAGGTCCACTGAAGCCGCGGGACCAGCGGACCCTCCACAGGCACACCTGCGGGAGGTCCACCGAAGCCGCGGGACCAGCAGACCCTCCGCAGGCAAACCGCCAGAGGCAGCCTGCCTGCTGTGCTTGGGGTGGCAAAATCCCTAGAGCCGCCCCTGGTGACAGGAACCTTTAGGCACTACTGAAATATAAATATTAAACCACAACACACGAAAGAGGGAGATCCACAGCCCCAAAACCACCACGATACCAACACTCAATGCTACCATCACAACGGCATCTACTCATTCACATTTTGGCATAAACCCTCTCCCCTTTATAAAGCCCAAGCAAAGGTGCTTTCTGCAGACTACTTCGTGGCTACTGGGAGGTGGGTTTCTTCTTCCTAACACAAAGCCTGGAGTTCCAGCTCAGAACTTGTGCTTTTTATAGGCTGAGGTAGCTTCTAGAGCTTCTGTGCCTAGGAATTCTGTACACATCCTTCATTTAATATGGAAGAATGTTTTGTTCTTTTCCACAGCTATGCAAATTAATTGTAATTTTAAAAAAGCTATATTGGGAAAGTATTTACAGAATTAGCATCATAGAGTCATTTGGACTAGAAGGGAACTCTGTTGGATCACTCCAACCATCCCCTTTCATCATAGGAGAATTTATTTAGTTAATGTATTCTTAGCTTCATTATGGAAAGTTAAAAGTTGCATGTTTAAAATCCCTGAGTATTAGAATAGTCTGAAGTGCAAGTTAAAGGCAGTAGAGATATGCGGATGCTCAGAGAGATGAATGTGATAGCAAACCCTAGATGGATAAGATCTGAAAGGATAACTAACTCGTTGAAAGTACCCAAAACATCTCAATCTATGGGTTTCAAAGAGAATTGTGATTTTTTTCCTCATTACAGATCCCCTTTTTCCCCTGCCATAAACTGCAGCTTTGAGGGGGTGCTGAAGTTGTAGAAAATATACTTCTAGTACTACTAATTTCAACCCCTTGTTTATTGACCCAGGGCAGTGGTTTTTGACATGGTTGCCTCCAGAACAACAGACATGTGGCAAGAAATCTAAAACCAATAGATTTTAATTTTCCTTTACAGATAATGGATGTTGGGGAGTGGGGGCGGGCAGAGGATTAAACAGGGAACTGAATGTGCAGAGACTGCATGTATGATTCGTAAAGAGAGAGAGAGGGAGAGCACTTACCTGCCAGGGACATTCCATTTGAACTGTCTCCTCATCATCATTTCAGGCAGAGAAGTAGTCACATGAACCATAAGAAACTTTCTCACTTGGACACAGCATTAAATTTTTGGCAGTGAGGCCAGCAAATCATTAGTTAAATGCAACATGTCATTCTGCTTCATCATTACCAGGCAACAACAGGAGAGGGCTTAATGAGAAATAAGAGCTTCCTACTGGAAATTTAAAGTGATAAAAAAATATTTTCCAGCTGAGACATCATCAGATCAGACAACAATTGTCCTTGTTAAAAAACTAGCTGTGAATTACATTATGATGATGATTAAAGCCTTAGATTTAGCATACAAATGTGTGTAACAAAATTAAGTACGTTTATTATTGTAGTTAAATAAAGGCTATAATCCCAGTTATTTCTATGTTAATATTTAGGGATCACTTTCCAGGGATAGCTCCTAGGACAATACAGATTATGCAATGTGTCTGAGTCTAAGTCTAGGGTTGTGAAGAAGCAAGACACTCTGACTGAATAGTATTAGACTAAAGCTGTAAACTTAAATAGGAGCGGCTATTGATTTTCCATTTTGAAGAATACCTCATTTCAAACCTTACATAGCACTTTTCACATACAAAAGTAATTGGGAATATGATTTAACAAATGTTTGCAACACTCTTGTGAGGTATGTAAATATGAACCCCATTTTACAGACGGGGAGTTTGAGGCAGAGATGGCTAGTGACTTGCTCAAAGCCACAAAGAAACCAGGATTAGACCTCAAGTTCTTTGTAATCAAACTATGCACATACGGTATAAAAAGCAGAGGTGTTCCTGAGCAAGTTTTCTAGAAACTTTGATGTAAAATAAGGGCCACTTTTCCAAAGGAATTACTTTTGTACATGCATAAAACCAGCATAAATGCATGTAAATTGAGTGGATTAGCACTCTGACATGTGCACTCAGAAAAGGAAGAAGCTTTTACCAGTCAGAAACTTCAGACTGGTAAACAGTCGTTTCCTCATACTGGAATAAACAGAGGTACCCTAGACTACCACTGAGTAAACTGAAGCAAGAAGACTCCTGCAATTCTCCATAAGGTTTTGGCAAAGGTTATATCAGTAAAACAGGTCAAGAACTGGACTTACTAGCTGGCATTTTCACAATGTTTACTAATTTAAAGTAGTGCCTTAAGTACTGAGAAATGTTTGCATAATTTCACTATTTAAATCTAGGGACATAATGAGCATTGATATTTTAGGCCAGTCAATTTGACTTCAGGTCAGGAGTGAGATTTAGAAATTCTACTAAAACATCAGTGGGGAAATATTAGCATATGGAGAAAATAGCTTGAGATTTTTTCCTTTTTTAAAAAACTTCTCTTTTTATCAACAAGGAGAACGATAAAGGGCTAGCGGTTAAAGTGGATGGCAGAGAAAGGGAGGAGATGTGGATTCTCTTCTTGGTTTTGCTACTCAGACTTGTGCAGGTCTGTTCCTCAACTAGTCCATCTGCAAAAATGGAGATAACAATACTTCACTGGAGTGTTTCAGTGAAGACCAAATTCTATTCTCTGATGGACGCATGCAGCTCCCCTAAACTTCAGTGTGAGTTGCCTGCATATGTGAGGGCAGACTTCAGCCATTAACATCTGTATTGTGCTTCAGGATCCTTGGATGATAGTAGCTGTAGAATGGCGCAGTAGCTGCATTTTTATCACTACCACAAGGAAAAAGTTGCAATGACTTTCAAGCACAAGGAGGAGGGATTCACTTGTTGGTTTCAGATACAGTCAGCAATATTGACAATGGATTATATACAGGCAGACTTACTGCATTGTACTAGTAATGGCATTTACAATAAAAACCAGTTATGTACACTTAACCTTCATTGTACTGGGTTCTCTCTTTCATGATCTGAAATATAGATGACGACTCAGGACTTTTTGAAAAGGAATGGTGGGAAATAGAGAAAAAGAGAGAGGAGAATAGATGGATAAAGAGAACCAAGGGGCAGAATTGTGGTGAGAACAGGGACTGGTGTGGAACTGAAGAGGGACGTCTGAGTGTGGGAGACTCACTTGGATTTCAGTTTCAAAGAGAGAGACTGTTCATTATTTAGGAGGAATCAAAGAGTGTCCACTGGCATTGGTTCAAGATATCTTGCCATGGTTCCCAAGTGAAGTAGAAGGAGTCTCCCTAGTGTGGTTCAGAGTGAGTTATCTCAGCCTTGGAAAACTGTCATGAAACTTACTAGCCTGAGAACAAAATCTACTCTCCCTTCTCCCTCTTGAAGATAATGAAAAAAGAATGCTATTTTACTCACTCAGGAACAAAAAAATGTGATTGCATGGAATTAGTTAGTGAGTTGAATTTTCGAAGTTGGGAGATCTATTCCATCACTAAATGGGGGATTATGGTCCTTTCAGCACACGTTTAAAGAGAACCATTGATGTTAAGGCTGCATCTCTGATGTATGGTAGAATTTCATTATTTTAATAAAGGCCTATTAGACACTTTCTCTGATAAGATAATTGGAAAATTAATGGATTCGACATGTAGCTTGATTAGGAGCAGTCAACTTGATTTTAAGAATGAAGGCACATACTTAACTCTTTTGCTGGAATTGCTATGATTTCTAGCAATAACTCACAACAGTACAGAGCTACATCATTCTCTTGCATGGGAAGGAAAAACCAGGCCCAGTAATTTCTGCTAGGTTCACTTCATAATGATCTCCTACGAAGCAGCATTGTCAGGGGAGGACACAGAAGGAACAGGGCACTCAGGGAGAATACCGTTCCCAGACCTTTGGATCCTCATGTTACCAATGTGCAACAGAGACAGCCATGCTAGATGAATCACACAGATCACTATGGAGCCAAGTCTAGAAAACTGGCCCAGTGGTTCCCAAACAACAGATGATAATCAGTTGAACTAAAGGAGATCTTTCATCCTCCTGTGACAAACCCCATCAGAGAGATATCATAGCATTAGCTTAGAGGTGCAGTCCTTCTACACTGTTCTAAGGGTTCAATTCCCCAGCAGCAATGATCTCTCAGGAACAATGCTGCCGCGAATGTCTCTCAACCCACCACAGAAGGTGTTAATTTTGTTCAAAACATTTATACAAAAGAGCATGACCTATAGCACAAAGACTCTGCAAGGCCACCTTCTGTTCAAACAATGGGCCAGATCCTCAGCTACATATATGGGCCTCAGCAGAACTATGCAACTTCACACCAGTGGAGGATCTGGCCCAATAGGAATATATTCATGAAGACTGGAGGTGAGGAGAGTGAACTAGGCCAAGGGATAGACTGTTAAAACAGCATCCTCAAACAAAGTCTGATCTCTACTGTGTAGCACAAGAAAAGATAAAGGAAAGTTTTCTAGCAAAGGCAAAAGGAAGATTAATTGCTACTTAGCAAACATAGTGCAGGAACCCTAAAGTCAGCCAAGATATATTTTAGTTTCTTCCAGTTTCTCAGTAGCAAATACAAGCAAACCACAGTCTTCCTCAAAGTAATAGCTGCTTTTTTTAAGGAGGGGGAGGTGTCAACATGAGTTGATGAAGTGTTTCTCAGTCACAGCTTGAGAAAAGTTTCAATTTGTCTGAAAATATTTATTAATTCAGCATTTTTAATGAATTACTCTACAAATTTTAAATCTTTAGCTTGGAACATCCAGCATTTTTCAGGAGAGAAAAATGACAGTTACATAAGTTTTCCTGGAAGCCAGAGTGAAGAGAAAACTAACCCCTAAAGGAAATAGAAAAGTATGGTCTTCTCATAGTAAAGTGAAGAGAACATTAAATAGCACAACTCTTGTAACTTGCATGCCAATGTCAACAATTTCTTCAAACAAAAAGATTAACAAAGTTTGGCCCTTCTCAGCCAACTGTGGTACTGCCGTTTTAAAAGCCTGGTAAACATGCAGGACCCAGCCAAGTAAGTAGCTGACTGAACTTAACTAAAGGCATTTAAGAATTGCTCTAGTGATGCATATTGTTTACATTTATATTCTACTGTAAACACAACAATAAATTCAATAAAAATAATCAGCTGTCTTTTAATATAAATTAAGGATCTGATAAACTCACCATGGCAAGGAAATTCACAGGTAAGACTGGCAATCTGGGCTGAAATTGTCCCCTTATTTTACCCTGTCGATTGCAAACTCTGAAGGAAACAGGGGATTTAAGAACATGACCTTAGCTCAGATTTTCAGTTTTAAATCAGAGTTCTACTCCCTTTTGCAAGCTTAAATCTCATGCCCATGCATACTTTATGCAATGCTTTGTGGTTGAAGTTATATTTCTTGAGATGCAAGTCTGACACATATTTAAGTAAGGTTTCTCAGTCTTCTTCAAGCACCACTTTGGTAGATATAAAGACAGATTATTTCTGCAGGCAGAAGAATGTTATCCTAGTGCTCTACACAGGTTTGTCCTTACCAAGTGACTGTTTAGCAACAGGAGCCTTAATATAAGTCGGAAATCGTACTGCAAACAGACTGACCGCTGAAAGTCTATTTAACATGTTTATATTAAAAAATATAAATTAAGACTCAATTATTATAAAAGCTGGTTGCCTGGAAGGGATCCTGCAGTTATTCTCCTTTAGAGATTTAGAGATCAATGCAAAGATTTAACTACAGACAGAAACAAAAAACAAGGAGGATTGTGGAGGTAACTGTTTAGGTCTCCAAGGGGAAGTTTAATTAGTGCTGAATTATGAGCATACCACAAATGCACAGAGGGAAGAGAACAGCCAAAATATTGTAATGTATATGAAGATATGAGGACCTTCATTATACCACGGCACTATGCCTCAAGGAGGAAAGGACACCTTTAGCATTAACCTTGTCCAGTGTTTATTGATCTCTAAAGGTCTCTGGGCACATGGCACAGAAAATATTTATGGATATAAAAGCTCAAGGCCTTCAGCGGTTAAGGCCTTCCCATTGTAACACGAATGGCATTCACAGAACCAACAGCTCCTACACAACAGCCCTATTTTCTTAAAATAAGTAAATAAATAACCTTGAAAACAAACAAAACCACCCTCTCCCAAGCAGAGTTTCTAGATCCTCAAACGGGAGGAGAGCTGGAGATTCCATGAAGCTCGCTAAAGACTTGGCTACTGCCAGTCTAATTTATATGGAAGGTACTCAGACACAAAACCATTATCCACCCAACAAGACATCCCAGAGTTGATGCAAGACATCCCAGATAGTGATGAACCTGCTTCCAGACATACAGCAAAAAGAGACATCCTTTACAAAATAATTATAATTCAACTAGAACAGCTGAGGTTGGATGAACCGGGGTAAATCCAAGCTTGGAGGCTCTCAGCCATGTGGCTAAAACTGATCTGAAAAAGGATGCTATTTAAAAATTAAAATCTATTTTACATCCTAAAAAAGTGTTTTATGAAGTACTTATTTAAAAGGGGAAATATGAAGGAAATAAGAATATAGAGATACTGGCTCCTATGTGCTCTGCTGTACATGTCACATCACACCATGAACTGTAGTGAAGATGGTGCAATTCACAGTAGTGTAGTTGAAAAGGGAGATTGTAGTTCACTCTGATGTTTCTAACTTTGTGTGGAGTTTCATGATACTTTTGTTAGTGCAGCAGACATCTACTTGTCAGAGAAAATTGACTACAAAACCAGAATATGTTGGATCTTAAAACTACACTAGACTTTAAGGAGCAGAAGGCCATATGCAAGTCTGCAATTATATTTTGAGATATATTTAATCCTGTAGCCACTCTTCAGGAAAAATACAAGTTTTGCATATGTAAGGAATAAAATATCAGAACCTAACTTGTTTTCCCCTGATTAATATTCAAGATACCATTCTACCAGTTAAGATGGTGCAGAATCTGATCTACGTTAAAACACAAACAATAATTAAGTCCTGAACCAGATCTGATATGTATGATTAGGGCCCTGTCTGCTAACAATCTATTTGCTCAACTGTATTGGAATAAGTGAAGTGCAAGTGGATAGTTAAATAAAAAATAATGGCTTCAGAATACAAACATTTGTTTGTTTGTCTGGATCATTATATAGGAGCAGGAAGAAGTGGAGAGATTATAAATCACTGCAGGAAACATGGGCACACTCACAAGCACTAAGTGGGTCAGGAACATTAGCACTCAGCCAGTAGGGAATCAGGTGTTTGTCTGGGTAGACATCTCTGTATGCTGAAGCTCTGAACGAATAGGTAAAAATGATGATCATTCTAACCACACATTCATAATGGTCCATGGAGCTACACTACCTCCAGGCCCATATATATATATATGGGCCTGGAGGTAGTGTATATGGGCCTGGAGGTAGTGTGTATAGACACAATTTTCTACACTCTGGGTCCTAGTGGTGCTCCCCCTCCCCCCCCGGCCCAAAACAGTCTGGCACCTGAGGTGGCCGCCTCAGTTTGCCTCATGGGAAGGCCAGTGGTGAGCCATGCATTCTCACTGCCTGGGAATCCACAAATCTATGCCATAGATGCAACCTGAAGTTGATATATATATATCCGCTTCAGGTTGCATCTATGGCATAGATTTGTGGATTCCCAGGCAGTGAGAATGCATGGCTCACCACTGGCCTTCCCATGAGGCAAACTGAGGCGGCCACCTCAGGTGCCAGACTGTTTTTTTTTGGGGGGGGGGGGGCACCACTAGGATCCAGAGTGTAGAAAATTGTGTCTGCTGCTGGTGCATATGTATTCTCTCTGCTCTAGATGCACAGAGATGGTGGAGTGCTGTGCTGGAGAAAGGAGGGCACAAGAGACATAACAGGCAGGCAGGAGAAAAGGTGAGAGGGAATAACAGAAAGCAGCAGGAGCTGCAGGGAGAGAGAGGAGGAGGAGCCTCTTATGTACCTCTCTAGCACCCCCAGGAGCCTGGACTGATTAACACCAGCTTCTCAGGGAGCTTCCTGTTTCCTGCTGCTTCCCGGAACCCACTTGAGGAGAACAGGCAGTCAACTGAAGTATTAGGAGCCAGTTAGGCCCTCAAGACATTCAGGCCCTGCTACCAACCTGCTTATTTGTCCCTTTCAATTGAGTGTTGAGAGCCACTATAGCTGGCACAGAACAGCAGTCATGAGTGAAAGAAGAAAATGCCCCTCTGGGGCAGCATTCAGAAAAAAGAAAGCAAGCAAAGGAAGCTTTTCTGAGATACATAGACACAAATGTTCACGGTGAGCCTTTGGGCCCCAGTGAGGATGTGAGTGGTGAGGAGATGCCTGATCTTCCAGTTAGTCAGAGTGCAGGTGACCTGGCAACTACTGCATCATCCATATCTCCATTGCAAATGGATGTAACCATGCACATTCTTGAAGTGTAGATCAGAGAAGAGTGTGGTGGAGGCACAAGAAACAGCTGCTGCTGAGTTTAGTTCCTTAAGTCTAGATGATCCAGGGCTGTAGACCCACTTGAGCAGTAGCCTGAGGGACTTCCTTGTACTGCGTGGGTCACAGCAAGTGAAAAACTTCATGTTCCCCAAAGACAATGAAAATAGAAGTTTCCATCCAACACATTACTGGTGTGAAATCCCCAATGGCGACAAAGTGGAGAGGCGATGGCTTATGTACTCAAAAATCCAGAATGCTGCATATTGTTTTTGTTGCAAACTCTTCCAGTCTAATGTTCCAGTCACATTGGGTTCTACAGGAACAAAGGACTAGAAAAATCTGTCTAGAAATCTGGCATGCCATGAGAAGGCAGCAAATCACCAGAAAGCATTCCATAGGTGGAAAGAGCTTGAGATGATACTAAGGTTAAAGGCCACCATAGATGATCAACATCAAGAGAAGATTGCATCAGAGTCCCTTTACTGTTCTGAAAAGGCTCATTGCCATTGTGAGAATGCTTGCTACCCAAAACCTAGCACTGTGTGGCACTTCAGATCAGCTGTATGTGCCAAACAGTGAAAACTTCCTTAAAATTGTGGAGCTGATGGCTGTGTTTGATGCTGTACTCCAGGAGCATCTACGAAGAGTCACCACCCAAGAAATGTACACACACCAATACCTTGGAAAAACAATTCAAAATGAGATCATATAGTTAATAGCAACAAAAGTCAATCAGAAGATTGTGGCAGATCTGAAGTCATCAAGATATTATTCTGGACTGCACACCTGACATCAGCCGTACAGAACAAATTACTTTAATGGTGCGTTTTGTAACAACAACAGAACCTAGTGAAAATGTCCCTGCAATGGTGACTGTCAGAGAGCATTTTCTAGAATTTATTGACATTGATGATACTACAGGAGCTGATATGACAAATGTGCTTCTTAAAAAGCTGGAAGATACGGGAATTGCGATAGCTGACATGAAAGGTCAGGGTTATGATAATGATGCCAACATGAGAGGAAAGAACAGAGGAGTGCAGACATGGATACGAGAGTTAAACCCTCGAGCTTTTTTTGTCCCATGCAGTTCTCATTCATTGAACTTGGTGGTCAGTGATGCAGCATCAGCTTCTAGTGAGGCTGCTGATTTTTTTAATGTAATTCAAAGCATTTATGTATTTTTCTCTGCATCAACTCATTGATGGCAAATTTTGAAGCGACATCTGGGAACATCCTCTCTGACACTGAAACCACTGAGTGCCACATGATGGGAAAGTCGAGTGGAGGCAATAAAGCCTATCAAACACCAAACTGGGAAGACAGATGATGCCATAGTTGCCATTATGGAGGATAATGCTATGACAGGAACTGTTCATGGGAGAACAGTGGCAGAGGGAAATGGAATCACAAGAAACATACATAACTTAAATTTCTGTGTGGCTTAGTGTTGTGGCATGACATACTGTTTGAAATAAATGTTGTAAGCAAGAGACTCCAAGGTGTTGGCCTCAATATATCTGGAGCAATGGAACAACTGGACAAAGCAAAGTCATACCTACAGTCTTACCGGTCAGATGAGGGATTTCAAAATGTTCTGAAGTGTGCATAGAAGTTGTTAGAGGAACTTCACACTGAAGCTATTTTCCTACCCATTCAAGAATACAAGAGTCACCAAAGACGACATTTTGATTACAAGGCAAGAGACCCCAAACAACAATTCAAAGTTGAATTCTTTAACCAGGTGCTAGATTGTGCAATACAGTCAGTTGAAGAACATTTCATGCAGCTCAAGGAACACAGCAGTATATTTGGGATGTTGTATGATATTCCAAAACTCCTCACTATACCTGAAGAAGACCTACACCAGCAATGCAGGGCACTAGAGACAGTGTTGACACATGATGACCTGCACAATATTGATGTGAGTGATTTAGGTGATGAACTGAAAGCCCTTTCAAGATACATTTCAGCAGGATCAACTCCAAAGGCTGTTCTGGAATATATGTGCACAAATAAGATAACCACCCTCTTTCCAAATGCTTTTGTTGCTCTGCGCATACTTCTAACACTTCCTGTAACAGTTGCCAGTGGAGAACGCAGCTTCTCCAAGCTGAAGTTAATAAAAACACATCTACGCTCCACAATGACACAGGAGAGGCTGGTTGGCCTTGAAACCATCTCAATAGAGCATGAGCTGGCCCAGACTGTGAACCTTCAGGGAGCAGTTCAAATCTTTGCAACCAAGGCGGCACGGAAAGCACCACTTTGATTATTCAAACAGATAAAAATGCCAGTGTTTATTATGCAGACAAGAAAAGTTACATTTGCTGTTCAGGCGTCTGAAACTTAAGTGTTACTTAAAACTTTTGAACAAGGCATTTTAAGTTGTTAGTTCTCCTTTATTGGGGTAGGTATCTGAGCAGTACCATGAGAGGAGTAGAACAGGAAGAAGGCAGAATTGAGACATTTTGAAGTTTTGGCCTAAGTGAGGGGACATGGGGGTATCATTTGAACTCCCCGTCTCAGGTGCCAAAATGTTCTGGGCCACCCCTGTGGCCTACCTCTCCTCGAACAGATCCTGGCACTCTCAGAAATAGGGGAGAGTCACAATCAATCTCCCTTTACCTGAAATGCTGCTCACACCAAGGGCAAGGAGACAGAGAGAATAGAGGAAGCTTATTCCCTTTTTCCAGAACCTCTGCCCCAATGGCCTAATTCCACTATCCCTGCTCATAGTTAAAAGACTCAAAGACTCAGTCATATTCTTAAAGCAACTAGAGACAACACCTCAGTGCTTGTGATAAAACGTCAAGCTGATTAGTTTCGAGAGCCAGATGTGTAAGAGTCTCAGCACCTACCTACACACAGAGTTTAGTAAATGAACAAGAGCAAGGTAAACCAGGGTTATACCAACAGAACAGTGTCCACACATAAAGCTGCACATATAGCATCAGTACAACATTAGTTGCACACAGTACAAGTGTGCGCAGAGATCAGACCCTTTCTTCCACTAAATTCATTTTAATCTTTTATTTCAAATAATTAGTAAAAATGACATGGAGTTTGAAGTTTCACAAATCATGCAAGCTGCCAGATTGCTTTATTTAAATTCCTTGTCAGGCAGTCTGGCAAGAAGAGTGGAAGGAAACAGCTGATGCACAGAGGCTATTTTGGTTTATTTGCTAACCACTTCCAAAACTGGAGTACGTTACCACACGTAACAAATCAGGCAGACTGAAGGAAAGAAAATTCAACTTCACCAAAGAGGGCTAGTGGAAAAATCCCCAGGAAAGGGCAGACAGCAAGCATGGCCAGATGCATTCTATACCCCAACAAGGCATGGCTGGATCAAAGTGCCCAACTCCCCAATCCCCTGTTCACTAGCTGGGAAATAGAGGCTGAAGACCATGATTCACTTTGATTTTTGAAGTGTAATACCTGCTTTTAAGTATGTCTCTCTAAATGATCCTGGCTAGTACCTGCAATCACTGGTCTAGTTCAACTTCAAACCTTCCTCCCATATAGTTGTGGCTTTCAAGGACACAGCCACAGTGAAGGGTCCAGCAATCTTTGTTGTCCATTTCAGGTCTGAGCTGGTAGAAACTACCTAATCAGGCTCATTTATGAGCCATCTCAGTGGTCAGGGTTGTTCTAAATCTTGACTTGGCTGGAAGCTGGGCTTGCCAAGATCAGAAGGGAGCTACAAACATTCTTCCAGAAAGGAGAGGAATGGTAAAGTATGAGACCCTGTCTGCGTTTTGCTTGGGAAATTTAAGCAGCCGGTTTTTCATTACATTACAAATCTTGTTTCTGCAGGAAATTGTCCTCCTTCGGCACCATTTAAACTAAAGGCTATAAATATAAATGCATTTACAGATTTTTATTTTAATGAGTAAGATACAGCATCAGAAGGCAGGGCAGAGATCAGAAGCAGGCTGGTCTCAGCCAGCTTACATAATTTACTATCTACCAGTTTAGAGTCATAACAAAAACAATACATACTGTCCTCCTTATAGGAAAATAATCCTACACAGAAGTACAGATAATGAGACCTCAATTCCAATTAGAGATACAGACACATCATCCTGAGACTTTCTTGTGCTCCAAACCATATAACAATATCTTTTGATAAAATCATTTGTTTAATAAATGATAGATAGGATGCTTTAAAGTGGGCCCAAAGGCTGAGCAGGTGATCACACGCTTGATGCATGAAGAAGGGGGGCTCAGAAGGTGGGTTAATGAAGTCAGCAAGCAGGAGCTGGGTGGATAAACCCCCCCTTGCACTCAAGCTTGGGAAGTGCCGATAAAAAAGTTCTCAGTACTGATAAGGAAGATGCTTGTGCACCAGGAACTGCTCAAGGCCATGAATTTTGTAATCAAATGCTTCACCAGGTGCCGTTAATTAACCGCAGGCAATTAAATGCTTTAACTGTGATGTAAACTTGCTTATATAAATTTGTGCTGTATTGAAGAAGGGGGGGGGGCTGGTTCTGGTTCTCTGTGGAGAACGGGCTTGTTCTTTGTTGCTTGTGTGCGTGCATCAATAAAGAACTTGGTTTCGGACTTTGCTGGGTTGCCTGTCTCTCTTGCGGTCAGACAACGAACCTGAAAAGTCTGAGATAAAGATAATCCCGACAGATTTAGCGACTCCACTGGGACCCGTCTGACTCTCCGGCAAGGGGGTCCGTCTCCAAACGCAATGCAGTGCGCATCCTTCAATTGAGAGGAGCCTTGCCTAGGAGTTGGGTCTCACACTGGCGATAAGGCGTCGACTCATGAACCAGGCTGTGCCCGCTTAAATCTAGCAATGTCCACCTTTACTTTGAGGAGGAGTCACGGGTACTAGGTAAGTGAGCGCTCGGTACAGGAAAATGGGACAAGGTGGCAGTAAATGCCCGGGGGATGCCTCGTTATCTCTCATTCTGAGAGATTGGAAGGATATATCCGGGACGGCCGGATTGTCCAAGGCTAAGATGAGAGATTTGTGTCGGATCCAATGGCCGTCATTTACCTTTCATTTGTCCCCCACTAGAGACTGGCCGGAGTGTGGAACCTTTTCCACAGATAGGATGAACTCCTTAAGGGATATTTTGGTCGATCTTAGACCAGGACAAATGGATTATTTGTGTGGTATAATTATAAACCCACGGAGGGACGAGTGGCTATTGAAGCTGTTTGTATGGAGAACTCCTGTAAAAATCCCCCTTCATATGCCCCAGAACCGCACCGGGAGGAGGATGATTTTGTTCCTGTTCTTCCCCCTGTCCGGCGGAGTGCAAGGATTCAAGAGTAGGCTAGGGACAGTTCAGGGACAGAGGAGAATAAAGGGGGAGCTCAGAGTAATGTTCCCTCATCTTCAGAGAGATCAGTCAGTCTCACCCTCCCTGCCCAGTCTTCAGCCAGTCTTCATCAAATTCAGAAGGAATCTGAATCCATGGGGGAGAATGCCTCTGAGACAGACCTGACAATACAAGCCCCGTTAAGAACTTATCCGATTCACTGGTTGCTGGGGGACATCAGATGGTTTTTACCCATACCCCATTTGCATCTTCAGATTTGCTTAATTGGCAGCGAACTATGCCTCGCCTACGGGACAATCCTGAGGCAATGGGAAGAATGTTCCGCACAATCTTTTCCACTCATGTGCCCAACTGGGCAGATGTTAATCAGTTATTAGATACTCTCATGACAGAAGATGAAAGACAAAGATAAAATAAAAATCTGCAGGTCATCTGGATGTTCCTTGGCCAATTACTGACCCTAATTGGGATCCTAACACTCCGGCTGGCAAGGTACAGCTGGATTGATTTTTGAAAGCTGTTTTGAGTGGCATTAGAGACGCAGGAGAGGCTACTCCAAATTGGAGCAAGGTGACTGCTTGTGTTCAGCGTCCAGACGGACACCCCTCTGACTTTTGTGCCCGACTGATTTGTGAAGTTAGAAAGCATGGGAATTTGAATCCTGAAACTGATCATGGAAAGGAGATGGTTAAAATGGTTTTCATGTCACAATGTGCGGAGGATATTGCTAAGAGATTTAGAGACCATCCAGACGGTATGCAAGGGAAAAGTTTGCCTGAGGTAGTTAGCATTGCTACTAGAGTGTTTAATGGGAGAGAGGAGAAGAAAGAAAAAGAGAAAAGGAAGGAAAGGCAGAAGGACATAAAGGAGCAAGTGTCACTGTTGGCAGCAGCAATGACCGGAGAAAGAGGCAGAGGTCGTGGATGGAATCGAGGTGGATGAAATGGAAGGGGAAGAGGAGAAGTAGCGAGAGGCAGAGGACGTGGAGAAGGAATTAGAAGTGGTGGTTGTCATTATTGTGGTGCAGAAGGACACTGGAAGAGAGAGTGCCCAGTGTGCCCTAAGAAGGAGTATAAGCCAGAGGCAGCCAGGCAGTTCGCAGAGGACAGCGACTGAAGGAGGCGCCGCTCCCCTGGAGTCCTGAGATTTATGAGGCTGGACTTGTGCAGTTTAAATATGATGCCCGGTTCCCTGTGATTCCCCTTAAAATGGGGAACGAGACTTTTGAACTGTTAGTGGATACCGGTGCTACTCATTCAGCCATACCCAAAGGAGCGGCCCCAAAAGGAAATATTGAAAAATGTGTGATACGAGTTACTGGAGAGACAGAACGATGTTTTATGACCAGCGATTGCATAGCCACTTTGGGCCCTTTAAATATTCAGCATTCCTTTTTGCTTATGAATGGGCCATTAAACTTGCTTGGACAAGATTTGCTGTATAAATTGCATGCTCAATTGTTTTGTAATCCTGATGGCATCATTCTAAGGTTCCCATTAGAAAAGGCATATTTGTTGGCTGGGCTGGAGGTTCAAGAGTTCAGTAAAGATCTCCCTGCGCAAGTGCAAAATGAAGTTAACCCTATAGTGTGGGGAGGAAAACATGCAGTGAGACTAGTAAAATCAGCTCCCTTTTTAACTCCGACAGTAAAGAGTGATCAGCCTCCGCCCGCCCAGAGACAATACCCTCCGAAACCTGAAGCCGTTCAGGGGCTAGGACCTCTCATACAGAATTTGAAGGAAAAGGGAATCCTGGTGCCATGCGGCTCTCCTTGCAATACCCCTATTCTGGCTATTAAGAAGCCTCAGCCTGGGCCAGATGGAAAACCGGTGTATCGAATGGTTCAGGACCTGAGACTAATTAATCAATATGTGATCCCAGAACACCCTGTAGTGCCAAACCCTAGCACTATAATGGCAATGGTGCCGCCAGACGCAGAATGGTTTACTTGCCTGGATTTGGCAAATGCCTTCTTTTCTGTACCGGTTGCCCCAGATAAACAGTACCTTTTTGCATTCACCTGGGGAATACCAGGTGCAGCCGGGCAAAGGGGGGGAGGAACAGAAAATTCCACCCCCAGGGCAACTTACATGGACTAGAATGCCCCAAGGGTATGTGGAAGCACCAGGGGTGTTTGCTAGAATTTTAGCAGAAGATTTAAAAGATGTCCAGTTACCCCGAGGCTCTACCTTGGTAATTTATGTTGATGAAATTTTAGTGGCATCAAAAACACAGGAAGATAATGAAATTGATTCCATCTACTTAATCAGTTGGCAACAAAGGGACACAAGGTCAGCCCCACAAAACTGCAGTGGGCAAGACAAGAGGTGACGTATTTGGGGTGTACTTTAGGACCTGGAATTCGTTGCATAGATCCCCAGCAGGTAAAAGCAATTTTAGATATTCCTTTTCCCACAACAAAAGGAGAAATGAGAGGCTTTATTGGAATGACTGGATTTTGTCCTTCACGGATAGTGGCTGCAGGTGAATTATTGAAGCTGTTACATGAGTTAACTAAAGAAGGGGCAGAGGAGCCTTTACATCCAAATGCTGAGCAGTTAAGAGCCTTCAGAACACTCAAGGAGTCTCTTGTTCGGGCTCCCGCACTAGGGCTCCCTAATTATAACAAACTCTTTGACTTGTATGTATGTGAATCTAAAGGAGGGGCATCTGGAGTGTTAACACAATCATTTGGAGGCTCTCCTCGACCTGTTGCTTATTTGTCAGGACAATTAGATCCTGTAGCTCGAGGCCATCCAGGCTGCCTAAGAAATGTTGCAGCAGCTGCTTTAATTGTGGAAAAGGCTCAAAAAATAGTTATAGGACACCCCCTCATGTTGCATATGCCTCATGCTGTGGCCAGCTTGTTAAATTCGCAGCAGCAGAAGCATCTAACTAATCAACAATTGTCAAAATATGAAATTGCTCTCTTAATGACTCATGGGGTAACCCTCAAATGATGTGCCACGTTAAATCCGGCTTCCTTGTTGCCCCAGGAGGGAAGTAGTGGATATGTGCATGATTGTCTGCAGGTTTTGGACTTAATTTCTACCCCTTGCCCTGACCTTACTGATGTTCCCCTCCAAGACCCCGAAATGGAGTTGTTTGTGGATGGATCTGCCTTTGTCCGAGAGGGAATCAGACACGCAGTTACCGATAGCAAGACTGTATTAATAGGGAAAGCTCTTTCTCCCGGGGTGAGTGCCCAAGCCGCGGAGTTAAAAGCCCTAACCGCAGCCTGCCTTCATGCTAAAGGAAAGAGGGTTAATATTTATACGGACTCAAAATATGCTTTTGGGGTGTGTCATGCCACGGATGCAATTTGGAAGGAACAAGGTTTCATTACCTCGTCTGGAGCTCAGAGTGCCCATGGAAAAGAAATTGCTGAACTGCTTCAAGCCATTCAGGCTCCTAGGGAGACTGCGGTGATACACTGCAAAGCTCATACCAGGCAGACTGATCCAGTCGCAATGGGAAATCGCTTGGCAGACAGGGCGGCCAAGGCAGCAGCCCTACAAGGGGCCCAATTGGACCTGATCTCTCCCTTAGCTCAATGGCACTTACAAGCTTCAGATACTGAAAAGGCAACATGGGAAAAGTGGGGTTCACAACTTAATTCAGTGGGAATTTGGCAATGTGATGGTCGTCCTATCCTACCCAGAAGCTATCAGCGTAAGGTACTACAAAAGGTTCACAGTAACACCCACCTAGGGGTATGGCTACACTTGAGAGTTGCAGCGCTGGGAGTTGCAGCGCTGGTCATCCAGCTGTGCAGGGACAGTGCTGGTGTGTGGCCACACTCACAGCTACCAGCGCTGCAGTGTGGCCACATTTGCAGCATTTGCAGCGCTGTTGGGAGTGATGCATTATGGGCAGCTATCCCAGCGTTCAAGTGGCAGCAACGTGCTTTTCAAAAGAGGGGGGTGGGGTGGAGTGGAGTGTGACAGGGAGCGGGGGAGAGAGAGAGGGGATTTTTGGAGCCAACACTGTGTATTGGCTCCCTGACTTGCAAAATCAGAAACTTTTTCCAACCCCTTACTCTAACTGCAAAAGCCTGCAGACCAGATAAGCAGCTGCCAACTCCCTTTCTCGCTGCTGGTCAAGCAAAAAGCAAACACTCAACCCCTGTGAATCACGCAGGGAGGGGGATATCTCATTTGATTGTTCACAGATTGATCACAGCAAACAAGAGCTGTGTTTATTTTTTTAGATAAGCAGCTCCCGGAGCCGCGTTCACAACAAAACAAAGAGAGGCTGCATAACAAAACAAAGGGAATAATTTAGTTAAAAGCATTCTGGGATATCTGCTAATACCCTGGAGGCCAATAACAGCGCTGGTGTGTGGCCACACTTACGACCAGCGCTGCAGAACCAGCGCTGCAATGCTTATTCCCCAAGCAGACCCAGGTGTACAGCCAGCGCTGCAGCCAGGGAGTTGCAGCGCTGGATGTGCCCTGCAAGTGTGGACAGTTACTAATTGCAGCGCTGGAAAGCCTCCACCAGCGCTGCAACTCTCAAGTGTAGCCATACCCTAAGAGCGAATAAAATGGCTCAAATAGTTCTTAGGCAGTTTATATCCCCTGGATTAAGTGAAATGGCTAGAAGAGTAGTGGAAAGTTGTATTCTTTGTCAGCAATGTAATCCTAAGGGAACACGCCAACAGGCACCACCTGGTGGGCGCAGATGGGCTCATAGGCCCATGCAACACATTCAAATAGATTTTACTGAATTACCCCCCTCAGAAGGAAAGAAGTATTTGTTGATAATTGTAGATCAACTTTCAGGATGGGTAGAGGCCTTTCCCACTGCCAAAGCAGTTTGCAAGGTGCTTCTTAATGAGATCATGCCAAGATTTGGCCCTCCTGAAAATATTGATTCTGATCAGGGAATGCATTTTACAGCAAAAATTTGCAAGGAACTGACTGAGGCGGTTGGGACAAAATGGGTTTTTCATGCTCCCTGGCACCCTCAGAGCTCAGGCCAGGTGGAACGTATGAATGGAACTCTAAAGACCACCCTAACTAAGCTGTGTAAGGAACTCAAGATGAAATGGACTAAAGTTCTTCCTTTGGCTTTGTATATTGTCCGGACTACCCCGAATTCTAGGACTAAGCTAGCACCCTTTGAGATACTTTTTGGACATGTACCACCTTTTTTTACTTCTCTGGTTTCAATACCTAGTGACACTGATCTGACTTGTGAAACAGAAGCTTATGTAAAAGCATTGCAGCAGCATTTAACTACATTACAACAGTACTCAGCACAGTCTCAATCTTTACCATTGTGGGAAGCTGTTCATTCTATTTCACCAGGTGACTCAGTGAAATAGAGTCACCTCTATTTTCGGATCAAAGCTTACCGAAAGACTCCACTTCAACCCCAGTGGTTAGGACCGTTTGAGACTATCCTAGTGAGCCCTACTGCTGTTCGGGTTAAGGAACTTCCCACTTAGATTCATCATACCAGAGTCAAATGGAGCCTCGCTAGGGAGCCCGACCTGGTAAAGGGTTCCCCAGAAGCAGATGGCTTCGCACTTCGAGGGAGCCACGCACGTTCACCCCACCGTGAACCGGGTGAGCCAGAAGCAGACGACTGCCATGCCCAGGACACATGGACTGCTACCCCTTTGGGCGACCTGAGGCTAAAACTCAAGAAGAAGTAGATTTGTGCCCATTCCCTAAGGGATGGCCACGAATAGTCGCTTGGGGAGTCGGTGGACTTGTTTGTTATTTTTCTTCATTGGTGGTTGGATTAACTAGGGGATATGAAAATAATGCCTTTATTCGCTTTGCTCATGAAATGAAAGCCCGTATCCCAGCACTGAATAACATTTCGTGTTGGGTATGCTCCTTGATGCCAGTAGATAGTCACCGAGGTCTTCCCATGATCCCCATACCTCTTAGCCCTATGGATATGACATGGACTCCTTCATGGAAGGACTCCTCAGGCTTGCAGAACCTAACCTGGGCAGATTAATAGATACCTTACGGTGTGGACACGACCTGGTGAGTGGTGCTTCCTGGGCTCAGGAAATGTGCCTGTAGGAGTTAGCAATTGTAAAGCCTAGTTTAATGGAACCCATTTTGGTGAAAGACAGGGACCTGATTGTACTCTTGTACAAGGTTTACCTCGACCTGGAAAGTCCTGGTATGTTTTCCCTGCTAACTTTTGCAGCTTGTTTAATTGGTTGGTATTGGATAAACCTCATGGGTTTACCAAAATACATTGCATTATAGCACCAGATCTATCGCACACTAATTGCACCGCAGTGCTGGAGCGGTTAGAGATCATTCGCATACGCTGCATAAAAAAGCATTCTTTTAATTCTTCGGGTACTGAGTACTCTGTGTGTCAGTGTATTGATAATGCTACTAATAGTTTTCACGGTCTCTCTGCCTGGACTGGATGGTATTACAAACCCCAATATACAGCATCTGTTATATCTAATCCCTTGTTTGGAGTCTATTGGGTTTGTGGAGAAAAGGCTTATTTAAGCTCAGCTACATATTGAAATATTAACAAATTACCTGGAGACGTTATGGAGATGCAACTGCGTATCCATAATTAAAGGGGAAATGAGAAGTTATGCCCTTTCGGTTCATTTTCTATGTATAACTAAGGCCTGAAACATTTTTTCCTTCACTTTTTACATTAGAAATTCATTAGAAAGCTTTGTTTTTCCTAGAAAACATCACAGAAAATGGAGATTAAGTAGGTTTAGGACATCAGAGAAACCATACACGTGAAACATGATCACTTAAGAAAGTGGTAAAGGAAAAAGTGCTGTTTATTAAAAATTCACCACACACTGCCTCTTCAGTCAAGAGCTGAGAACACTCCTGGTTCATATCTTAGTCATCCAAAAAGTTCCCCACCAAAAACAAGGACAATTAGATATGACATGCCTGATATTTCTTACATTAAAAGAGAGAGGGGGGGAAAAAACTTTTTTTGTGGGAAAAAGGGAGGCAGGGACATCTTTAAGAACCTTTATACATCACAAGGAAGCAAACAGTGCAGAAATTAGATTTCCCCTTGTCCCTCCGCAGCTGTACATTTTACACCTGAAAGCTCTCAGATAGGTAAGATTCTTGCAGGGACATCAGCAGCACTAGCTGAGAGAAATTAATATTTCCCTTTGTATTAAACAAGACATTTCTTCCATTTCCTGGCAAGGATGAATGACATAATTCTGACTGAAGTAAAGGATATATTTGTACTTCCTACTTGACTTGGCAAGATGGATATTGAGCTTTATATAGAATAGTTCTGCAGTGAAGTACTTTACCATTTCTGATTGCCTCCATATTTCTCACAAAGAGAATCTTTCAGGGCCAGCTCCAGCTTTTTTGCTGCCCCTAGCATCGAAGCAGGAAAAAAAAGATAAAGCCGCAATCGATGGCACTTCAGCTGCGTCTCTACCATGCCACTTCATTCTTCGGTGGCAATTCAGTGGCAGGTCCTTCACTCCGAGCGGGGCTGAGGGACCCGCTGCCGAATTGCTGCCGAAGACCCGGACATGCCGCCCTTTTCCATTGGCCGCCCCAAGCACCCACTTCCTTCGCTGGTGTCCGGAGCCAGCCCTGAAATCTTTATAAAGCTTTTTAAAACTAACTGGAAATGTTCATGACACTATTTCATAGTTCCTGTATGGGAAAAGGCCACGACTCTGAGCTCTTAATGAAAATGACACAAAAGAAATACAATCAATATTTTAGCATGAAGTCTAGGTAATTTCTATATAATCAGATAGCAGAAATGAATCATATACAGTGCCTACTGGTACTGCTATAGTTAAAGTTCTGCCCAATGTTTCTACTACAAACTGCTCATGTACAGAGGTTTAAAATTTATCTGTCGGGCAATTTCTGAACCACAGAACTATAAAAACCATGTTCAACCGGCTTGGATTTTTAGTATTTTCCTCTAGCAAATTTTAAAAGAAAGATACTTCAGGTAATTAGTCAATAATGTGGATTAATAGTGTTTGATATTTATTTAGCAACCATCCAGAGTACCAAGAAGCCAGACTACTGAGATTTAAAATATAAATGGCCTGTCTGGAATTCCAGCCTTAACAATAGCTTTTGTAGGGGTTCATCAGGCTCTTAATGTTATGACACCTCTTCATTGACCTATGGCTATTCAGTGCAGGGCCATCTAAATGGCATGTGCTTAGATCAGTGGCCACATGCTGTACATCTCACAGTTCCTGACAATTTTCAAATGAGGAACTTTCCTAGCCATTGAATGCATAGCATTTAGCCTGCTTATGGGTTTGAATCAATGTGTGTGTAAATGTTAGCGTACACTGTAACTCCTGTAATACAATGATGTAAAGTCTTTGTAGCCCTCACCCTGCCCACAGGATATTTCTGCTAGGCTTTGGCTCAGTGAGCCTCACTTTAGGCCAGGATGTGGTTGATTTCATAAATAATAGAGAGATTCAGTAATATAGGGCCCTATCATCCCCTTCAGCAGCAAATGCAAGGACGGAGAAAAACTAATAGCAAAGCAGCATAAATTTCAGCTAATGGAGAAACTGACATTATTCTCTCCTGAAGGAAGGATTTGAGGCAGTACAGAAAAAAGTTGGGCCATGGCTATTCAGCTACGAAATCTGACTACCAACACTGCACAATTAATCACTGATATAGGCTACACATTCATCCTTTACCTTCTCTCAAGAGGCAGCAGACTGGAAATTAGTGCTGTAAAGAACAACGGTCGATCATAGGTGAAATCTACTGAAAACTATGTGGATTTGCTAGAGAAGCATCAAAGCCTCAGCCAGAGTTTACAAGCCCTGAGACTGAGTGTAAAGTGTCACTCCTTCACCCTTCCTTTCCTTTGTGCCCCTTTTCAAAAGTGCCCAGTTTCATACCTGTGAGAGTCTGGCCCAATGTAACAGTAAAGTGTGTTCTCTAAATGGTACTCTAGGCAGAGGTGAAAGTAAGCCGGTACGGGCCTGTAACGGGTTGGGACTCACCCCAGCGGCGCCTCCTACTGGTTCCTCTGGGAATTAGCTCATTCCAGTGGAGCGCCTCCTCCTGGTGGTGTCCCGTCCGTCATTCTGTCCTCTGTTATCTCTGGACCCGCATTGCTGCATGCTCGGCGGCGTCCTCTTCGAGGCCACTGCCCTCTGGCAGTGCCCCTTAGTCCATCTGCACCCCCTTCCGGGGGTCGGTGCTCAGCAGTCCCACACCTCAGTCACTATATTCCACCGCCCTCTGAGTCTAATCCCTCGTCAGGGATCTGGCGTAGCAATATGGCCGCTCCCTACAGCCAATGGCTGGGTGCACTGCAAGGGGTGAAGGGGGGGACCCAGGCCTGCCCTCTACTCTGGGTCCCGGCCCAGGGACCCTCTGGCGTCTGCCTCGCTGTCCTTCTCTCCCCTTCCACTGTCTGTTTCCCTGGGCCGCTTCCCCTACGGCCCCTTGCACCCGCTAGGCCCTTCCCTTCAGGGCCTGCAGCCTGGCAGGCTACGGGTTCAAGCTCCCTAGCCTCCCCGAGCCTGGCCAGCACTGCGCTGTCCGCGGTGCTAGTCTCCTCTCCTAGAGACTGACCTTCCCCCGTCGAAGGCCTGGGACAGACTGACTGCTCCTGTCCTGGGAAGCCTTTATATATGCCTGAGCCTGGCCCTGATTGGCTGTCTCCAAACTGGGCCCTGATTGGCTCACAATAAGCCCCTCTCTGATTGGCTCACTGTTTGCGCAGGCGCCCTGGCCTGCCGCAGCCCCCTCTCACAGGGAGTGGGGCAATCCACCCCACTACACACCCTCCCCCTTAAGAACCCTCGGGGGGGGGGGAGAAATCCCCTATCGCCCCTGTGCTCCTCGCAACTGGGCCCTCAGGGAATCTCTTTCAAAGCGCAGGTCCTCCACTAACTGGAGCCACCTGCTTCCTTCTTCTATTGTTTGGGTCCCCACCGTAGACCTCTCTGGTCCTACGTGGGTTCCCACATCGGTTTGGGTCCCCACCTCGGCCCTCTTGGCCCTTAAGTGGGTTCCCTGGTTAAGGTGGGGCCTCTCTACCCCAGCCTCCTTCTCTCTGGAGGCTTCAGTCTGGCCTACCCCTTCCTGGCAGCTAGTCCCAGACCGAACCTTAGTTTCGGACACTCCCCCTCTTTGCCTCAGGGGGCAATGCCTCTTTATGTGGCCCTTTTTGTGGCAGTGGAAGCACCCTCAGCGCCTTCCCCCTGCCACGGCCCTGCTCGTGCTTGTTTGGGCCTTAGCCCCTTCTTCTGGGCTGGCCCGGGCCTTGGGAGCCCTGCAGGGGCACTCCCTTTTCAGGTGTCCTGACTCCCCACAGACCCAACAAGCTGGGGGCCCCCCCTGTTCCTCTCACAGGAGGAGCCTTGTCTGGGTGAGGCCTCTCTGCCTTCTCCCAGTAGGGACACTCCCTCCTGAAGTGGCCCTTTCACCCACAGGCGTAACAGTTCTTAGTCCCAGGCCCCGGCCTCTCGCCCTGGGTGCCTGGTCTCTTGTATGGTCTCTGATATGGTCTGGGTGCCCACCCCCGCAGCAGCCAGAGCACCTCACTCTGCTGCTCGGCAAGTCGAGCCACCCAGGCCCTCCAGTACAAGTCTCGTTTCTCCACCATTTCTATTTCTCAGTCTCCTTAGTCTCTCAATGTGGCACAAACTGCCTAGTCCTCGCTCCTGTCCCTTGTATCAGGGACGGACCGCTCGTGCCTGCATTCTCCACCCCGTGTAACGGGTTGGGACTAACCCCAGCAGCGCCTCCTACTGGTTCCTCTGGGAATTAGCTCATTCCAGTGGAGTGCCTCCTCCTGGTGGTGTCCCGTCCGTCATTCTGTCCTCTGTTATCTCTGGACCCGCGTTGCTGTGTGCTCGGCGGCGTCCTCTTCGAGGCCACTGCCCTCTGGCAGTGCCCTTTAGTCCATCTGCACCCCCTTCCGGGGGTCAGTGCTCAGCAGTCCCACACCTCAGTCACTATATTCCACCGCCCTCTGAGTCTAATCCCTCTTGTCAGGGATCTGGCATAGCAATATGGCCGCTCCCTACGGCCAATGGCTGGGTGCACTGCAAGGGGTGAAGGGGGGGGACCCAGGCCCGCCCTCTACTCTGGGACCCTCTGGCGTCTGCCTCGCTGTCCTTCTCTCCCCTTCCACTGTCTGTTTCCCTGGGCCGCTTCCCCTACGGCCCCTTGCACCCGCTAGGCCCTTCCCTTCAGGGCCTGCAGCCTGGCAGGCTACGGGTTCTAGCTCCCTAGCCTCCCCGAGCCTGGCCAGCACTGCCCTGTCCACGGTGCTAGTCTCCTCTCCTAGAGACCTACCTTCCCCTGTCGAAGGCTTGGGACAGACTGACTGCTCCTGCCCTGGGCAGCCTTTATATATGCCTGAGCCTAGCCCTGATTGGCTGTCTCCAAACTGGGCCCTGATTGGCTCACAGTAAGCCCCTCTCTGATTGGCTCACTGTTTGCGCAGGCACCCTGGCCTGCCGCAGCCCCCTCTCACAGGGAGTGGGGCAATCCACCCCACTACAGGGCCAGTACGGTGTACCAGTAAAAAAAGGTGCAGCAGCGTACCCGCAAGAAAGCGGAGCATTCAGCACAGGCTTGCTTTTACCTCTTTTAGCTGCATAACAAACAGCTTAAACTCAGAGCTAATAAAAGCTGTGCCATGCCCCTCTTTCCCTAGAACCCTCCCTATTTCCTAGTAAGTCAGATATCGAGGATTGTTTAATCTCCCTTCCAGGCACATAAAAGAGTGCAGGGGGCACACCAATGGGTGGTTAGTAGTAGGGGAAGGCAGGGGTGAATGAAGGACAACTAGAATAGTCTCTGACAAAGTGGGTATTCCCCCACGAAAGCTTATGCTCCAATACATCTGTTAGTCTATAAGGTGCCACAGGACTCCTGTTGCTTTTCACAGATCCAGACTAACATGGCTACCCCTCTGATACAAGATACTTAGAGAAAGTTTTGTCAATTTCAGCCTCCCCACTCTGCAGGACACCAACAAAACAAAAAGAGATCTGAGATTGTGCCCTGTCCTAAGGACATTTCAGGTGTTTAATTCAATATATAAAGACGATGGAATGAAAACTACTATTTCTTTCAAAGGGGGCACAATAATTTCCCTGAATATCCAGTTTCCTCCTCCAATCCCTTTGTGGTTTTGTCTAGCAGGCTATTTGCTTTCCCTGTAAATCTTTAGTTGCTTTAGCAAAATTGCTTTGCCCAAAATAACGCCCCCTCCAATCATCATGACACATCTTCCCACCATGTTTTCAATGTTTAAAAAAAGAAATTCAAAGAGGATCCGCAAGCAGTTTGGATATCACAACCATGATCCTCTGCTGGGGACGGAATGGGATAGTTTTGAACTTGGAAATGGTTCCCGATTTTGATTGTATTTTTTTGTGTATTATACTATTGTGGATCTCCTCATCCAGGGGACAGAAAAGAACTGCCCCTGCCTTGGTCTCACACACACACACACCCAACAACTGTGAGTGAAATTAACAAGGATGCCAGAAATGGCTCCTAATCCTGCGGTCTGAACCGCGGATGGAACAGTTGAGTTTAAACTGTTCTTATGCAGGCGGCAGGCGTCCTGGGCAGGCTTCTCCCTCAGCCAGTCCCCCTGCTCCCTGCTGCAAGCTATAGGGGAGCTGCTCAGGGCCGCCCAGAGTGGGGGGCAAGAGGGACAATTCGCCCCAGGTCCCGGGCCCCACAGGGGCCCCCACGAGAGTTTTTCGGGGCCCCCGGAGTGGGGTCCTTCACTCGCTCCGGGGGGCCCGGAAAACTCTTGCGGGGCCGGGCCCAGGAGCTTCTTCCGCTCCCAGTCTTTGCCGGCGGAAGGACTCCCCACTGGCGAATTACCGCCGAAGCGGGACCCGCCGCCGAAGTTCAGCTCGGTCTTCGGCGGTAATTCGGCGGCGGGGGGCCCTTCCATTCCGGGACCCACCGCCAAAGTGCCCCAAAGACCTGCAGCGGGGGGGCCCCCACCGCCAAATTACCGCCGAAGACCGGGCTGCACTTCGGCGGCGGGTCCCGCTGCCAAAAACCCCAGGCCCCCGGAATCCTCTGGGCAGCCCTGGAGCCACTGCAGCCCCTGCTGCGTGTATGTGTGTGTGTGGGGGGGGGGGGAGCGCAGAGCCTAGCTGTGTCCGCAGCCTGGTTGGAGGAGAAGGGAGGACAAGGAAAAAAATGTGACCGTGACTTTTCACTTTTTCAGGCTTATTCCAATATTAAAGTTTTATTACAGACAAGATTGGTAGTAGTAGCAGCAGCTTTATTTTCTATATCTAAGTATGCAATGGGAGGGATCCACAAAGTATGTAGGAGAGGTAGGTTGCTTGCAATTGGACCGTACCAGTAAGAAATTTAAATTACTTTCACCCCTGACTCTAGGGATCATGACTACTGCCCAACACACCAGCCAAGACCGATGTGTTTCCCCACATAGACTCAGATGTGGATTGTACACATGGAGAGGCAAACATGGTGTTTACCAACCTTTCATCTCCTCTCTGCATCCTGGGCCTATTTTCAAGGGAAAAGCATGCTTTTGTTCACTTCTGTGCCACATAGCAGAGGAACACATGGGCTCCATAGTGAAGATATGATCAGCAACTTGTTACAATCTTTGGAGGATGTTAAACAGAAGTTACTAAAAAGTTAGACATTTTTTAATTAAGCAGGTCCAGACAACTTGCATCCAAGAGTTTTAAAAGAGCTGACCGAGGAGTCACTGAACTATTAATGCTGTTTTTCAATATATCTGGGAGCACTGGGGAAGTTTCAGAAGACTGGAAGAAAGCACTAATGCTGTGTCAGTTTTTAAAAGGTTAAACAGGATGCCCTGGATCATAATATAGGCCTTTCAGACTTACATCAAGCCCAAGCAATATGATGGAGCAGCTGTTACAGGACTCGATTAATAAAGAATTAAATAAGTGTAATGTAACTAATGCAAATAAAAACGGGGTTTACGGAAAATAGATATGTCAAACTAACTTGATATCTTTTTTGTTTTTTAAGATTATAAATTTGGTTGATAAAGGTAATAGTATTGACATAATATACTTTGACTTGATACCAAATGACATTTTGATTAAGCTTAACAAAGAGAAGGTTAAGGGGTGACTTGATTACATTTTATAATTATCTACCAGGGGAACAAATACTTAATGGGCTCTTAATCCAGCAGAGAAAGGTATAATGTGGGATTGAATGTGAGATGCTGAAGGCTTCTGGATTGGGAATTGTGTGTGAAGGGCTGGCCTTGGGCTTGTTCTCATTGGCCAGATAATTGTGAATAGGTAGACAGGTGTGTAGAATGATAATTACCCTATGAGTTACAGCTGCGGCTGTGTGGGTTTAATTAACTAGTTAGCAATTGTGATTGCTTATCATGTTATATATAAGAGCATGCTGGGAATGAATAAAGGGAGATGCATACACACACACTCTCGCTCTCTGCTTGGACTTCGTTCCTGCTCTTGCGATGCAACAAATGGTGACCCCGATGTGATGAATGAAGATAGTGTCGGTGGCCTGAATTGATAAAAAGAAAAAGAGGGACGCGCCTGAAGTCCCAGCGTCGAGCGGCCGAAAAAAAAAAAAAAAAAAGGTGCACGGCTTTCACGAGCGAGCAGCTGCTGGAGCTGGAGAAGGAATTCCACTGCAAGAAGTACCTGAACCTGACGGAGCGCTCGCAGATCGCTCACGCCCTCAAGCTCAGCGAGGTACAGGTCAAGATCTGGTTCCAGAACCGCCGCGCCAAGTGGGAACGCATCAAAGCTGGGAGCCGCAGGGAATCCGAACGAGCGGCTGGGAAGCTGCGGGACGTTCGAATCAGGGAGACGTACCTGACAAATGGCTGGGAGCCGCAGGGTGTCCGAGTGAGCGGCTGGGAAGCTGCAGGGCGTCCGAGTGAGCGGCTGGGAAGCCGCGGGGCGTCCGAAGAAAGGAGGCGTACCTGACAAGTGGCTGGGAGCCGCAGGGTGTTCGAGCGAGCGGCTGGGAGCCGCAGGGCATATGACAAGGGAGGCACACTCGAACCAAGAAGTGAGCAGCTAATATGGGAACTGCTGCGTCAGCAGATTTGATACGCATCACGGAGCGGTGGGGAGAAAAGTTCCCCTCTGATGCATTATCCCGCCTGTTGCGGTGGGGACGAAGAGGGGGACTTTCCGTTCAATCAAGTAATAAAACTGTTTGGGAGCGGTTGGGCTGTGAGCTCTGGAAATCGGTGGCTCAGGGCGATAAGGAGGTTTTCTCCCTGAGTCCAGTATGGCTCACCGCGCAGAGACAATTGGAGGAGTTTGAGGATGAGAGAAGACAACTGCAGAAAATGGCTGATTTTGCAGTAACACTGGAGCGAGAACTGGAACAGGTTAAATTGATTCTGCATCAGCGAGATCTACAGTTTGAATCTTTACAGCAAGAGCATCTAGTGCTCATGAAGCAGCTCACCTTAACCCAAGAATCATTGCACACCAAAGAGCAGTCCCTAAATGACCTACAGACTCAATATGATGAGCTGGTGGCCAGGTTAGAGGAATTCCAGGGTGATGTTATTTCTAAGGATGACACGATCCAATATTTGCAGAATGAGAAGATTGTCCTAGAGGTAGCTCTGCAGGCAGCAAAAGCAAGCAAAGAAGAACTTGATGAAGGAGCAAACTTCTTAGGTGAAAGTACTGAGGCAGTATCAGAAATCTTGGCACAATTGAGCCAGGTGGAAAATCTGCAACAGGAAAGTGCCAGCCTGAAGAAACAGACCCAAAAGTAAAGGAGCAGTTCTTACAGCAAAAGGTAATGGTGGAAGCTTATCAAAGAGATGCAAGTTCACAGGACCAGCTGATTAGTGCATTAAAATCTATAAAGAAGCGGCTGGATTTGGAAGTGAAAGAATTAAAACGGGAGTTACTGAAACTTCGAAGTGAAAAGCAGTCCATTGATGTTGAATGCTCAAGACTTCAGAAGGAAGTATCCCAGGTTCACCAGCAGATAGTGGAGTTAGAAAGCCACCTCCAGTCAGTGCAAAAAGAACGGGATGCACAAATCGCTGATGGAGGAAATAACCAAGCTTCCCATGAACGGATTCAAGCTTTGGAGATAGGGCTGCAGGCTGTTAGCCACAGTAAGATGATGTCGGAGAAAGAGCTGCAAGAAGTAATTTCACTCACCAGCCAGGAGCTTCAAGAATCTAGAGGTTTCAGGAGAAAGATAAAACGTTTGGAAGAAATAAACAAGAAGTTGGCCCTCGAACTGGAACATGAACGGGGGAAGCTCACTGGTCTTGGTCAGTCAAACATTGCTTTGCGAGAGCACAGCAACATCCCCGAAACAGTACTAGCAGAGAGAGAGGCAGACCTGGTGCAGCTGAATCTCCGGGTTCAAGCAGTCCTAAATATTCAAGCTTTACAGACTGCCTTAGAAAGAGAAAAGTCAAAAGTTAATAACCTTAAAAAGCAGGTTGCGGCAGCCAAAGTAGATGCAGCACATAACCATCGTCATTATAGAGCTGCTGTTCTTGAGCTGAGTGAAATTAAGAAGGAGCTACAAGCCAAAGAACTGCTTGTCCAAACCCTTCAGGCTGAAGCAGACAAACTACAAGCTATTATTGAACGTGCTCATGCCTCTTTTAAGGCGCTCCTTTTAAGACAAAAAGGGGGGATTTGCAGTGAGCGGGCAGACGCCTTGGATAAGACGCCTGCCGCTCGGTTGCTGAAAGCTCTTTACGTGCTTAATTGGTTACATCTTGGTAAAAACAGCCAGGTGCCCCCCGCGATTAAACATGTCAGCGGGATGACTGGGGAAGAGCAGGGTGCGGCCCCCCGACCCTCGGTCAAATGGTTTGATTATCAGCAGCAAATATGGAAAGGACCAGTTGACTTGCTAACGTGGGGCAGGGGTTATGTGTGTGTTGCCACTGATGCGGGTCCCAGGTGGATGCCAGCGAGGTGGGTCCGGCCTTGGTTGCGTCCTCCGGAGTGACGGCAGGCAGATGCGGAGGAGCTTCACGAGACGCACTCAGATGTCGCGGAACCAGAGCCCCCGGAGGAGAGCTGTTTGTTAGCTCTGCCAGGACTTTTTCTGTCTGATCCTCCGTGAATGAATTACTCACTTGAGATGATTTTTTGTGTTTGAAAGAAAATCTGTGTGGTACCATGCAATTATTATTTAGAATTAAGATTTATGTTTTATGTTCCTTGTTATGTTTTGTGTTGTCTGTTTTCTGGCCAGAATTGTTGTTGTGTTGTCATGTGGTTTGATGTTTTTTCCTTAAGACCCTCCCCCACCCTCAGTGTCAGTTTGATCACCTGACAGCTGAGGGATGTTTCAAAAAAAAAAAAATTAAAAAGGGGGGGGGGTCCTGCAGAGGTTACATCATTTGTTTATTGTGTTTTGTTTTGTTCGTTTGATGTTTTTGAAATTATATGTTAAGGATTGAATGGTCATATAGGTTGATCTTATAAAGTTTTAATTTTTTGTTTATGATAGGTTATAATGTTATGCTGTTATGAGTTGCAAATGTTTTATGAATAACATAATATTTGATTAAGATAGATTGTGGTGTTATGCTGTTATAAATTGAAAATGTTTGGTGAATGTTTTTATCTTGTTTTCCTTTTCCCTTTTCTTTTGATTGTAAATAAAGGGGGGAGATGTGGGATTGAATGTGAGATGCTGAAGGCTTCTGGATTGGGAATTGTGTGTGAAGGGCTGGCCTTGGGCTTGTTCTCATTGGCCAGCTAATTGTGAATAGGTAGACAGGTGTGTAGAATGATAATTACCCTATGAGTTACAGCTGCGGCTGTGTGGGTTTAATTAAGTAATTAGCAATTGTGATTGCTTATCATGTTATATATAAGAGCATGCTGGGAATGAATAAAGGGAGATGCATACACACACACTCTCGCTCTCTGCTTGGACTTCGTTCCTGCTCTTGCGATGCAACAGTATAACACAGTCCAATGGCTAGAAGTTGAAGCTAGACAAATTCAGACAGGAAATAAGGCATACATTTTTAACAGTTAGAGTAATTAGCCATTGGAACAATTTACCAAGCGTTGTGGTGGATTCTCCAATCCCTGACAGTTTTAAAATCAAGAGTGGATGTTTTTCTAAAAGATCTGCTCTAGGAATTATTTTAGGGAAGATCTATGGCCTGTGTTACACAGGTGATCATAATTGTCCCTTCTGGCCTTGGAATCTATCATTTCACACAACTATTTATTCACCAATGAATCAAATGGGTTTACTTTTGACAGGGCTTTGCATTTCCACCAGGTTTTCTGCTCTTTTTAGACCACGGTGCTACTTACCCCAGAGCTATGATACATGCAGGAACATACACTCAGAATGGAAATAAGTCATACACATTTTAGGTTGGAAAATAATCTAATTGAATTTTTATTTTTCTTTATCTTTTAAACTCCTGAGTTGGTTAGTTCTGCCTTTTGTCAATCAGTTTTTGGCACCCCTTCAAATGTATCCTGCCCTGGGCTCAGCTCCTAGCTAGGCTGTGAGAGGACTGATGCATTCACAAAGCAATCTCATATGGAAAATTGAAACCTTTTGTCTGGGTACGCAGTTTGTTATCTGCAGAATTATATAATACTTCCTAGCCAACTCTAAGATAGTAGAGCTCATCAGAAAAAAAAATTCCTGAGTTTTTTATTCATTGACAAATAAAAAACTAATAAAAAATTGGGTGTGTGGGGGTTGTTGAAAAACTGAAAACCCCACCACTGCCAACAAAAATGTTTCTGTTTAGTCAAAAAAGCCATCGTTTTCCCCAGTAGAAAAAATGTTTCAGTGTCTTAGCTGGATTTATTTCTGAATGGCAACTGTAAGAGCAGTACTATATTTTCCCCAAAAAACTAGACAAGTATTGTAAAGCATCAAAAAGAAAAATCACTACCACTCACTTTCCTATTAGTTCTAATAAAAAAAATCACAAATATATATTTCAGGAAGATGCATAACAGTCTTCCTTGAATGTTATCTGTCTGATTTTGTTATGAAGGAAACAAACTTATGGGTTTCATTTAAATTGTGAACAGTTTTAGGCTCAATCAAACATGATTTAGACAGATATTTACTTGCATTTGAGGTGCTTCCTATTTTTGGAAATAGAGTGTGAATAAAGAATGGAAATGAAGCTTCCCCCTGGTTGAAACAGCCCTCACCTGCTTGTGACAACCCCTAAAAAAGTGTGTAGGAGTGAACAGAAGAGCACAAGTTTTGCACCAGGGCTCACACAGCACAAAGAAGCAGCCCCACAGGGCGGCATTCTGTTTATGCAGCACTTCCTGAAGCCATGGTCTCAGGACAGAGAACAGCAACAGAAGTTACCCGGAAAGGTAATTTCCTATCTGCATCACCCAAAGTGATGGAACCATACTTCTCTCTAGGATTTCATAGTGAATGACAGTTTTAAAGGCAACTATAGCAGCTTTCTCTTTTAGTTATTTTCACATTTCAAATCTTGATATACATGTTGGCGGTAAAATCTTGGCCTACCTTACACAGGTTGGCGGGGGGAGAAGAGAGTATGGAGTTAGCCTCTTCCTGCCCCTTCCCCATACCAAGAGCAGGACAGGACATGAACTGAGTACTCCTTCCAGTGGAAGGCAGGGACAGTTACATGACTAGTTAACATGCCCCTGTGGATAGGCCTGTGGTTGCTGATTAGACTGGTCAGTGGGGTTGAGAATGGCCAAGCTCCCAGGCCCTTGTGCTTGAGCAGCAGCCATATTGGGAAACACGTGACATTCTTACTGGAGCAGCAGTATGAGGCAGAGTAATGGGCATCATGAGCTCTTGAGGCATCATGGCCTACATAGTAAAAATGGATTAGGGACCATCTGCTCAACTGCTTCTGCCTCATTGTCCTACCTCTGTGCAACTCACACTCATAAGGTGCACAATTTGCTTTAGGTTTTCTAGAAGCAAAATCTTTCTGTAGAAAAAAATATATTGCTGCATGATGACAATGGAGCTTAGACATTTGTAATGAATCCAAAGTTACTAACCTAGCCTGTCATCAGTACATAAAATGTTTCCTCATCGGAATAAACATCAGCAATTAACTGTATTGTATTAAAAGGTTTTACTGAAGCTGTTCTATGCTTGTGGCCACTCTACTATATCCAGAGTTCTCCTTTCTTTGCGAAGAGACTTCTGTAGTACTTTCTCTGTTTTGATGTTTAGTATGTGGAATAGGGTCTTCTCTCACTGCAGTTACAGTGGGATATTTATCTGGAATATATTCATTTAATACAGGGTATGTCTAAACTTCAATTAAAAACCTGCAGCTAGCCCATGTCAGCTGTCACATGCTCGCAGGGCTCAGGCTAGGAGGCTCTTTAAGGGCAGTGTAGACGTTCGGGCTCTGGGAACCTTCCCACTGGTGGGGTCCCAGAGCCCAGGTACGAATGTCTACAACACAATTAAACAGCCCCGGAGCCCATGTCAGTTGACACAAGCCAGCCGCAGATATTTAATTGCAGTACAGACATCCCATCAAAGACCCACAAAAGCCTTAAAACACTAGCCTAATTCATAATTTGATAATGTATACTTTATTTCTTACTTTAAACAACTATTAAAGGCATTTGCATGAAATGGAAGACAGGCCCCTTGTTGCATTTAGGAGTCAGTATAGTCTAGCATTTAGTGCAGCAAACTGGGTTTCAGGAGACAGATTCTATTTGCTGCCACGCAACTGTGCAAATCTAACTTCTCTGTGCCTCAGTTTCCCCACTGGTACAACTGCTTAACCAACCTGTGATGACAGGGGCTCTTCAAGTGCGAAGTATCATTCCTGTGAAGCCCTCGCCTCCAACGGCTCACTTTAGGTTACAGTCCTCGGCATCCAAAACACCACAGCTGATTGCTCAAGAGATTATTAGGACGCTGCACAAAACACAAAGGATCATCAGAATCAGGGGAATCTGAGCTGGGAGGAGGCAGGGATGAGCAGATGAGTTTATCTGATCCCTTCTTGTACATTAAGAAGCAGAGTGCATGTTCAGCAAAGTAAATATAAGCCATCTGTCATTGTGACCTAAGCACAGGTGGTAATGGGAAACACGACAACAAATTGCAGCTCTAAGCTCGCTGACCCCCACTGTGTCTTTGCTGACCTTTGCCTGCCAAAACAAGCAAGAAAATAAGTTATGTTCCTAGGGCCAGATCCTCCATTAGCACAAATCAGCATAACTCCAATGAAGTCAAGTCAAGCAAGCGATGCTGATTTACAGCAGCTAAGGATCTGTTCCACACTTTTCTATTGCCTACTGTATAGTTACTTGTTTTATGCTATATAGGTTCTTGTGCTAAGCTCATCACCGTGGGGTCTGACCACAATAATGCCCACTGACACACGACTTCCCTCCTATGCTTCATTCTGTGACATTCCATATTCTTTATGAAAATATGCTTATTTGAATATGACATGACAGACATACTTTATGCAAGATGGTACATGTAAGATATCATTGCAAAGGTTATGATTTACTGAATGCGATTATCCAATTTGTATGCCTGTATCATTTCTGTATTTGAAGTTAGGAATATTGACTCTGTATCTGTATTTCAACTGTGCTACTTTGGGTGACTGCTAACACTTCAGGTACAACAATGGAAAAGCCAGACAGGTGATGGCCCATCAGTGAGGACAATAGACTGTGAAGAGCTTGGTCTTCCTGTGGATGCTCCATACTGCCATTGACTCATGGATGCTGGGATCCTACAGAGTCAGGTGGTCTTGTCACATAATACTAAAACATTACCTGGGACTTCTTGTAACTTTTCACTGTAATGGAAGCAGGGGGTTGAGTTTGGGAAACACAGGATTCCTGCCTTATGTAAATCCTATTTAAGGGTGTGGAGGAAGAGGAAGGCACACAGGACTACTCCTCTCCATGGCCTGTCTGCCCAAGAGGAAAGACTGAAAAAGGGAAGACAAGGGGGGAGTCCAGATTGAGACAGGGGTCCAGTCTGAAAAGGAATATAACTGAAACTCTGCACCACAGAAGCTTTGCAAACTGCCTGCAACAATATCTAGGGGGAGAAATACTATTTGTAACCAATTTCTTTAGTGAAACTAGCTTAGTTTGCATGTTTGATTTCATTTGCTTAGTAATCTGCTTTGGTCTGTTTGTTACCCCTTTTACTACTTAAAAATCTGCCTTTTAATAGTTAATAAAATCTGTTTTATTTATTATTAAACCCAGTTTCTGTAATTTCTAACTGGGGGGTAGGGCAAAAAGTGTGCACACCTCTCTCCACATTGAGGGAGGGGGCAAATTTCATAATATATCTTTGGGTCTGCACTGCAAGGGAGGTGGATATCTGATTGCTAAAGCAAATCTCTTAAACTGAGTCTTCCCAGAGTTGATCTGAAGGTGTGTGTGTGTGTGTGTGTGTGTGTGTGTGTGTGTGTGTGTGTGTGTGTGTGTGTGTGTGTGTGTGTGTTTTTCAGAGCCTGGCTCAGCAAGAGAGGTTAAAGGGGGCCCATGCTGGCAGAACAGGCAGACTCAGTGATATCTCAGCACATCAGGTGGCTTCCCAAGGGGTCCAACCCATCACACATTCATTCCTTCTCTAATTTCAGCTTTATGCAACATGGTTTTTGCATATAAGAAAATTCAGAGTTATTTCAATGTCACACTTGATAGAACACAAAGTATTTATATGCAAACCAAGAAAATGTGTTAATTGTGGAAAACACACTTCTGGGCAAATTTGCCCACCAGTGCATCAGCTGATTTAGTCTGCATATCAAAGAGTTTTACATAACAGTTTCAGCCCTCAACTAGTATAAACTGGCATAGCTTCATTGAATCTCACACCAGGTGAAAATCAAGCCCTATTTGTTTAAAATAAATTATTCGCTGCTCCATCTTCTTAGCAATTTCATTGTGTCATACTTACCACACACACACACACCCAAGGTTCTTGCACAAAACCCAGCTGCAGCTTCTCTACCTGTCCATTTAACAATACACATGGAAATGCATAATGAGCTTGACTGTTACATGATACTAAGTATTTTTTGGCCGTTCTCTTGCAGCCACCGTTCAGAACAGCAAGAGTTTCTCACAGTTAGTGGTTCTGGCCCTCTTCAGTTCTCTAGCACAGGAGTAGGCAACCGAAGGCAGCATGCAAGCTGATTTTCAGTGGCACTCACACTGCCCGGGTCCTGGCGGCTCTCCATTTTAGTTTAATTTTAATTGAAGCTTCTTAAACATTTTAAAAACCTTATTTATTTTACAACAACAACAGTTTAGCTATATATTGTAGACTTATAGAAACAGACCTTCTAAAAACATTAAAATGTATTACTGGCACACGAAACCTTAAATTAGAGTGAAGAAATGAAGACTTGGCACACCACTTCTGAAAGGTTGCCGACCCCTGCTCTAGCAGATTATTGTGCATCTTGTTTTACCAGTAAATTGTGAGCCACTTCTCAGTATTCATCTTTCAGATCTACTGGAGGAACTGTAAGCAATGGAGGAGAGAGAGAGAATACAAGCAACTGGGAAGTATGTTCAACTGTATGGAAATGAAAATGTTCATTACAGACTGTTTAATATCATGGCTACAGCACAGTGAGCTAGTATGTTTCAAGTTTATTAAATGAATTCTCTTCATACTAAATTTCCAAAGATCCTAGTTGACAGGAGGCTTTCATTTCAATGGCAAAGACCACTTGTTATCAGTGTCATATTAGCAAAGTACTGGCTTTGTATTTTAAAGCACAGATGTTTAGATGGCACAGTTCTTGCAAATAGGAAAGTGAGCCCGAAAATGAAAAGCAAACTACTATGGTCAAAATCATATCTATATAGGCCAGTAAATTATACTGATCCATTTCTGCAGCAGCTTCCCTGTATGCTTCTTTTCCATTAAAAATTCATGTGTATTCTTGGGAACTCTTTTACTCTACATAAAACTTAGAAGTATGGAAATAGTATTAAAATAATATGGTCAATACGTTTTACACAGACTAAGGACACATGCAATAAAATAACTTGTTTATTGCTATTTGCGTTGCTCTAAATGCTGAGGCTGCCATGTAAAGGACCAAGTTACACAATATACAGGCTATTGTGGGTTTTACCCAGTAACATTAAAGCTGTTGAGTACAATGTTTAAGAAAACAGATTATGGCTTTGATATATTTACTTTGATCTACCCGGAAAACATTTCCCCTATTTCTCAAAGTGGCAGATTGGATGGTAACCATACTGTTTCTATTCACACATGGCAAGATTTTGTCATTTGTCAGATGCCCCCTTACTCTCCTGTACAGGCTCACTTGTCATACTAGTAGTAGAGTAGTGACTTTCTGTGCAAATGGATGGGAAGTGAGTGGTGGGGAATGGGTAGTTTTGATTCTACTGTGCCAATTCCCCTCACCCAGGAGTGCACTAGCAAGCACAGTTTAGCAGTTACAGCAGTTGAAAATAATCTGTACCTTGAAAAAGTGCTGGCACAGATTACTTGCCCTCTGGAGCAAAGGGAAACAAGGGACTGAACTGAGGCTCTGAGTCACAATATAGTCTCTAGTGTCCTCCCAGGGTAGTACAACTACATGCTGCTCTTTACTTGGGACAGACTGTAACATTACAATGGAGCCCTTTAAGGGGAGTCACATGCTGAAACTCCATCAATCGCTCTGAAAACGTAGAGATTGTGGTCATATCATCCTGAATAGCACAGGCAGCAGAGCAAGCTTTTCCACAGTTCACTTCAGTTCAGACTTGAAAGGACACAACAGAGTGAGAAGGTGGTTCATCTTTCAGGCCATTTCAATCCTGGTATTGAGATCATGCTCCAGTTGTGCTAAATATTGTATGAACACATAAGAGGCAGCCTCTGACCCAGAGAGTTTATAGTATAAATTGACAACACAGATGAAAGGTAGGACGGGAAACTGAGGCATGGAGCTCTGAAATGGACTTGCCCCAGATCATAATATCAGGTCAGTGGAAAAGACAGGAGTAGAACTCAGGTTTGCTGAGTCTCGGTTCAGTGCTGGAGTGGTCAAGATTCATCTCACAATTCAGGGGGAGTTATACGAACTGTAGAAATGGTCTTGCATAAGAAACATTATGCAAAAGCCATGGCTTCACATTGAGGCAGTGGGGGTTACACCCCTTTTTGACTTTACAAGGACAAAACTTATGCATCCAGGAACAATTTAAATAAATCCTGATCTTTAGGATCATCTACTTGAGCGTCTTATGTTAGGCATCTAAATCCACATTTGGGCACTTAAATAGGTGATTAATGGGAAATCTATTTATTTAGGTATCTGAATTTAGATTTAGATGCCTAATTTAAGGAATCCAGGTTTTCAGTGTTGGCACAAGTAAAAAGGAAATTATTTTCAAGGGATAACGAACCAAAGCCATTATGGAGTCAGATTCTTGGCTCTGCTAGGTCCACATAGCTCTGTAAAACTAATAATACAGAGGGACTGTAAAGCTAGCTTAAACAGCATCCTCAGAATTCCCACCCTCACATAGGGGCATTCTTCACAGTATAAGGGGCATTCTTGGGTGAAAGGGAGGGTGATTAGGGCATCTCTATGCCATGCAATCTCCAGCTGACAAAATGGCCCTGGGGAGGGGGGGGCATATGCAGCTAAATTGCATCTGGTTGCCTAAAGGACTGAACCCAGGATCAAGGGAACGCAGACCTCTCCCCTCAGAATTTCTTGGGCAGACCACAGAATCTGAACCTCCAAACTCCCCCTGCTCATGCTGCTGGGAATCTTGCTTTACAAGTGATTCTGAATTCAAATATAAGCAAAGGCAAGGAAGATTAAAAACATGCCCATTAATCTCTGTGGACCTAGATTGCCAACTAGTGCCAAAAAAGGCATTACCATTTATACCAACTACATCACACAACAGATTTTATCTGAATACTGAAATGTTTGAATTCCTTCAGATATTTAAACTAAATATTTTCTTCATATATCAAGAAAACATTATTCAAAAAGTAGCAAAGCCTCTGGCAGAAGCCAAAAATGAAAGAGGCAGTGTTAGATCCATCTTGTCCAGCTCACTGTCAGTTCTGCAATGTTACCTACAGCAAAATTTAGTACTTTGGCTAATTTGTTTATAAAATGAGAAATGAGGAGACTTCCATTACACCCCTTGGCAGGGTATTCCACAGTCTAATAGAACTCAGTATTTTTTTCTGACATTTAGCTTGCATTGTATGGGTAACAGCATGCTACTGTTTATCAGTGAGGTTTTCCTGTGAATATCCATCTCTCATGGCATTATGAGAACACAGTATATTGGTGTGAGATATGGAGATTCCATAAATAATCAACAAACATAAAAAGAACTTTTCAACCTTAAAGTCAAGCACTCAAAAATTAGGAATTGATGGATTTGATGGCCTCTGACTTTAATTCTGCCCTCTTGTACATACACATTATGAGGGAATTGGGGGTTATACTAGATAACCTTTGATGTCCCATCTAACCCTATGGTTCTATGATCACATACTTTTCCCACACTGGACCCCTGCCTCAAAGAGGCCTCAATTCAGGAAAACACTTAAAAACACATACTTCACTTTAAGTGTCCTGGATAGAGATGCTTTCCTGAATCAGGGCCTCAGTGCAGAAGACTCTCTGATTTAGTACAACCAAATTTTCATGAAGCAGAACCACTGCTGCTGAAGATTACCAATATGACAGTTTATTTGAAATTCATTGAAGATGGGACAGGATTTTTTAGCTGGTCCCAGATATAAGAGCTATGTCAAAAAATAATCTTTCATCACTGAGAAAAATCACAGAACATTTATGGTCTTGCCTGGAATTTTCCTTGGTTTCTGAAAAAGTAAGAGACAGTTTTGACAAAAGAAAAGCTTCAGCCTGCCAAGCAAAGACCCTGTTTTGCTGTGAAATGTCAAAATTTCTTTATAAAAAATAGTTTAATTTTTCTCTTGGGAAAATTTGCAATTTTCAAGAGCTCTGTGTGCTGGCAGAAATAATTATATTTCTCCTTGGATCAAATGTTCAAATTCATGTGAATTCTCCACTGAAACTTCAGGGGGTTTTGGCTTACAAATAATTGCAAAGCCAAAATGAGTAGTTTCACACTGTCATACTGATATGCTTGGCAGAGTGCTGCAGACCCATTCAGTACAAATTTGTCAGGCAAGCCATAACCATTAAAAATAAATAGTAATGAGAGCACGTCTAAAGGGAACAAATACAAAACAAAATGCCCAAGTGCTAACAAACCTATTGCCTGAGAAGGTCAAGACTATTTTACTACAGAAACTACCATTATTTAAAAAAATAGCAGAACATGGGAAGCATTTAAAGCCAGAACCTTTATGCATTCTGAGTAATACCTTAGAACAACACTGAAACCAATGGACAATTCGGAGCAAGGGACTACTCCAAGTGAGAAAAGTTGGCAGACTTTGGATCTTGGAATATTACTTCTATTATGAGAATGGATTGAGGTAAATCAGATTATTTTTATCTCACTCTGATTTATCTTACAGAATGTACTATCCTGACAGATTGTCCTTTTCCCTCCCATCACCTTAGGATATAGTCTAGTTACTCTCTTATTGATGTGTGTTTGCAAAGGAAATCAGGCATGCTGCTGTGGGCATGTGGCATATTGCCACAGTAATCCTGTTGCTGTTGTTTTCAGCCATGGACTCAGCAATTAATTGTGTTGACTCCTTCATCACCTAGCACAGCCCTGCTATATTGTACAACTTGTACTTTTAAAAATGTTGCCCAAAATACTGAGTTTTTTATTCCACTTAAAAATGCATTTGCCTGTTTATTTGTTCCTTTCCTAGAAACTTAATATTATATGTTCCACAGTTCATCAATTAAGTACATTATTCATAAACTAACCGGCGCCACTGTTGAGTCAAAGTCTTTATTCTCAATGACTTACCAGTTCGGTAGTTTCTGAAGCAAATTAGTGTCAAAGAGAATCATTACTTGAAACATTTCTACTTCCCATGAATAACAAACCAGGTTATTCAATGGCATATACTTAAAACTACAGCTGGAGGACCTTGAAAATTAATTGCTGATGTCTGCCTGGTCTACATAAGCTTCACCATTACAGTTCATGCTCCAGCTAAATAGGACATTCACCTATTATTTCTGTTGCTTAAATCCAGAATTATTCAATTTTCTTCCCAGCTTCTGTTCCTCGTATCCATGGCAGCCACATCTCACATAGTGGGCTTACTGAAAAACACCCTTAAAGTGTTGACACAAAGCAAGGAAGTACAGCAGGTGGGAAAAACACGACAGTAACATGGTTTCTAAAACCAACAGGGTTGCACTGCCTTAGTTCTAATTAGGAAAAAAAACCCATATTCAATAGAGCTTACGGTAAATGGAAAGGGTCAGGAGACAAAAATATAAGTGGCAAAGAGTGGACCAGCAAAAATAGATGTTAAAAGCAAAAAAAAGAGACTGAAATAACTATAGATCTTGTGAACAGAAGGGAAAATCTCCCAAGAGGTACCTACATGCCATCTGCCCTCCTATACATAGGGAAACTTAAGGGCTAAAATGCAGTGGACATGTCTGCATGGTGTGTGGGGTGATCAGTTAGAGGACAGCCATGGCTGCCTGGGTGAAATTCACCTCCTGCACATGATCTAGGCACCACTCACATCATCATACTAGCACTGAAGCATAGAGTTAGCAAGAAAGTGGGAACAAAAGCTTGGCTAAAATTTTCTTTTCCATTTTTAATAAACACTGTTTCCAGGTAAAGCTTTTGAAATGGGGGAGCGGGGAGGGGAGGAAGAGAAAGTTTCAACTAGCAGTAACTAAGTGGTACATAGGCCCTGTGCTGGCCCCTCTGTACAGGAGTGAGTTTCAGCCCATCTGTGCAGCACACAGCCAAACTCTGAGCCCCAGTCGGGGGATTGTGAGAAGGCCAGGAGAGCGTTAGCATGTGTGACTAATGAGTGAATGAACAGCACAGCTCCATTGATTCATACCTCTGCACTGCAGGAGGGAAGCGGGAAACATAACATGCTGCATCTGCTATTCTCTCAGCACCATATAGCAACAGCTCTGCCTATGGAACACACTAGCTACCATGGACCCAAACTTCACATCATATGCTGCCCCTCATTCCCATTACTTCTGAGTGCTCAGGCTATTTACCTGAGTTGGGCCTTCTTACCCCTAGATTTGGCCATAAAAGCTAGATACTGTTCTCAGGTTTTTGATGCCTCACAATTGTTGGCTCCTTTCTACTTGGGTAAGTTCTGGGATACTTTGTAAGTTGTTGTACATAATTCCTGTTTGCTAATGCAGAATTTGAACAGTTGCAGTATAGTCTAGTAGATCTATAAACAAACTTTACTCCTGACAGAATTCTGTGGGGGGGGGGCAAGTGGGGCAATTTGCCCCAGGCCCTGCAGGGATCCCCCACGAGAATATAGTATTCTATAGTATTGCAACTTTTTTATGGAAGGGGCCCCTGAAATTGCTTTGCCCCAGACCCCCTGAATCCTCTGGGTGGCCCTGGAATTCTGTGCCCCTGTGAGGGTGCAGCATTCAAATGGCCTGCATATTTTTGAGCCCCCCATACAGAAAAATACAAAAAATCTGCAGGGGTGGGGGAACACACCTCTTCCCCAGCAGCCCAGGTAGCACATCTGTTCCAGCGTGCCTGGAGCAGTCTCAGAGATGCAAATCACTGCAGTGGGAGAGGGGCTGGGCGTGCGTGCCTGCCTGCAGGAGAGACATTGATCACAGTCGTGGGGCTGGGTGTGCATGCCTGCAAACAAGAGAGAGAGACTCATGGAGGAGGAGGTCTTTTTATTATGCACGAGGAAGACTTTGTCCCCCACACAGAAAAGTAGCAACCTGCCTGCTAGTTAATTGATCTCATTCTCTGAGGCAGAAATGTAGCAGCCTGCCTGAGTGGCACAATGGGGTTAGATTGCAGCTCAGGATTTATTTTACTTACTCCTTAATTTAAAAAACCAAAAAAAAAACAAAACCAAAAAAAACCCCCCACAAGACTTTGAGGGCAAGTAAAACATTTGCCAAGCAGTCAATAAAATGTCAGGACAATCAGAAGCAATCATTTCCCAAAGTACCCAGCCAGCTCCAGAACAAAGATTAGCAAAACTGTAAAACTTCCATGTGTGAAAGTCTGAGCAATTTAAAATGACATTTTCATTTTTTATTTTTGCTGTTTGGTGTTCTGTAATGTAATTTAAATGAAAATCTAGGATTATAACTGGAATGCAGGGTATTAGTTACCAAGTGTTTGTAACTTAACTTTCATGTGTTTAGGAAATACTGAATAGTTATTGTGACTTTTTTCTGTATTGTAGTTTAAATAAATTACCAAAACAACTGAAACTGGTGAGATTATATTGCATTATTTTGACCAAAAAAATATGCAATTTTTTGGTGCAGAATCCCCCCAGGAATAAAACATATATGCCAAAATTAGTAACGAGACACATTTTAGGCCCAAATCCACCCTGCATTGAAATCAAAGGATCTCCTATTTTCACCTTTTTTAAAAAAATGGAAGTTACAGTATTTTACAGAAGTAATTAAATTTTGAAAGCTAGATGCTTCAGTAGATATTTGGGACATAGTCTAAGGATGGGTCACGGGAAGTTAATTTTTTAGATACTAAATCTGTGTAGAAAATTTCAGCTCTGGGAGGTGATTACTGCAATATTAAATTCATTGAGAGTACGAATATAAATCTTCAAAACAAACCACAACCAGACCATTTTGGGGCTGTAGTCATTCTCCACAACATACCTACATTATTCCTATTAATAAACAGAAACAAAGCGGAAATATACTCAGGCTAGGTCTACACTGGGGGGGGGGGAGAGGGAAGTCGACCTAAGATATTCAACTTCAGCTACACAAATACGTGAATAGCATAGCTGAAGTCAGCATATCTTAGATTGATTTACCTGGCCATGAGGACGGCGGCAAGTCGACTGCTGCTGCTCCCCCGTCGACTCTGCTTACGCCTTTCGTGGTGGTGGAGTTCCGGAGTCGACGGCAAAGGGATCGGTGATCTATTTTATCACATCTATACTAGACCCGATAAATCAATCCCCAATAGATCGATCACTATCTGCCGATCCGGTGGGTAGTGTAGACGTACCCTCAGTCTATAAGCAAAGATCTTGATCTTACTACTCACATATTTAATTTGATACAATAAATCCTCACCATATCTGTGCTGCTTATTGACTTCTCTTCAGAGGCAATGAACATAATAGAGGGTGCAATTCTGGGCCTAATAAAGTCAGTGGCAAGACTCCCATTAACATCAATAGAACAAGAATTTCACTGTGAAAGTTTAGGACCAAATTCTGGCCCAACTAACAGAGTGGCATAAGTGGTAACAAGGCATCCCTATGATCCCTTTGCCAGCATCATAGGAGGAAAGTAAACTCTGCAAAGCTGCAACATCCCCTCCTTTTTGCAGCTGGGAAGGAAAGCGTGAACTGGGGTGAGAACTGCCCAATGTAGCTGTGCTGGGTGTAACCAAGTTTACATCCTTCCCAGTGCGGGAGGGTAATTGATAGAGAGATTAATCTCTCTGAGTCACAATCTCCCTTCCAAGCCGCTCATAGGGCAGAGTAACAATGTACTGCACCTTGCTCTGAGCTAGTTCAGGTGAGCCTTTTATCACTTTCAGCAGTTTTGTTAGTAACTTTTGCAGCATCAGTGACTGACAGATGCTTTCAAAGAACATCTGTCAGACTGATGTTCCTTGCATAGAACTTTGTTACTGACAATAATAATATAGAGCTAAATCTATTCCCATTAAAACCATTAAGACTTTTGACATTGACTTTAAGACACTGGACTCAAACTTCAGAAAAAGCCATCTTGTATGTACAGTATTTTTATTTAGCTTGATTGAGAAATTAATACTTAATTCAGTTTTTCTGTTCATAGATTGTCAGAAAAGAAATACATCTGAGGACAAATGTGATCTATTATTTTACATTTTCTCTAAAGCTGTGTCTTCAGAATTTGAAATTTTAACTGGTGATATATTGCCAACCAAACCCAAGTCAGTCAGTCAATAGTGGTGTTTCTGCTCCTTGACTGGAAGAGCAGAATTTTAATAATCAGGGTATCTGGTGCACAAATTTGTTCTGCATTTTTCTATTAGCAATTTCATCTGCAAAAACTAGTTTAAGTTACATTCTCAAAGTGCAGTTGAGTGTATGAAGGTGAAAAATCATACAGATGGTAGCTAATTCTTTGGGGGACTCAATTAGTTAATTTCTGAGATTCAGATTCAAGACACCACTTCTGCACTCAGGAAAGCACTTACGCATGTTCTAACGTTAATCTGAAGTCAATAGGATTTAAACATGTGCTTAAGTGATTTTCTGAACAAGGACAGATTTGATGTGTGCTTAAGTACTTTCCTGAACTGGGGCCTAATTCTAGATTTATTAATATTCATGTGTTACATACAACAGGCCAAAATCCCATAGCCCTTAGTTTACATTGTCCTCTGTCAAAGCCACTGAAGTCACTGTGAGACTTGCTTGAGTAAGGACCAGGTAAGCACAGGAGGATTGGTCTAATGATATTTTAATGTCTATTTGAGTTAAAAATAAAATGTCAACTGTCAGCCTTTTTGGAGAGATGTTTAACAAGAACTCTATTAAAAATGACCTAGTGCAGAGGGTCCCAGCCTGATATGTAGGTCAGCAGCAGGCTGCAGAAGAGTTGCAAGCGATTGTCAGGAATTGGGTCATCCCATAATGCTGGGTTTCTTCCTAACATCCACCGGCTATGGCATTATGAGACAACTGAAAAAAACTATTCCTGACATACTTTCTTATATAAAACTTTTTCAGATAAGCAGTTCCTGTAGTTACCACAGGATGTCATGTAATTGTAAAACAGGAGGGGAGGTGGGTCCATGAGACACTCTCTTTATTAAGAAGCAGCAAAGAATCCTGTGGCACCTTATAGACTAACAGATGTTTTGCAGCATGAGCTTTCGTGGGTGAATACCCACTTCTTCGGATGCAAGCATCATGCTGCAAAACATCTGTTAGTCTATAGAACCAGACTCCTCTGATACCTGTCTCTTTATTAAGATGAGGCTCACACATCATTCATTCATTCATGCAACAGATCTCCATAGTCTTCTATCCTGGGCCATTCGCTCTAGCTGGTTCCAGGTATAGCCCATTTTGCTATCAACCTGAAGGGTTCCACTGCAGTGCCTGTCTGGTGATGTTGGTTGGCTGCCAGCCCCACCTTCTCCTTCTAATTTCTTCCTCTGCTGGGAGTTGATGGGTCCTCTCCAAGAGGTGGATGTTACTGATGGTGTCTGGCCAGCGGATCTGGAGAATCCTTCTGAGGCAGCTATTAATGAAGGTCTGGATCTTCCTGGTGGTTGTTTTGGTTGTCCTCCAGGTTTCAGCTCCATACAGTAAGACTGATTTCACGTTGGAGTTGAACAGTCGAATCTTTATTGCCAAAGACAGCTCTCTGGAGCTCCAGATGTTCTTGAGCTGTAAGAAGGCTACTCTTGCCTTACCAATCCTTACTTTGATGTCTGCGTCTGTGCCACCCTGCTGGTCGATGATGCTACCTAGGTAGGTGAAGGACTGCACTTCTTCCAGGGAGCTTCCATTCAGTGTGACTGGGTCGTTGCTGATGGAATTGATCCTAAGGATCTTGGTCTTGTCCTTGTGGATGTTGAGGCCAACCTGTGATGACGTGGCTGCCACTACGTTGGTCTTCTCTTGCATCTGCTGAAGTCCAGGTCATCAAGCTGGGTCCACAATGACCATTGGATTCCATTCCTACGCTTTAAGTGGATGTCTTCATAATCCAATCGATGGAAGAAAGAGAAGTGGTGACAACAAGCATCCTTGTCTGACTCGTTCGCACCTGGAAGCTGTTTGTGAGCTGCCCTCCATGGATCACTCTACAGTGTATGCCGTCATGAATTCTTGATCAGGTTGACCACCTTTGCTGGGATGCCATAGTGAAACCTGCCTGTTCATCTCGTAGCTGTGGATCGACGGCATCCTTCATTCTCTCTAAGAGGACTCGTTGAGACCCTTCCTGGCACGACAGGAGTGTGATTCCTCTATATCTGTTGTTGTTGCTGAGGTCTCCTTCTTCTTGGGGATTTTGATGAGATATCCCTCTTTCCAGTCAGAATCACTTCTTCTTCCCATATTTTCTCAAAGAACTGAGGCATCCAGGTCTGCTTTCAGGGCCTCTGCTTCCTGTTCTTCATCATGGTGATGGCTTTTCTGATCTCGTCTCTGGGTTGGTTTTATCAATTGATTGGGAGGTCCTCGTTGGCTGGGTCAATGTCTGGTGGATTTGGTGGTGCTGGTCTGTTCAGGAGTTCCTCAAAGTGCTCCGCCATCTGTTCATCTGTAGTTCTATTCCTGTTATAGACTTTCCCTGCTTGTCTTTCTGGCTTGCTGAACTTTCCAGACAGTCGCGCTGTTTCATGTTACCGCTGTATGCTGCCTGCTCTGCTTCTGCTGCCAGTCCATCCACATAATCTCTCTTGTCCTTCCTAATATTCCTCTTCACTGCTCTGTGGGCTTCAGCATACTCTTTTGAGCTTTGGCCTTTGCTGCTCTAGGCCTGCTGTTGTGGCCTGCTGCCTTCTTCTTCTTTCTGTCTTCTATCTTTGTCAAGGACTCTGCTGTGATCCACTCTTTCTGCTGGTGTTTCTTAATTCCAAGCACTTCCTGGCATGCTGACCTAAGTGTGTCTCTCACTTTCTGCCATCTGTTGAGTACACTGTCTTCCTCAGACCGATCCTGTAGTACTGAAAACTTATTCTTCAAATCTTCCTTGGTCTTATGGTCCTTCAGAAGGTTGCAGTTCTTCTTCAGCTTCAGCTTCAATCCTTCTAACTCTAACGTCCTGCAAGGATCTTCTGAACTTCTTGCTAATGCAGACATGGTCGATCTGGTTTTCTGTCATGCCTGCTGCCTCCTATGACCAGATTGTTAAGTGCACACAGATCCACAAATCTCTCTCCATTCTCACTCATCTCTCCAGAGCATGGGTCCCCATGACTTGTTCGTATCCTGTGTTATCAGGTCCAATTTTGGCATTAAAGTCTCCCATAAGGATGGTAATGTCTTTGTCTGGGAGAGTCTCTAATATTTTCTGGAGTCTGTTGTAAAAGTAGTCTTTGTCCTCCTCTTCACTGTCATTGGTTGGCTGAACAACATTCATCTTAATCCTCTTCATTTTAGTTCTGAAGGATGCTGTGATGATCCTGGGACCATGTGCCTCCCAACCAATCAGTGCTCTCTGTGCCTGCTTGGACAACATCTCATGTCCTGAATACAGCAACAGCTCTCCTGTCAACAGTCGTCTCTGTCCAGCTTGCGTCCATCTTGTCTCGCTAATGCCTAGTAGGGTCAGGTTGTTGCTCCTCATCTCTGCTGCAACCTGGTCCTCACGTTCCATGTGCCGATGGTAATCCTCCTGGCTGCAAGAAGGGTGATCACCACCCAGTGTCATGCATCTTCGAGTTGAAGACCCTTCTTTTCCAGGCTAAAAGTCTGTGTTAACTCTATTGTTGGCGTTTCTGTAGCAAGCTGATTTTTACAGGGTGGCCTCCTCCTTTACCCTGACTTGGGACAGGCAGATGGCCCCAAAGGACCTCTCTGGTGGAGTTGAGGCTCACACACTATGGAAAAAACATTTGAGAACTCGTCTAATAGCTATCAGCGGACTGCGAATCAGAACTCCTGGGTTCTCTTTCAGGCTCTTCCACGGATTCATTTTATGAGTTTAGGCAATTCCCTTAGTCTTTCCATACCTCAAGTGAAGATAATAGTTCTCTAGCTCACCACAGGGCTATAGAGAAGTTAATTCATTTAAGCCTTAAATTACTCTGAGACCCTTAGATAACAGACTCTATATAAATGCGAAGTATAATTGTACTTACATATGAGCATATGTATTCAAATTAAACCACTGCATGAGTCAGACTGAAAATGTACAGAACTGTATCCACTGTAAATTACTCACAAGAGAAATATTTCTAAAATATGAAGAAAAATGTCTTGCTACAAGTTAAATAGCTTAAGGATACAAACAATCTAGCTGTTTCTGTGGTCTGGTTATTGATATTATGGCACACTGGCTTAGTCATTGAAGTAAAACATTGAGGAAAACACCACTGCATATGAGTAACTTTTTTAATAAAATACTAGAAGAAACAACCTGCTCAAACATGTAACCAATTACTTTAATCAGATCAAGTTCATTGAACCAGAAACTCCAGAAAACTTGCATATTGTGCCCAGCAATAGCATTAATAAGTCCTAGTCATAAAATGTTAATTGCATGCATTAAAAGTCACTAACACTGGCTATAAAATTTTAAATATTGTTTGCTCAGTTTTCCCCTAATTCCACCATGCATTGCTATGTGAAGCTAAGATAATTCAGGGACCTGAGGATATGAAGTTCTTTGATTTTTTTCTGTGCCTTTAGAGATGCTTTAAGCAATAAATTACAATTATGTAAATATTAGCCCTCACTTGGGGATAAATACCTTTGAGACATGATCTGATTAGAGCATACAAAATTATTAGATTTGCCCATGAGCACAATGTATTTCTATTCCTTGAGAACTTTTCTCATGGAAGGGCTCAATCCAACTCCCAATTAAAGAATTTGTACACTGACTTCAATGGAAGTAGGATTCATTTCAGCCCTTTAAATACTACCCTTATTTACAATACTCCTCACTTACATATAGCATTTTATGTGATGCTCTCAAAACATTTGCAAACAAGAAAAACATCTTCAGAACACTCCTGTAAGGCAACTAAGTTTTACTATACCCATGTAACAGCTGGGCAACATGACAATGTGTGTCCATAATAAAATGTTGTGGGTAATATATTGGGATCATTTGATGATAGAGAGAAATTATTTATGTGAAACGGACCCACCTCACTCTTGACATTAACTCTTGCTGAATGATGGCTTGGTCTGATGCTTGTGAGCCTTGAGATTACAGGATCTGAGTGACATAAACAGATGCAGCTGCACAGAGAGAAGAATGTGAAGCAAAACATATTACAAAAAGTAACATTGATTATGCTGCAGCTCTGTTCTTTATTTTTTGAATGTGTAGCTTGGTTATAATCTCTATATTAGTGCCTCAGTGTTATATAAAATACAAGGTAACAGACTGCAAACACTTTCTTCTGGAATTCTCCTTTGTTCACATATTTGTTTGTATTGTTATTTAAGGCTCAGGCATAGCCTGAGTGTAGTCCAAGTATCACTTGGAGCAAGTGCCCTCCCACTCTTCCTTCCATGCTGTTATATGCAATTAGGGTGACCAGATGTCCTGATTTTATAGGGACAGTCCTGATTTTGGGGGCTTATTCTTATATAGGCACCTATTACCCCGTCCCGATTTTTTACACTTGCTATCTGGTCACACCGATATACATAATGCAGGTAACAAGCAGGGGGACTAAGGGAGGAGAGGACAAGTTAGACCAGGGGCGGCCAACCTGTGGCTCTTCAGAAGTTAATATGCGGCTCCTTGTATAGGCACCGATTCCGGGGCTGGAGCTACAGGCACCAACTTTCCAATATGCCGGGGGGTGCTCGCTGCTCAACCCCTGACTCTGCCACAGGCCCTGCCCCCACTCCACCCCTTCCCACCCCCTCCCCTAAGCATGCCATGCCCTCACTCCTCTCCCATCCCTCCTTCCACCACCACCCCCAGCCTCCTACACACCACGAAACAGCTGATCGGGAGGTGCGGAGAGGGAGGCACTGATCGGTGGAGCTGCCGGTGGGCAGGAAGCACTGGGAGTTGGGGTGGGGGGGAGCTGATGGAGGGCTGCTGACGTATTACTGTGGCTCTTTGGCAATGTACATTGATAAATTCTGGCTCCTTCTCAGGTTCAGGCTGGCCACCCCTGAGTTAGACTCTCAGCCTTACAAGTAAAAAAGGAATAGTAGCAATTAAAGATTTAAGCATAAGCAGGATTACACAGTGCCTTGAAGGTAAGGATGGGAAGAGGGGGGTGGGGAGTCATTCACTGGCCACAGGCACTGCCCTTGTGGCCATGTGTGGCAGATTCATCAGCTCAAGCAGCCCTTTTCAACAGCCACTCAGACCCTGACATGGTTTGCCCCTTGTCATGACTCATTTATAGTTCCCACCCCTCCCAGGGTAATAAAGAGTCCAAAAAGTACCTAAAGTCTCCAGCCCTTCCCAGGGATCAAGAGTCCTTGCCTGCTTCCATCGGGGCTTTTACACCCCTTTTCTTGGTGGGCCAGTAGGAGAATCCAGGTGCACCCTCTATGCTGGGTTCCAGCCTAGGCCCACCATTTTCCCCGCTACCACAATAGGAACTCAGCAGCTACAGTCTGCTTTGTCAGACATGCTGCTGCTTCTCTGTGCCACTTCCTACTGCCATCTGCTTCCAGGTTCCTTTAATAGAGCAACCCATTCCAGAGCTTTGTCCCTGGTGGTTCCAGCTCCTTTGACCCACTTTCTACCAGTTTGTAGCTGATACAGAGTCCCCTGTCAGAACAGCCCATCTGCCTGCTCTGCAGGCTCTTAACCCAGCTGTACATGGTTGCCCAATTAGCCATAGCTGAGGAGGTATCTACTCTGTATCTTAACCCCTTAGTGACTGAGGCAGGATAGAGTTTATACACCCATCACAGACCACAAACCTGAATTTGATGCAGAAGGCACTACACAGCTAATAAAGGATTTTGAAAAGGAGAGCAACTTAGCCTGGGTAATTGGAGAGAGAAATTGTTTTAGCAGCTGTATTCTGGATATGAGGTAAGAATCAGGAGGACAGACAGTTGTATGGCATGGTAGTCATGGCACAAAGAATACCAAGCAATAGACAAGGGTTGCAAAGGAAGGGAGAACACTGAAGCTGATACGGTGGTGGCACCATGTGTTTGTGCATACAGAAATGAGATAATGGAAGGGTAAAATAGTCATCATATAAAAATTAGGGCTTTGACATAAGCCTGATGCCAAGGATAGCATTCTCTTGGAATCAATATACTTCCATGTTCCAATATTTCTTAAGCATCTGAAGCAATATCTATGAATTAGAATAAGGAGTTGTTTGGAATGTGTAAGGGTATGTGTGCCTTCTCCATATATAATATCATGAAAAGGGGGTGTTATCGCCACATAATCATACATTGCACAACCTGATCCTGAGTTTATTTCTTCTTAGTCTGTTAAACAGTGTGAGCTCATTTTAAAAATCTGCAAAGCAAACTGCTGGATTTTACAGTGTCCCATGGGGTTATGCTAGCTTGGACCATCTTCTGAGAGGGAATCTGCAACTGTAGTTTTTGAAGCTCTGTGTTGTTTTCAGATGCTTTCTGTGCATAGATAGTGCTCTAAAATTCCTTTTATTATAAACCACTGAAATGAGTTTACTCTTCAGGGGCACAAGCACTAAATGGCAACTGCACGGAATGGCTGCAGGAACTTGCATCACAGAGCCCAGGAGTCTGCCACATTTTTAAAGTGATGCCTGCATATTTGAGAGCAACTTAGCAGATAACAATGAAAACATGTGGCAGTTTATATACCCCTTTTTACTGGAAAAGTAATGCACTCAAAGCAGAAATGTGTGTACAGTCCTGGAGTCTTAAATTCCTATCATTCCTTATTTTCTGCTCTGCAGCATGAATTCCACTGAGTTACTTTAAAAAAAATAAATTTCCACAAGTCAGGTGGAATTTTAAAGCTCTAAAAGTATATATAGAAATGTTGGGTCTGATCCAAAAACCAATGAAGTCAATGTGAGTTTTTTCAGGGATTTCAAAGCATCTGGATCCTCAACAAGTGGCCTGCTGAATATATATACCTTGATTTTACCACCATCCAAATGTGTTCCCTCTTTTAATGCTCACATTTTATTACACCACTACGGCTATATAATTCTGTGACAAGACAACTTTACTTCATAATGTTTCAGCATTCAAATGCCATATTGAATATAAGAACATAAGAACGGCCATACTGGATCTGACCAAAGGTCCATCTAGCTCAGTATCCTGTCTTCTGACAGTGGCCAATGCCAGATGCCCCCATTTTGATTGGTACTCAATGAAACATTACATTAACTTACTCTGACACAATAATTCCCATGATACTCCTCTACCCTGATATAACACCGTCCTCGGGAGCCAAAAAATCTTACCGCGTTATAGGTGAAACCACGTTATATCGAACTTGCTTTGATCTGCCAGAGTGTGCACTACTCCCCCGGAGCACTACTTTATCGCATTATATCCGAATTCATGTTATATTGGGTCACATTATATCAGTATAGAGGTGTATATTTCAAAGCAGTACCATATGTACATACAAGAAAATATAGACAGCAAGGTAAAGTATGTAACATAAAAATGTAACTTCCTGTGTTATCTAACTAGGAAAGCACCGATGACAAGCATGGGACCTTCACAGGCCATCGATGACCTTCTCTGAGAGCACTCTATTTCACTTGGCGATTTCTCTCTTATGCAGTCCTACAAACTTCCATAAATACCCTGCTTACAAAAGCCTTCATAAAGAATAGGTAAAGGTATCCATGCTTAGCTGAAAATTTCCTTTCTCTAAGAAATAAGGTCCTCAGATCCATCACAATGCATCAGCCTGCTTGAGCTTGGAGATAGAACCAGACTTGTCATGTCACTGGAAGCATGAGAATGCAGTGCCTCCCAAAATTCCTTCCAGTTGAGATAACATCTATCACCAGCATAATTCAAATCTGCTTTCTTAAATTACAGATTGTGTTAAATATACTTTGAGAAAAAGCACAATTTTTCCTACTGCAGAACATGACAGATTATACCTAATTACAACAAACCCAAATCCTTGGATGTCAATTTACGTCTCTATTCTGGATGATCCATTTGTTTCCAGAGTGGGCCTGATCTGTGGACCTCAATCTCAAAGAAAGGAATTTTTCAGATAAAATACAGGTAAATTTTCTTAGATCTGTTACAATGAGATTTTCACAGTAATGTGCCTCCAGTGTAGGAAGCAGGATCATCTTTTAAGGACAGACATCCAAAATGAAGCAGATGATGTATACATATCTCTTCCATCTTCGCTTGGGCACGAAGGGAATGTCTACACAGCAACTAGACACTCGCGGCTGGCTTGCAAGGTGGGAGGCTCCTAGAGCCCAGACTCCAGCCCAAGCCCAGAAGTCTACTCAGCAATTAAACAGCCCCACGAGCCTGAGTCAGCTGGCACGGGCCAGCCAGGGGGTTTTCTTTGCTGTGTAGACATACTCTAAGGGGTGGTAAAGTCTTCTGCCAAAAGAAAGGAAATAGTATTATCTAAACCTGGATGACCAATATGCAAAGAATTTGGTGAACTAATGACTTTCTAGCAGATCTCAATACAGGAGATATGACTGCTTTTCCCTGACGTTGTCAGTGTGCCTAAGGGTTGGACTTTGATCATTAACCAAACGAGGAACATTTCTTGAATTTACTTAGGGAATGGATGCTATGGCAGTTGTGAGGACAACCTGTCCGTCTTAAAAGTAAGAACATAAGAATTCTGTGACAAAACAATTTTACTTCATAATGTTTCAGCATTCAAATGCCATATTGAATATAAGAACATAAGAACGGCCATACTGGGTCAGACCAAAGGTCCATCTAGCCCAGTATCCTGTCTTTGGACAGTGGCCAATGCCAGGTGCCCCAGAGGAAATGAACAGAACAGGTAATCACCAAGTGATCCATCCCCTGTCGCTCATTCCCAGCTTCTGGCAAACAGAGGCTAGGGACACCATTCTTGTCATTGATAAGCCATTGATGGTCCTATCCTCCATGAATTTATCTAGTTCTTTTTTTAACCATGTTATGGTCTTGACTGTGCATTGTGTGAAGAAATACTTCATTTGTTTTAAACCTGCTGCCTATTAATTTCATTGGTGACCCCTAGTTCTTGTGTTATGAGAAGTAGCAAACAACACTTCCTTATCTACTTTCTCCACACCAGTCATAATTCATAGACCTCAATCATATCTCCCCTTAGCTGTCTCTTTTCCAAGCTGAAAAGTCCCAGTCATATTAATCTCTCCTCATAAGGGATCCATGCCAGACCCCTAATAATTTTTGTTGCCCTTTTCTGAACCTTTTCCAATTCCAATATATCTTTTTTGAGATGGGGTGACCACATCTGCACACAGTATTCAAGATGTGGGTGTACCATAGATTTATATAGAGGCAACATGATATTTTTGTCCTATTATCTATCCCTTTCTTAATTGTTCCCAGCATTCTGTTCGCTTTTTGACAGCCGCTGCACATTGAGTGGATGTTTTCAGAGAACTATCCACAGTGATTCCAAGATCTCTTTCTTGAGTGCTAACAGCTAATTTAGACCCCATCATTTTATATGTATAATTGAGATTATGCTTTCCAATGTGCATTACTTTGCATTTATCAACATTAAATTTCATCTGCCATTTTGTTGCCCAGTCACCCAGTTTTGAGAGATCCTTTTGTAGCTCTTCGCAGTCTGCCTGGGTCTTAACTATCTTTAGTAATTTTGTATCATCTGCAAATTTTGCCACCTCACTGTTTACCCCTTTTTCCAGATCATTTATGAATATGCTGAATACAACTGGTCCCAGAACAGACCCATGGGAGACAGCACTGTTTACCTCTCTCCATTCTGAGAACTGACAATTTATACCTACCCTTTGTTTCCTATCTTTTAACCAGTTACCAATCCATAAGAGCACCTTCCCTCTTATCCTATGGCAGCTTACTTTGCATAAGAGCCTTTGGTGAGGAACTTTGTCAAAGTCTTTCTGAAAATCTAAGCACACTATATCCATTGGATCCCCTTGGTCCACGTGCTTGTTGATCCCCTCAAATAATTCTAATAGATTGGTGAGGCATGATTTCCCTTTACTAAAACCATGTTGACTCTTCCTCAACAAATTATGCTCATCTATATGTCTGGCAATATTGTTCTTTATTATAGTTTCAACCAGTTTGCCTGGTACTGACGTCAGGCTTACAGGCCTGTAACTGCCTGGATCACCTCTGGAGCCCTTTTTAAAAATTGGCCTCACATTAGCTATCCTCCAGTCATCTGGTACAGAAGCTGATTTAAATGATAGGTTACAGACTACAGTTAGTAGCTCTGCAATTTCACATTTGAGTTTCTTCAGAACTCTTGGGTGAATACCATCTGGTCCTGGTGACTTATTACTGTTTAATTTATCAATTTGTTCCAAAACCTCCTCTAATGACACCTCAATCTGGGACAGTTTCTCAGATCTGTCACCTAAAAAGAATGGCTCAAGTTTGGGAATCTCCCTCACATCCTCAGCCATGAAGACCAATGCAAAGAATTCATTTAGTTTCTCCACAATGGCCTTATCATCCTTGAGTGGTCCTTTAGTACCTCGATCGTCCAGTGGCCCCACTGGTTGTTTAGCAGATTTCCTGCTTCTGATGTACTTTAAAAAATTGCCATTACTTTTTGAGTCTTTGTTCCTCAAATTCTTTTTTGGCTTTCCTGATTGTATTTTTACACCTCATTTGCCAGTGTTTATGCTCCTTTCTGTTTTCCTCACTAGGAGTTAACTTCACTTTTTAAAGGATGCCTTTTTGCCTCTCACCGCTTCTTTTACTTTGTTGTTAAGCTACGGTGGCTCTTTTTTGGTTCTCTTACTATGTTTTTTTAATTTGGGGTATAAATTTAAGTTGAGCCTCTATTATGGGGTCTTTAAAAAGTTTCCATGCAACTTGCAGAGATTTCACTTTTGGCACTGTACCCTTTAATGTCTGTTTAACTAACCTCCTCATTTTTGTGTAGTTCCCTTTTCTGAAATTAAATGCTACAGTGTTGTGCCACTGTGGTGTTTTTCCTGCCACAGGAATATTAGATTTAATTATTTTATGGTCACTATTACCAAATGGTCCAGCTACAGTCACCTCTTGGACCAGATCCTGCACTCCACTTAGGACAAAATCAAGAATTGCCTTTCCTCTTGTGGGTTCTAGGGCTAGCTGCTCCAAGAAGCTGTCATTTAAGGTGTCAAGAAACTTTATCTCTGCATCTCATCCTGAGGTGACAAGTACCCAGTCAATATGGGGATAATTGAATTTCCCCATTATTAATTATTATTATTATTATTATTATTGAGTTTTTTATTTTAATAGCCTCTCTAATCTCCCTGAGCATTTCACAGTCACTATCACCATCCTGGTCGGTAATACATCCCTACCGTTATATTATTATTAGAGCATGGAATTACTATCCATAGAGATTCTATGGTACAGTTTGATTCATTTAGGATTTTTACTTCATTTGATTCTATGCTTTCTTTCCCATATAATGTCACTCCCCCACCAGCACGGCCTGTTCTGTCCTTCTGATATATTTTGTACCCTGGTATTACTGTATCCCATTGATTATTCTCATTTCACCAAGTTTCTGTGATGCCTATTATATCTATATCCTAATTTAATACGAGGCACTCTAGTTCACCCATTTTATTATTTAGACTTCTAGGGCCTGGTCTACACTAGGACTTTAATTCGAATTTAGCAGCATTAATTCGAATTAACCGTGCACCCGTCCACACCAGGAAGCCATTTAATTCGACATAGAGGGCTCTTTAGTTCGAATTCTGTACTCCTCCCTGACGAGGGGAGTAGCGCTAAATTCGACATGGCTATGTCGAATTAGGCTAGGTGTGGATGCAAATCGAACTTAGTAGCTCCGGGAGCTATCCCACACTGCACCACTCTGTTGACGCTCTGGACAGCAGTCCAAGCTTGGATGTTCTGACCAGCCACACAGGAAAAGCCCCGGGAAAATTTGAATTCCTTTTCCTGTCTGGACAGTTTGAATCTCATTTCGTGGTTGGACATCGGGGCGAGCTCAGCAGCACCGGCAGCAATGCAGAGCTCTCCAGCAGAGGAGTTCATGTAATCTCTGAATAGAAAGAGGGACCCAGCATAGACTGACCAGGAAGTCTTGGATCTGATCAGTGTGTGGGTCGAGGAGTCTGTGCTTTCAGAGCTGCGCTCCAAAAAACGGAATGCAAAGACCTACGAGAAGGTCTCCAAAGCCATGAGAGACAGAGGATACAGGCGGGATGCAACGCAGCGCCGCGTGAAAATCAAGGACCCCAGACAAGGCTACCAAAAAATCAAAGCGGCAAACGGACGCTACGGAGCCTGCCACCACTGCCCCACCAGTGACCGTGGACTCTGACGATGGGACAGTGTCGACGGCCAGTTCCTCGGCGATGTTCGCAGACGGGGAAGATGAGGAAGGGTTTGTGGAGGACGAGGCAGGCGACAGCGCTTACAACGCTGGTTTCCCCATCAGCCAGGATCTCTTCATCACCCTCACAGAGATCCCCTACCAACCCTCCCCGGCCGTTAACCCGGGCCCTGAATCAGGGGAAGGAGCAGTCGGTAAGTGCTTTAAACATGTAAACTTTTATTCTTAATATAACAGGAATCTGAAGTATGTGAAAAGGAGGTCTCTCTATATATGGGGATAGAACAGAAATCATCCTGGGAGATCTCCACGAAGCTCTCCAGGAGGGAATCGAAAAGCCTCCCCAGGAGGTTCCTGGGGAGAGCTGCCTTATTGGGTGCTCCGTGGTAGCACACTTTTCCGCGCCAGGCTTTCATGAGGTACTCAGGGAGCATTGCCTCCCCGAGCACGGCTGCATAGACCCCTGGTTTGTGCTGGCTTTCACGCAGCATGTGTAGCGCTGCTGGACCGCCTCTGTCAGCGGCATCTAGTACACATACGGTGACAGGCACAAAAGGCAAAACAGGCTCCATGGTTGCCACGCTGTGGCGTCTGCCAGGGCAATCCAGGGAAAACGGGCTCAAAATGATTGTCTGCCGTTGCTTTCCCGGAGGAAGGGATGACTGACGACATTTACCCAGAACCACCCGCGAAAATGGTTTTTGCCCCATCAGGCACTGGGATCTCAACCCAGAATTCACAGGGACAGACTAGACTGTGTTCGTTGTTCGAAAAAATGTATCTTTGCAAGGAATTCACTCCCTTTTTCCCATCACACAGCTTCGACTGTCTCCAGACCTGCCACAGCATCCCCCTCACAGAGGCTGGCAAAGATTAGGCGGCGAAAGAAAAAGACACGGGATGAGATGTTCGCTGAACTTATGGGGTGCTCCCGAGACGAGGCGGACCAGCAGAGCCAGTGGAGGGAGACCCTCTCTCTGTACCAGCGCTCACACAGCGAATGGGAGGAGAGGTGCCGTGAGGAAGACAAGCAGGCGACTCAAACGCTGCTTGGACTAATGAGGGAGCAAACGGACACACTCCGGCGCCTTGTGCATGTTCTGTAGGACCGCAGCCAGGAGGACAGAGCCCCCCTGCAGTGTATCTTTAACCGCCCTCCCCCGCCACAAAGTCCCATACCCCCCCCACCCAAAATAACCAGAAGGAGTGGCGCCAGGGGCCGTGAAAAGTGTCACTGCACCCCAGCAGAGCGCTCAAGTACCCAAAAGGTCTCATACCCTAAATTTTGAGAAGTCCTTTCCTTCCCGCCTCACCCAAGCCCCCGTCCCAGTTTCATCCCCTAACTGTCTAGTTGATAATAAAAAATACTTTTCTGTTAATTACTGTTTCCGTCATGTTCTTTTAGAGGAGACTGTGTTTGAAAGGAGGGAAGGGGGTTGGTAATTGGACAGGACAATCACCTTTACCAGGGTACAGACACGGGGGCAGGATCAGCAGCAGGTCACACACACAGTGCAGTCAGTAGGCACCCTGGTCGGTATGGGAGGTGGTTTGCAGGTTCTGTGTGGGTGGGGGGGTACGTGACTTTGTAGCGGGGGAGGGAGGTTACAGATCTCATGCAATGGTCCCTGTCCTGGACCACAGAGCCATGCAGCAGAGGAATCTGTATCCGTCCTCCCCCGCCAAAAGGCCACATAGCCCCCGCACACAGAGTCCCAAAAAGGAGGGATGGCAGGCTCCGTTGAAACAACCAGTCCGGCACTGCAGACCGCTCTGGGAGCAGGAGCCTGTCATTCCTCAAGTTTAGAGGCGGTCTTTACATCTCCGCACACCCTACCCAGCACAGTCCGCGTCCCAGTTTCAACCCTTTAACGCAAAGTCATCAATAAAGAAACCTTTGTAAAGTTACAGTGGAACATGTATTTTATTTTTAAACGTGTGTTGGAAGTGGGGGCAGCAGGGTGGACGGGGTATGTAACTGCAGATGCGAGTCAACAGTAACTTGGTAAAGAAACAGGGGCAGGTTCAGTTTCTATGTAAAGAAACTGAACAGTCACAGGTCACGCTGCTCGCTGCTCACTGGTACTTGAAGAGTTCCTTGTCGCTGTGCAAGGTGCCTGCATAGGGCTTCACGAGGCAGGGCATTAGCGGGTAGGCTGGGTCCCCGACGATCACTATAGGCATCTGCACATCCCCAAGCGTTATTTTGTGGTCCGGGAAGAAACTACCTTCCTGCAGGCGTCTAAACAGAGCAGAGTTCCTGAAAACACGCGCGTCATGAACTTTGCCTGGCCACCCGACGTTGATATTGGTAAAACGTCCCCCATGGTCCACCAGTGCTCGCAGCACCATTGAAAAGTAGCCCGATTTCTCAGCAGCTGACTCTGGAAGAGGTGGACGATAAGGTGCGAGGAGTTGACAACGGCCATAACTGCAGCGGGCTCCGTGCTCGCAGTGCTGTGGTGCCCATGCTGTCACTGAGCAGAAAAGTGCACGAACAGATTGCCCGCAGGCGCTTTCAGGGAGGGAGGGAGGAAGGGCGTGATTGACGGTTCAATGATGACAGTTACCCAAAACCACCCTCGACACATTTTTCCCCCAGCATGCATTGGGGGGAAATCCCAGAATTCCAATGGGCAGCGGGGAGTGCGGGAACTGTGGGATAGCCTCCCACAGTGCACCGCTTCCAAAGTCGACGCTGGCCCCATTACTGTGGACTCACACAGTCGAATTAGTGTATTTAGTGTGGATACACAAATTCGACTTCATAACGTCGATTCCACAAATTCGACTTAAGTTGATTCGAAATAATCTTGTAGTGTAGACATACCCTAGCATTGGTATATAAGCACTTTAAAAACTTGTCTCCTTTTAGCTATCTGTCATTACATGTGTAATATGGTTCTCATAAGAGAAAACTCCTAACTTCAAATAAAATCCATTCTATTGCAGAGTAGCTATTGGGCAGCCCACTCTAATGAACAGGAAATATAATGACACCTCCTTCAGAGGGTCAATTGTGGGGGTGGGATAGTCCCAAGTTAAAAGACTGTTACCAAAAATACCATGTTTTACTTATTATTCATCTTATATTATATATATAGTTGTTGCATTTTCCCAAGATGGTGCTGTGTCCACTAATAAGACCTTTCCATTGTTTTTTATGCAGACTCAGTGCTTGAGAACATGGAACATAAAGGCACCCAGGGAAGGCATTTCATTTCCCCAGGTTTCTGGGTGGGGACTGGAGCTGGTGGTGTTGGTTAATTTTAAGAGGAAGCCCTAGACATTTGAACCCAGCTGGTTTTTGGTGTCCACAACATGGGGCAGAAGGGTGACATAAAAACAGGAACTAAAGTTTGGAATTTTCATCAGAGAAGCTTTGCAGAAGAGGGGGCTGCTTGCGCCACTAGCTGCTGTGGAGGCAGAAGAAAATTGGAGGGAACTTCAGGAGGCGGAGCATTCCCCTGTTGCTAGCTACTAACAGGTCTGATTCTGCCCTCCAAGCTGCAAGCAGGCTGAGGCACCGCTGGAATGGATCTGTGCACCTTAGCAAAAACAAGAATCAATTTTGGTTTTGTACCATTGAATGTGGCTTTGAGTTGCTCAGCTAGCCCCTTTAATGCAAAGATGTTAATCTGCTTGTCTGGAGTCCCTTAAATCTATCCCTAAATCATTTTTGAAAGTTTAAGCTTATGAAGATTTATTTGTAAAGCGGGGTGTGCGGGGGAAGGACTGAATTCCACTCTCACAAAAGCTATCAATAGTCTGGAGAATCCCATCCTCTAAAAGCTAATTTACACTAAGAGATGTGATTACTTGCATGCTGAATAGTTTAAAAAACAGATTCCAACATCTTTATTCACATACCCTTACTCTGATGTCAATAGGACCACTTGTGGAGTAAGGTACTAGTCAACTAGGGTGACCAGATGTCCCGATTTTTGGGTCTTTTTCTTATATAGGCTCCTGTTACCCCCACCTCACCCCCATCCCGATTTTTCACACTAGCTCTCTGGTCACCCTATAGTCAACATAAGAGTTAGACTGCAGCCCTAAATTAAAGCAGTTTAAATTTTCCTGCCAATTCTCACACAAAAGTAGAGTTACTGTGCTTTGTAGAAATAATTTTAAGTAAAATGACAGAAAGCATTAACCATATTTAGGGTTAAATCCTGGAGTCCTTAATCAGTCTTCAGTGGGGGAGTTCAGGATTTGGTTCATACATCTTGCAACATTCAGTATTATTTCAGAAATTCATGTTCCACTCATTATAAACTAAAGCTTTGAGATATACTTTCTGGCTCCAAGTCTACTGTGTTTACACATGTGGAGTAGTGCCTTACTCTGCAAGTAGTCTCATCTGGCAGCTATGGGACTACTGTACTCAACATGGATAAGTATAAGAATCGGGACTGTTGTTGCTTATCTTGTGCTGTTTCAGACCAAATAGGGAGGCCACAGTTGATGGACTGAGAACAAACTACTCTAGGATTAAACATTGTAACACTATTTTGTAATGTTCCCAAAGCTTCAACTTAACTGGAGTCTGCTGCACTGCTGTAATATAAATAACTATAACCCCAATTATCCAAGCCTCTGTTAACCCAAATTCCCTGCCATCTGAAATAGGGTCATGTCTGTTATGATTTATGTCTATCAATTACACTGAAGAGTCCCTTAGTTACCCAGTCTTATTCAATGTCTCTCACCGCGTTTAGTTAATTTGAGGTAGCACCATACCTGGATATCTATGAGTATTTTGAGACAGCTTTTCAGACTGTGATAATTGAGAAAAATCATATGGGACAAACTACATAGAATTTCTGCCTGTGGCCTCTCATTAAAAAACAACACTACCTAGCATGCCCTTTGACAAAATACCTACCACTATGTCACTAAGGGGGCAAAAGATTCATTTTGTTTTGTAGGGCACAGGCAACTCACTAAAATTGTTTAGCCATAGCAGCTGCCTCATATTAAACCCATCAGCTAGCTGAAACTCTGTTAGCCTCATATATATATACTATGGGGTTTTGGCAGCATTCATTCTTCCAGTTCTATTATGACATACGTCTCTTTCCCTCTAATATTAGCACTGAGCAAGCTACCATGGGGTGCGTTTCTGCCTGTGCTGGATGGATAGGATTGACAACAGCAACATGGCACTAATGGCTTAGTGCTTCAGCACTAGGTGACAGGATCCCCTCTGCCTCGTTCTTTCACTAACTCTGTAAAGGGGGGAGGGGAATCATTTTATGAAGGAAAGGTGTTTTTTTTTAAAAGCAGCTTTTTAGGGGGTGTTTTGTTTCATTTCACATTTTAAAGAAAAAAAAGGATAGAATTAAAATGGCAATATGTCCCTCAAAACCTCAAAATCAGTAATAGATTCCCATTATTAACCTTAGCAAATATATATCAAACTACTGACCAGTGCTCAGAGATGATCACCGTAGGAGCATTTAAATAGAGATTAAAATAGACAGAAATAGGGATCAAATTCCCACCTCTTTCTTTAAAATGTACTAAAGCCAGTAACTCATCTGAATCTATGGTTTGTGGTTAAATATTACATTTTGTTAAAGGCTGTTTCTATGGAAGACAGGTGTATAGGATGACCAGATGTCCTGATTTTATAGGGACAGTCCCGTTTTTTGGGTCTTTTTCTTATATAGACTCCTATTACCCCCTACCCCTGCCCCGATTTTTCACATTTGCTGTCTGGTTACCCTACAGGTGTATGAACTGGGGGCTAGTGAGATGAGAGGAATGTGTGTGTTTCTTAAAATCTGCAGTCCAAAGCCAGGCAGCTGGGGAAGGTTCTAGGCAGAATCTACAGTGAAACAGGGTTCCTTGCTCAGTGTTAAGAGACTTCTTGTGATATTTTACCCTTGTCACTGGACATCATCAACTTAATTTCTGATTCTTAAAAACAGCTCTGGTATCTGAATTAGCAGAGGTGGGAAAACACAATCCAATGCTTAGTATAAGTTTAAATGCAAGTTTTCATTAGCCATGTTCACACCCCTAGGTGTTGGCTGTTTGTTTATTTATTTATTTGCAATCAGTACTAAAAAAAGAAATTAAGCTTTTGGTCTCAAATACAAAAAGGGAATTTTAAGTTTTCCTTCCATAACCATTCACGTCAGAAACATAATTAAAGAGTTACATTCATCCAATAAATGGAACAAAAACGAAGCTAAGTGAAGATAGAGCTAAAATTCAGAGGGATCTTGATAGATTGGAGAATTGGGCTATAGACAACAAAATGAAATTCAACAAAGACAAATATAAGGTGCTACACTTAGGGGGAAAAAACAAATGCAGAAATACAGAATGAGAGATAAGTGGCTTGGCAGCAGCACTGCTGACAAGGATATAAGAGTTCTGGTGGATCACAGCCTCAATGTAAGTCAGCAATGTGATGCTGTTGCAAAAAAACCCAAAACAAACAAATGCAATTTTAGGTTGCATTAACAGGGGCATAGCATGCAAATTATGGGAGGTGATAGTACCACTCTACCTGACACTGGTTAGGCCTCAGCTGAAGTACTGTGTCCAATTTTGTTCACCAATGTATAGAAAGGATGTGGATAAACTGGAAAGGATCCAGAGACAAGTAACAAAGACGATCAAAGAGATGGAATGCAAACCATATGAGCAAAGGCTGAAAGAACAGGGTATGTTTAGTTTGGAAAAGAGGAGATGAAGGAGGGATATGATAGTGGTCTTTAAATACTTGAAAGGCTGCCGTAAAAAAGATGGAGAAAAGTTGTTCTCTTGCCACAGAGGGCAAGACAAGAGGCAATTTAAATTTAATTTAGATTGAATCTCAGGAAAAACTTCCAAACTGTAAGAACAATAGGACAATGGAACAGACTGCCTAGGGTGGTTGTGGAAGCTCCTTCACTGGAGGTTTTCAGAAGGAGACTGGAGGAAACCATCTTGGATGGTTTAGACCAGGGGTACTCAAACTTCATTGTACCATGACCCCCTTCTGACAACAAAAATTACTACATGACCCCAGTGGAGGAGGGAAGGGGAATGAAGTCTGAGCCTGTCCAAGCCCCACTGCCCCGTGTGAGGGGAGGGGGATCCCAAAGCCAAAGACCAAGACCAAGCCCCGCTGCCCTGGGCAGGGGGGCGAAAACACAAGGACTTCAGCCCTGGCCCTGGGCAGTTGAGCTCGAGCTTCGGCCCCGAGCCCCCTCAAGCCTAACACCAGCCCTGGTGACCCTATTAAAACAGGGTCAGGACCCCAGTTTGAGAACCACTGGTTTAGACGCAGAAAATCCTGTATCTTGGGAGGGGGTTAGACTAGATGATCCTTGCTATCCCTTCTAATCCTATGGTTCTATGACAAGACACACAGCTCTAATGTTAAGTATCAAATAGCTAGACTTGAATTTCAGTTACTCTAAGAAAAATAAAGTTTAGTGAATAAATAAAATTGCCATCTGCCCACAGACATTTGCAAACAGGAAGGAAGAAAATATGCTACATAAAATACAAATTATGAATTATCTGCTCAACTGTGATTATTGCTGCGGCAGGCTTCTCTAGTGATGAGTTTTAAATAACACTAACTTTACAAATTAAGTTTGATAGCCAAATTACTTTGGAGTCTAACAAAACTCAATTTCCATACATGAGTGGAGGTTTCGTCTCCCTCACCCCCAGATTACAAGTACTTTCACTGTTGATAACCAAATAGTCTATTTACAGTACATCAAGCTGCCATTGTGTTTTATGGGGTTAGTGGATACTGCTAACTGACACACTATGCCTTTGGGTGGCTGGCTATGAAGTGTGTGAAGGCAGGGAGACGTTTTATAAATGTTTATGCTGTATTCCTAAGGCATCAGTCAAAGCCCTGGCAGACTCCAAATGAAGCTATTATAGTTTTTCTTGTAACTTTCCTTAGAGCTCAACGGCAAATTGAAATCTGGGAGTTTTCCAAACTGTTCAAGAAGCTAAATTAACGTTTAAGTTTTAGGTAGCATAGCTGAGAACTCATAAATCATGTGACAGCTATTAGACTGCACTTGTACCTCTCTTACATACCAAACCTCAGGATTCAAATGTCTGTCTTCAGTCTTGTTTAACAATTTTCTATTTTTGTTTACAAAGAGCAGTGTTTCAGGAAAAGATGCTTCCTGCCCATGGTTTTACATAAGAAAGAAGTGTTACCGGAAAACTTAAAAAGATGATTTCTGTGAATACTCATCTCTTTTTGGCAGATCATCCTCCCTCTGTCCAGCTTAGCACCCCTCTGCTCCAAACATCCAGACAGTTTCCCTTTAGCTTTTACTTTCTACAATATAGTGTTCCGAGGAATAGCCATTCTTAGGCAGAACAGAATTTCAGGATCACAGTAATGAAAAAATACGTAGTTGACACCGTTCCACACAGCAAGTGAAGATTCATGCATGGAGGGTGTTCTGCACACACACAAAGTTGGCAGGTGTTATCACCCAAGCAGATATTATACAACTGATAATGCCATAACCTTCAGTTTCAGAAATATGAAAAGACGACACATTGGCTTTGGGCTATAGCGCTAATGGAAGAAATAACCCAAGATATTGCTCTGATCAGAGTAAAACTAGATGCCCTGATGCAGGCAGGTAGCTAATAAATGATAAATTACTACCCTGTGATGTATGTTTCCTAAAATTGGAAGAGAATGAACCAAAACCAGCACTGAGACGGATGCAGTGATGGATGAGTTGCAAAGGAAAATATCACCATTAAGGAATGCTGCAATCCCTTTCAGCAGCAGAAATTAATGGAACATTGTCAATTAGTGTGAAAGACTTAGCGTAATGGGTCTGGAATACACCTGATGGATAGTCCATGTAGCTCAATAACAAAGGTTAGCACTAGAAAATTGGTTCCCTGTATTTGTTTAAATCCATGATTTTCTTCAAGAAGGGAAACAAGAACAAAGGAAATCAATATAATTCAACATTTTTGCAAGAATAAAATTGGTTGTTTCTTCTAAGCCTTCTGATACTCCCAGATTCTTCAGAACTTAAGCTTTCATTTTAAAATGGTCCTGAGCCTGCAAAGACCAGTAAACAGTAAGCTTGCAAGTAGTTTCACTGAAGTCAACAAGACTACTCACAAGCTCAAATGTAAGCCTTTGGGTAAGACTTTCCAGGACTGAGTCCCATGCTTCTGAACCTTTTCATTGTGACTCAGTCTACTGTTATCACCCTGTCTTATGTGTGTGATTGTCCTGCCTCTGCAATCCTAGACCCTGTTTAGCAAAGTACTGAAGCATGAGACTAAGCACAGGACTTGTCCCATTTAAGTCAGTAGGACTTTTCACATGCTTAAAAGGTAGGCTCATGCTGAAGTACCTTGCTGAATTGGGGCCCTAAAGAAGGAGTGTACTGGTGACTACCAGCCCTGCTTACTCCAGGTTACACCTTATAGGTTTCCACATCTACACAGAATTAAACATCTGCAGCTGGTCCAAGTCAGTTGACTCAGGCTCACAGGGCTCACGCTGTGGTGCTGCAAAATTGCTGTGTAGACATTTGGGCTCAGGCTGGAGCACGAGCTCTAGGCCCCCATGAGGTGGGAGGGTCCCAGAGCCCGGGTTCCAGCCCAAACGTCTACACAGCAATTTTTAGCCCTGCAGCCCAAGCCCTGCAAGTCTGAGTCAGCTGACCTGGGCCAGCTGCAGAAATGCTATGGGACTTTTATGCCAGTGTAGACAAACCCATAGATACATACTGTCACCTCTCAGTCAAATGACAGCAAATGTTGGAACGTTGCAGGTCAGGTTCTTGTTGAAGGATACATCAGTGATGAGCAATCTGCCAATAAAAAGATGCACTAAGAATATACCCAGACACACCATTCCTGGAATAAAGATGGTCAAACAATAGGCAGGTCATCCCTCTTTCAAGGATCTAAGCCAAACATTCATGTGTGACCCTCAGGCAGCAACTCTGCCCAGGGGCGGCTCTAGACATTTCACTGCCCCAAGCACAGCGTCATGCCATGGGGGGCGCTCTGCCAGTCGCCGGTCCCGCGACTCTGGTGGACCTCCCGCAGGCATGCCGGCGACTGGCAGAGCGCCCCCCGCCAAGCGCCCCCCACGGCATGCCGCCCCAAGCACGCGCTTGGCGTGCTAGGGCCTGGAGCCGCCCCTGACTCTGCCTCAAGAATTGGCTCTAGTTAGATAAGGTAGACAGCAAACTCCCTCGTTGCTAGGCACATCTCCCACAAAGAGACTGCAACAGTATAATAGGATCACAGCATCTCTTCCAAGACTAAAAACTCACGTGCACAATAAAAAACAGAAATTGCAAGACAATGTGTAATAGTGTCATCTGGTGATCCCTGCATAACGAACAGCCAATATTTCTCAAATTTAAGACAGTCCATAAACTTTAGTATTTATATGCATCTGTACTAGCCTATATATGCATCTGTGCTGTCCTAAGAGATTCTTCATTTTAAATGAATTACAGTTCAGCTCTAAACTTTTAGAGGAATCCCAAACCATTGCACTATTTTTAGACACATTTAATACCAACTTATTCCCCTGACATGAATGCAGCCATCTGTCAAATTCCTTCTGGAACACGGAAGTCAAATGTATAACAGATTTAGAAATTACAGAATAATCTTCAGGAAGACAAGACATCTCTCTGGAACCTCATTAGTAAGCCACATCCTGATACTTTTATTTAATTGTATTTATTTGCCTTATTCCCATATGTTTGTGGTTTATTCTGGAAAATGAGAGGTTGAAAACAAAAATTGTGTTCCTGTCATTTACATCCTCTTTCGTTTGCCAGTTGGATTCTTTGTCTCTGGCCGGATCCCTTTGGAACCTCCAACAATGTCTTCAGGATGAGAAACCTTGCCACTGAACAAGAGCAGCACAACATCTGCCACATGCATAACCCTTCCTCCACAAAGCCAGCATCACTTGGAATAAAATTCAGGTTATGCTGGTCTTTTGATACGGGCCTGACCCTACAGAACAGCTCCGTGGCACCGAAACAGAACAAGCTAGAAAGGGCCATGAATACTGCTTCTGTGGCAGTCGGATAGCTTCAAGAGGAAGTTCCGCCTGCTACAAAAAAAGCGAAAGAATAAGAGTTCCAGTTGCTGCTGTCAACACTGGTTAGGAGAACTGTATACTCAGTAAGTACCCTGAATCATCATCAGGAGTTAAAACGATCATGTTTGGGGTCTGGCTAACTGGAGTGAGCGATGCCACGCTTCCAAAGGGATGTTCATAGGCTACAGAACAGGAAGAAGGGTCCATTAATTCGGGAGCTAGCCCAGGATTCAATTAACCTGAATTCCTGCTCTGCCATATATACTTCCTCTGACACCTTGGGCAAATCAATTTAGTCTTTGTGCCTCAGCTTCCTATCTGTAAAATAGGGATACCAATATATCCCTACCTCACAGGGATATAAAGATTGTGAGGAGCTCAAATACTACAATAATGGGGGGAACAGGGCATATAAATATCTAAGATACAGCATTAGGTTTTGTACCAATTAGATCTTGTTCTGTTTTAAATATGGTGAGTGAAATTCCGGCCCCATTTAAGTTTTCAGGAATTTTGCTATTGACTTCAATAGGATAAACAAATTTACCATGTATTATAGGCAGAGCTGGTAGCACTGCTTATAGTTAAGATTACCTGACACTTACTATTTAATAAGCCACTGAAAGCAGGGTCTTACACCTTTGCTATATTTTAATTGTCTGGTTTTAATTTTCCATGCCAGGTTCCTGCCTCAGGCAGAATATTTTTGGAAATTTTCAGCAAAAATGGTTTGGCTATTTCTGAAAAAGAGGTTTGGGGAAATGCATTGTTTCACCCATGTTAATAAAATTCTTATAACCATTTTGTTGAGGACTCAGGCGGTATGGCCTATCAGGCCCCTGCTGCAGGCCAGCTGTACTGCAGAGGCAATCTGGGGACCAGCTCTGCTGCAGGCCCTAATTTAGCGGTGCCATTTGGAGTACCTGACCCAGACCCGAAGAAGAGCTCTGTGTAGCTCAAAAGCTTCTCTTTTGCTCTCTCTCTCTCACCAACTTAGTAGAGTTTGATTTAAGGATATTTACTTTATATGTTTGGACATGTGATGCTGATAATGTGTGTTTTCACAGTTAAGCTTTAACTTTTTGAATCTCCACCTTATTTGCTATACCCAACCACCCACCATAATTTCCCCCAACTGTGAAAGCTAAAACCAATACAAATAAAATGCTTAAAAATATACATTGCTATTATCCATCAAAATTATAAAAAATAAAAATGAAATTCTGCCAACCCTAATTATGATGCAGTTTACACTGTCACATACTATTTTTTCCCCTCAGTAAAACCTTGTAGGAGTTGGGGGGGTTGGTTGGTTGGTTTTGTTAACTGTATATACATACTGTGACAGACCCAGACCAGTGGGGTACAGGAGTCTGGTAGAGGGCAAATTTACTGGTCACTGGATGAGTAGTTTTCTGTTCCCTGAGTGACCAGAGCAGGGGCTGTACTAGAATAATCAGGAACCTGCTAGAACCAATTAAGACAGGCAGGATAATTAAGACACCTGGAGCCAATTAAGAAACTGCCCAAATCAATTAGGACAGGCTAGTTAATCAGGGCACCTGAGTTTAAAAAGGACCTCACTTCAGTTTGTGGTGTGCATGTGAGGAGCTGGGAGCAAGAGGAGCTGAGAGTGAGAAGATATATTGCTGGCAGACTGAGGAGTACAAGCATTATCAGGCACCAGGAGAAAGGTCCTAGGGTGAGGATAAAGAAGGTGTTGGGAGGAGGCCAGGAGGAAGTAGCCCAGGGAGTTGTAGCTGTTGTACAGCTGTACCAGGAGGCACTCTAGTAGGGTGACCAGATGTCCCAATTTTATAGAGAGAGTCCTGATTTTTGGGTCTTTTTCTTATAAGGCTCCTATTACCCCACCCCCACCCCTTGTCCTGATTTTTCACATTTGCTGTCTGGTCACCCTACACTCTAGACAGCTGTAGTCCACAGGGCCCTGGGCTGGAACCTGGAGTAGAGGGCAGGCCTTGGTTCCTCCCAACTCTTGATCAGACACAGGAGAAAGTGACCTGGACTAGTATCAGAGGGGTAGCCATGTTAGTCTGGATCTGTAAAAGCAGCAAAGAGTCTTTGCTGCTGACCTGGACTGTGGCTTCTACCAGAGGGAAGATCTCTGGGATGTTTCCTGACCCACATGGTGAATCTGTAGGTGAGCAAATCTGCCAATAAGCGCAGGACCCACCAAGGTAGAGGAGGAACTTTGTCACAATACACACATATTGTGTGTGCGTATACACACTTTTTATAGTGATAAAACTTGCACACTTTTTTGTAAAAAACTATATAATCTACTGATCAACTGTCTGCACATATTTTAAACTGCTGCTTTCTCCGTTGGACTTTTCATTCCTATCTATTCTATCTTGTTTAGATTGTAAACTCTTCAATACTGGGACTGTTTTGTATTTTGTGGCGTGTGTGTATGTGTGCACGTTTTTCTGCAGTGTGAAGCACATTGTCAGAATTAAACAAATAAGTGATCAGATGATAATGACTAATGAGTACATTTTTAGCCAAACTTACATCAGAAACTGGTGAATAATTTTTTTACCTCATGCTAGGTTAATATAATGGGATATGCAGTCATCAGCAGGAAGGCCCTCTAAAATTACCTGCTTTTAGTATATAGACTTTCCATGGAACAGTGTTGGCTCAGAATCCACATTCTCTGCTGTAGGTTATTTTCTTGAATAACATAATCAACATTTGCTTTTGCATTGCATCTTTACTGTAAATTTTGCCAGTGATTTCAAGAACATAAGGGTAGTATAATGACTTTAAATAACTGTAGTAAATCATAGACTATATGGTTAAAATAAAGTTACTTTCATAGATGATTAAATTGGACTCACAAGAGCAGTATTGCCATCCCCAAACATTAAAAATAATTTTATGATTTTTTTAAATGTTTTACTTGCCTTTCTGGGCCTTTAGAGTTTGAACTTTTCTCTATAATCAGAAGCTCTCTGAAAACTGTTTCATTTAAATGAAAAATGAGTCTTTAATCACATGACTCCAGAAGCTAGGGATTTAAGAAACTCCATAAAACTGCAGGAATTCAGAACACTGCAGTCATACACTTTCTGTTTACTGCTCTTAGTATTCCAGCAGACCGAAGCAGCACACTGTACAGTCAGAGTAGCACATCTTCTCCCTTCCCAGCACTGAATTTTGGAATTATGGCTGATTGTGTTGTTTTGCATAGGATAACTCCTCCTTCAGGGCTAAGTCCTGCTTCATTCATCTGAATGGAAGATGTAAATCCATATTGCCATAGAACTACTGTAACTTACAATTTCACTGGATAGCAGCATGTACAACCATACTTCTCTAAATGTGCTTGAAGATAACAGGACTGTTATTTCCTAACTACAAATTTCATCCTCACTTTTAAACTAGTGACATTTAATAAACATTAATATGGAAAAGTATAATTAATGCCTAACACAAGTGAACAGTTTGTCACAAACAACTTCCAACTGAACAAGCTTACCATGGTTCATTCTGGCTCAGCCAAGAAAGGCTTACGTTTAAATTATATTAGGAGGAAGGTCTGCTAGTTAGAGCACAAGCCTAGGATTCTGGAAACCTGGCTTCCATTTTCTTCACTGCCACAGACTTTGGCAAGTCCTTTATCCTCTCTGGCTCAGTTCCCATCTGTAAAATGGGAATAACTGCGCCTCACTGCAGCGTTGTCAAATTCTCAGATGAGAGGTTTGGCTCAAACATTGTGTGGTGTGTCAAGGACTACGTGGAATTGAAGGTTGGGGTGTTCCCTGGTCCTGCTTGCAGACAAGGTGGTTCTGTAACAAAGTATGCAATTACAGTTAGTTAGCAGACTGCCAATTTAAAGCAAAGTGTGGTGATTGTGCCTCTGTTTCAGGGAGCAGTCTGTTTTTCTCACTGTGGTGGTGTTCTGAATTCTCAGAAATGAAGCAGCATTATGTTGCAATCTTGTGGGTTTTTTTGGTCTACCTCTCGGTTTGTATACCATGAAACATAAGACATTGCAGTAAATGGGAATTAAGATGCTCTGAGCATATTAAATATCCAGCCAGATATAACCTTAAGGAGGAAGACAGAGATTGATCCACGTGGTACTCAATATGCAAAGACGCCATGTCCCTTTTGGATTTGCCATGATGATGACAACGACAATGATAATAACTGAGCATATTATAGGATCAGGCCCTTAAACAGATTGAATAAAGATTAAACACTTAGCCATTTTGGTCTGGACTAGTCATAAATTCATAACCACAGTGCAACTCTCAGCAATTTGATTGTAACCATTGCCTCTTGTTTGTGAAGCTCATTAATAATATACTAGAGGGCAGCTGCAGGATTGCAGAAAGTGTCTGGGAAATGAACCAAAACCATTACATCATCTTGCCTGTTACTTTTGTTCTCGCTGCTGTTTTTCATATTTTGGGTTGCAAATGAATAAATAAATACAATTATAAGTGAATCCTGTGCACAGAAATATCTTGCACTGAAGAAACTTAATATCATACATAGTCTCAATCCCTCACCGATTTGTGGCCTTTAGTTTTCTACTGTAGGTGCAGGAAAACATAATTTTCAAAAAACAACAAACTGGAGAATTTTTTCAAATAATTTCAGTAACATTTCAAACATTCTCAATTATGATGCAATTGTGGGGGGAGGAAACAATTCAAAGCATGTCCTAACACTAATCTTATACTTTCCACTCTCTTACACTGGTATAAAACTGGTGTAACTCAGTTTTCAATTAAGTTACACTAGCATAAAACTGGAGTAACTGAGTGATGAATCAGAACCGGAATGTGCAAAAGTTACCAAGAGAGAAAGTTATATTTAAAAAAATACCAGGCATTACACACCAAAACTCCAGGAAACGTAGATTTCTTAGGATAAAATCTGAAGAGTTGGCCCCAGATTTCTCATCAACTTCTTGTTCCCAAGAAGCTAAAATGTTCAGATCCACAAATATATTGGCTTCACTGTAGTCAAAGAAAAACCAATTTTGTGTGTATTAGAACTGAGCTATGCAAGAGCCTGTTGGACACACATGTATGTGTTTCACTTTATAAGTAACCTTTTTCTTAGTTTTCTTTTGAGTCACTACACATCTCTATTAATAATAGATATCAAATAAATATAAAACTGCACTACCACCTGTCCTTAGCATGAGGAAACCTTGTATGTGCCTGCCAGGGGTCATCTCCCCAACTCCACCCACACTGGGCAACAGAAGCACTCCTCTGAGGGCAACAGAATATAAAACTGCACTACCACCTGTCCCCCATGACTCTCTTTTATTAGGCTATGCTCACCCAAAGTCCTTCCAGTGTTTTACAGCCAAGCTTGGCTGTGATCTTCCATTCATGAGATAAGTCACATTGTCATCTTGCCTCTTCTGTGGCAGAGTCAGGGAGTCTGGACTGTTCTGATATATCTGGGGGTGCAAACAATGTCCTTATTCATAAACAGGATCTCCTTTCTTTTTTTTTTTTTGTTCCTTCTGCTGGTTTTTTTTTTTTTTGATTTCTCTCCAGCCTCAGGGCTAACACATAATACACATATATAGCAGACAATATAATACCCACACATATACACACTACACAGAAGACCCCACTCTCTCCCTGAAGGGAACTTGTCCAAGACCCGTCATCTCCTAAAGGATATCTGCCTTAAAAATGTATTTTAGTAGACACAATTCCTTAAAAATTATCCGTACACACATCACAATGATTATGATGACCAATGGGCTACCGGTTTTCATCAGAGAAGTAACATGCCACCCTTTAGTGAATTATTATGCACATATCTGACCTAGGGAATCCTTTAAAAACTCTGTGCACCCTTGGTGCCTTCTGTCCAGAGCCATAACCAGGGTGGGGAGAGTGGGGCAGCCGCCCAGGGCACAAAGCCACCAGGGCAGAAAAATGAATAAAAATAGTAGAGGGCACAAACATGCTTGCTCACCCCAGGCATTAAAATGCCTAGTTACAGATCTGCCTCTCCAGCTTGGCACCAAGAGGTTGCTGAGTCACATTCTACAAAGGACAATTCTGGCTCAGCAAGAGCACCTGAAACTCTGGAGTAATGACCACCCCATCACCACCACCAACAACCTGCACTGAACGAGTCCTGTGGAAACAATGGCATGTGATCATGTAATTAACTGTAAAGAATCATGATCTTGGAAATGACCATGTAGCTGGACCCAAGTGAAGAGAGACTTTCTTCACCAATAATGGTAGGTTGAATTTTGTTCCTGGAAGAGTTTCTAAAAGAGCTTGAGTGTTATTAGTTAAATCCAGGTCTTCAGATCTCTCTTGCAAACCAAATACCCAAAAGGTTTGGCCTTTGATAATCCCAGCCAAAACCCGTCTCCCTAAATTGGGATCTTGTATCTTATCAGTATGGCTGATAACAGGAAAGTGACAAGCAGGTAAAATGTAGTTTTTCACTTGCTCTATCCCAAGTACCTCCTATATCAAGAGTTCATAAACATTTTTATAGCATGGACCACAACTTAGACAGATTGTTGTTATATAAAGAATCATCCCTCCAATTTACGATCATGTGCCTCACTTTATTTTCCATTTCTTATTGAATAACACCCCTGTAAAATAAAACCACAGTAATTGCTTAAATGGAAAAGTGTTTCTCTATTTTGGTGATCTTTTATGACAAACTAGCAGCTAGAAATACAGCTCTCTCTGTGACCAGATAGACCCATTAGCGGTCCACTGACCACAGTTTGAGAACCACAGGACTATACCTCATGTGTGAAGTTAAGAGAGGCTACTCGTGGCTTCTGCTGAAGAGGTTCTGACAACTTATTCTTTTCAGGAGTCATTTCTGACCCACAAAATTCAAATCAGAATGAACAGCAACAGAAACTAAGTCAGAAGAGCACAAAAGCAGATTAGGACGTTTCTCATCGGTCCATAATCAAGAGCAGCAAATGAGACGAAGAGATTTCACAGACTGCCATACTTCAGTAATGTACATTACATGGATATAAATGGGAAAACTAAATATGGCAAAATTAATTGGTGAGAACTGTATTTTGCATATATGAAATGTATTAAAGGTATAACAACAACAAAATGAAATTCTCAGGAATGAGATCTGTAACAATCCGGGTTCCCATACACTACACCCACTGTACCTTCTGATTCTATTACAAAGGCTCATAGGGATCTACATAAATGTCCTTGAAATTTGATGTTTTACACCAGCACAGTGTGGAAATCAAACAGTTACTCTTCAGAGTGTGAATCTGCCTCTGCACTTGTGAATTAAACAAATCTTGGAACAAAGAAATACCATAGAAATGGCTTCAGAATTTCTGTACTCTGTGGGATACCTAGTCAGAGTCTGGACTCATGTCTTTATATTTCTGGCATACTTTCAAAGTCATTCCCTGCTGTGTCTTTTTTTCTTTTAAATGTCAGGATTGTAAATGTCTAGACAGAATATGGGAGACCACTATTGAATCTGTAAGGTCAGAGCTTGAACAATTCTAGCAGTTTAAAAAAAAAAAGTTTGTTCAAACCCATGTAAAACATTTTTAAAGGATACTGTTTCCTATGCCTGCTTCTGCTGTATGGAAGTTTTGCTATTAACTTCATCAGGAGTAGGAGAACACTCTCATAGTCATGGTTTTTTAAATTTCTTTACCCATTTGCCTCATTTCAATCTTCTTCCCCTCCCCCTCTTCTCCTGTACAAAGGAACACGGGGTGCATTTTATTAAAGATAACTTGTGCAGTTTCTCCACCCCTCCTTCAAGTCCCTTTGTGCCACATGGGCCCTGTAAAGGAAGAGGAGACTGGCATCACCTGTATCCCAAAGTGTTGAAGAGACCCCAGCAGCCATAGAACTGGCAGAGTCAGGTCCCAGGCCACCTTCCCCACAAGCCCTAGTGCAAGGGAATGTTGGAGGTGGGGAGAAAGCATGCCTTCGGCTAGCCTCAGCTGGCGGATGGACTTTTGGGGACTATTGCCAAATGACACACATTAGAGCAGCCCCACAGCTTAGGCTCAAACCTGCAACTTGAGCCAGGGTAGGACAGCATATCAGAGAGCCAAAACATGCTCCCTGATAGCCCGTCAGGAGGAGGGGTGTCTAGGGAACCAATAATAGAAACAACCAATTGCTTGTTTCTTCTCCTTCAAGGTGATCATCATCTGCCCCCTGCTTTTCCCTCCACGTTCACCTTTGACACATGGATCTCCTCAGTCTCCCACTTTCATCCTTTGATTGTTGATGTCGAGATTCAAATATCCATCTGCCATTACTGCCCTCTCAGCACCTGTTGCTCACCTCCTTCAGCCTCAATCTCTGGACCAATGACCTCACTTCACAATCTTGCAATAAATGAACAGGGGCCCAGTGGAAAAAATTGTATATGAGCATGTAATAAAATGTAAATGATCATGTAATATACATAAAGCATATACACAAGGGTGAAGAATTAAAGTTGTATTGGCAACCATAAGTCTGGCATTGCAACCTAAACTACCTTTTCAAAAAACTACATAGAAATATTATTGCCTCTGTTTTTATGGAAAAAGATAAAAGCAAATTCTATTACCTGTTTTCAAATGATTTTGGTTTTGCTTTTCCCCGGGAGAAGTCTATTTCTTTTGCTGAAAATTTCAAAAAAAATGAACTATCAATTTTTTTTCACTAAAAAACATTTTCAGATTAATCATACAGAAAGTGCAGTGGAAAAGAATTATGGCCTTGTAGTTAAGGGACTGGACTGGGATTTTGGTGATCTCTATTCAGTTCCCAGCTCTGCCATATGCTTCAGCTCGTCATGTGTAAAATGGGGCTAATAGTACTTCCTTTCTCCTAAGTATCAAGAGTCACATCTACTTAGATTTTAATCTCTCCAGGAGAATATGCATTTGTACACAGCAAATTTGGGCCTTCAAGGCACTGCTACAGACAGTCCAGAGCTGCAGAATTTAGCTCGAATATGGATTTCAAACATCTGCAAATTGGGGATGTTTGAAATCAAGGCTATGGTTCCAGCCCACCACTACTTTTATTTTGTTTTTCAGCAGTATATTTAACTCATCTATGCCACAGGTCAAAGTTGAAATAGAGACTAACTTTATTATTCTTTTTGTTTCAGCTGGGACTAGTAGCATCAACCAGACCAGGTTCCCATGCTGCTAAATGCTGAGCAGTATATAGTCAGGCAGCACCTGACTCAAAAAGCTTACAATTTAAAAGACAAGATGTACCAGGTGGTTGAAGCAAACAAATGGTCAGGAAGATGGGGTGGGACAAGGTAGCAGTGATAATAGGATGTTTTAGTATAGTCTAGTGGCATGCATGATTTCTAGGTGTAATAAACTTACTCAGAAGCACAACTTACCTTTAAAAATAGAGTTATTAGTCTTACCTAAATCTAAAATATATTATTTAGCCTTTATAAGCTCTCTTAGATGATTAAACTTTGATTGATAATGTCCTAAGCAGACGAGTAATAGCAATCAAACAGACGATATGCAATCTTCCCTAGCAGAACTGCTGTGTGAGAACTAGCAGACATTGTGGTGTCTTTCTGATACTTCATTCAGAGCCTGTGGAAAGAACAGAGGAATAAGAGTCAGAACTCCTGATATTCTTAGCTCTTTTACTGACATGCCCTGTGACCGTGGCCAAGTTGCTAATGTCATTTCTCTGTGCTTGGTTTACCCATCTGCAAAACTGGCATAACATTTTCTATGGTACCCTTTGGGGAATTGTGAGGTTTAATTTACATTTGTAAGGCACTTTGAGAGTCTTGGATGAAAAGTGCTGTAAGTGCACAGTAGTGTTATTTCAGCTCTGTAACAGTCCGATAGCTGGTGATGTGCAGCAGCACTGAAAGTTGCTATTATCTTGGCTTAATAGTAATGGCTGGAAACAAGTTTCTGAAGACTGTCAGGATGACATCAGACATTTTCACAACACTTACAGAGATTTATTCAGGGTTGTTAATTTACTGATACTGTCTGACATTCTGTTCTATCTGAGTACAGCTTTTGATAAATAGATCACAGCATCTTGCTAGACAGAGACAAGAATTGTGTTAGGCAGGACTGCACTTTATTGATGTAGCTTCACTTTTTCTTAATAGTCAGTAAGGGAAGAAACCATCCATTGACTTATTGGCATCATTCTCATGAACATGATGATTGCCATGAGTGTGATTATGGGTAGGTGGAGTCAAATACCATCTTGAGAGGTGGCAGCGATAGTAGGTAACATGCAGAACTCCATGGCAGCCAGAATGGGACATTTTTAATTTGAAATATAAAATATTGTCTGTTACTGCAAAGCCAAGGAAAGTTGGAGCAGTGGCTATCAGAACATATTGAATACACCCCTAAATACTTACATATTGATCCTCTGGGTATTTGCAACAAGTTTCTTGTCTCTTTTTAAAAAGTATTTGGAGCCAGATTTTCCCTCTTCCAGTCATCCTGCACCTCAAGATTTGTCCAGAAGGATTGCTAATGATTGTGTGAGAGCAATACTTACCAGTACACTTAACTACCAGGGGCGGCTCTAGACATTTTGCCGCCCCAAGCAGGGCAGCATGCCGCGGGAGGCGCTCTGCCAGTCGCCGGTCCTGCGGCTCCGGTGGACCTCCCGCAGGCGTGCCTGCGGATGCTCCACCGAAGCCGCGCGGGACCAGCAGACCCTCCACAGGCACGCCTGCGGGAGGACCACCAGAGCCGCCTGCCGCCCTCCTGGCGACCGGGAGAGCACTCCCCGCGGCATGCCGGGGTCTGGAGCCGCCCCTGTTAACTACACACGGGAGAATATGAGGGGCTTATGCATGGTAAATAAGGACACAATTTGTCCCATAGTGTGTTCTGAACTCACACAAATGTGATTTTTCCCTGGTTTCAGTAACTGGCTTTTTTTCTACTTCTGTCCTCATATGGAACCAAATGATGATTATATCCCCTTTTCTTCAAAACTGTGTGGCTAAATGCTACTGCAGTATACAGCAAATGAAGCACAATCTCCTTCCTCTCTAATCTGTCTGTTCTAGCTATGTATTTCTATCATGCCTACCATCACTGTATCTGGGAACAACTAATCCTGAATAATAACCTACCCCAGACCCATCCTGCTGTTCCAGCTGGCAAGGCTGTTCTGAGCAGTTACTATTCTTCACATTAAATTTAAAAAAATCAGTTTTCTGTAAATAAATGTTACAATTTCTTTTAAAAAATACAAACATTTGTTTCTTAAAATCCAGAAAAGAGAATATGAAAAACCATTTTGATCAAGTGAATATAAAGTAACATGAGTTTTTCAGAGCAAAGTCAGTGGTTGGACTAGAACTGGAGTATCAGTCTATCTATGTATTTTATGGTTTACTACAGCACTCATCACTATAGTACCTAAATACTACTGTGAATACACAACTTAACTGAAGAAAACATGTTTGTTTCTCTCTCTTACAAGAAAGGGCAAAACTGCATTACAAGATATAGATATATAAACTTGACAGAAAATAGTTAAAGAAATGTTATCTTCCCCAAAGGTTTCATTAAGGCTCTGAGTGGCTGGGCTCACTGGATGTTATTAGACTTTGTTACTGATATCTAATTGCATCACATGTTTTATTTATCTTGCTGTGATTTAAAGTCCAGCACTTATAAATGCCAAACTTAAGAAATATTACCAGCATTACTGCATCAATAACAGTCTTAATGCTGTCAAATCAACACATGTGCTTCACTCATTCATTATATTTAGCTGTTCAGACATTTACAGCACTATTAAATTATGCTGAGCGTGGTAGTGTCTTGCATTCCACTCTTATTTATTTTACATTGTTTGTGGAATATCATTTGATTTACATTAGTTACCCTGGACAAAAATGCATTATCCATTCGTAGCTAGATCGCTTCAAAGTGTACCACACCAGGAGAAAAGTCTGAGGACCTATATTCACAGGTTTGAGTAAAAAATAAACAAACAGTAACTTATACCCTACAACTAGGGACATCTTTTACTAGCACATGTAACATGATTTCAGGCTTTATCCTACACTCATTAGCTCCCATTAATTTTAATGACGCAGAATTAAGGACTAAATGAAAGCTCATGTCTCTATAAAACAATATTTCTAAAACTAAAACCCTGGTATGCTGGCTTCTGAATTGGGTGCTATTCAGAGGGTGAACACAACATTGTAATATTATTATTGTGAGGGTAAGTTCAGGATCTTAAGATTGAAAAGGAAATTCATTCTTTTCTATATTACATTCTTTCTTTATTGCATTACATTCATTCAATACGTACAAATTCTCTCAAATTTTTATTCAGTCCTCACTTAAGGAAAACTCCCACTGGTGGCTATTGGTTGCTAGGATTGTCACTGAGAGCAGAATTACTGAGATTAAACATAGGGATTTTGCCCTGTGTTTGCAATAATGCTTAGAATCAGAGGCAGATTAAGATTTATTGCAGCCCTAGGCACAAAGAACATTGCCCTCCCGCCCCCCACACACACCTGGGGGTCTCCCCCGCATTCTCCCATGGCCCTGCCTCCTGGCCTGGGCAGAAGTCAGGCCATGGTAAGAGCTGCCCAGGGAGCCTGGGCTGCTGTGGGGAGCGCTGGACCCTCCACCTGTCCTGGACAGCATGCCCTGGGGGGCCAGGGACACAGGCCACGGGCTGCTCTCAGGCACCCCGGCTCCTCACCCAGGACAGGTGGAAGGTCCGGTGCTCCCCACAGCTGCCTGGGAGGCTCTTAGTACACAGTCTAGAGTGACCATACATCCTGTTTTGGCCAGGACAGTCCCCTTTTAAGCTCTGCCCCAGACATCCCGACTTTTTTGGCAAAACTGGACATTTGTCCATCATCAGTTGACAAGAGCAAATGAGACAAATGTCCAGTTTTGCCAAAAAGGGACTCAGGGCGGGGGCAGCTCCACATGGAGGGAGGGGGATAGGTTCGGGGGGGGGGGGGGGCTAGAAGGAAAAGTCTGTTTACAAATACAGGGAGCTGGAAAAAAACAGCTATTTATTGAAGACAACAAAAGAACCCTGTACAGTTGCTGCACTTTATTTTACTGCCTTTACTGTTTTAAATGAGTTAAAACTGCCTATCTTATTGCAACTGGTTTAATAAAGAAAAACATGTAATGATTTAAAATACTTCAATTATTCCTGTTTAACTTAGGGTATGTCTACACTACAAGACTATTTTGAATCAACTTAAGTCGAATTTGTGGAATCGACCTTATGAAGTCAAATTTGTGTATCCACACTAAAAACACTAATTCGACTGTGTGAGTCCACAGTAACGGGGCCAGCGTCGACTTTGGAAGCGGTGCACTGTGGGAAGCTATCCCACAGTTCCCGCACTCCCCGCTGCCCATTGGAATTCTGGGATTTCCCCCCAATGCCTGCTGGGGGAAAAATGTGTCGAGGGTGGTTTGGGGTAACTGTCATCATTGAACCGTCAATCACGCCCTCCCTCCCTCCCTCCCCGAAAGCGCCTGCGGGCAATCTGTTCGTGCACTTTTCTGCTCAGTGACAGCGCGGGCGCCACAGCACTGCGAGCACGGAGCCCGCTGCAGTTATGGCCGTTGTCAACTCCTCGCACCTTATCGTCCACCTCTTCCACAGTCAGCTGCTGAGAAATCGGGCTACTTTTCAATGGTGCTGCGAGCACTGGTGGACCATGCGGGACGTTTTACCAATATCAACGTCGGGTGGCCAGGCAAAGTTCATGACACGCGTGTTTTCAGGAACTCTGCTCTGTTTAGACGCCTGCAGGAAGGTAGTTTCTTCCCAGACCACAAAATAACTCTTGGGGATGTGCAGATGCCTATAGTGATCATCGGGGACCCAGCCTACCCGCTAATGCCCTGCCTTGTGAAGCCCTATGCAGGCACCTTGCACAGCGACAAGGAACTCTTCAAGTACCAGCGAGCAGCATGACCTGTGACTGTTCAGTTTCTTTACAGAGAAGCTGAACCTGCCCCTGTTTCTTTACCAAGTTACTGTTGACTAGCATCTGCAGTTACATACCCCGTCCACCCCGCTTCCCCTACTTCCAACACACGTTTAAAAATAAAATACATGTTCCACTGTAACTTTACAAAGGTTTCTTTATTGATGACTTTGCATTAAAGGGTTGAAACTGGGACGCAGACTGTGCTGGGTAGGGTGTGTGGTGATGTAAAGACCGACTCTAAACTCGAGAAATGACAGGCTTCTGCTCCCAGAGCGGTCTGCAGTGCCGGACTGGTTGTTTCAACGGAGCCTGCCATCCCTCCTTTTTGGGACTCTGTGTGCGGGGGCTATGTGGCCTTGTGGCAGGGGAGGACGGATACAGATTCCTCTGCTGCATGGCTCTGTGGTCCAGGACAGGGACCGTTGCATGAGATCTGTAACCCCCCTCCCCCGCTACAAAGTCACGTACCCCCCCACCCACACAGAACCTGCAAACCACCTCCCATACCGACCAGGGTGCCTACTGACTGCACTGTGTGTGTGACCTGCTGCTGATCCTGCCCCCGTCTCTGTACCCTGCTAAAGGTGACTGTCCTATGCAATACCCTACCCCCTAACCCACCCACCCACCCACCCCTTCAAACGCAGCGTTGTGTAAAAAAGCATGACGGAAACAGTAATTAACAGCAAAGTATTTTTAATAATTAACCAGACAGTCAGGGGATTAAACTGGGATTGGGGCTAGGGTGAGTCAGGAAGGGAAGGAATTCTCAAAAATTAGGGTATGAGAGCTTTTGGGTACTTGAGCACTCTGCTGGGGTGCAGTGACAGTTTTCACGGCCCCTGGCGCCACTCCTTCTGGTTACTTTGGGTGACGGGAGGTATGGGACTTTGTGGCGGGGGAGGGCGGTTGCAGATACACTGCGGGGGGGGCTCTGTCCTCCTGGCTGCAGTCCTACAGAACATCCACAAGGCGCCGGAGTGTGTCCGTTTGTTCCCTCATTAGTCCAAGAAGCGTTTGAGTCGCCTGCTTGTCTTCCTCACGCCACCTCTCCTCCCGTTCGCTGTGTGAGCGCTGGTACAGAGAGAGGGTCTCCCTCCACTGGCTCTGCTGGTCCGCCTCAGCTCGGGAGCACCTCATAACTTCAGCGATCATCTCGTCCCGTGTCTTTCTCTTTCGCCGCCTAATCTTTGCCAGCCTCTGTGAGGGGGATGCTGTGGCAGGTCTGGAGACAGTCGAAGCTGTGTGATGGGAAAAAGGGAGTGAATTCCTTGCAAAGATACATTTTTGCAAACAATGAACACAGTCTAGTCTGTGTCTGTGAATAACACCATGCACAGCACCTATCTCGTGCGCACTCCTGCAGCAGGCAATCCTGAAAGCATAAACTCTGCCCCTGTTCTACCCCATCGCAGTGTCCCCCGACCCTTGCACTTCTGGGTTGAGATCCCAGTGCCTGATGGTGCAAATTTCATTGTCGTGGGTGGTTCTGGGTAAATGTAGTCAGACATTCCTTCCTCCGGGAAAGCAACGCCAGACAATCATTTCGAGCCCGTTTTCCCTGGATTGCCCTGGCATACGCCATAGCGTGGCAACCATGGAGCCTGTTTTGCCTTTTGTCACTGTCACCGTATGTGTACTAGATGCCGCGGACAGAGGCGATTCAGCAGTGCTACACAGCAGCATTCATTTGCTTTTGCATGACAGCAGAGATGGTTATCAGCCATATTGCACCATCAACCATGCCAATGTAAATTGGCAAGGTGATGACGGGTAGCTGTCCTATTGCACTACACCTTCTGCTTCTGTCATAGGTGCCCCTGGCCGAGATCAGCCAGGGGCGCAAAAGACAAAACTGGGAATGACTCCCTGAGTCAATCCCTCCTTTATGGTATCTAAAAATAGAAACAGTCCCGCCTAGAATATGGGGCAACTGTACTAGGGTTTTAGTGTATCAGAGAACTACAGAGCACAGCCGCTCTGTGTCAGATCCTGCAGGAATGACGAGCTGCGTGCCATTCACAGGGGGTGCCCCTGCAACAACCCTACCTGTTGCTTCCCTCTTCCTCCAGCCTTCCTGGGCTACCGTTGTAGTGTCCCCCCATTTGTATGCTGAAGTAATAAGGAATGCAGGAATAAGAAACAGTGACTTGTTAGGGAAATGAAATGAGGGTAAGGCAGCCTCCAGCTGCTATGATAGTCCAGGCAGTACAGAATCTTTTCTTTACACATGAAGGGCGGGGACTGATGGAGCTCAGCCCTCTGTTGCTATGATGAAGACGGTTAGCAGGCCGTCTACTTATGGGCTGATGACGAGGACAGGTAGCAGTCCTATTGCACTACACCATCTACCGCAAGGCTCATGATGAGGATGGGTACCAGTCATTTTGCACCGTCAGTCACCCATGAGGCGGGGGAGGGGGGGCGAGGATGCTACCGTAGCGTGCCGCAGCATCGCGTCTACCAGCAGCATTCAGTACACATAGGGTGACATTTACAAGAGTCAAGAGACGATTTCTTTCCCTTTTCCTTCTGGGGGTGGGGGTGGCTGTACATTGACGAGCTATGCCCTGAACCACCGCGGACCCTGTGTTTGACCCTAGAAGCATTTGGAGCTCAGCCAAGAATGCAAATGATTTTTGGACACAGCGGGAACTGTGGGATAGCTTGCGTCCTCATTCCCCCCCCCCCCCTCCATGAGCGTCCATTTGATTCTTTGGCTTTCCGTTACGCTTGTCACGCAGCAGCGTGCCGACTCTCTGCTACGCCGTCTGTCCGGAGATTTTTTAAAAATACTTTGGACCAGGCGTAACATTACGGTAATTTTCCTAATTAGATGCAGGAGTCGCCAAGCGAGATCGCCCTGAGGAGGGTCACTGAAGGAGATAGAGAGTGCATGCTGCGTGAAAGCCAGCACAAACCAGGGGCCTATGCAGCCGTGCTCGGGGAGGCAATGCTTCCTGAGTACCTCATGAAAGCCTGGCACGGAAAAGTGTGCTACCACGGAGCACCCAAAAAGGCAGCTCTCCCCAGGAACCTCCTGCGGAGGCTTTTCGATTACCTCCAGGAGAGCTTCGTGGAGATCTCCCAGGAGGATTTCTGTTCTACCCCCATATATAGAGAGACCTCCTTTTCACATACTTCAGATTCCTGTTACATTAAGAATAAAAGTTTACATGTTTAAAGCACTTACCGACTGCTCCTTCCCCTGATTCAGGGTCCGGGTTAACGGCCGGGGAGGGTTGGTAGGGGATCTCCGTGACGGTGATGAAGAGATCCTGGCTGTTGGGGAAACCAGCGTTGTAAGCGCTGTCGCCTGCCTCGTCCTCCACAAACCCTTCCTCATCTTCCCCGTCCGCGAACATCGCCGAGGAACTGGCCGTCGACACTGTCCCATCGTCAGAGTCCACGGTCACTGGTGGGGCAGTGGTGGCAGGCTCCGTAGCGTCCGTTTGCCGCTTTGATTTTTTGGTAGCCTTGTCTGGGGTCTTTGATTTTCATGCGGCGCTGCGTTGCATCCCGCCTGTATCCTCTGTCTCTCATGGCTTTGGAGACCTTCTCATTGGTCTTTGCATTCCGTTTTTTGGAGCACAGCTCCAAAAGCACAGACTCCTCGCCCCACACACCGATCAGATCCAAGACTTCCAGGTCAGTCTATGCTGGGTCCCTCTTTCTATTCAGAGATTACATGAACTCCTCTGCTGGAGAGCTCTGCATTGCTGCCGGTGCTGCTGAGCTCGCCCCGATGTCCAACCACGAAATGAGATTCAAACTGTCCAGACAGGAAAAGGAATTCAAATTTTCCCGGGGCTTTTCCTGTGTGGCTGGTCAGAACATCGAAGCTCGGACTGCTGTCCAGAGCATCAACAGAGTGGTGCACTGTGGGATAGCTCCTGGAGCTACTAAGTTCGATTTGCATCCACACCTAGCCGAATTCGACATAGCCATGTCGAATTTAGCGCTACTCCCCTCGTCGGGGAGGAGTACAGAATTCGAACTAAAGAGCCCTCTATGTCGAATTAAATGGCTTCCTGGTGTGGACGGGTGCACGGTTAATTCGAATTAACGCTGCTAAATTCGAATTAAAGTCCTAGTGTAGACCAGGCCTTAGATACAATATGTACATTTTCCTTTTTAAGTGTTTTGAGAAGCTGATGTAGTCAGAACATCTGAGCATAGGCTGTGGAGCCAGAAAAATGAGTCCTCTTCCTTGCTAGGTGATCTTTGCTAATTGCACAACTTTGCACTATCTGAGTTTCCACATCATAACACAATTTTTACTTACTTACCTCCCAGCAGGAGTGAGGTTTAATTATTTAGCTTTTATAAAGCAGCTTGAAGTTTAAAAACACTATATATAAGCTACATATTCATTGGAAAAATACTAGATTGTAAGCTACTCAGGGCAAGAGCCTTGTCTCTTTACATGTCAAAGAATCAAAACACTAATATAAAATAGGCAGCATAGAAATAAATGGTTCAGTGCACTAAAAATGTGGCTATCTTAAATTTATCATCTTGTCAATAAATTGTTTGGCTTTGGATTTTGGGTTAGAATTAATAACCCTGCTGATACTTGTGACACTAGTTTTGGAGCCTGTAGTTTCAGGTGAGTAAGTGTGGACAGCTGAAGCTGTCTGTACACATAATACAACATTGTGCCAGAGAACTGTGCCTAAGTGCTAAATATTGTAATAGCTGAGACAAAGGGTTTGTTTTGTTTTTTTGAACAATATCTTTGGTAAGTGTTGGAGACTGGGAATCAGGACTCTTGAGTTCTCTAACTAGCAGTGATACTTGATTCACTTTGTGCTTGAGTGTAGGCAATTCACCTAAACTCTGTGTTTCACCATACCCATGTGTAAAATGGGGGGAAGAAGAGGGGCTGAAGGAGGCTGCTCCACATGGGAGGGAGGAGGAGGGAAGGAGAAGGAGGTGGGGGGGGGGGACAGCTCTGCGTGGGAGGGAGGGGGGAAGAAGAGGAACTTGAGGGGAGCCAGCTCCACACCGGGGAAATATGCTCAGTACTTACCCTACACAGCTCCTGCATCCAGCCTGGCAAGGGGGCGGGGCCTCAAGGGGAAAGAGGAGGAGCAGGGTGGCAGGGTCCCGGAGAGAGGGGGAGAGAGGAGCAGGGGGCGGGTCAGGAGTCCAGCCTGTGGGGGCCCCCCAATTGGTCGGGGCCCCTGGGCATGGACCCTGTGGGCCTCTACAGCAATCCACCAGTGCTTAGAATAATAAAAATTGAATTAATGTTTAACATCTCTTGTATTTTCTAGCATTTATAACAGTTTGCTGTGTGCATTCCACTCACATCGGGCAGTGAAAAATAGACTAGAATCATAGATATGTCCGGCTGCACTGGACCTTGAGAGGTCATCTAGTCCAGCCCCACTGCGCTGAGACAGAACCAAGTAAACCTAGACCATCCCAACAGGTATTTGTCCAACCTGTTCTTAAAAACCTCCAGTGATGGTGATTCCACAACCTCCCTTGGAAGCCTATTCCAGAGTTTAGCTGCCCGTGTAGTTAGAAAGTTTTTTCTTGATATCAAACCTAAATCTCGCTTGCTGCAAATTAAGCCAATTACTTCATGTCCTACCTTCAGTGGACATGGAGAACAATTGATCACAGTCCTCTTTGTAACAGCCCTTTACATATTTGAAGACAGCCAAGAGGTCCTCAGTCAGTCTTCTTTTCTGAAGACTAAACATGCCCAGTTTTTTTAACCTTTCCTCGTTGATCAGGTTTTCTAAACCTTTTATCAGCATGGTCTGCTCCTATCTCATCTGCATTATTATATACAATAGGTTTTTTTCAGCAACTGGCATCTTTGTGTGTAAAAAGGCATTCATGCTTGAGGAGTCTAGGATTGCTCAAATGTTTAAAGCAACTAACACTCTTTAAATTTGCTTGGGCATATCTCATTGGTATTTAGAAAATTATAAAGGTAAAACCATATATATGCCCTTTAAATGAGCAGATTCCTGTACACTTTTCCAAAGTATTGCTCTGAGTTATTCAGAGGCCCCAGAGAAATTGTAAGATGCTCCAAGAGTGAGAATTCTGTGTTCAACAATGTACTGTAGAATACACAAAGGAGTGGGGAAATAAATAATATTAATAATAACAACAAAGAAACTGGGTGTCAAACACTGATTTAGATCAAAACAATAATAATTGATTGTCTAAAAGTTACTATGGTAACATGTCTTCAAAGGGGAAAAAAGTGTGCAGTCCTAAATAACCTGAACAAGCTGACCTGAATAACCAGCCCTGAAGAAGAACTATTTAAGCTCAAAAGCTTGTTTGTCTCACCAACAGAAGTTGGTCCAATAAAAGATATTACCTCGCCCACTTTGTCTCTCAGCCCTAAATAAGTCATTTCAAAGAATTTTCAGGCTGCTTTACTTCAGAGCATCTTTGTGCTTGAGTTTTAATTCACAACTCAAGTTGCCATACTTGTTTTCATAACATATGCTAACAGCAATCCCCATTAGCATAGTCTCTTTGCCAGCAAAAAAGTGCAGTCTGTTGGCATAAGATATTATTTATTCATTTTCCCACTCTGAATAATGGATGCAGCTCATAAAATGCTGTAGAAATTTAAAATACTTTATTATGTTCTTAACAGCTTTGCAGTGCACTTAGGGAAGACAAGAGCTTTAATCTTTATTGGAGGAAAAACTCATGCTAGTTTGAGTACCAATTTCAATTTGCAGACATCTGATATTTTGCTTTAAGTTCTATTTAATTCCTGTTGCAAGAAAGGAAATCTGTGTAATTATTTAATTAGCAATAAGAAGACAAACAGAAACAAAACAGATACACGACAATATATACAGTATTTTTGCATTAAAATATTGTGCTACACTTAAAAGCGACTTTGTAAATATGGCACCTCTTATTCCATAGATCTGTGTCGAGTGGATATTCAGAGTCATCTCTGCTGATGTTACCTGGAAAACAAACAAACAAACAAAACCTATTTTTACTTCTTTATACATGTATTTGCACTTCAGAGGTAAGACAGCTAAAAGAGGGATATTGATTGGCTCTTAGGTCTGGTCTACGCTAATGCTGGAGTCCGGGGTCAATAACCTTCAGCATGCAGCTCATCAGGGTAATCCACTGGTGGGCTGCGAGACATTTTTTTTTCATTGACCATCCACAGAAACGACAACCCCCCCAGCTCCCAGTCACCGCAGTTCACCGTTCCCAGCCAATGGGAGCTGCAGGAAGCCGCGGGCCACAGGGATGTGCTGGCCGCTGCTTCTCGCAACTCCCATTGGCCAGGAACAGCGAACCATGGCCACTGGGAGCTGCAGGGGGACAAGCCTGCAAACAATCAATGTAAACAAAACATCTCGCGGCCTGCCAGTGGATTACCCTGATGGGCCGCATGCCGAAGGTTGCCGACCCCTGCTGTAGTTGGTCTAAGTTACATTACTTAAGTTACGTAAGTCGATCTATCTTAGATAGACTTACAGAAGTGTCCACACTATACTGTGTCAACAGAAGACACTCTCCCGATGACACAGCTTCTGCCTCTCATTGAGGTGGATTATAGACGTCAATGGGAGAGCACTCTCACATCAACTTAGTGTGCCTTCACTAGACCCGCTAAATTGATGCCACTGCATTGATCGCAGTGGTGCCAATTTAGCCACAGAATGTAGACATGGCTTTAGTAAACAATTCTATTGATGATGCACAAAAAGGAATGGAATCTGTTATGCATACGCCAAATCAAGGGAAGATCACTGTTTCAGCAAAGGTATAACTAACACCCCAATTTGACATTTATTAATAGCAATGATGCACTGGAAAGATCCCAGCTTCACTTTCAGATCTCAGGCTGAGTTTTGCAGGCTGGCAGATACTAAAGTCATATTTTAGTTATAAAGTATTAGCAGTCATTGAGACACAAACATAGCACTCATGCAATGCCATTTGATAGAGTCACTTTGCAAAGCAGGACTGCACTTTAAGTCATTTTTGATCCCTTAGTGGAGTTTAAACTGGAAATAAATGTTTTTATCATAATGCCATTCAGGATGATCCAATAACTTGACAACTGGAAGAAAAGCTGTTAGTATTTATTCACCATTTTTGCAATATAGAATGTATATGGTAGGGAAGTTAACATTTCTAGGTTTTACAAAAACTTTTCTAAAATTATCAAACTCTAAAACCTTTAATTTTGTTGCTCAATGTTTTGATAGGAAGTTTTTCAGAATTCCTGTTAATTTTTTTTAAATAGGATATCCAAAGACGCTCCTGGTATGAAAAAGTAAGAGAAAAATTAAAGTTTATTTTCTTTTAACAAAATTATGCCCATTTCACTCAGCTCAGCATTTGGAAAGAGCAAACATTAAGGAACACTTTTCATCATAAAAAAATGGAAAACTATGATATAATTATAGAATTGTAGAATTTCAGAGGATCCTTCTGGTGGTGTCAAGTATCAGAGGGGTAGCCGTGTTAGTCTGGATCTGAAAAAGCAGCAAAGAATCCTGTGGCACCTTATAGACTAACAGACGTTTTGGAGCATGAGCTTTCGTGGGTGAATACCCACTTCATCGGATGCAAGTAGTGGAAATTTCCAGGGGCAGGTATATATATGCAAGCAAGAAGCAGGCTAGAGATAACAAGGTTAGTTCAATCAGGGAGGATGAGGCCCTGTTCCAGCAGTTGAGGTGTGAAAACCAAGGGAGGAGAACCTGGTTCTGTAGTTGGCAAGCCATTCACAGTCTTTGTTTAATCCTGAGCTGATGGTGTCAAATTTGCAGATGAACTGGAGCTCAGCAGTTTCTCTTTGAAGTCTGGTCCTGAAGTTTTTTTGCTGCAGGATGGTGGTGCTTCTGGTGGTGGCCATTTTGCTAGGACAGCAGTGTCCTCGTCGATCTTGAAATATCTTACTAATGAGCAGATCATTGTCAAGATAAAACCTTTATTATGAACAGAAACTATGTACAAAAAATCAGGTAACAAAGCTTTCTACTATTCTGTGTAGCTGCAGCCTGTGACTGCCCTGTCCTGGGCTTCCCTGTTTTTGCCCAGCAGGAAGCATGTCCCAAGATAACCAAAGACTGCATCTACAGTATAGAGGAAATATGGTATCTATACATTTCCTGAAGGACCTAGTCTATATTCCTTTTTAAAAAAAAATATTTTCTGAATTAACTCTTCAGGTTGCTTAAACACAACCCTAACATGCCTCAGTCAGTCTCAGAGGGTGTTTCAGTAATTTTCCCAACCTGCTATATTGCAAACACTCTTTAGTCAAATTCTTCTCAGTAACAGACTGTTCAGTCTCATGGTCAATAACAGGGTCAGTTTGTGAATTATTTTCAACTTGTACATTTGATCTCATTTCCCTTGTCTCAGGCAAGTTGTCAGGTATCTTGAGCAGATGCTTATGATTTCTTCGTAAGACTTTGCCTTCGTCTGTGATCACTGAGGTAACTCTTTTTTGGTCATTGCAACTTTGTGTCCTGTGCCCATCTTGCCAAATTCTCACAAAGTCTTTGTTTTTTAACTGTGGAAAAGGTCTTGCTCCTTTGTGTTTTTTTTCTGATTGTACTTTCCCAGTCTTTTCTTCTCTAACACAGTCATCCTTTGTTTTTGTCCCACATCTAGTAATAAAGTATTTATTGGTCTGTTATTAATAAGTTTATCACATGATTTTCCACATTGCAGCCATGTAAACTCTATAGCTAAGTAGTGCTAAATATGATCTTCTGTTGCATTTATTGCTTTTTTTAGCAAGTTCTTCACTATATATTCCCTAAATTCAGCTACATCCCATAGAGAAAGTCACAAAATCTTGTACATCCACACACCAGACCTAGTGTCTTTCAATTTCTGCGTACATCCTTTCTGCAGCTATCATAGTGCCCTAGATGCATATGAGACTGGCACCCATTCTTTTCCATGACTCTGTAATAGCACTGCTTCCAGCCTTCATTTTGGAGGCATTTGTGCAGAGTCTGATGTCTTTCAATGGGTCAAAAGATTGCAGCACTGGAGCTGATGTCAGAATGTGCTTTAAATCATGGAACACTCTTTCAGGCTCTGGTGTCCATGTCCATTTGGTCACCTTGTGGATGAGATGTTTTAACTGAGTTGTGCAAGATGTATAGTCAGGTCTGAATTTGCAGACATAATTCCACACGTCTAGCAGCCTTTGAGTTCCCTTTTTATCTTCAAGTCTTGACATGTTCAGTTTTGCTTGAACCTTTGATTCATTGGGTTCCCCTTGGAGGTCAGTCTCTCTCCCAAATATGTTATTTCCATTGTTTGAAATTGACATTGCTTATTCAGTTTAAGGTTATTAGCTCTCATGATTTCCAGTATTCTCTTCAGTCATTCCTGATGGTCAGTGCCAGTGGTGATTCAGATTACTATGTCATAAATGCACACTTTCACACCTGCTAGACCCTCAAGCATCTGGCTCATTGTACAAAGAAAGACTTCTGGAGCTAAACATTCTGAAATGCAGTCTTAGGAAACAGTATTTGCCAAATGGTGTGGTGAAAGTGCACATCTTGGTGGTCTCAGTGTCTAAGGACACCTGCCAAAATCCAGCCAATGCATCTAATTGCTGAAGAATTTGGATCCTGCCATCGCAGACAACAGTTCACTTTGTGTGAGCAAATGGAAGTGTTCTCCTTTTATGTGTTTGTTCAGCTCCTTAGGGTCCATACACAAGAGGAATCTTCCCTCCCCCTCTTTTCTTTTTTTCTCTACAATTACTAAGGAGTAAACCCAATCCGTTGTGATTTTTCTATTCTCCAGATGAAGTCATTTGCTGTCAGGTTTTGCAGCTCCTCTTCTAGCCTCTTTCTGAAGTCTTGTGAAACTTTTACTGTAGCATGTTCCACAAATTGCCCTTAGTGTCAGATCCATCTCCCTTAGTAACCGTTCACTGACTTTTTTATTTTTTTATTGTTGCCACTCTAAAAACCAGATTGTTCTGGGGATGTTTTTTAATATTGAATATTCACAGGACTGACTTTTTAGTTTTAAATCTGTGACAAACTCTTCTATTATTTCCCCTTCATTCTGCAGTCTCATCCTGAGCCTCTCTCTCTGGTAACTTTTTCCCCCCTAAGGACACAGTGACCCTCAAACATTTTCATTATGTCGTCAAAGTTTTTCTCTCTCTCTCCCCCACCCCACTACCATCTGTATGGAGTGTTTTGTGTATATCTAGAGCTTCTGTGTCTCCCACTGTTCATCCTCCAACTTTATATGTAGCTTTCATATACAGCTCAAATTGCTGTTTGAACCTTTTCCAGGTACATCCAGCATCTCCCCTTATTTTCAGGGCTGATGCGGGAGTTACTTGCAATTACAGAAGCTCTGTAGCAGCCATATCAAAGTTACCTCCCTTACTTACTTAAGTCTTCCAGCACCCTATGCTTTCCGCTTCTGGTGCCATGTGGTATCTTACTGTTGAGCAGACTGGTGTCAAGATAAACTATTATTATGGACAGAACTATGTACAGAAATTAGATAAACTTTCTTCTTCTCTGTATAGCTGCAGCCTGTGATTGCCTTGTCCTTGGCTTCTTTGTTTCTGCCCCAGCAGAAAGTGTCTCTAGAGTACACAGGAAGTGTTTGCTAAACCAATATGAAGCAGAAGGGAAATTTATTTTAGTCTCATGGGGCCAGATTTTCAGAGATGCTGAGTATTCTCAGATTCCACTGATGATGTTAACTGGATTTGTGTAGTTAGCACTTCCAAAAAAATAGGCCTTTGCTGTTCTTTGGGCTTCCCTACTGTCAGGGTCACAAATGACCGCACTCTTTGCAGCAAGATGGCTGACATTGAGACGAGGATCAGAAACACTAACTGTAGAAATAGTCTCAAACCAAATACTGGGAGTCAAATACCTATGTTTTGAGGAAATCTGGAGATCCAAATCTCACAGCTAATCCATCTCTAATGAGCCAAGCCAAATCCACAAATAAGAACATCTTCAGACTTTGGGGTGATCTGAATCTAGTTCCAATCATTCCAGCTTGAGCTCATAGACTCAGATTCATAGACTTTAAGGTCTCCATCTAAATTACATGTCAAATTTTTCCCACAGGTTAGCACAGAAATGCTCTTTCAATTTTCAGACATGCAGATTGCTGAGCAAGATATGTGCATTTTCATTAAAAACATGTTGAGCCAAAACACAGACTCACTACTATAAGTAGCAGTTTGGACCATTCCTGTAGCATGCTGTAGTATTTTTATGAAGACTGCTTTACTTCAGATATTTGTGATGTTGTAATGATATGCCCCCTCTTCTTGTCTGCTGCAAGTTAACAAAAATCAAAGCAGGCAGTGTTCTGAGATTATTACAGTTATTAGCTGTCAGTAGAAATTAAACTACAGCAGGAAGTTTGTAGGAAAATTTCATAATTAAATGTAAAGTGCATCTGAGCTATTTACCCTGTTGAAGTGCATCCTGCCTATAGCAAGAATGTTGTTGTCGTTGGCCTCCCTCATGATGATATTTTCCTAAAAAAATACATGTATCTGATGAAGAGTTTCAATTAGCAATCTTGGCAAGAGGCTGAGGTTTTAGTCCTCAAACAAAGAAAATGCTTTCAGGGCTTGATCCAAAGGCTATTGGAGTCAACAAGAAGGAAAGAGTGGTATACAAGCAGACTTAAAATCGCCTGGTGCTGAAGGTAGGTTTGGATTATAGGCAAAACTGAGGGTGGATTTAGGTTTGCAAGATCTCAGTCACATTTTAATTTTACAAAGCCAAAACTAGAGGAGAAGGCAACATTTCAGATTCAGAAGCCCCATTTAATTTAAACCTTCAGATTTGAGAGCCTACCATTGCTCTGAATACTGCTATATGCAGCCAGACGTTCAGTAGCTCAATATGGGAATTGACCACCAGTGCTTGAACACTAGTAAAACCAGGCCAGGGAGACAGCTAAAGCAATTCCCAGCTAGCTTGAGCGAGGGTCTGGATTCACACCATGAGCTATGGTAGTCTTTTCTTTATTTACAGCACACCTCACCACCACTTTTGCATTCATCACTAAGAGTAAGCTTGGCAGAATTCAATTTTTTATATATATAATTTTAACAGATTCTATCAATGTTTATTTTTAAGCTTTTTTTATCTATTTAAATTTTCACAGTTGCAGGCAATTATGGCAGGGCAAACCAAATACTGGGACAATTATTTAATGACAGATGTTCAGATTCCAAAAGTTAAAGCTTTATAACTATTAAAACACAAAATATACAGAGAACGCTTCCACTTGCTCACACAAAGTGAACTGTTGTCTGTGATGGCAGGATCCAAATTCTTCAGCAATTGGATACATTGGCTGGATTTTGGTAGGTGCCCTTAGACACTGAGAGCACCAAGATGTGCACTTTCACATGTCAAAATATACAGAGTACATCCTTAAGTTAAACTCTAATAAATTCTCAAGTGGCATTTTTCTGATTTTGACTATCTGTAAATTTTGATTATTATTGATGGAAATATTTTTTCATCAGTTTTCATGTATATGGAGAAATTGTGGAGAAAATTATTGACAGTAGTAATAAATATCAGAGTTTCCAAGACCAGTAGGGACCATTGTGATCATCTAATCTGATCTCCTCTGTAACACAGGCCATAGAATGTCACCAGAAATAATTCCTAGAGTATATATTTTAGAAAAACATCCAGTCTTGATTCAAAAATTACCACTGATGGAAAAGTTAGATCGGGGTAGGCAACCTATGGCACGAGTGCCGAAGGCAGCACACGAGCTGATTTTCAGTGGCACTCACAGTGCCTGGGTCCTGGCCACTGGTCTGGGGGGCTCTGCATTTTATTTAATTTTAAATGAAGCTTCTTAAACATTTTAAAAACCTTATTTACTTTACATACAACAATAGTTTAGTTATATATTATAGACTTATAGAAAGAGACCTTCTAGGAACATTAAAATGTATGACTGACACGTGAAACCTTAAATCAGAGTGAATGAATGAAGGCTCGGCACAGCACTTCTGAAAGGTTGCCGACAGGGGCGGCTCTACAAAGTAGGCTGCCCCAAGCAGCGCGGAGCGCTGCGCCGCCCTTCCCCAGTCCCGCGGCGGGTCCCCTCTTCCCGCGGCTCCGGCATCCTGGGGAGGGCGGCATTTGGCTCCGGTTGAGCTCCTGCCGGCATGCCTGCGGCAGGTCCACCGGAGCCCGGGACGAGCGGACCTGCCGCAGTCATGCCTGCGGGAGCTCAACCGGAGCCGCGGGAAGACGGGACCCGCAGCAGGCATGACTGCGGCAGGTCCGCTCGTCCCGGGCTCCGGTGGACCCGCCGCAGGCATGCCGGCGGGAGATCCACCGGAGCCAAATGCCGCCCTCCCCAGGATGCCGCCCCAAGCGGCCGCTTGGCCCGCTGGTGCCTAGAGCCGCCCCTGGTTGCCGACCCCTGTTTTAGACTGTCACCTTCTCTTTGTTCAGTTAAATAGACTGCATCTAATGCTATAAAACACGTTTTCTAATTCTTTAATTATATTTGTGGCTTTTCTGTGAACTTTACCTCTCCTTCTTCAGGACACCAAAAAAATACCAAGATCTCTGATATAAAAATCAAAACAAACCAAGAACCTCTCACTTCAAGCACAATTCATAACAGGACATTATATGTACATTGCTACTTTCATAACTAGCCAACCTTTCACAACTAGCCAATCTTCCCTACACTAAGAATATAAATGAGATATAAATTTAAAATATATTAATTCTGTTGCTAACTTTTAATTTGGATTAAATGAAATCCCGTTTTGTACAGAGGGGAAATATTTCCCCTGAAGTGATGAATCAGAGCAGTTTATATAATGAAATAAAGACTGTGGTGACAGGCCTTTGAAACTAAATTAAGCATACACTAAATGTTTTTAGGAACACAAAGGCAAAATGGATTACTAAAAGCAAAATATTTTAAAAAAACCGAATCATTTGTTCTTTCAGTACCTTCATTGCATCACATTTAAGCCAGGAAACAGGCTCATTAGTGGTTTTATGAATCTTTATGGTTTCTCTTTGTACCAATATATTTGTTACTATCGATAGTGTGTCAGCCCAGCAATATAAGTTTAGGGAAAGCAAAGCTATATTTAGTAAATACAAAAGCAATCCACAAAGAAAAAAAACTTGCAATTACAAGGAAACTATAGAATGTATATAATATGTAACAAAATATGGCATCTTTCAGTGAATTGTAAGTAACATCGCATTAAACAGGAAATGCTTACAGGATGAGGCTATTGGCTCAGAAGAGCATATAGACTGAAATCCAAAATGGCCATTTAAACCGTTTCCTCTACAGTGTTATACTGTCATACTCAGAGTTTTTTTTTTTAAGTTTCCTATGCTTTGTTGTTAGTGACAAAGGTGTTATTTACCTGACTTCCCACCTGGTCCTTTAAAATGCACATACTGAACCTGCCCTCCTCTAGATTCTTTTATCACATGTTCACTTTTCATTTTTAATTTCCTGTTTTATATTTTCTCTATTCACACTATTATCACATTTCTATTTTTAGACTCTCCCCAGCTGCCTACATTATCTCCTTTATTTCAGAATTTAGCTATTTACCCTTAGATCTATTAATTTTCTTTTTTTACACTCTAATTCCTTTTTTGCTTTCCCTGTGTGATGCAACCTGACCTTTCTATCAGCTACCCCAGCACATTTCTCTTTCTTGCTTCTCTCTCTAAATAATAACTCTACAGAGATTTGCTAGCCCCTTTAACCTGAAACCACAAACTAGAGCTAGCTGAAGTGGAGATCCCCTGAAGACCGTCAGTATAATTCTTTCCTCCAGGCATTGAAGAATCTTAGACAAGTTAATACAGGAAACTTTGCCTTGCAATTTTCCTTTTGGCATCTTGGTGATTTAACAATCATATGTGACTCTACTATCTCTGAAGCATTAGATGATGAAGGATGGCTTTTTCAGACTCACCATGGCACAAAAGAGAATCATGGTGATGAGAGGGGAAAAGAATGAATATCTGTCTTGAAAAGCTAAAACAAAAATATAAAACCAGTGACCCTAACGGGGTCCTTAAAAATCAAGATATGTGGACAGGAAGGCCTGACTGTTCATTGCTTGTGAAGGCTCTTTGAACTGGCAACAGGACGTAAAGCCTCTCACTTCCTGGTCTTGTCTTCTAATCTGAAAGTTTCTAAATGACTAAGGCTACAGATTACCTTCAGTTGAGGGTGGGTTTTGGCCCTGGTCACATTGACAGCAATAGGAAATGGTGGCCATTTTGAGAGAGAACAGTTCTTTGTGGAATTCTCTTTAGATTATTATTCTTCAGCCATTGCTAAAGCATAAACTTTCAGTTATGAGGAATAAATACTAAAATATTAATCCTTAAAAGCTTCTTTAAATATAGCCAGTATATGAGATTTCAGTGCATTTTAACTCAGAAAAGAAGTGCTGAAATTTGGGGAGGATACCGTGTATTTTTCCACCAAAACAAAAAGGCTGAATTCCTGTGATAAGTGCAAAACTCAACTCAGCCTTAACCATACAGCAAGACAAAAACTGTGTCAAAAGGGGAAAAAACAGGCCAGGTTTTATTCCCTGTATTTGTTGCCTTTCATGACACTTGATATTTAGACAGAAATCATTGCATTCTTGCCATCTGGCCATTGTACAGTCCATGTGGCATCTGTCTTTGCAATGCTGGGATGAAGACATTCCATAGTACAGTGTTTAAACATTTATTTTGGGTTTTTACTGCTCTGCAATCAAAACGCACCCATCTCATGCTCTGGGAGCCTTTGACAATCACTAAAACAGACTCATCAGTTACCCCCAATCACATCAAATAGCCTAGCAACAACATACATAAAAAAGGAAATCCAACTCCCCAAAGAATCCTCACACCACTACTACTAGACAGCCGTATCATGGGACATGGAAAAAAGGCAGGCCCTGAAGTGCACCCTCAAGGTTAGCAAACAAGGGCTGTTGCTGACAAACAAGTTCCAAAACATAGATCCCTAATGGTGAACACTCAACTAGCTGCCTTCTCTTATCCCAATTGGATTTCAGCTCAGGCACCTCTGCTGACCACAGCTGTAGTAGTAGATCACAGGAAGAGAGGAAGTCATAGAAGTCTCAAGGCGATTTATATGTCAAAAACCAACCTTTTAAAATCAACCCAGAAACCAATATGCAGGCAGTGCAGATTGGAGAGCACAGGTTTCATCTGTTCAAACAGACACAGAGAATACACCTTTTCCTCTATCCCTGTTCATGGACACAATACACAAAATATAGTACTAAAACAAACGTTTCCTTTCCAATCGACTTATCAAGACTACTAATTGCCACCACCACTCTTAGCCCATTTACATCATCTTTAGCCTTTTTTCTTCTCAAAGCCTGAGAGATCAAACAGATCTTGCAACATGATATAACAATGAAATAAAAAGGAATGCAAGGTAGGCATACAAACAATAGCCATCAAGTTAGAAAATACGATGGATTTAGTCATAAACATTGAATAATTAACTTACATACATTTTGAACACAAATCTCCAGGCAAAACCCCAAATTTGGAGCTAATTAATCTTAACACACAGCTAATCTAGATATGGATACCATTGAATATGGGGTTAACCTCAAGGAATAGAGCAGGGTTTTACTTCAGCAAGGGGCACCCCTTCTGTCACAATCCACTCTGAGCCCTAGTTGCATGGCTGAGAGTTCATTTACACAGGCTGTCAATTAGGAATAAATACCCTTTGAAGTAGCCAGACAGAAAAGTTCAGTTGATGCCCTTTGTAAGACTGTAGCCAATTATCAGATAGAGGGGTCCAAAAGTGCAGGTGTCATGGTGGAGAAAGGCTCTGATGTAAAGATTCAGATAGCTCTGAGTGCAGTAACATGACAACAGTGAAGATGTACAGGCCTAGATGTTTTACATGGCAACCATCAACAGCAGACATTTTTTTAGGGCAGGATAAGAAATTAAAAATCCAACTAAAGTGAAGGGTATTTTAATGTGAAAATAATGCAATCCTCTGGCACAGCAGGTTTAACAGTAACTGGTAGCCTCTGCTCACTGGAGGCCTATGATGTCCAATTATTTCACTGTCAACAATCCACTCCAATGTGGCTGTTTAAAGGTCATGAATCATGTTTCTGGTTCTTTTCCTTTTAGTCCCTCCTCCCTATCATCCCCTCTTCATTTGACACATTCTTCATTTTTATCTGCACTGCAGTAGGAACTAAAGACCCCAGTCGGGATCAAGACTGGCAGAGGCCAAGACTGGCAGAGGCCAACTTTTCATTATATGTGTGGACAGTGCCTAGCACCCACACTGGTGCTAGGCACTGTCCACACATATAATGAAAAGTTGGCCTCTGCCCAAAAGAGCTCACAGTCTAAGTATAAGATGAGAGACAACAGGTGAGCACAAAAGAGGGAGAAGCACAAGGTAACAGTGAGATGATTAGGATTAGTGTAATCCAATCACTAATGGCTAGACCATGCACTACATTCTAGCCCCAGGCAAGGGACAGTGTGTTGCTACACTTCTCCTTAGTGTGTGCACAACGTGTCTCAGGCGCCGTGTGACCAGAATTCATCACCAAATTTGGTCCACTGATTGGATAATTTGCTTCTCTGGCCCAGGCCAGATACTGAAGGGGGAGGGCAACATGAACACTGATCCATGCCCCGCATGCACTGCTCCTGCAGCAGCCAGGGAGGGAGGCTGTGACTCAGATTCTGGGGTGAGAGTAAACTGTGAAGGTCTATATCTAGCTCAGCATGTGCTCCCAACAGGCTCATGTAGCATCACTCCCAGGTGCAGTGGGTCATGCCAAGTCTCCACCCGCCTTCATAAGGTATTGGGCATAACGGCTATGTGGAGCCTGCTCTCCACTGTGAGCATGAAGTGACAGGATGGCACACGGGTGTAAGGAGCACCTTAAGTCCCCGTCCTCCTTTCTGCCAATTTGAAGAGTGGGACATAATTTCTCCCTCTACCAGTAGCTGTCAGTTCTTCAGCAAGCACTGATGTCCATTCTTTTCTCTCAGTGAAGACAGATGCCACTCCTGCTAAAGTGATGTCTATGCTGCCCATGACTTAAAAATCCATAACTGGTCCATGCCAGCTGACTTGGGCTTGTGGGGCTCAGGCTAAGGGCAATTTAACTGTGGTGTAGATGGATGGGCTCAGGCTGGAGCCTGGGCTCTAGGGCCTTGTGAGGAGGGAGGCTCCCAGAGCTCAGGCTGCAGCCCAAGCCCAAATGTCTACATTGCAGTTAAACAGCCCTTTAGCCTGAGCCCTGCAAGTCTGAGTCAGCTGGCATGGGCTGACTGCGTGTAGCCATACCCTCAGCGTGTAACAGGCAAACCACAGCACATAGTACCCAAGGACAAATCCTCCCACTTTTACATTTATCCCGCATTAAGGCAGTTATTAATAATCAAAAGATAGAGTGCAGAAATGGAGAGGCCCTAGAAGTCCAACAAATAATATGTAAATAAACATATTTAAAGTGAAATATCTTTGCACTGTTTTGAATGTGCGAGTCATTGATAAAAAACAAACTTTAGGTAGAGAGCCCAGATGTAAAACCAGTGGTACAAGTACGGTGGCACAGCCCGGTATGCCATACCAGTAAGATATTTGTTGCTGATACGGTGTACCGGAAAGACACAGGAGGAGCCTGCACCCAGCCCTTCCACGCAGCTGCATCTCTTGAGTCCTCCTGCCTGAGGTCTGTACAGCAGAAATCTCTGGAACAGCAGGAGGAGGACTGAGCTTCCTCCTCTCCCCACCCATCCCAGATAACGTGGTATGGATAGGGATCATGGGGAGGGGACAGGGAGGGTGTGGGGGGCAGGGTGGGGAAGAGTCACATGAGGGGGTCATGTGCCCCCCATTCGTGTCCCTCCCACGAGTGCAGCATACTGGCAAGAAATGATTTCTACTTGCAACACTTTGTAAAACTAAGGACAATTTAGAATATTATGTGCAGGTAATAAGATACAAGACACATACACTCATATTTGGAGTGTGGTATTTAAAAAAAATCATGTCCTCTTAATTTGTTTTCTGTTTGAGTGCAAATACACAACTGTCAAATTGAGATGGAATTTAACACCAATTATGAATGGCCACTGGCAGTTTATCTGTTCATACTAGATAGAGGTTTTTGTAGATTGTTTAATAATATATTTTTCAGCAAAATGGATTAGATCCAGCTATTTAGGGGTTGGTTATTCCATTCAGCAGGTGACTTCCAGTTGATCTTCTGAACAGTGATTACCAACTAGTTGATTGGTAGATTTCTCACAGCCAGCTTTTTCACTCTGTGTATGCCAGAGGCTCCAGTCACTGTTGATGTCTTTAAAAGGATCATACTGAAAAGCACCTTAATAAGGTGGCCCTACACAACGAGTTTGCCTAGAGTTATGTACATTCTTTGGAAAATACCACATTTAAAAAAATATTTTAATAATAAAATTGGGTTTGTTCATTGGAGATTGGCAGTATTTTGTCAGTTTCTCAAAAACCAGTTTCTCCTGCACTTCAAAAGCTATAAACTACAAGTTACATGTATTTTCTGTTGCCTAATGGTTGTCTTTATTTTGACATTTGTTACTTTTTTGGCATAATTATTTTACTAAAATGTTTTCTTTGCTGAAGAAAATATCTAAGAAAAAAATATTGGCAATATTTTTCTGTTAGCTTGCCTATTAAGATATGCCAGAGACAAATTCATGATACCTGCATTCTCCATCAGTAGAGTGTAACTGGCATTAAGAATGCTATTTAGCAATCTTAGTGCAAGTTGGATGACATTTAAAATAATCTGAAATTCCATCCATCAAGGTCGTGGTAATGGCCTAGTTTTTATACAGGTTGAGGTAGCACTCTCTGAAGATATGCAGATTTTAAAGTTTCTGCCTCAACTGGTTTTTACAAGGTGTTGCTTTCTCAATTACCAAATCATTGCCTCTGCTATTGCAGGTCACAGTGCACCCCTAAAACTGTCTAGTGCTACTCTGCATATCCAAGTCTATTGATTTTAGTTTATATAGTTTTCTCTTTCTCTCCATAAATCAGCATGTCAAATATAAAAACAACATTTATGATTGTGCCCAACTACCAGAAATCTAGAGTGTGAACTTCGCAGCTTGCAGGAATACTTTTGCCTTTATTCTGCTTTCATCCTTAATCATTTCTGTTACATACAGCGTATGTTGTAATACTTTTTCTGATATTTGAGGTGTTAAAACCTTACAAAAGTATAGGAAGAGCATATTGATATAGTTTCAAATGATTATAGCCATGGTACTTTATTTTATTTTTTTAAATAGTTCTATAATTACCATGTCTTTCTTAAAGAGTCTACTTTGTGGTTAGAGAAGGGAACTAGGAGTCAAGGAGTCTTGGATTCTGTTTCCAGCTCTGGCACTTCATCCCTCAGTGACCTTAGCAAGTCATTTCTGATGTGACTACTCAGAAATGTGAATTTAAAATGTGGTTTCAGAACTTCACATATGTGACTTTGAAATTTGCTTTCTACAAGGGATGGTTGAAAAGTTTCCATTGAAACTCATTTTGATGCAATGTTGAGTTTTTGACAAAAATTTCATTGAGTGAGAATGACTTTCTGTGAAAAGTTTCAATTTTTCATCAAGAAACAACAGCCCCAAAACCCAAGTCTTTGGTTTTGGCCAAGCTAAAAACATTTTACTAAAACCAAAACATTTTAATATGTATATACTACTATAGTACTGCATGGGAATTTTAGTTAGATTCTCCTTTATGGACCAGGTCCTTCAGACAGACTTTGTCTCCCATGATACACTCCCGTGGGACTTACATGACACACTGCCTCCCCCACCAAGAAGGGATACTGTGGTGCATCATGGGAGATGTAGTCCAATGACCAAGCTTGGTTTATAGAGGGAGACTGGAGTACAAAGCACCCAAATTACACCACCTATGAGGCATCACAGTGACATTTCCAGAGCAAAATATTTTGGATTTTAGTTTAAAATGTTTTGGGGTTTTATTTTATTTTGAAAAATAAAAGTTTTCTGTGAAAGATGTTGTTGAAAATGATTTTTTTCCCATTTTCATTGAAATTTTCCATGGGAAATAAAAAAAAAGCTGACAAGCTTTACTTTCTACTAACTTTGTTCCATTCGAATTTTGATTGCTCAGGTATTCACAGAAAAATCACACAACAGGATTATGAGTGTGGCTGAAGCAGTTTTAAAACACTAGCAGTTTTCAGTATTTACTCTACTCTAACAATAATTGCTTACTTTGTATAGAGTTGTGAAGATCTGGTATCCTATAAATATGTTTGATAGACGTTCATTAATGCTAATAAATTGTTTTATGGTCCTCAAATGAAAGGGTGTTAGAAGTGCAGAATATAATTAACCAATTCAGTTTAAACTAACCTACTTCCTGCTGAATTTATTTCTTGTTCAGCTGATGAGCTCACTTCCTACTGAATCAAAACTTCATCTTTATAACATTAATTAAACCAGAGAAACCCATAGCACATCTGATAAAACTTATTAATGTATTTTCTCCAGGTGTAAAATAAATTGGCAAAATGTTTGTGCTCCCCTTGTCCCTATTCTGCCATATTAACCTACTAACTAAATGAAATTTCTAGTGGCTTAAAAGAGCATGAAGTAATTGAACATACTGTTAAACCAGAGTATCAGAAAAATATAATGAGAATATCAGTTCAGCAGTATAATCCTTAAAAACCCAATTTATGAACTAGAGCAAATTAGTGAAGTTGTGTTGCCTTGTCAAAATGAAATAATAAAAATGATGCCAGGACCATAGCTAAATTACTTATTTAGGTCATTGCCAAACATTATTCTATGCAGTTACTTTAATGGACATAAGCAAAGAATCCTGTGGCACCTTATAGACTAACAGACGTTTTGCAGCATGAGCTTTCGTGGGTGAATACCCACTTCTTCGGATGCAAGTCACCCACGAAAGCTCATGCTGCAAAACGTCTGTTAGTCTATAAGGTGCCACAGGATTCTTTGCTGCTTTTACAGAACCAGACTAACACGGCTACCCCTCTGATACTTTAATGGACATATGATCAAAACATTTTTATCAGAAGGGAAAAGACCAATAGTTCAAACAGAAGGTCATAAATCTAATGGTAGTTTAGGACTTCCCAATCTAGAGATGTTATATACTGCAAAATGTCTTTCACAAATGCCTCCCCCCTTTTTTCTTTTTGAATCTACTGTATCTTTTTCTAATTGTTTAGAAGCTCAAGAAATAGCACAATTTTTAATTCAGTTGTTCTTCACTGTCCTAATTAAAAATCATCCCCAAATCTCCTGTAGTAAGGATCCATGAATTGATCAATGTTTTACCAGATTTAGCCCATTGTTTTTCCTTTTGGAACACTGTTAAAAAATCATGATAAGTCCCTTTTTGGAGACTGTGGAAAATGACAGGGATTGCTTCTTCAAGACTTTTGCCTGCGGGGCTTACCCAAGTGCCTTTGCATCCTGACAAAAATGGTTTTAACATGGGAAATCACCAGCCATGGAGTTATGTAAGTTATTTGATTTGATTTCTCCTTGCCTACAGCACCCAACCCACTTCCTATGTAATAATCTCAATAGTGAAACCTGCATCTGCATTTCATCCAGTTTTTAAAGTTTAAGTGACTTTACTAGCACTATCTTTCCTATTTGTGCATATCAGTCTCAAAGAGAGACTGTAATAACTAAGAGAGTAAAGGCCCTTGCTGCCTTCTGGACATCCCAAGATGTTACAAAATGCATTGAGTTATTTTTGCTTTTGCTTCATCTGTCCATACTCCCAAAACACTTTTTATAGCACTGATTTAATTGGGCTATTTTGTTTGTTTTTAATACACTGTTGCTTTTAATTACCAAATGACAGATCAATTGATGGGTACTTTTTTCTTTACCCCCTTCTGTTTTCATATTTCTCACTCTTACATGAGATGATGATATTTTTAGACTATGGAAGTGCCCATAGCATTTGCTGAACAATTCTGTCTGCTTTGTGCTACCACAGTGTCACAAAGCAGCCCTAGCATCTGAAAATCAAGGCCAGAGAATCTTGTCCAAAGGATTCCATAAGAATTAGCTAAAGCGACCACACCCAGATGTCAACATTTCCAGTTAAAAATATACTTCAACTTGTAAAAACACTGTAACAGAATATTAACACACTGTGCCAGTAGTCATGACTAGAGATGGGCAATTTTTTAAAATGGTTTTGCAAGGGCCAAAACCATTTGCCAAAAGTGAGTTGAATATGATGAATAGTTCTGGTTGGGGGAGAAAACTTGAGAAGAGTCAAAACATTTTGACTTTTCCATTCAAAACAGCATTTCAATTTTTAAGTTTTAAAGTTTGTTTTTTTTTTTACTAAGCACACACAAAGAGGGTGAAAAAACACCTGAAAAGGCCACACTGAAATGAAAAACTCAGGGGGAAAATGACTGAGTCAATGAAAATGAAATGCTTTGAGTTGATGAAAAAAATTGTTTAGTTTTGAATTGAACTGGATTTTTCAGTTTAGTCCCCAAACAAAAAAATAATCCATTTGCGCAGCTCTAGTCATGTCCTCTGGCTAATGTAGTATTGTTGGCTATCAGGATGAGAAGCATATTTATCTATTGCAAGTCTCATGAAACTGAATAACACAAGGAAAATTGGAACTCTTTACACAGATTCCATTCAATAGAAATGCACTTCCAATCTGGTTACCTTTCAATCAAGAACAGGCCACCTCCACACCATATTACTTCTCTTCTAGGGCTAGATGCTCACTTATCTTTTGCATCAGTAGCCTCCATCAACTGTATCTTTTTCTGCATCTTTAATCTTTACCTGGAACCCACAACGACACACGTAGTGCACTTATCAGACGGTGAAAAGATATGTTGGGCTGGGGGAAGCTATTAAAGAAATAAATATTTATATATCGGAAACTATTTGCTTGTTACTTTAAACCTCTTCCTCAAAACCCTTATTTTGATAAGTGCATTTTGCAGACTGTCCCATCAGTTGGAAAAAAGGTATACTTTGGAGATTTCAAGACCACCAGACCCTTTTTATCAACATTAATGTTATCTGGTAGTGATTGAAAAGGGATTGAGAGTTCCATGTAGGTGGCCAAAACTGTCAGGAGAGGCGTGTTCTTGGGGAAGCTATCTTGTCTTGTTTTGTAGCTTGTTGCTCTTCTTAGTGACTATTTAAGGAGCACTGTGACTCCAGATACTATGGCTGAGCCTCTCCACCACTCTCAAATCTGTTCAAATTCTACTTCTCAAACACAAACAAGATTTTTCTGCTAATTACCTCCAATTTCTCCAGGACCACAATTCAAGGGTCTGAGCTATTAATGTTTATATTTTTATATGCTGTATAACTTGGCCTGCCTAATATCTGCAGACATTTATTTGTAAACTTACTATGCTGTTGTAGTAAATATATACTATTTATAGGAAGATAAATTGAAGAAGAAAACCCAACTTATCTTATTTAGGGCCTGTAAACTTCTCTTCATTTGAGTAGCCCTGATGAAGTTGATATTCATGGGCGTGAGGGTTTTGCAGAACTGGGGCAATTAATTATAAAATCTCCATGACATCCTTGTGTATGGTTTGCAAAGTGCATAGCATAGTCTCACTGCTACATACATTTGAAAAAGTCACACCCATCCAGGGTACCAGGATTAACTGATCTGAAAAACCTTGAACATTTTCTTCCAGCAGCATTCCCAGCAATCTAAGATCAGTCTCATTCTAAATAACCTTTAAAGGGTCTTAATTTATACTTCCTAGTTTGCAGCTCCAAAACCTTTTCTACAGCTGCCCAGGAACATTATTGCCTATGTCCTTGGAAACTCCTTTCTCTGACAGACCCAATGCTGTATTATGTGCTTTTAGATAAGTTTCTTTTTGAAAAACCATATAGTTTATATAACAGCACAGTCACACAAGACTGCACTGGAAGATCCATCCAAGTTTCAGTCGGTCAATTTTACAAATACAATAAATACAAAAATCTACATTGCATGCCCCCTTTTCAGCTAATATCGTCTGGCATTAAGAGACCAGCCATTCACTTCAAACTTCAAAAAGAGAAAGAGCTGATCTATAAGCTTGTCTCTAAGCAGGAGCTTACCACTGTAAATTAGACCTATGAATCATAGTAATGGACAAGGCTCCCATCTATTACTAATTCAATCCACTGAGATAAATCTGTCTGAAGAGGAATACCAGATAGTGGTCTTAGGCCTGGTCTACACTGGGGGGGGGGGGGTCGAACTAAGGTACGCGACTTCAGCTACGTGAATAGCGTAGCTGAAGTCGAACTACCTTAGTTCGACTGACTTACCCGTCCTGACGCCACGGGATCGAAGTCCACGGCTCCCCCGTTGACTCCGCCACTGCCGTTCGCAGTGGTGGAGTTCCGGAGTTGACGGGAGCGCATCCAGAGTTCGAACTATCGCGTCTAGATTAGACGCGATAGTTCAAACTCTGAGAAGTCGAACTCTCCGCGTCAACCCAGCGGGTAAGTATGGACCTACCCTTAGTTCACTGGGTGCAGCTGATACTTCAGCCTGGCTAGCTATGGTCCCAGGTGGCTGGTGTGCCATCTGGGGATTACCCTAAATAGTGCACTCTCTCCATGCCTTTCTCTTGGCGTGCCTCCTATAGCTATGTGGCCAGCACCCAATGATTTCTCCAAGCAAGGGTCATCCTCAGCTGGAAAGATCTGCCAGCTGCCAAGCAACTTTTCACTAAACAGAGTGGCAAAGGGAGGCCGAGAAAGGATCAGGATTGAGCACAATTTCTTGTTACTAAATGCTTGATGGTGATCAAAAAATCATTCTTTGAAATAAAAATACTGGAATTGATTAATAGAAAAAAATGATACTGGCTTTAGGTCAGGAAGCAACATTAATGGTGTTCATGACAGATTTAGGACCAAATGCAGCAGCATTTTATACTGGATTTGACCCTCAGTAACAGACTTAATTATTTTCTCAATCTCTGCAGTCAGAAAGGATGAAAACCAAGCAGATACAGCTTGGTGGTGGGTTGAGAGAAGGGGATTTGGTGTTTCCATAGCATCAGTCCCCCTAGCTGATACCCAACAGAATTGCTTCCTTGAGCATTCTGCAAGGATAAGAACTAGGAACCCTGTTCTCCCAGCTCCCCTGCAGAGAACCCTGCCTAACTTAATGCCAATTACAATATTGTTATGCTGAGAGGTACTGATAAGTGCATGGTACACAAACCTGAAAGTGGGTGTGAACACACTGTTCAGTTAATATAACTGTCAGGATAAATTAGTCTGAGCCCCCCCCCACCTAAAGGAGTGGTGAACCTGCCCAGGAATTATAGACTGGGTTAGTGGAACAGCTTTTTGCTGAGTATTGTTTTGGGCCAGAATGTTTGGGGGAGGCAAAGACAGACAGATGGAAGAAGCAGCTGAAAACCTGGTATCCGACCCTGGAAGAAACCTGGGGAGAGGTTTTTGGGTCAGGGAATAGGCTGAAAAAAAGAGTGATTGTGGTACTGTTTCCTGCTGTTTGATTCCTTCTGAATTCAGAGACCCAGGACTTTGGACCTTCTTTGTAAATAAAGAAAATGGCATCAAATCAAAGAAATACCTATCACCAATTTCCACTGCCAAATGGAGCATCCCCAGTTGCCGAATTCTGGCTAGCCACTCAGATCAAACAGGGGGCAACAATATCTACTGTCCTCACCAAGAGCATGAGTACTACGTGGTTTGAATCACAAGAACAGGTTTTACAATATTCAGCCAGTCTAGCTGGGAGGACATGCCTCAGAGGGCATCTTGCAGTCTTTACAGAAGGGAGTGCACTGTGCTCCTGCCAGCTAGTGCTTGCTGCCCACTAGAGTGGATTGCAATTATTTATTTTAGGGAAAAGGAAGAAAAAGATTTAGTGGAAATTAGTTTGTTTTTCCATCAGCTCTGCTTCTGGCAGCAGCATGTTCACTAGTCAAGGAGAGGTATGGAGGAAAGAGGCTGGGATTCTCCCTAATCAATCCCCACACTATGCTCTTCTGGAGACTCCGTGGGCTAGCACATTAGCTAACCAGCTCTTTAGGGAGAGAGACTGAGGGATTCTATATCAGTGCTGGCCCCAGTGTAGACGTTCCCTACCCCCTCTGGCATACCAGTGCAGCAGAGTGGGATTTAGCTCCAGCTGTATTAGAAGCTGATGATGCACTTTAGTGGAGTAGGATGCTGGAGCAGCACTGCCTTTTTTCAGACAGAAGGCTTGCCGTTAGTTAATTTTAGCTCTAATGTTCTGCTACAATAAACACTTTTAATTGTGTTTAGTTAAGAAATATGTAAAGAACATGATAAAAATAGAATATTTATTGCACTGGCTAAATAAAAAAAACACAAAGTCCATGCATCTTGAAAAAAGTGTTTTCAGATCTATCTATTTCAGTGCTTCTGCAAAACAAATGATTGCTCATTTCACATTAACAATAGGACACATTCTGAAGAGAGCTACTGTAAGACTAATTGGAGTAAATTGTAGTGTGCACATTTGCCACTTGGACAGTCTTAAAGTATTTTTTCAAAGCCAAGGCGACTCCTTTTCTCTCACTGCATCTGCACTTAGTGAAATCATCCACTGAGAATTGGTTTAAAAAACAGGCTATAAAGCAAGTTTGCCAATGAAATCTGGCCATAAATATATTGCTCTGTCATTTGAAATGAGGTTATTACCAGTTTTATTTAGATCAAAACTGAAGGCTAGATTCTCAAAAGGACTTAGATGTCTAGACCTTCAGAATCAGGCCCCACTGGGATTTACAAGACCCTTGCTGAGCCATTGCCAAACCCTATAGGTGCCTAAACTTGCTCAGCACCTAAATGTTTGCAGTAAAAGTTCCCAAGGTGCCTATGTTTCTGCCTGTGGGCATGCAAGCTTTCAGCCCCATGCCAGCTGTCTGGACGCCCAAGACCTAGAGCAATGCACAAACTAGGGGAAGATTGATGTGCCTCCAGCTAACTCACCTGCCAGGCCTGATCTGGCTAGTGTACTCAGACCTCACCTACCAGATCAGGCCCTTACAAATGAGCTTACACAAAACAGAGGAGGAGCTCCCTCATAGCTTTCAGCCCAGTGGTTAGGATACTCATCTGGGACGCAGGAGACCCCTGGTTAAAGTTCCCCCTCTGGCAGAAGGCATCTAAACAGGGATCTGTCACCTCTCAGGTGAGTGCCCTAATTACTGGGCTATGAGATATTCTGATGCAGGGGAGCTCCCTCAGTCTCTCTGATGAAGCTGTTACATTGTGGATAGATTAAAAAAAATCCATTGGGGCAGGAATTGGCTCCTGGGTCTTCCATGTCCAAGGTGAGTGCTCTAACCACCAGCGTACATCATCTCTCTCTCTCTCTGGTACAGTGCCTCTCTCATTATTTATTCACAGCAGAATAGCTTCAACGGGAGAGAGTGAGGGAGCCTCACATCAGAACATCCTACAGCACCTGTGGGTGATGCATTCTCCTGCCAGGTGGCCAATCCCTGTTCAAATTCTTTCTCCCCCTCAGCTGGAGGGAAGACTTGAGCTAGGTCTCCCAGGAGTACCCTAACCACTGGGCTAAGCTGTGAGGGAGGTAATCCTCTGCCTCTCGTTTGCCAAATGCTGGACATGTTAGCTCAGATATGTGGTAGGGCTGACATATAGACAGCTGTAATGCCCCACGTATGACGGGTATAATCTGTTCATGGACAATCCACAAATGAGAAAGTCACCAATGGCCAATGCACCCATGGCAGACCAGGTGCCAGCTCATGCCAAGGCCCCTAGGCCTCACTGAACACTCACAAATGTATAACTAGAAGCCACTCTGGCTCACCTATCCATTAGCACTATTAAAATGGATGTTAAGTTTATAAGAATATGTTTAGACTTGATGAAATGTTTGTAGGATGCTACAGGGCAGCCCAGAGGATTCAGGGGGCCTGGGGTCTTCGGCGGCAGGGGGCCCCTGCTTTGGCGGTAATTTGGTGTGGGGGGGTCCTTCCGCTCCAGGTCCCACCGCTGAAGTGCCTCGAAGACCGGCAGCGGGTCCCACTTTGGTGGTAATTTGTCGGCGGGGGCCCCAAAAAACTCTCGTGGGGGCCCCTGCGGGCCCCTGCCCAGGACCTAGGGCAAATTGCCCCACTTACCCCACCCCACCCCCCCGGGCGGCCCTGAGATGCTACATGTATTGAGCTCACTTATACCATCTGAATCTCATGGTAAAGTTATATTGAATGTTTGCACTGTAATTGTATAACTCACCAAACAGGAAAGCAGCATTAATTAATGTAAAGTGCTGGTCCTGAACACGGGAACACCCACTGAAACCAAAAGAGTCATTGTGAAACAAAGGAAAAAGCCTGTTGATTGCCCCCCCACCCCTACGCCCAACTATTCAGAGGAGACAGGAACAGACACTTGTTCCATCAGTTTGAACTCTGGGGGAAGGGAATAAAAATCCCTGACCAGAAGGAAAACTTGCCTAGGTGGCAAGATAGACCAGAGTGCCCAAAGGGACCATCTGTAACTCCATGTTAAAGCTATTATAATGCTTGAGGAGTTCACACTTGATACTTGGTTGGTGCAATCAAATTCTAGAACACTCAACCAGTTTGGGGTTTGTGCCCTGGTCATGCTGACTAGTACTTTCTCCATGAGTAGTCTCACTGATCTCTGAACGTGGCTTTGAGTAGGTTGTATTACAAGTTGTTTGCCCATCACAAGCTGTAAGTGATGCTTTGTTTCCATTAGCATTCATTAATTAAATTAATCAATGAATTAATTAATTCATTAATTAAATGCTAGGTTGAACAATTCTTGCTAACTTGAAGTTTTCTATGACAGATCAGAAGAGGAAAAACTATTTTATTGTTAAATCATATTTCAGTAATGGGAAATATGATTTAAGACTACTGTAACTTAAATAGCATATATATATATATATCTCACTTAAAATTTTGCTACATGTTCAGGTTAATTAAAATGCAATACAAACCATCAGAAAACTTCAGAAAACACTTTGGATTCCTTAATCATAGGAAGGTTTTCTGTTTCGCATAGCCCTTTCAAGGATAACATGCTTTCCCATTATTCTCCAGGGAAATGGTGATTGTGTATAGGAATCATTTCCTAAACTACATTTGATTACTGCTGAGCTCTTCACAAGATCACTTTAAAAAATGGTTGCATTTATCATTCAAGACTAATCTCAGTTTGCTTCTCATTGAGACTGGATGAATCAAAGAAACAATCCATTGATTCCGTTGATTCAGAAACCCTTGAAATTAGTAAATTCTGAATTGACTCTACTATGTACTCAGGTCACATCCAAGAGAAATTATAAACCTTGAAGGTTTAAACCTTACTGTATTTTAAGTTGGCTCAACAGACTTAACTGATCATGAAAAAAGCAGACACAATAAATAATCAGAGACCGTGAGGATTGCAAAAAAAAAAAAAAAAAAAAGCCAAAAATGCATATGGCATTTCTTCTAACCCAGGGCTAGGTTGTACTTTGATTTTATTCAGCCTTGCATAGGAGTAAGGCTTCCCACTGTGACCATGGAGGACTTGGCCTAACTCTGAGCACAGAGGGGGAGAGTAGGAGCTGCCCACCCAGTGTCTGCGGTGGGAAATAAGTAGGGAGGGAGGGGCAAGGAGTGGGAGAAAAAATGGCTGGGCAGTCAGGGGGAGAGGAGAGGGGGGATAGGGTGGTGAAAAGTTATGCTGCACCTTGGAAGGGGTGTAGTAATTTATTCCCCTCAACTCCGCACTCACCTCCAAAATAAGAGGTCAGTCTAGGGAGGAATTGTGTGTTGAGGCACAAGTTCCTTCCCAGGACTCCCCTTTGAGTGGCACACCTCTGCACTGTCCCATACTCAGGGTGTACCCCAAAGGCTCCACCTAGCCCTCAATAAATAGCCTTAAGAATACATGTAGTGGGGGTGAGGGACACCCTCACCCCCAGGAACAAAAGTTTCCATTGTATACTGAACTGCAAGTGTTATTCTACTCTTACTGTAAAATGGACTGTTGCAGAGTTGGGTACTGCTAGTATTTGTTATTATTCTATACAGAATAAAAATGCATGTGAACAAGAAACCCCAAAGAGCTAAAAATAAACTAACATTTTGAAATAATGATATTTTTAAATAAATATTTCAGACCTGCAAAAGTTTCTTTTTTTCTTGCTTTATTTCTGTGACTCCAGATGTGTCATGTTAGTGCATGCAGGTGATGGTAGAGTAAAACAGATTAGTTGAATTAGTTCAGACAAGTTTGGCAAATTCTGAACATCTGAGCACTTATCAATTTGTAGGTGTTTTGCCACTTGCATTCCACAGAGCTGTTGCCAACAGACCAAGTCATTACCAGTCTTAGAAGAGTAAAGTAAGGGGAGCTTTTGCAAGGGCTTCCCTGACTCAGAAATTCACAGTTCTGAGATGCCATTTCCCAGCAGGACTGATAGTTGTAATTTCCGCTTGGCACTGAGATTACTTTACATTTATTTTAAATGAATAAAAAACTCCCCCTTTTTAAAATGGGTGATATCTTAGAATAATAGATTCTCCCAGATCTTTCATTCAGTTACAGAATCTTGTCACAAATTCATCTAGTACAGGGGTGGGCAAACTTTTTGGGGCGCGGGCCACATCTGGGTGAGGAAATTGTATGCAGGGCCAGGGCAGGGGGGGTGGAGTGCGGGATGTGGAGGAAGGGGCTCAGGACAAGGGATTGGGGCAGAGAAGGGGTGCAGAGTGTAAGAGGGGGTTCAGGGAAGGGGGTTGGGATACAGGAGGGGTGCGGAGTGCAGGACGGGGCTCAGGGCAGGGAGTTGGGGTGCACGGGGTGCAGGGTGCAGCAGGGAGCTCAGGGCAGGTGGTTGGAATGCACAGGAGTGCAGAAAGGGGCTCAGGGCAGGGAGTTGGGTGCAGGAGGGGTGCGAGGTACAGGCAGAGGGCTTAGGGCAGGAAGTTGGGGGGTGGGGGGCAGGAGGGGTTTGAGCTCCAGCCCGGTGCCGCTTACCTAAAGTGGCTCCGGGGTGGCAGTGGCGCACACCAGGGCCAAGGCAGGCTCCCTGCATGCCTGCCCTGTCCCCACGCCACTCCAGAAAGTGCTGCGGCCCCTGGAGAGGAGGGGGGGCAGAGGGCTCTGCGTGCGCACATGGAGCCCTTTGCCTCCCGGCCCGGGGGCTGCTTCTGAGAGCAGCGCCGGGCCCGCAGCACCACCAGGGGTAATCCCGCGGGCCGGATCCAAAGCCCTGAAGGACCAGATCTGGCCCACGGGCCATAGTTTGCCCATCCCTGATCTAGTATGTAGAGGATCTAACAATATATTTATTTTATTGAAAAGTAGCAGGGACTGAAAGCTTGCAGTTTGTTCATGAGTTCCAAAGCTGCTGCAAATGCCAGCAGAAGACTTCTCCTCCCACTACTTTTCAGTGAACAGCAAGTTAGCAGATGTTACAGCAACAAATGATATATTCAGGGGGCAGGTGAAGTGATTCATGTCCAGTATGTGATAAGTTCTGTATAAGGCAGTTAGGGCCAGATTCAAGCCTCCTTACTCACCTGGAGTAGTCCTTTATTACACAAGTAGTCTCACTGAAGGCAGTGGGATTATACACAGAGTAAGGTACCAATCCCAGAGAGTAAGGGTATCATAGACTAGTTAGAGCATAAATATGATAAAGTTTTGCATAAATATTTAAGTTTTGGTTTTATTTTGACTGCTTTCATTCTCCTCAGACATTCTGACAATGGAGCTTACTGGCAAGAAAGTTTGCTGAAAAAGCAAAATTTGAAGTGAATATTGGAGAATATTTTCAAATACAAGTGTCAGGATTTATCCAGTCAGGCTACAGTAGCATCCCAGTAAAAGCAGATCACATTTCATATTTCAGATATCTAAATCCTGCAGCTAAGTGCTTGCAAAAGAGAGAGAGAGAGACAATGAATTATTTGCAGAAGTTATCTGAAATAATTTCAGATAGAGAATAAGTCTGGATAATTCATGAACAGAAAAATAAGCACAATTAGTTGAATAGAAATTCATTATTAATTATTTGCCTAGCTCTGATCACAGCAATAATTTGGCATAAGATCTTTTCAGCCTGCCTACATCTAGTTACCAATATATTATTATAGTCAACTATATGCATATAAAGAGCAAACTAAATTCATTCCATGAACTACATTTAGCTGCAAGGCAGATTCTCCATGACACTGAGAATACAGACATGAGCAGTAAGATGCCCAATATATCCATCTTCATGTGGACATTGCTACTGTAAAGTATAACTAAAATAGATCAGAACTTTTTGCCATTCATACCTAAATTCAAATCCAAGCATAAATTCTCTCAGTATTATTCCATTATAGTACAATTTTATCATTCCATTATAAAATAAATCTAGTTTCTGTACAAACAGTGATGAACACTCTTGTCACTCTCTTTGAAGTTCAATTATAGTAGACAAAAATCCACACTGATTTACATATACATATGTATATGTAAATACATATACAAGATGATGTATATGGAAGTTGAGAAAAGAAAACACTCATTCCCCTACAGACAAAGAGATATTTTATTATGCAGTCTCAGTCAGTGGTTACATTGGCTGAGCTACGACCATTGAGAGGGCTACTCCTAGTGAGATTAAAACCCTGATATTATTCTTCAATAGAATTAAATTATGGTTCTTACCAGAGCTCTTCCCATATTAGTTATTCTAAGGAATAAGGATAAGATCAATGGTGAACCACTTTCACAGAACAGGCAAACTGAAAGTTTTCAAAGGCACTTGTTGGCCTAGGTCTGCTCCACTGACGTCAGTGGGAGTTTTATCTTTGACCTCAACAAAAGCTGAGTCAGGCCAACAAGTGCCTTTGAAAAAAATCTCACTTTGCATCCTCACCAACATCCCTGGAGAAAATTTAATAGGTACAGTAGCTCTAGTGGATTTACTATGGTGGGCTGAAGAGAGGTTCTCATGTTTCATAAAGTAGACACAAATACTTTAAGGCTCTTGCTCCTCTTTTCTGGACAACCTGAAAAGAGTGACAGTCCACACCAGACCACATAGACTTTGCACACTGAAGTCAATGGGGCTATGTTATGAGTGAGAAGGATCTGGTCCAGCCTTTGCATTTCTGGATGCCAATATTTAGCATACATTAGTATGTTGATCTTTTCATTTCACATGGCTTTCTATTTTCCAATTTTTCCTGCTCTTATTTCCCTAGCTTTTCAGATTTCCTTTGCTTCACCCTCACAATGTTATACCTACAGATTTTATATTTCTCACTGCAGTTTTATTTGGAGTATCACAGACCTATTTACATATAGACTGTCATTTTATTTTTATTGTTGCAATGTGTATACTTTAGCCATTTTATTTGACTGGATGACTTGCTGTCCATGAATTTCATCATCCTTGCTAGAATATCCAGTCATTCGTAAGAGATCTCAATGTAATGTATCACTTTACAAGTGCCATCAACCTTTTCTAAAGAGCTAGGCCGTATGGACCAGACAGCAGTTGTTACCACCCCTGTCTCTTTAAATTATGCTAGAATTTTTAATACTTTCTGCTACTAACTCTAGACATTCACTTACTGTGACTTCCCATTATGTGACAAAAAGATAAAAATACATTTCATATTGTTTGTATCTTGGAATTTGTTGTCTCTAATGCAAGCTACGTGGACAGGTTTGGACAGCACTGGAGAGCCAATGGGACACGTTGTGCTCATGCAGTTAGAATACAGCTTGGGCTACACACACACAGTTATGGTGCACACTCACTGTTAGAGCACCTACGGGCATCAGGACATGATGTTGCTGGGGACTTCACCTCTTGCACCTCCTCCGACCACTCTCTTGGCCCTGTGATGGCCATTCTCTCTCCAGGTTTTCCATGGCCTAGCCCTCCATCCAGATCACTTCTTAAGTTCAGCCCCCTTCTGGGGTAACAGAAGGTCCAACTATAAGACCAAAAAAATATGCAAACTTCTGCCCCTCTTGAGCTCCCAGGGCCGCCCAGAGGTGGGGGCAATTTGCCCGGGGCTCCGCAGGGGCCCCCAAGAGAACAGCTGAGGCTCCCGCCTCCGCCCCTCTCCTGGAGCCCTAGCTCATCAAGCGGCGCCCTCAGACAGTGCCGCAGCATGTCTCCGCCAGGGCCCCTGAGCCCTGCCCCGCTCAGAGCCGCGTGGGGAGGGGGCGGGGCTGGGAGCTCCACGCCGAGCGGAGGCAGCTGAGCTCAGCCCGGAGCTCGCAGCCCCGCCCCCTCACCACGCGGCTCTGAGCGGGGCGGGGCTCAGGGGCCCCGCTGGAGACACGCTGCAGCTGTCGGGCGAGGCACTGAGGCTCCGGGTGAGGAGGGAGCCGGGGGTAAGAGGCTGGGGCCGGGGGGGTTGGCTAAGGGGCAGGGAGTCCTGGGGACAGTCAGGGCACAGGGAGGGGGCAGAGGTTGGGGAGCAGTCAGGGGCAGGGAATGGGGGTTGGATTGTGGGTGTTCTGGGGGGGTGGATAGGGTCAGGGCCGCCTGGGGGGGGCAAGAGAGGCAATTTGCCCCGGGCCCCACAGGGGCCCCCACGAGAGTTTTTCGGGGGCCCTGGAGGGGTCCTTCACTCGCTCCGGGGGGCCCAGAAAACTCTCGCAGGGCCGGGCGCAGGAGCTTCTTCGCCGCCGACATGCAGCGGGACCCGCCGCCGAAGTGCCCCGAAGAACCGCGGTGGGGACACACACCCCCCCCCCACCGCCGAATTACCGCCGAAGACCGGGCTGCACATCAGCGGCGGGTCCCGCTTCGGCGGTAATTCGCCAGTGGGGGCTCCCGCCGCGGGTCTTCGGGGCACTTCGGCGGCGGGTCCCGGAACGGAAGGGCCCCCCGCCGCCGAAGACCCCGGGCCCCTGGAATCCTCTGGGCGGCCCTGTGAGCTCCACTGAAGTTCTCTGCTCCCTGGCCCCTACAGACCTTCTCTTATGCTGCTTCCTCCCAGCATGTTTTCCTTCCATGGCCTCTCATCCACAGGGAGTGTGCCAGCTTCCCTTAGGGCTTGCAAAGAGCAGGGAAATCCCTGTCTCAGGGCTCCCTCGCAGCACCTTAGCTTGCTCCCTGTAGGACTTCTAGCCTGACTGCCCCAAACTCCTCCCAAAGAAGGAACTCCCCTTGTTCTTTTCTCCAGGCTCTCTTCTCCTAAGGCCTTGTTTACACTGCAAAGTTTGTCACCAAAAGGCAGTTTTTGGAGACAAAACAGTGGAGGTGCACACACTGCAATGCCCTTTTTTGCGACAAAACTTTTCAGTTTCAGCGACAAAAGAAAAGCACCTCGGTGAGAGGCATAAAGCTTTTTGCTGCAAACGTAAAACAACGACGTGTCAGTGTTGACACAATAACTGTATCCCAGTATCCCATAATGCCTGCCCTGACCGTTCTGCTCACCGTTTTGAACTCGGCTGCCCTGCAGGCATGCGCCCCTCTCCTTTCAAAGCTCTGGGAAGTTCTGACAGTGCAGCTTGTTGCTCTGCTCCGGGCAACAAAGAGCAAGCCATTAGTGGAATGCTCCTCCTCTCTCTGCACTAGGAACACACAGGCAGGCAGGCAAGAGAGAGCCAGGCAGGGAAGCAGGGGCTGATGTCGGGGTGTCCCTCTCCCCCTGCCTCAGGACTGATTGCTTCTGGCGGCTGTCTGAACTTAAGAAACACCATGCTGACACACTCACTCTCCCTCCAACACACACACTCCCCTACCACACACTCTTTCTGTCTCTCCCCACACACACACTCATGCTTCCTGTCACACACTTCCCTCCCCCCAACCCCACTTCAGTTGAAAAGCAGCTGGCAATCGAGTAGGATGCCCATGGAACAATTGGATTGAGAAACTTGCATCATGTGACACTGTACCTGCCCCATATGACATTGCAAATCCTTCCCAAAGCATACTGCAGCCAGTTGCATAGTGGGATAGCTACCCACTGTGCACTGCTCTCTGTGGTGATGCAAGAGTTTCTAATGTGGATGTGCTCCGCTGACACAAGGAGCATAGTGTGGACATGCAACAGTGGTTTAATTAAAGTGCTTTAATTAAAACAGCATAACTTTTGGTGACAAAATTCTGCATTGTAGACATAGCCTTAGTGCCTTCAGCTCTGTTTAAATCAGTGGTGGGCCACCTGCGGCCCATCAGGGTAATCTGCTGGTGGGCTGCGAGACAGTTTGTTTACACTGACCGTCCACAGGCACGGTCGCCCGCAGCTCTCAGTGGCTGTGATTTGCCGTTCCCAGCCAATGGGAGCTGCGGGAAAAGTTTAGATTTAGAAGTTCACCATTATTTATTTTTTTGCTCAAGTCTAATGTGCTGGGATATTTGTCACTCAGATACAGCAATGAATATTGAATCTGGCCCTAAATACATGTTGCAAGACAAAATACTTGGTGTATGTAGTCTGCTTAGGGTCTGCATCAAAAATAAACCTACTAAAACCACTGATTCTTTTTAAGAGAGTGTAGTTATATGTTTTGCTTTCATATCTTACTAGTGTAATGTTGCAATGTAGTCTGGCAATAAATATTATAAAATAATCAGATGGGTAACAATCCTAATGCAGGGCAGTGATTATTAACTGCTCTTCCCTTTCTCAATATCTACAAATGAAGCCTGTTCTCTAAGATTTGTATTTATTTAAATAAGACAATATGATATGGAACAGTGAATGCTTTAAATTCATGAGCATACCAGAGGCAGTGAGTAACGTTTGTAGACTCCTACTGCAATCATCCATGACATAGGAGGAGAGTGTCTCTCCTGAGTTAAAACTAAACTGAAATCAGTCAAAGTACTTCAACAGCTTCAATATCAAGTTACTGTTAGTTCCCTTAAGGCTTTTATTAATGTAATGTCTTTTTTAAAAGAGCTGAACACATTGTAACTGCTACAACAATATTGCATTATTATAACTCCATCCTGATTGTGTTTTGACCTGTGGTTGTATTTGCAGTAATCTTGTTCTAATAATGAAATCCCAGGTTTCTGTCCAGCTTCCCAAGCAACTAAAATCTCATGCTCTTGTACAACCCTAAACATACAGCACATATAACTTTGCAGTATGTGATGTATGACCTGTCATTCCTTTCCTATCACTGCAAAACAAAGAAAACACTGGGGGCAATTCTAAATCATGCAGCACCATGTGTGCTTGGGAGAAGAGGATCTGAAACTCAAGTACATAATTATTCCTCAAGAGCTTACATCACTGCACAAAGCCTTAGAACATGTATAGTGACACTTGAGTCAAAACCAGAATATCCAATCTGAACCTCTACTATAGTGAAGGAGTCACACTTTGATCCCCAGATATAAACTTTTTTTTTGAGGTTAGGTTCTAAAACTGAAAAGAAGCTAATTTTCCAGTTCTGGTTTGGATACTGCTGAAGTCTCATGAGAACAAACAGTCTCATGAATTCTTAGCTGCAATATGATGAGATCTTAAGAAAGAACAACTCACAAGAGTTCAGGACCTTCAAAATCTGAACCCAAACACTAGCCTAAATGAGGATCTGAGCCAAACCTCTCCAGTATAAGTAAAAAGAGGCCAAGCCAAAAATTCAGTTCTGGATGCAGATTTTTAAGCCCATCCCTTATAGAAAAGCCCTGGCGAAACTACAGATTTTATAGAACTGACTGAAAAGCATAGAATGTAGTGGAAAAGGAAATTCTTTCAGGAGGGATTTTTACATCACCCTGTAGAATTCTATAGCAGGGAATAATTCCCAATCACATTCTCTGTTATGTTTCAAGACATATGGATTGGTAATTATTTTCTATTGAATTCAATAGGACTTTTCCATAAGGGAGTGTAAAAGAAAGCTGTAATATTTGAAATTTAGATCCAGATTCTCACACACAAATACAGGGTATTCATGTTCAGGCTATTCGTTTGGGTGCCTTCCTAATATATACATAATAAATAGGATGTTTGCAAAAGCCTGTAGGCCTAATTTTGCATCCTTGCACCCAAGCTCCCTCAGAGGGATTGCAAAAGTGTACATAAGGACAATTGCACCTTCTTTTAATCTGCTAAACATTCTAATTCTACTTTTTTCTAAGAAGGATGCTTCAGAGATCCCTCCCCTGTCTTTTTCTTTTTTGGGGGGCATGAGGTGGTGCATTTAGGAAAATTATGAAAGTTATGAAAATAGTTTGCAGTTAGTGTTCCTGTCACCCAAGGAGCTTGGTGTTTTGTAAACAATAATTAAGCCTCAATACCCAATACCTGATCCAGACCTCACTGAAGTCCATGGAAAGACTCCCATGGGTTCTCAGAGAGGTAGGTATTACTGTTCTCATTTTACAGATGGAGAAATGAGGCACTAGGTGATTAATTTGCCTCTCCAATAGGAATCAAGTGCATGACAAATTCATAGAGACTCCAGAAGTCCTGAATCCCAACCCCCAGGTCAATGCTCTCACTTCTAAATATAACTGCTAGCACTTCTGGAAAAAAAGCCACAAAACTGGATGTCCAAGAGGAATGGGTGTGGCAATATCAAACAAATACAAAATAGAGAACTATCAAAAACATGTGGTAACAGAAGAACATAGGAACAACCGTTGAAAGAAATAAAGTTACTTGATATTTGTTTTTTCCAGAGAATATCAATACATTTATTTCTGTTACAAGCCAGCATGATTGATTATAGATGTAAGCTGACACTCTTGCAGAAAGTTTCACTGCTTATGGATGGGGGAAGTGACTGTTTCCTTAGATCTCCAAAGTCTCTACATCAATTGTGCTCATAGAAGTGAGTCATATTGCAGCAAACCCCCCTGAACACTGCAAATTCCATGCTGCATTGGTTCAAAGACCTAAAAATATTAATAATAATGATGATGATGCTTGGGAGTTTTTCCTAATGGGAAGTGTTATAAATTGGTTTCTGCTGCCTAGAAAAAGTTGAGCCCCAGTACACACTCACATTTTGTTCACAAACAGCTACAGTACTGTTATCAAAGCATATGGTTTGATTCAGATGAGAAATCTTTAGTCTTCCTGCTAGTGACAGAAACAATTCAGTTTTTAGTGTAAGGCAAGCCAAAATAGAGCAGTGAAATGTTTCTTCATTAAGAATCTTTCCTAGTATACTCCTGATATTTAAACTGGTATTCAGAGACTCTATGTCACAGATGGAACAATGACTAGTGACACTTAAAATCTATAAACCTGACAAGAAAGATATTGAAACTTGTGTTTTAATTTTGGTTCATTACTGCTTAGGAGAAATTCTATGAATTCAAGAGTTGTTAAACCTATTTTGCTGATTTAAATGTCACCTTAGGCAAATCTCAGTAACAGTATGATGCTACTTAGATGGGAACAGATATTTATCAGTTTTCTTCAATATTGAAATAGGTTCTGTCACAAATCCTACTGGCCACCCAATAGGACTACTGTGCAGGGAATCCAAGCCTCTGTGCTCTAGATCCCCTGGGTCTGAACAGAGTCCAGGCACTGCCCCAATCTGGGGTCCCTAGCACTCTCAGGTCACAGACTTTCCATCTGGCACCTCCATCTGAGAGTTGGAACCCACTGACCAACGGCCTAGTCCCCTCAGGGTGCAGCACTAACCCTTGAAGACTCCACAGTACCTACACACACCCAGTCCCAGAACTCTATCCAAAAGGTCTTCAACTTCTGGCTTACTGTTTAACTCTCTCAAAAGCATGCAGCAGTTACATACACACACAGAGTAAAAAGTCCAACACCTTTATTTTATTTTTTTTACACTTAATCATGTAAAGCACAGGACTTTGTACAGATGATGCAAACAATGAAATATTACACAGTCCCTTTCCTATCTTGCCCTTCCCTTGGGAGTCCCTAGGTTTCCATCGGTGTCCAGGAAGCCAGACAGGCAGTGTCCCCAGCCTCTTATATAGTGGATGGTCTCTCCCTCAGGAGCCCCTTACATACCTTGTGACCTTGCTTTCTCCTGCCCCATGCTGTCTCTTCCCATCTGGCTTGCTTTTAAAACCCTTCTGGCTTCTTTTGTTCTGTCTTTTGGGTAACTTTCCATTGCTTCTTCCTTCCCTCTCCCTTCAGAGGAGTCAGCTAACCTGGTTTTCTAAGCATGCACCATTCAGATGTTTGCACCTCAATAGGGTGGTTGAGTCCCTAGCACCCCTCCCCCACAGTACTTGGCTGGTGTGTACCTGCTACAGGACCTGTCAGCAATGGTGGATCCACATACACAGACACTGATGATACAGCAGTGTTTCAAAATACCGCTTCACAATATCAACCAGAATTCATAAGTTGTACAGACGTAGCCTCAGTTCAGCACAGCTTCTTCAACCTTAACTTTGGTTTTGAATTTCCCTGTTGCAAATTCTGTATGTTAGGCTTGTGTTCTAGGGTCCCGAGATGGAGTGGGGCTATGATGCCCTCCAGCTTAAGACATTGCAGGAGAAGGGTAGTTATGCAAATGAGGAAATTTGCGCTTGTATTTAGAGTATTAGACTGTGACATGGGTTCAATTTCTGGCTATACCAAAAGCCTCCTACCTGGGGCAAATTAGTTATGGGTGGGATGGCAAAAGTACTCAGTGTTGGACTAACTCTGCCCACATTGGAGTCATTGGCCTAGTTAAGAATCACTTCTGAATATCCCACCCCTGGTCTTCATAGGTGTCAGCTGCCCATCTGAGAAGTGGGATGATAAATCCCTACTTTACAGGGATATTGTGAGCATAAACCTTTGGTTGGAAACTGGTGTGTAAGGTGGAAGAATGCATAAAGCACTGTGGAAATCCTGAGTAACAGATGTATTGGCTCTTCCCACCTTCCAATTCACTGCCCCTGTTGATGTTGCATGCTGTTGCACTTCTGGGCTAAGAGACATCTATCTACATATACGTCATTGTGACCAAGCTATTTTTCCCCTATGCTGTGGGTGGGGAGGAGGACAGTGCCTCTTTTGACAGTCCCCTGGCAGCTTTTGTAAATCCTGCTGCATGCTGCATCATGCAAGTCATCTGTGTTTATGACTGATTGTACTAATTTAAAATGTCACTGAATGATAACTTCAGCAGAGACACCTTTTTCAGGATGGTCTCAAGAGGATCAGTACTCAGCCTTCTCAAACATACATCAGTGCAAGGCAAACAATATAATTCAGGGCCTATGAAAACTAGCCACCAACAATAGGGAGATTTAATAGTGAATTTCACTTTGTTTTATAGTAACGGTTAAGATAAAGTAGAAGTTTACTGAAACTAAAATTGTATTTGAGTATGCAGGGCCCCTAGTCATGCACTGAACCTCTTGGAGAAGAAGAACTAGATAAAAGTGAAATTTGCAGCTTGCTAAAACTGTGGTTAATCAATGTTACCCTAATGAACTGCCTTTCTGTCCTTAAAAGTGGAATGTGAACTCACAATCAGTCCAATCCTGCAGCCTGTACTCAGATAGAACTTCCATTGATTTCAGTAGTATTTTTTTCCTGATTAAGGATAGAAGACCAAATCTTATTTGCAGAAGTTAGGCCAGAATTGACTGTTCACATGAGCAGAATATGGTCATAAGGACTGAAGAAGGATCAATCCCAAGATGCATGAACAGCAGCAGAATCTTGCGTGGAAGTGCAGTTCTAGTCTGAAGCATGACTTTGTAAAAATGGCATGATCTAATCATGCAACTGATCTGCTTCCTGTGTGCATGCAGAATTATAACTGTTTATTTAGTGACAAAAAATGAGTTACTGCTTTTTTACCCCTGTAGAGCCAATTCAGTTAGAAAGGAATGAGCTGTATTCTGCACCTGCTTGTGGATAAACAAAAAATCACTTACATTGCAATGTTCCAATTAGTTACATTAATGAAGGAAATAACTCAGCTTGAGTATCAGAGCCCAGACTGAGTTTGCAGGGCTGGCTCTTAGAACATCTTTACACTTGTGAACTGATTATATTTTATATGGAGTCTTTAAGAAACAAGCTTGGAACCCTATGAGCCCATTTTTTATGTAGTCACTTTCCACAGTAAAATTGCACTTTAACCTCAGTGTGTATCGGATCTCATGCCTGTTTGTACAGAGTGTCCTTTACAGTAATCTGGAGTTGTATACGTGGGGGATGGATTACATTTTATAATAATAAAGTTTAAAGTAAATGCAAGTTGTATATGTCTTCAAAATCAGAATCCACTATAATACTCTTGAATATCCATGATATTATATGAGATGAAATGGCAGCTTTTGATTCAAACACACATACTCAAAGCTCATCTGACTTTTAAAAAAAAAGAGAACAACAAACATTTTAAAGTTAATCGGCTTTATACCATTTTTGGCATGAAGTAATACCCAAATGTATACCTTATGCAGACTGTCAATCAGGAAATGTACAGCAAACTTAGAAGTAACATTTAAACTCTATGTGACAAACTAGTACTAGCATGTATAAAACTTAGTCTTCGTTTAAATTCCCTGCACTGATTTAAATGCTGCTGTGGTAAAAATCTGTCATTGCTGATCTAGTCATAAAATTATACTGAGGAAAATTAAGAGTTAATAGGGAAACCAGGATTCTAACAGAGCAGGGAGCATTCTTGGGAAATAAACTCTGGCTCTTTTCATACAAAAGTGTGTTTAGTTGTTTCAAATAAACGACTAAATAAAATTCTCTCTGGAAGGGAGGTAGGATGGGTGGGGGATAGTTCAGGGTCACCCATTCACACCTCTGTACCTGGTTATAGGCCTATCAGTTCCAAAGGAGTGTGCAGCATCTTAGATATTATACAGTTCAACTCCACAGCTTTATGTTACAATTGTGACACCAGCATTTCGGCTTTCCAGAAAAAAGGGGCACCTTAATCAAAACTGTTGAAACTGGGAAACAGAAAAGGCTGAAGTTTAGACAAACCCAGGAGCACAGACAGTGGCAGATATTAAATACATGGTCTGCTCATCCTATCCCTCTCAAACGTCCACCTCTAGAAGGCAAATCTTGCAGCCTCCTCCAGAGGTGAAGAAACAACAGAAAGAGCGGTAACTCACCTTCAGGGGTGCTGGAACAATTTTTATAGTGGGGATGCTGATGGAAACCATGTATTTGATGTTTGTTATTCCTACTTCAAGCCTAATATCCCTAATATCCCCAGTTCCAGCACTACTGTTCACCTTGTATTAACAGGAGTTCAAGATGTGTTGTCCCTATGTGTAGCGTACTTCTGAAGGTATATGCACTCCATGCGCCCAGGATGGGGACCCATGTATGAGCCCACGCTCTCCTTTTGACCCGCACTGCCAGACCATTGCCATCTTAGTTCCTTCTCTACTTCTAGTTCCTGGTATGGGAAGCCAGAAAGCGAGGAAGTACAGCAATGAGTGGACTACACATCTAACAATAACTCAAGTTACAAGGTAACCTACATGGTAATTATTACAAAGTAATCCTTCGAGTATAGTCACAAGCAGTGACTATGTGTAGTCACAAGCAGTGTTTTTATAAGGAGGTGGCTGGCTTGGAGTGGCAAGTCCATCTGCCCAGGCTTAATAGTTGAAGTATCGGGGAAGGCAGAGAGGAAGTCAGGCAGATAGTTTCAGAAGCATCGGGTACCAACACAGCGCTCTAAGGATGAGCTGTACCTTGTCCTATCAGATTTTTCATGATATGAGGAATAAAAGGGGGAATTGGGTTGAGGGGGGGCAGAAAATACATATCACAGGGCTCCTGGCCATTGGATGAGAAGTGTGTCACCCAGACAGCCTGGCTGTGACCCACTCTGAAGTAGAACTCTGTGTAGTTATTGTTCACATAGGAGAGGAGGATGGGAGACCTCCCAGGGAGAATCAGGTCATAAAACTCCCATTTGTGTTCTGTAGTGAAGTTTCTGCTCAGAGAATCTGCCAGAGCATTGTGGATCCCTGGCAGGTGAATGGTGGTTAAGGTAATCTGCATGGGAATGATCCATTTCCAAAGAGCAATTGCTTCCATGCAGAGCTATGAGGAGGGTGCTACTCCTTGTATGTTGATATAACGGTCTGCTGTCATATTGTCCAATAATACCTGGTTTGACTGGTTGCAGATGTGAGGAAGGAAATGTTTGCAGGCTAATCTGATTGCTGTCAGCTCCAGCACATTGGTGTGAAGTGTAGACTTGAGGGGGGACCAAATCCTCTGGGCAACCTGTCCCTCTGTGCGGGCAACCTAAGAGGGGCACATCTGTGATCATAGTCTTTGTTAGAAGTGAGTGGTTGAATGGTATCACCCTCCCCCACACACACTTTCCTTCTGTCCTCCTACCAGTAAGGGAGGCTAAGAGTCTTTGGGCAACTGTAACAAGCAGGTCAAAACTGTCTTTGCTAGAGTGTAGATGGTCCATAATGAAGCTCGTAGGATCTGAAGTGAAGCCTCACAACAGGGTTATGTAAGTACCCGTGATATATGGCTCAACAGTGCGAGGCAGGATCATATGGACATTCTGAGGCTCAAATAGATTCACTGGATGAGCCTGGTGATGAAAAGGTAAGTAACCCCTGACTGTAACAGCTGCCAACCTTGCCACAATTATTTCCATAGATTGTGGGGGTTCTAGGGTAAACTTCTCCAGGTTCACCTTGAGGCCCAGACTTTCAAACTGATGTAGAAGCATAATGGTTGCTTCCCATGTTTCCTGGTAAGATAATCTCTTCAGGAGCCAGTCATAAGTAAGGATAAACTGTCACCCTTTGTCAATGAAAGTGAGTTGCTACCATTGACAGTAGTTTGGTAAACACTCCGGGTGCTGTTGAGAGTGGAAAGGGAAGAACTGTGTATTGAAATTGTAGACTGGCCACAAATCTCTTACGCAGTGTCTTAGTGGGCTATGCTCAGATACCAATGAGTATAAGGATTATAGTCTCTCATACAGGAGTGATAATAAATCCTGGAAAATCCCAATGCTCTGTCTGTGCTCCATCCCCTCAAAGGGCTCCCCCCCCACAGGGCATAATCTGGGACTGGGTTTCTGTCATAGACCTCTTTGACTTGGAGGATACTGATCCCATATCCAGAGAGGGGAGCCCTTAGTACCAAGAGAGGTAACGGTAACCTGCCTCTGTGCACTGCTGGTACCCGTTACAATCTGCCTTCACCCCTTTTTGTGGGCAGGGATGGAGACAGTTATCATAATGGTATCAGTACTGGATGAAGTCCTGGTGCTGCGCATTGAGGTCTGGAAAAGAGAAGTGACCCTGGTTCTGGAAACAATAGAAGGCTTTCTAGAGTCTAGTAAGCCAGAGTCACTCATCATTTTCACAACTCTGGTCATTGATATGGTGGGATCTGGCACCCTGAACCTCCACAATGGTTTCGGTGCCAAAGAAGCAGTCCCAATCCAGATGATGCTGTGGTTTTTCCTTTGAAGTCTCATTCTGGTCCTTCCCAGGATCCACTGGCCCTGCTTTAGTGCACTGGGCTCCCGATTGCCTGGTGTGGGTCAGGGATTTATGCCTCTTTTTAGAGGGACTGCCCATGGAACTTTCCCCATTGCCTTTATCGGAATGCTTATGTCTCCCTTCCCTCTCTGTTTGTTCTGGCTCTGTTATCCAGAGTCTGTTGGAGCCAGAGTGGGGGAAATGGAGGTCTTATAGCCACCAAGGACTGAAGAAAAGGGGCCACTCCTACCTTTAGGCTGGCATACAGGGGGTCTCCCCAGTCAGACGTTACTCCCGTCTTCACGGCTTCCTCCATGAGTAACTTAGAACCAAAACTCCTTGGACTGCTTAGTTCTACTTGGGAACAACCTGCAAATACTGCACCTGAAGGGATGTGTGCCTCCCCCGGCAGTACTGACAGGTGACATGGCAATCTGTGACCAGTAACAACTTGTGGCAGGTACTGAAGCTTTAAAAGTCAGGGATTCTTGGCATACTCCCCGTAACCAAGGAGGGTCAGAAGAGTTGGGTGGTGTATGGTTGTCTGTCCCGGAGGAGAGTTCCAAGATAAGGAACCAGGCCCTTATTACACTAATTCCTCAATAACTATACTAAGAACTAACTAACTAAGACTAAATGCTTTAAAAATAAAACTAGTTACAGAGAAGCTGATGAAGTTAGAATGAACACTGAAGCTCCATTCTAGACCTGGAACAAACAAACTCAACTTGAAGGCTATAGGAGCAGCTGCATAGTGGGTCTGCTGCCACTCCACAGCATAGGGGTGAGAAAGAAATTATTCCTTCCCCCCCCCACCAAGAAATCCAGCAAATCCCACTTCATTCCAGCCTTCCTCTGTTCATTTTATAATGTCTGTCATTTGGGGCCTTTGTCCTCCATTTAAATTGAGAGCGGCAAGTACTCTATTTCTACAGTGTATGAAAAGTAGAGGAATAACAACAATGAATCAAATAATTCAGACACTGATAGTTATGGTCATTGGAGGTGTATTTTTTCTGAGCTAAATACTGAAAGTGACAAGTATTCTGTAAAGGATGCTGAACAGAATAGAACAAATCCCAAAGACTGAGGTATATTCTGCTGTTTTTTAGGCCAGTGGTTCTCCTGGGGGGCATGAGCAGATCTCAGGGGGTCCGCGAAGCTGGGCCAGCATTAGACTCGCTGGGCCCTGAGCAAAAAGCCAAAGCCCCACGCATAGGACTGAAACCCCTGGGGCTGCAGCTGAAGTATGAGCAATATAGCTTCACGGGGCCCCCAGGCAATTGCCCTGCTTGCTACCCCTTCTTGCTGGCACTGGATTTTATATGCAGAAAACTAGTTCTTGGGCACAAGTGGGCCATGGAGTTCTTATCGCATGTTAGGGGGAGGAGGGACTCAAAGGAAAAGGTTGAGAACCCCTGATTTAGTCTATGTCTACACTGCACACCTTACAACGGTGCAGCAATGCCACTGCAGCCGTGTCGTTGTAAGGTACGCTGTCTGGCTGCTCTTTATCACTGGGAGAGGACTCTCCTGGTGACATAATAAATAAAACCACCTCTAATAAGGGTAAGAAGCTTCCTTGCTGGGAGCGTGGCTCCCAACACTGAAGCGCTGTTCAATCTAGTGCTTTTCATCATTAAAACTTTTGTCATTTAGGGGGGTGTTTTTTCACACGCCCAAGCGACAATAGTTTTAACAAAAGTGCCAGTGTAGACAAAGCCTCAGATGCACACTACTCCACTGCCATCAATTAGTAACACATCCAACTGAGAGTCAACTGACTTGTGGTATATCTCGCCTATGAAAGAACAGTCTCTGATATCTAATGAAGTAATCAAGACTTTTACCTTTCTGGTTCATTCTTTTTACAAGGAGACCTTTGTAATTCCTTCACCTTCTGCCCTACTACAGGACCAGCAGCTTCCTACATGATACATTTCAAGTGGGTTCCTTTATCATATGTAGCCTATAAAAATTGAGGGGGCCATTCTGCAAGGCTTTTGCCTAAAAGTCCTGTGCAGAAATAGAGCTACATGGAACACAGAGGCTGCACAAGAAGAAGAGAAATCCCCAGACTCTTAGAAGCTTTAGCTTATCACCCGATTAGGCAAAGTGAAGTGCCTTGCAGAGAGTTTTGATTTCTAATCAGAATACGAAAGACTTACGTCAGATAGCACATTCGAGCTGCTCAATTAGGAAGGGCACTGTTGCTCTCCTACTGTAAGTCTCCTTGCTTCAACAGAGGACAGAAAATCATTACAAATGGTTAATGCTTCAGTCAGTCTCTGGGTAGCAGTCTCCTGGGAAATATAAAATTGTTTATATCAGAATACAGGCAACAGATACAGCCAGAGTCATTTTTATCTTTTAGTTTCCATGGAGACCTGTGCCCTGCATATGCTTCCCCTAACAAGTGTTTCAAAGTCAAATCACATTGAGTAAAGCTATAAAAACCACAAAGCAGCACCACGTTATCTTATAGTGAGGTCGCTCTGCCAACTGTGAGTGGAGATACTTAGGTATATTTACTGATGGTCAACTCTTTGCAACAAAATTTATCCTGAGAGTATACAGCCCATACAGTTAGCATACATTTTACCCTTATAGCTAGAGTGTTGATAGTGAATTCACTGCCTTTCTTCTAAGACAGCTTTCATTGCAGTAAGCTTGAGCTATTTACTCTGTAACTCTTCACTTTCAAGAAAGGAAATTACACACACACATAGTTGATATAAAGATAAAAGCCCAGATTGTGAGGCTGCGGAAGAGGAGTGATGTGTGTGAGAGAGAGGCTCTCTCTCTCTCTTCATGCTTAGGGCTCCTGAACAGCCAGCATGCACCTTTATGACATATTAGCAATTTTCTGAAGTAACTATCTTGTTCTCCAGAATATCAGCTTTAAAAAAAAAGTTTGTAGACGATATGGTTGCAGAGAAAACCTCAAAATTGTGAACACAGTTTAACCAATGCAAAGACCATCTATAGAGTCTGCAACAATAATTCAGAGTGTGAACTGCCCCATCATCCCAGTGTGGTCATATGTCATAAGAACAGCCATATTTGGTCAGACCAATGGTCCATATAGCCCAGTATGTTGTCTTTGGCAGTGGCCGATGCCAGATACTTCATAGGGAATGAACAGACCAGGCCATTAATGAGAGATCCATCCCCAGGATCCAGCTCTAGCTTCTAGCAGTCAGAGGCTAGGGACACTCAGGGCATGGGGTTGTGTCTCTGACTATTTTGGCTAATAGCCATTGAGGGACCTCCACAAACTTGTCTAATTCTTTTTTAACCCAGTTATATTTTTGGCCTTCACCACATCCCCTGGTAATGAGTTCTACACATTGACTGTGTTTTGTGCGACGAAATGTTTCCTTTTGTTTGTTTTAAAGCTGCTGCCTATTAATTTTATTGGGTGACCTCTACTTCTTGTGTTGTGTAAAGGGATAAATAATACTTCCCTACTCACTATCTCCACACCATTCATGATTTTATATACTTCTACCTCCCCCACCCCGCCATCATCTCTTTTGCAAGCTGAACAGTGTCAGTCTTTTTAATCTCTCCTCATATGGATGCTGTTCCATACCCTGTTGTTCTCAGGTGCCCAGAGATGATTTAGATGTCACTATTGTGAGCTATTTCAGTCTTCATGTAAGAAAGGCAAGGAACTGGGATAACATCTCATTTTGGCATTTGGGAGATCCAACTTATTGCTCTTCCCCCGCCAGTCAAGAAGCCAAGCCCAAGTAGCCTAGCATAGCCTGTGGCCTTATTCAACTCCAGGGAGTCAAGCTCAAGAAGCCTAGTGAATCTTAAAGAATACATCCTATTCTGAACATCTTCACAGGAAGCAGTGTGTCATTTTGGCAAGTCATGTTGTTACAGTTTATTTTGCGGGTGGAGCTTAGAAGAGTATCGCCCTCCCAGTCTGACCCCTGCATGTACCACATGCTGGCAAGTAACAGGTGAGGATTCCATTCTTATTTAATGAAACTGGCTTTCATAAGAAACTATAGAGCTGCTCAAACTGCAGTTTAGCATTCCTAGCCGACTGCACTCACATACGCTGACTTCTTAGTGCCCCTTCCACGCTCTTCTCTCTGGCAACCCATGCTCCTACCTCTATGTAGATTTCAAGCAGATTGCTATAGACGTGCGATTGAAAAGGAGGCTTTACACCACGTTTGTGCTTCCTGGAGTGATCAAACTGCTAGTCAGAGCCCTGAAATAAGTTAGGGGGCCTTGAAAACTGTCTTAATCTACTTCAGCTGTCAGTGACCTAAAAGGGCCCTTCCAGCCACTGACCATCATATGCTTCCTCACCCCCAACACACACTTTCCCCCAGCCACACTCCCTGTGCTTGTGGGCAGGAGGAAAGATCCTGCTTTAGCCAGTTAATCTGGTTATAAGTCAGCTTTGTGCTGGTAAGTCTGTTCCATTGTACAGGGTAATTGGGACCAAAAAACTTGGAAAGACTCTTCATAGTTTCAAGAGTTGCATCCATTATTGACAAAAGCTTATGACTTAAAATATTGTAAATTTTCTTTGTCACTGCCCACAGCTTCCTGTATCCAAAAATGGGTGTTTAGTACTTTTTTTAAAAAATTGGAACACCTATATATCCATAGGCATATTTCTCTAACCCTTATTCTTTCTCTTCCCCCACCCATTAAAAAGTGTATGTTATACTCTCAACTGCTGGGACTATAATTATATGTTCCTTGGAAGAGGCTGGTCTTCTATATGCTTTTTTCATAAGCAAGAAGGTCTCAGGGCTTATGGTCACTATTCAGAGGTTATCTCCAAGATGGAGAACATTGAAGCTCACACATTAGCACTTCTCTAGCATTTCCTCCATCTTCAATACCCTTTGCAGACATTAAAATGATTCATGCACACAACACCTTTCTGAGGAAGGTATGACCAGGTGTCTGGGATAGACCCACACTGGTAATGCCACACTCAGAGGACCAGAAGAAATGGGGCAGACAATCCCCAAAGCTGGGGGTTTATTCTATAATTACTGGCTTGGTTAATCTAACACAATGGATTCTGCAGCACCACATTGGTTAACCAGAAGCCACACACAGTCCTCTTTAGGCATTCCACCCCTTTGCTCCCATCCAGATAAACAGGTCTAATATGGTGAGTGGTTATTGAAAACCTAATTCACCACCAATGAGGTTCTTACTCATCCCACAGGATCAGACACATACTCTCAGGTCAATATGAATCACAGATTCTATCCAAATATCACACTATCACCCAATCCTCACAAAGCTAACTCAAGATTAAGAAAAGAAAATAAGAGAGTTATAAATGGTTAATAGATCACATACATACAAAATCCTTATACCAGGTTTGTCGCAGTGATGGAACAGACTGCTGGCTTGCAAAGTCTCTCTGGTAACTTCCAGAAGATTGGAAGGTCCTCCTTCTATAGTTCAAGATGCTCCTTTTAGTTGAAAATCCACACTCCAGAGGATTAGGGCAGGAAAGAGGCAACATGGAAATTTACTGTCCCAGACAAAGCCCACAGCCCCCCTCCCCCATCTGTGAAAAGTTACTTGCCAAGATGGAGTCCAGGGTCACATGAGCATATCACATGTCCCTACATGGTGTGCTGACTCTCAGTGGGTGGCCATTGGGGCCTGGCTGTCTGAGGCATCCTCAGGAAGAGCTATCTGGGGAGGATGAGTTTCTTGTATGGCCCCTGGTAAGAGCTGAGTGTCCTTGATGGGCCACCAATACATAGGTGTCTAGCCTTGATAGAAATGTATCTAGAGGGTGTCATCCGGGACTACAACACAGGTTTAAGATACAAGCACATAGCCACTATTCATAACTTCAGATACAAAGATGATCCATGCATATAAACATAATCATAACTTTTCCATTGACACCTTATACGATACTTTGTATAAGATTTACGGAAACTGTGTAACAGTTATATAAATGGTCACCTTTCTTATGCACAGCATCACAGAAGCAAATAACACTCTTCTTCCACAGATGGGGAACCTGAACATAAGATGTTAAGTAATTTGTCTTCCTGTGATCAGCAATCTTTTTGAGGGGGGGAGGTAAGGATCAGTGCTCCTGGCTCACAGTCACATGCTGAGACCACATCTTTCCTTAAAACAGGGCCTTTCCTTTCCAATGTAGTGAACTATTTCTTACTTTCTCAAGCACAGTAATATCTATATAGTGCAGCCTCTCAAAAAAGGTGTGTGGTAGCATCACAGAACCAAGACAGGAAACAGGGCAGCTGGAGGACCCTTGTGGTGACAAGACATTTTACAATGTACCCGTGGTGGTAGGTATTCAATACTACTATCATGCAAACTTCTATACCAGTAGATGCCTACATGTTTAGATAGAATGTGTCAGTATGTGCTGCAGCTTCAGCTGAATGACAGCTCTTGCAGAAGCAGGGTCAGCTGAGAGCCCAGGCAAAAAGTAATTTTATGAAGATGAGTCATACGACCTGAGGAGAAGGTGCCACCCCTCTTGGTCTGATAAGTCATAGAAGGTTTTGCTACATGCAGAACTGAAAGCGGTCATGCTGTCCTCACAGAAAAATGCTCTTGTTACAAAGGACTCTCTTCTCCTGCAAGGGCAAGCGAGCAACATGCGTCTCAAAGCAGAGTGATGTTACACAATTAGAAATATTACCAGTCTGCCATCAAACTATAAATAGCATCAGCAGCACAACTGGATTGTGGGTAGTTTTTCTGTGTTCTGCAGTGTCATGTACATAGTATATACTCTAAACCAGTCGCGGGCAACTTGCAGCCCATCAGGGTAATCCACTGGTGGGCTGCAAGACAGTTTGTTTACACTGACCATCCGCAGGCACAGCCGCCTGCAGCTCCCATTGGCCGTGGTTCACTGTTCCTGGCCAATGGGAGCTGCAGGCAGCCATACCTGCAGACGATCAATGTAAACAAACTGTCTTGCGGCCAGCCAGCGAATTACCCTGATGGGCCATGTGTGACCCACAGACTGCAGGTTGCCCACCACTGGTTTAGTATCTTTCAGGATTGGGCCTTAAATGCCCATGGTGAAGTCTCACATACCGTACTAATGGCAGTAAACAGGAGAGTGAAGTGTCTGGTGGGGGATGTGGAAGAATAAACTGGTAAAGTATCATCAACATTTAAAAATATGTTCAAAGGATTTGAGGAAAAGAAAACATTCAGAAATTAGAGAGTATATCAGGTGAAGTAGGACATTATCCACAGGAGACAGAGACAAAAGAAGAAGTTTGCTATTAGGGATTGCAACAAGCTGGCAAAACTACTGTAAATAATAATTACTAGTAACAGTATTATTAATACTATTATTAATTACTAATAACATTCTGCATTTACAGCACCTTTGATAAGAGGATCTCAAACTGCTTTACAAAAGGAGGGTAAAGTATCATTAGCCTTAAGAGGCTGCCTCATCTTGCAGAAAGCTACATTAAAAGTAGTACACAGGGCCACCAAGAAGGTAAAAGCAATCTTATCACCAGACTTACAATATGGAGGCATCACCTAGAAATGTAGGCTTAGTGAAAGTTACTAAAAAAAAAGTTCTGGAATCTCAAGGAGTTGGCAGAAGGATAAGTCCTGCCCCCAGAAGAAAAAAATAAATAGTTTAGAATCATTTTTCTTTAAGGCACAAAATATAGTAATGCTATTCAGAAGCATTAACATGAGCAAACACTCACATGTTACAGGAGAATTGTCTGAAATCTCAGGATGCTGTGAACACATTCATATGATTGATTCATTCATTTGTACAGGAAGGGACTTGAGAGCAATTTAGCTTTAATTTGGCTAAATCGGGTTAATGGTTATGGTTCTATCCCTCATGCATTAGTAAAGCTGATAATAAGAAAACAGTCTATAAAGATTCAGTGTTCTCTAAAAACATATTAAAGCTCTTCCTAATGAGAAAAAAATTCATATGGCAGCAGAGACTTAAGCAAGCTATTGTATGGGAACATTATGAATCACTTATGATGCTGTCCTTCTCAGCAAGTAAACTTCTAATTAGAGCTGACCAGGAAATGGAAATCCCTTCCCATGAAAAATGTTGCATTTTGAGGGGAAAAAAAGCATCCTAAAGCGGGACAAAAGTAAAAACCACTTATTTTTTTCCAGAGAAAGGGATTTCAAGAAAAAATCCATTTCAGGAGACCCAAAAGGGAATTTTTTGGCTTCCCAGCCACCTGCCTAGAAGGCTTTGTCAGTTTCAGTAGTGAAATTGAAAAGAGCTTTCCAGCCTCACTACAGGAGAGGAGAGGTGGGGGCAGAGGAGGAAGACTAAGCCATTTTGAGTCAACCTAGTTGTGCGTGTATCTACACTTAAATTCGTTTCGCACTGGTGTAAGTGTCCCCTTATGCCAGAGTAACACCAGCTCGCTGAGCAGCATTGAGCCAGGATCAATGTACTGAAGTCAATGCAGCATGAGTGAAAACAAAGTGTTACTTGTGTCAAATCTAATAGTCCTCCAGCAGCTCTCCCACAATGCCCAACACTGACTTCTCCAATCACAATTGTGAACTCCACTGCCTGGGGTCACATGGGTGCTTCCAGCCTGTGACATTTTCCAGGGCATAATCTAGACTAATGAACAGTTGTGTCCCCTCAGTTCTCCAACTTGGGGTGCCTCTTACATTGCTTTGCTGTAAGAGCTACCACTCCTGGTCTGCTCTCACACAGCCTCCAACACGTAAATTACTCCCAGCTATATTGTATTAATACTATAGCCAGTCACTCCTGAATTACACTGCAGAGCAACACCAGCAAATTCCCAGTCCCAGACCTCCCCCAGCAATGTGAGTCTTGTACTGCCCAGTGTCACAACCCAGTGGCCCCCTTCCTCAGGGGGTCCCCTGGGGAGGCAGATCAGGATTGTACGTTGCTAATGTTGTTGCAAGCATCACAAGGCATTTTGGGAAGGGTTAAAGGTGTGAGTGTGGAGTGGAAGATTCCTTTGCAGGTTGTGAGAGGCCGAAGGGGGAGGAGGGAGAAGAGAACGGGTTAAATCAATGCCTCAGCTCCCAGCTCAGCCTGGAGACGAGACGTGGGCTCCAGTCCAAGGTCGTGGCGCTCGAACGGACTCTATGCAGCCAAGAAACCTTTAGCCACATCTACATCTTACCCAACCCCAGACAACCCTGGGAAAATGGGGGTCAGCTGGGCAGGGGATTGCACAACTGGCAGGACGGTGAAGGCCAGTGAGGGGGAAAAGATAGTCTCGCGTCCCTGAAGCCGGTGTGTTTTGGGAAAGCTGAGGACGCTGCAGAAAGCCAGTTTGGACTGGTACAAAGAGCATGGGAACAGAGGTCCCTGAACGAAACTCCCCCAAAAGACCCCAGGACTTAAAATCCTCCTAAGAGCTGAAGCAAATAGGAGATGAACAGTGGACCCCAGATGACCTGGGCCCAGGACAGAACTCCCGTCCACCTCTTCCCCCACTTCTTCGTACGTTACACCCAGGCTTCGCCAGCCCCAAGTAGTGCGTATGTGAGTATGAAAGTGGGTTAGGGCTTGGGGCACTAAGGCTTTCTTCCTTCCTTTGAGTGACATGGGGAGCCCCATACTCACCGCTGTTATTTTACTTTATTTTAGAAATAAAAGCTTTAAAATTTAAAATCTCAAAAGAGCTCCAGCATGGACCGAACGGGAGGTACTGCATCTGATCGCTGTATGGGGAGATGATTCTGTGCTATCAGAACTACGTTCCAAAAGACAAAATGCCAAAACATTTGAAAAAATATCCAAGGGCATGATGGAGAGAGGCCACAACAGGGACTCAATACAGTTCTGCGTGAAAGTAAAGGATCTCAGACAAGCGTACCAGAAAACCAAAGAATCAAATGGACGCTCTGGGGCAGAGCCACAGACATGCCGCTTCTACGCTGAGGGTGCTGCTTTTATGAAGGTTGCAGCAGCCGAAAGACTATGGCTTACCATGGCCGCCTGCAAGCCGAATTCTGTTGCCCAGCCCTGCGTCTGTGATCTCTAACACCAAAGACGCAGGCACTCAATATAAAAGATGCAAAATGCGACCTTGTACCGAAATCACATGTGCTATGTAATGTGAATAGTCTTGTTCACCGTGAACAAGTATACCCATTGTTCAGTAAAATGTATCTTTTAAAATACTTCTCTCCCATTTTTTCCCTCTCGCAGCTGCAATTTTTTCAAGCCTCCCTCCTTGGTCCCGAAGGCTATCTCAGATAAGGCGGCGAAAAAAACGCACACTTGATGAAATGTTCTCTGAGATCATGCAGTCGACCCACAATGAAAGAGCTCATCTGAATGAGTGGAAGGACAGTATCACAGTACAGGAAAGCGGACAGCGAACGTGAGGACAGGAGGGACGAACGAGATGAGAGGTGGTGGCAGGAAGATCAGAGGAGGCAAGATGCAATGCTGGGGCTACTGCGGGATCAAACGGACATGTTCTGGCGTCTGGTGGAGCTTCAGGAATGGCAGCAGGATCACAGAGTGCCGCTGCAGCCCCTGTTTAACTGCCCTCCCCCCTCCCCAAGTTCCATAGCCTCCTCACCCAGACGCCCAAGAATGCAGGGCGGGGGGAAGCTCCGGGGACTGAACCATTCCAACCCAGTGGACAGCCCAAGCAACAGAAGGCTGGCATTCAACAAGTTTTGAAGAGGCCTTTTCCTTCCCTCCTCCCACACCCCACCCCGGGCTACCTTGTCAGTTATCTCCCTATTTTTATAATCAATACTTGGTTTTTAAACTATAGTGACTTTATTTCCTTTGCAAGCAAGCTGTGATCGAAGGGGGAAGGGTCAATCAAGGGGGCGGGTTTTCATCAAGGAGAAAAACAGAACTGTCACACCATAGCCTGGCCAGTCATGAAACTGGTTTTCAAAGCTTCTCTGATGCACAGCGCTTCCTGGTGTGCTCTTCTAATCGCCCTGGCATCTGGCTGCGAGTAATCAGCAGCCAGATGATTTGCCTCAACCTCCCATCCCGCCATAAACGTCTCCCCCTTACTCTCACAGAGATTGTGGAGCACACAGCAAGCAGCAATAATAATGGGAATATTGGTTTCGCTGAGGTCTGAGTGAGTCAGTAAAGTGCGCCAGCGACCCTTTAAATGTCCAAAGGCACATTCTACCACCATTCTGCATTTGCTCAGCCTATAGTTGAACAGCTCCTGACTACTGTCCAGGCTGCCTGTGTATGGCTTCATGAGCCATGGCATTAAGGGGTAGGCTGGGTCCCCAAGGATAACTATAGGCATGTCAACATCCCAAACAGTTATTTTCTGGTCTGGGAAGTAATTCCCTTGCTGCAGCCGTTCAAACAGACTAGTGTTCCTGAAGATGCGAGTGTCAAGAACCCTTCCCGGCCATCTCACGTTGATGTTAGTAAAACGTCCCTTGTGATCCACCAGTGCTTGCAGCACCATTGAAAAGTACCCCTTGCGGTTTATGAACTGGCTGCCCTGGTGCTCCGGTGCCAAGATAGGGATATGGGTTCCATCTATCACTCCACCACAGTTAGGGAATCCCATTGCAGCAAAGCCATCTACTATGACCTGCACATTACCAGAGTCACTACCTTTGGTAGCAGCAGCTCAGTGATTGCTTTGGCTACTTGCATCACAGCAGCCCCCACAGTAGATTTGCCCACTACAAATTGATTCCTGACTGACCGGTAGCTGTCTGCCATTGCAAGCTTCCAGAGGGCTATCGCCACTTGCTTCTCCACTGTGAGGGCTGCTCTCATCTTGGTATTCTGGCGCTTCAGGGCAGAGGAAAGCAAGTCACAAAGTTCCATGAAAGTTCCCTTACGCATGCGAAAGTTTTGCAGCCACTAGGAATCGTCACACACCTGCAACACTATGCGGTCCCACCAATCTGTGCTTGTTTCCCAGGCCCCAAATCGGCGTTCCACGGCATGAACCTGCCCCATTAACACCAAGATCTCCAAAACGCTGGGGCCCATGGTTTAAGAGAATTCTGTGTCCATGTCCTCATCACTCTCATCACCACGCTGCCGTTGCCTCCTCCTCGCCTGACAGCGCCCTCTGAGTCTACCATAAGCACATTCAACTGTCATTCTGCACCTGCTTGGACTAGCAAAATCTTTCCTTGGTGCTCTTGGGGTAGCCAGTGCACAGCTTCATGAGCCAGGGCGTAAAGGGTAGGCTGGATCCCCCAAGATCACTCTTGGCATTTCAGTGGTAATCTGCTGGTTGGGAAAGAAGGTCCCCACATGTAGCTTTCTGAACTGTCCTGTGTTCTCAAAGATGTGAGCATCCTGCACCTTCCCTGACGAGCCTGTATGGATGTCAGTGAAGCATCCTCAGTGATCCACCAGCACTTACATAAGCATGAAAAAAATAGTCCTTTCCGTTGATGTACTTTGCGGCAAGGTGCTCTGGGGCCAAAATAGGGATGTGCATGCTGTCTATTGCTCCACCACAGTTTTGGAACCCCATAGCTGCTAAGCCATCCATTAGGTAACAGGAGATGAGTATTGGCCTTGCAAGCTTGCTTGAAAGTAGCCTCCACCAGGGCCGCCCGGGGGAGGGGGGCAAGTAGGGCAATTTGCCCCAGGCCCCGCAGAGGCCCCCCATGAGAAAATAATATTCTATAGTATTGCAATTTTTTTAAATGGAAGGGGCCCCCGAAATTGCTTTGCCCCGGGGCCCCCTGAATACTCTGGGCAGCCCTGGCCTCCACAGTGCATTTTCCCACTCCAAAGTGACTTCCCACTGGCTGGTAGCAATCTGGCACTGCCAGTTTCCATAGTGTGATTGCCACAGATTACACTAGGGCCTGAGACTCATTTTGTCTGGATGATCTTTTCTTCACTAGGAAAAAAGGTGTTTTATTTTCTTATGTTAGGTGACATTAAGTGAAATCCTAGTGGAGATAAGGCAGTTTGTAGTTTTCATATGAGTTAGCAGGCATGCTCATAGTCTTTACCTCAACCCGCTAAGAGGCCTAATGTTCCTTTCAACCTGCTAACCCATGTGAAAATTACATGCCTGCCTTGTTTCCACTAGGATTTCACCTTGTGAAAACAGACATGAGTTAACACACCTTTTTCTTCAGTTAACATGTACCCTAGGAGGTACTGCAGTATATATCATATTATAAAATTGTGTTGCCAACTCTGATTTCATCAGAAGTTGCACAATACTTGGTGTTTATCTTAAAACCCCAGCTCCTGGAATCTTAGTTTTCATGTTGAAAGAGTGCCTCATGTTGGCAGAAAAAAGTTTGAAAATCTTAACCTTAAGGTTCAAACACCAGGAAAGCAAATAAAATAAACACTAATTTATAATTTTCTAAAATCTGATGATTTTAGAGCTCATCTCATGATTTTTTTAAAGTGGTCTGACTCCTGATTGTTGAATGCTTGATTTGGGTTGGAAGCATTGTAATAGTTACTTTGGCTTCTGCTGCAGACACCTGTAGGACTTCTATCAAAGTAATGATCAGAGAAATAGTAGCAGGACCAGGACTGTGTCTGTTGGGAGCAGGACTGGAATAGAGTCATCAGCAGGCTAGATGGGCTAGTGGGTGGTGCACCTAGTGCCACCTCACAGCTGGAAGGTCTTTCCATCCAGTCCCTCTTCTTACCAGAGGAGAGGCAAGTTGGGCATGAGGCTTATGCCCCTCTTTCAGCAGGGGCAGTTGATAGGGGAACCTGGGCCCTCCCACTCCACCAAGCTCCAACCCAGGACCTTAAAAGGATCAGTGTCTGGCACCCTAGGGTGCCCCATGAGTTACCCTCCCTGGGTCACTTCGTACCATGCACTTCCCTCCCCCAGCTCCTAGTCCAATATAAGGTAAAAAGAAAAAGAAAAAACTTCAGCCCCAACTGGGCTCAGCACACAGTCTTATTCCTCTCAGAGTGGATTCTCCAGCGCTCTTGTCCCACAGCTCTCTGGATAGGTCTGTCTTCCTCCTCAGCCTTCCCCCCTCCCTCCCCGAGCTGAGCTGCTCCCTTTTCAACTTTCTCCAGTTGGAGCATGCTCTGCGGGTCGGGGGGGGGGGGGACTACTTGGGCCTAGTATTGTCCTTTAACCCCTATGGCCCACTGTGGAATTTGTACATCCATCACAAGGACCATGCCAACCTTCAGTGGGTTTAAGAAGGGCTCTGGCATGGCTTTTCTGACTACTGTAGACCAGAGTTGAGAACCTCATTATAAAATCATGTTATATATAACCTAGAAGAGTCATCTGTAGCTCAATAGTCTGTAGCATGTGTTGATCACTTGTACAGTCAATTGCTTGACCACATTTTGATCATTATCTGATATATTCAAGAGACCAAATAACCAATATCAGTCAGGTTTATTACTAAAAACCAATAATATAGTACAGGAAAGTGGTTCAATGGGATATCAGTCTCCAAATATCTGTCTCCTGCAGTGTTGTTACATTCACCTTACACAGAAGGTGTACTAAAGAATATTTAAGGATGATTGTACAAGTTACACATCTCTTTACATGTCACTAAAATCTAACCCATCAGCTGGTCTCAGCTCTTGTTGTTCTGTTTCTTTGCTTATCTTTGGTCCATGAAAGCACCTCCTAGGCTTCTACCAGGGTAGAACAATCATATATGTTGTCCTTTTAATTTGAAACATTCCAGTACTGCCCTGTGAGTAACTCCCTACTTGTTGCTATGGTAAAAAAAACACTCATTCTGATGCTAACAGTTTTCCTATCTACTTTAGCCAAAACTTACTTCAGCTAATGCAGGCCATTATGGGACACTTAGCACAAGTAAACAGAATTTTCAAAGGCATAGACCAATGTGGGCTATACAGAACATTGTTACATGCTTAATACATACTAATATATATGGTGCAAATATATTACATATATATGCACTGGTCAGCATGTGATTTGGCTGGGGAAGAGGGGTGTGTCTGTGCACATTGGTCAGGAAAAGTATGCTAGAAACATGGGATCCTGATGCTTGTTAGCAACAAGGGCCATCAAGACCAAGGCTCAGAGCAGGGCAAACCTGAGTCTGGGAACAGCAGAGGAGTTCAAAGTCAGGTTCTAGGCCAGGGTTGATACCAAGGGTCACAGTCCAAGGCAGATTTCATGGTTCAAGTCAGGAGGCAAAGTTGATACCAAGCCAAAAATTCAGGAGCAGGAGCTGGCCATAGGAGTTACAGAATCACCGTTGCCTAGATGCTTCCTGGAATACCCGTTGGGTATATATAGGGCAGGGAGCCAATTGGGAGCCATGAGGCTGCAGTCTGTCTGTCAAAACCTTGAGGTGGAACTTCCCATAGTCTGTATCCACAACAGGTCATGGAAAGTGGAGCACAAGCTGATTACAGCTGCCATTGGGTGCCAGTTTGGCACAGTTAGCTGCCTGGTAGTTTTACAGGCCTGGGTTCTAGACCCATGGGGCCTTACAATAATGTTGCTGAGATAATACAGTTCCTCCTCCACCATAGAGCAGCACTAAGTGAACCCTTTTTTCATCATTGGCAGTATGAATGCATGAAATGTAAACCTGGATAATCTTACAGAGCACAATCCATTTAGTAGGAAATTACTATAGAAATATAATATTGAACTTCAGAGTGAAAGCCAGCTGCTCCTGACACATTAATACAGTCTCAAAGCAAGAGGCACACTGCTAGTATGAAAGACACAAAGAATGTTAGATAGAAGAGGAAAAAGACCTTAGAACCAGCAAAGGCATGCCTCCAAATTCTGTTGTGTTACACAGGCTGCAGTGTCCCTGGAGTCAGTGGAGCTGGAATGAGTGGAAAAGGGCCCAGCGGTCTCCCATTAGGGTAACTATTATTGAAGAAAAAGAGGAGCCCCTATGATGACAGAAGAGATACTACTAATCATTGCTAAGCTCTTCATTGCTGGTGTCTGGTTGTTAGTTTAATCAAACAGGAAGTGTTCACTGTGTTGCTTTAGATCTAACAGGTATGGTGTAAGACTAGGAGTTAAGTTTAATTTAGCAGGGGTAAATGTGTGATGTGCTCTGCAGCTGGGTCCATGGGCACTGTATGTACTAAAACAAAGTCAGGTCATGATGAAGAAGGTCCAGGTGGTTATGGATTATTTCATTATTGTTATGCCTAGGAAAAAGTCATTTTCCTGGGCATTTGGAATTGAAAATTCTACTATAGCCAGCATCACTTATGGAATTAATAATCATTGGTCTGGCTAATGTTTTAGAATGCTTAATCCCCTTACATCTGCAATGGGATTCGTAGGCATGAAAGCAAGCAGCAGGGTGAATGCTTTAATCTTTTCCCTTTGCCGATGCAGTTGGCACAGAAGTAGTCCATTTGACCCACAAGGATATGATTACATGAAATCTTAAAAGATGGCTTTGTAAAATTGAAAAGTCTGAGTATGAACAGAAACACAGTAGGAAAGAACAGAAGGTGTATGTGGCTTGAGGGAAGAGTAGTGCGGTAATGTGGAATGAAGCCACCCAGGAACAAAAGCAGGCTCAGATCAGCCCTACTGACCAAACAGTAGCAGGGATGCCACGGTTTAAGAGTTCAGAAATCCTGAGTAATGCAGATAAAGTGATCATGTCTCCAAATAAACCTTATTAGATGTATAAACACAAAAGGAGGTCATATGTTCTAAGTGAGGAAGAAGAGTCTTGCAGGCAAGGCATGAGACTAGGATTTTGGAATAGAATCAACAGGTCCCATTCCCAACTCTGCCACAGGTTTATAGGGTGTTGTAGCCATGTAAGTGAAAGGAAGAAGTCTGGATGCCTATAGGATAGTATGTCACTTCAGGCCAGATAGTAGGTAGCGATACCAAACTACTCTCAAAGGGTGACATGACTGCAAGTTAATTAGCATTTGTAAAGCTTTGATCTTCCTATCGAAGTTGAGAAGTAACATTATAGAAATTCTTCAGTTTCACGCTCACCCAAGTTTTGTTAAATAAGTGAAATGCTAACTGAGATATAAGTAAAGCTCTCTATGGTATAGTTTTAGACACTTTGATCATACGTCAGAGAGCTCCAGTGACATATGAACATGCACTTTGAGGAAACATGCTGCTCTCTCATATTTTAATGGAGATTTCGCCTTCCCTATAGACTTGTTTCACTAATATTCATCTGACAAGAATTCTGTTATTCTTCTTAACTCTTTGCCAGTCAAAAGGTTCTTTGATCATATCCTTTTTATGAAACAAAGGCCATAGAGATTTTAATCTTATTATGGACAGCAGCTGAATATATTTGCCTTGCAAGAAAGACCAAAATTACCAGCATTCTCCTTGTTGAAAAAAAAAAAGTAGGGATTCATCTAAATTGCCTCTGTCAGTTTAATAAGCATGGCCATCAAAGAAATGAGATCACTCATGGCTTAGTTTGCCCAGGTCTGTACTCTGGTAGAGTATAAATTGAAAGGAGATATGCTTTTTTTAAATTTTTTTGACTGTTTGAATATTTTAATGTTTATCAGAGGAAAAAAAGAGAGGTAATTAAACTTAATCTTAAAATGTGGTTTGGAAGGAAGAACAATAAAGGCCTATCTCCTAATCTGGTTAGGGTTACAATTTTGTTTACAAATATGTGAACCTGCTCATTTTAAAAATGACATGCCTCTCCCCAAACACACACAAGCATTTCATAATGAGTTGAATCAAGCAACCTCTCAGGCAGTTTCCCCACCTCCCTGTCTGGGAGCCCACATAGCCAGACTCTCTCCCATGCCCTCTAATTTACCATCCTCAGTTTCCCCTACAATCTTTGAAATTAATGGGAGTCTTGCCGTTGAAGTCAGTGGGCTTTGATTCAGGCCATAAACAAGAGACCAGATGGAATAGTAGAGCATCTGCCAGGTCTTCAGGCTGTTACTATGGTCAGATCTCCTGCTCTCTGGACCTCTCCCCACCATGTACTTGGAGAAGCTCTGGAGTACACCTGAATACAGTCACAGACTGAGACCCTCAGCAAACCTACGCTAACAGACCTTTTGTGTCCCACTAGTATCATCAGTGTTTGATGACTGAGAGGGAGTATGAAAAGGTAGGTAGTCATGGAAGTCTGTTGGTCAGAGGGAATGTCAATTGAGGAGACCCATGAAGACAGAAGTATAGTCTGGAAAGGGATATAAGAATGATTTAGAGAGGAGGAAAGGCTGAAACAAATCTAAAAAGGTTTGACTAAACACTTTAGATAACAGACTCCTTTGCTTTTTACCTGTTTGACTTTTATGAGGGCAAGTTATCATATGTGTTGATAAACACAGCATGGCCTTGCTGCAAACCCCATTGGAAATCAATGAGAGGCTTTCCATTGATTTCAGTGGGCTTTGAATTAGACCCCAAGTGCCTTGGCATGGGGTGTTTTCCAAATATATATTATAGAAACTGAGCTTTGGAATCTTTAGAGTTTTGCCCAAGTTGAGTGATAATGTGTCCATTGTATACTTACTACAAAATTATGCACATTATTTCTAGAAAGATAAACTGATTAACTGATAAAATAATAAAACCAGGGAGAACCTGGACTGAAATCAAATTGAATATGAACGTTAGATTAGAGAACTGTTGGAGGCCCCAAATCAAAGCCTTTAAACATGCACTTAACTTTAAGCAGATCCTTAAGTGCATTGCTGAATTGAGGCCGGAATAAGTTACTCTCATTTCCCCTCATGCAAAGCCACAAAATGCTGGTATCAGCATCAGGATATCTATGAGAGCTGGTCAGAAAGTGATACGTTTTCTGCAAAGTGATTCAAGAGGGAAAAAAGGTAAAACAAAACATTTGGGGGAAAACACAGTTTTTCCTGCAAGATGTTTTATTTTAAATAAAGGGTGTGGGGTTTTTTTGTCAACGTTTTCAGATGAAAAATTCTCATGCTGACATGTCAATATTCAGCTCCAAGGCATGTCTGGATTCATGGGACAACACATCTGGGAGGTATGACTCAAGGAAACCCTCAGTTGTGTAAGGTCTGAGCAGGGCAGCTGGTCCAGGCCCAGCACCAATCCCAACAGGATATCCTCACAGAGGTTTGTTAAAGTCAGAGGAAATGGAGATTATCTGGCTGGCTTAGGGCAAGAGGGGAGGTGGGAAGAGAGGGAAAAGCAGTGTTTTGAATGGTTACAGTTTGCTCTTTTAACTTGGAGCTGTGATCACCACTTTCATGTACTTTATTGCATATTGCTTTCAACAGTGCTATAGATGTAAACAAGCTACCTAGTCTCCTTATCAAAATGTTCATCATTGCATTCCTTATAAACCCCTGAATACAGAATTCTATGTTGAGATATGGCTTTAGCTATCTGAACCTAAATTATTCATGTTTGTTATGATGATAGTCTATGAAACGTTTAAATGTATGAAACAACTCCACTCTTTCCCCTATTGTTTAGCATAGCAGCAGAGTTCATTCATTCATCTGATGCTCTGGGATTTGTTTTAACTTCAGACAGACAAAGAAATGACATGTTAGTGAGTCTGCTGAGAAAGCAGCTGCCTGAGTTGTCCTGACCAAAATCAAATAATAATTAATAGACTACGCAGTAGTCTGCTAAGTACTGGTTGCTCTGATTCTGCATGTTCATAGAGCCCAGTCATGGACACCAGCATGGTGTCTAAGCACTGTCACTCAGGACTGACCAAAGACCAGTCTTCACTGGGTGCTCCCTAATCTGTCTTTTTCTCCAGTGAATTCAATTAAGAAAAGCTTTTGAACAGTTATTCCACTGGGGTTTTGAACTAAAAATAATCATCAAACTTCTCAACCAAATACAACCCCCATGACATCAATGTGGGGGAGGAGAGGCTGTGTCTGGATGGACAGGAAAAAAAAACGGTAGTGACTCCTTTAGGAGTACCTGCTCCCTGCAGGGGGGGGGTTGAGATCACCAGAGCTAATGGCTAGGTCAGTGAAGCTCAGTAAGCCATTGGTCCCTGGGCACCTAAGGGAAGGTATATAAACCCTCTCTCCCACCTGCCTGAGCCCCATTTCACACGCAGCTAGCAGCTGCAAAGAGAGGGGGGTCTGCCATGGTTACATGCAGCTGCCAACCCTCAGTATGCGAGACTGGGGATCCCCACGAAAGCAAGGGTCCCAGTGAAGACTGACTATGGCTACCCCAGGATCACCAAGGCAGCAGTGGTAGAGGAATGCGACTGGGGCTCCTCATATCTGGTACAGCAATGAGACAATTCCCTTAACCTTTGTACAACAGGAGGGCAGTGGGATCCCAGCAGTGGGGTTAGCTGCAGAGGGGTGGAGGGCTGATGGCAGCCTCTCTTCCCTCCTCCCCCCTTACCACAAATGTGCAAACAATTAAGGAAGGAATCATGATCTGTACTGTCTGAGGAATGGCCAGAAAGTTCCCAGAGGAGTTAAAGTTGCAGACTAATTAAGCCATCTTCATTGCAGCTTGCCTTTCATCCTGCAGATCTGGGTTAATGGAATCTTCCTCTGACAGGCAAATGCATATTGAAAACCTGATCCTACAGCAGTGGTCGGCAACCTTTCAGAAGTGGTGTGCCGAGTCTTCATTTATTCCACTCTGACTTACGGTTTCGTGTGCCAGTAATACATGTTAACGTTTTTAGAAGGTCTCTTTCTATACGTCTATAATATATAACTAAACTATTGTTGTATGTAAAGTAAATAAGGTTTTTAAAATGTTTAAGAAGCATCATTTAAAATTAAATTAAAATGCAGAGCCCCCCGGATGGGTGGCCAGGACCCGGGCAGTGTGAGTACCACTGAAAATCAGCTCATGTGCCGCCTTCGGCACACGTGCCATAGGCTGCCTACCCTTGTCCTACAGTCTTTATTCATCCAAGTAAGTAAGTTGCTCACACCATTAGCCCTACTGGAGTCATTAGTATTGCTGGTGGCCCTGTTTTAGGAAGATATTTTAGTATATGCTTAGGGTTAGGCAGATAAGTAGCCCCAATAATGTCAATTGAATTATTATCGTGCTTGAAGTTAGGCAGATGCTTAAGTACGTACCTGAATTTGGGCATACCCACATGAGTAAGAGTGGCAGGGCTGATCCTGAAATGTGATGGGCCCAACCCAAGGTTAAGAGATACAAATTATTACAGACTGAGTAGAAGACATGCTTAGAGAAACTATCACAAAGAGGAGATTTGAATACTTAGAGAAGTAGCCAGCACAAGAATCAATACACTACTGTCATGTCAAAAGAGAAATGCTCACCCATATTGAGGGCAAAGGGCAGGCTCCTCAGTAATGCTTCCCTTCCCCAGTGCACTAACATCCTGCATGTGCTCACTAGGAATGGCTGAGCACATGTTCAGTGAGGATGGGGGAGGGGAAAAACATGACATTTTGACATGACATTGGAACCAGAGTTCAGTCATCCAGTTTATTTAAAGCAACCCATTTGCTCTAGAGCATTTTGTTCTGCTTCCCATTACTATATACAAAAAATGTTATAATACGCACCCCGCCACGATAGAAAGACTACAGACCAAATTCTGCTTTTATTATAGCCAGTACAAAATCATTGATCACAAGTGATGTTGCTTGTGTTTTAAAGGAAAAGGATTTGCCTGATCTTCATTAAGGAATGGATTCTGAAGCCGCAAGACAAATTTGCCCAGCTGATATCACAGATGAATGACATGTCACACTGGTACTGTGCTTTATATTCCTGATTTACTCTGAAGCAAGAACAGAGATGCTGAATCACCCATTTTGTGAAATCTCGCCAGCAGAGACCTACAGGCATGATCCCATGAGGTGCCAAGCACCCACCTGGCATTAGGGTAGAAACCCCGGGGCAGCCCTTTCCCAGGGCTGTTTTTAACCCCTTCCAAACCAGAGCGGGTGTGACTGCCCCACTATATGTCCCTATAAGATCAGGACACCTGGTCTACTGCGGTTTGAATAAGTGTTTATTCTTTCAATGTATTACATTCAGTGTCTATCTTTTGCTCTTGGTAGTCTGACATCTTAAATAGAAGTATATAAATAGATTACTCCAAGGGCCCCCTTTGCCTAGTCATTTAATAGAGGGGAGTACATCAAAATCCACTATGAAATTTTTAGTGTGCATTAACATTGTCCACATGATGAGTTAGTGTGTGGCAGGTTGGTGTCCTGTACATTCACAGCCCAGCTTGCTGTACACTGAGTCACCAAATAGACAAGCCCTAAATTCATATGAATGTGAGCAAAATTACAGCACCTGCAGGATTAGAACTAAAAGATCCTAATACTGTACTTTCATTTTTTCCGGTGATATTAGGAGAAGCTATTTCTAGAGTTGGAAGTCCTATTCTCGGGGTAATGACAAAATTCTCTATTCAATGGGTTTTAGATGTGTAATTCAGCATTGTGAGAGAAACCTATTTGGCCACCTTCCACAAGCTAACATCCTTTCCACTTTTCCATGTGGTGTACTTTTCCATTAACATTTATTAAACTCATTTCCCCTCTGAGAAATTGTTCTCCTTCTGTGATTACTCAAGTGGGGGGAGGATGAATGGTATAGGAATTATACTAGGTATAGGACCAGCTTTAAAAAAAAAAGTGTGTGTGTGTGGTTGGTACTTCACAGAACAGAGGTTCCTGTTCCAAAGAGCTTACAGTCCAATGACCTGATCCAGCAAATACCCACCTATAAATAACTTTTCCCATTAACATTAACTTTACTTTTGTGAGCAGTCACTCATGTGCTTATTTGCCAGTTTCACTCTCAAGCGATGGATAAGACTAGTAAACAATTATCAGTCAGGATGGAAGGTGTGAGAAAAGGCACAGATTACATATATTTGATAATGCACTTACTCAGGGTAAGCGTGTTTGTCTTTGTGGTTCAAAGGAGTCAGTCCTCTCCTCCCCTTTAGGGAAGGTGCCTGGAAACAGTTGTGGTGTTCAACCAAATGGGTGCATGCAGACACAGTAAAACTAGTATGTGTGCACCTATATCCTTAGATGGTAGCAGTCCCATTCACAGCTCCTATAGGGCAGGGATCGGCAACCTTTGGCACGCAGCCCATCAGGGAAATCCGCTGGTGGGCTGGGACAGTTTATTTACCTGCAGCATCTGCAGGTTCGGCCAATCGTAGCTCCTACTGGCAGCGGTTTGCCGTTCCAGGCCAAAAGAGGCTGTGGGAATCGGTAGCCAGCACATCCTTCAGACCGCTTTCTGCAGCCTCCATTGGCCTGGAAGAGTGAACCACAGCCAGTGGGAGCTGCGATTGGCTGAACCTATGGACTCTGCAGGTAAACAGACCGTCCCGGCTTCCAGCGGATTTCCCTGACGGACTGCATGCCGAAGGTTGCCGATCCCTGCTATAGAGAGTAAAAACATGTAAGATGCTGTAAGTAGAAGCCATAGTAAAGCCAGAGCTCCTATGTGTATTAGCAAGTGGATCAGCTCCCTGCTGCCCTTTTGATTATACCCAGTAATATTTCTCTTGGCTATGACCAGTAACATCCTCCATTGCTGTTATGGCCACCATAGCAGTATTTCTGCAATGGTTTGGATGAATTAGTATGCAATATATGTATAGTCTTTACAAAAAAAGACTATGACGTAGAATATGTAGAGTTTTACCATCCAATTGTATTTACATATAAGACTTCCTAGTGTGTGAAGATGCTTGCTATGCAAATAAAATTCCTGTGGATTCTAAGGAGAATGCCACACAGAGGGCAAGATGCATGCCCTAACCATACAATCCAAATATATCTCCCTTTACTGTGGACCACAAGTCTGTTAGCACTGTAAAATGAGTACATCCCATGGTTTCAGTAATCCAGTATGTCAGAATCCACTTGACTAAAGTCTAAAGTTGAAAGTCAATCCCCCTATTAATCATCTTTCAAATCCTTTATATGCTCTATGAAGGGGACCACCTATCCTTAAGTTTTACTCATGAGAAATTGTGTAAGGATATTTCAGTGTGCAATTAGTAGGATTCATATCTGTAGATAAGAACATAAGTAGCTGTTAGCCTAAAAGATTAAGGGTTTTGCCCTGAATCATGAGGGTTATAAGCCAATCACTGGTGTTAGGAAGAAGCTTTTCCTCTGTGCTTTTTATTCCTAGTTGACTATTATGAGGTCTCATGTTCCTTCCTCCAAAATATCTGCTTCTGATTCCTGTGAGAGACCACATCCCAAGAAGAGAGGTAATATTGTTGAAGCACACGTAGGATCATAGGCACCGACTCAGTGGGTGCTCCGAGGCTGGAGCACCCATGGGAAAAGAATGGTGGGTGCTAAGCACCCATCAGTAGCCCCCCTACCAGAACCTCCCCCTCCCCCAGCACCTCCTGCCCACCGGTGGGCCCCACCAATCAGCGCCTTCCCCTCTCTCCCAGCGCCCACTGCCTGCCTTGGATCAGCTGTTTCACGGTGTTAGGAGGTGCTGGGGGTGGAGGAATGAGGGAGCAGCATGCTTGTGGGAGGGGGCAGAACCGAGCAGGGAAGAGGTGGGGTGGGGGTGAAGTGGGAACAGGACCTGGGCAGAGCTGGGGAGGGAGAAGCATCCATAGGCAGATTAGAAACACTGTGCCTATGCGCAGGATGATATCATCTGGAGTGATACCAAGGGCTGCAATATCAGAGGGAAGCTTTAAGATGGGAGGTTGAGCTGGTATGGGCATGTAGAAGGGTATCCTGTTTGGGAGGCATATCAGACTAGAGTTCACGGACAGAGAACGAGAGGATCACTAAGGAAAAAAAACAAAAACAGTGGATGTACTGTGTACGGGAAGACTGAATAGCTACAGAACAATCACTGGACTGGCAAGCCTGAAAAGATTGATCCAGTGGTATGACCACAGCTAGCTGGGGGAAGGGGGAAGACACAAAAATTCTGCTTTTAACTCAAGTGTATAGGCTTTAATTTGAGCTGCTAATCTGAGTTAAAAGCAGAGTTGCTGTATCTTCACTGCTATTTGAATCTGAGTTAGCTAAGAACACACTCCCCCTCTCCCCCGCCAGTGCAGACATCTTCACAACACTGCTGTCGGTATTATTTAATTAACATTTGAAAGGAAATGAGATACTGTGGTGAAGGGGGACATACAAGTAGCTAGCTAGAAACGGTGTTGTATTGGCTAGATACTTTTCTATTAGTAATCCCTTCCACACCAAACACTTTGAGAGGGTTTATCCACCCAACATCACATTTTCTTTCATCCACACCCTGATAGTTGATGCATCCTTCCTCTCCTTACAATATCAAGCAGCTTCCTTCCCTTCTTGAGAGGCACTTTTCAGAAATTCTTCCTACACTGATCATACCACTGAAGTACATCTCCAAAGCTATATTCAAGTTGTTATCCTGTGTACTACACTTATCCACTTTAGATCTTAAGCACCACAAGGCAAAGATCTTATCTTCAGTACTTTTAATATAATATTTTGTACAATTAAGGCATCATATAGATAATTAGAGTGCAACAGTACACAGATGCTCCCCAGGGGTACCCAGGGTTGTGAGGCATCTCACCAATACCTGCCTGTAGCATGAAGCAGCCTTATCTGCTGTAGCTCAACTCCCTGACAACCACCGCCTCTGGCCACACAAACACTGGCTTCCAAATTTCCACAGGCCTCACTCTCCCTGTGCCGACAAATGATAGGCAGACACCAACTCCTGCGTATTCTGAGTGTTCCCAGCAGCGTCCTGTACCACTGGACCCTCACAGAAATTACCAAGAAAGCGGTCCCCAAACCTGCTTGTTTGGTTCAACTGAGGTTCAGCTCCAATATAACCTCACAGCACTGAGAAACTTATGATTGTTTTCACTATAAATGTATTATCAAAGATTTAAGAGATGGCGAATAAGGGTAATGGAAACAGAAATGGTTACATATAAAACAAAATGATGAACCCCAAAGTTGATTGTACACTCATCAATAGTTAACTTTCCTGTATGAAGAACATTTGCCCCACCCCCCAGGCCCTCCAAGGATTCAGTCTTTTTGCAGTTTCCAGTCAATCCAGGATCCAAACATTCATGGACACCCCCAGCTCTTCAAGGGGGTTTCCCCTCAGGGAAGGGATAACTAAGTGTATTTTTGCTTCTCCTTGTATTTCCCAAAACTCGTTGCTTTTTTCCCCCAGAGTCAGGATGACCTTCTACGGTTCCCTTCCTGGTGTGCTGCATTCACATCCTCATGTTAACTCCATGCACAAAAACAGGGCTTCCATTGTGTTTACGTACAGTGCTTAATCAACATATGAACCAAGCAGACAGTGAATCTACATCCCTTGGTCTGGCAAAACCTGTTGTCAACTATGCCTGGGACATGTACAGAAACCATGTTTTCAAATCTATGGACATCCATCTTGCAGCTGAGCAGGAGTGGATCAGTATGACATTATTAGATATTGCACTTGACCCTCTTTGAAAGCAATGTACTGGGTGTAGTATGTTTGTCAGGCCTGTCAGGAGTTACTGTTACAGAACAGTGAACCCTATCAGTTGGCATTGAGGGATTTAGGGTCCATACACTTACGTTCTACACGTGGAGATGCCACTGCCTCAGTTTCCCTCTCATGATAGGGTAAATTTAGCCCTTCAATCAATCAAAAAAAACCTCTCACTCACTTACTGGCATAAGCAAGAACCCTGCAAAACAGACACTATACACGAACACAAGCCTTCATTCCTCAGTACAGGGCTCACACTTTACCAAATGAAAAGTGTGCCTCATTCTTCTGCCTGCTTCTAGGCCTCCTTTCTGGCCTTCGCACAGGTTCCTTCCCCCTCAGCTAGACACTCCATTGCAACTCCAATCACCTTCACACTGAGGAAAGGGAGATTACTTACAGTCCTGTTCAAAATGGTTGAAACTATAAGAACAATATTGTCAGACATATGAGCATAATGTGTTGAGCAAGAGTCAACATGGTTTTAGTAAAGGGAAATCATGCCTCACCAATCTATTAGAATTCTTTGAGAGGGTCAACAAGCACGTGGACCAAGGGGATCCAATGGATATAGTGTGCTTAGATTTTCAGAAAGACTTTGACAAAGTTCCTCACCAAAGGCTCTTATGCAAAGTAAGCTGCCATAGGATAAGAGGGAAGGTGCTCTTATGGATTGGTAACTGGTTAAAAGATAGGAAACAAAGGGTAGGTATAAATTGTCAGTTCTCAGAATGGAGAGAGGTAAACAGTGCTGTCTCCCATGGGTCTGTTCTGGGACCAGTCGTATTCAACATATTCATAAAGGATCTGGAAAAAGGGGTAAACAGTGAGGTGGCAAAATTTGCAGATGATACAAAATTACTAAAGATAGTTAAGACCCAGGCAGACTGCGAAGAGCTACAAAAAAGGATCTCTCAAAACTGGGTGACTGGGCAACAAAATGGCAGATGAAATTTAATGCTGATAAATGCAAAATAATGCACATTGGAAAGCATAATCCCAACTATACATATAAAATGATGGGGTCAAAATTAGTGGTTACCACTCAAGAAAGAGATCTTGGAGTCATTGTGGATAGTTCTCTGAAAACATCCACTCAATGTGCAGCGGCTGTCAAAAAAGCGAACAGAATGCTGGGAATAATTAAGAAGGGGATAGAAAATAGGACAGAAAATATCATGTTGCCTCTATATAAATCCATGGTACACCCACATCTTGAATACTGTGTGCAGATGTGATTGCCCCATCTCAAAAAAGATATATTGGAATTGGAATTGGAAAAGTTTCAGAAAAGGGCAACAAAAATTATTAGGGGTATGGAATGGCTTCAGTATGAGGAGAGGTTAATAAGACTGGGACTTTTCAGCTTGGAAAAAGAGATGGCTAACGGGAGATATGACTGAGGTCTATAAAATCATGACTGGTGTAGAGAAAGTAGATAAGGAAGTGTTGTTTACTACTTCTCATAACACAAGAACTAGGGGTCACCAAATGAAATTAATAGGCAGCAGATTTAAAACAAATAAAAGAAAGTATTTCTTCACACAACACCCAGTCAACCTTTGGAACTCCTTGCCAGAGGATGTTATGAAGGCCAAGACCATAGCAGGGTTCAAAAAAGAACTAGATAAATTCATGGAGGATAGGTCCATCAGTGGCTATTAGCCAGGAATGGTGTCCCTATCCTCTGTTTGCCAGAAGCTGGGAATGAGCAACAGGGGATGATCACTTGATGATTACCTGTTCTGTTCATTCCCTCTGGGGCAACTGGCACCGGCCACAGTCGGAAGACAGGATACTGGGCTAGATGGACCTTTGGTCTGATCCAGCAGGGCCATACTCATGTTCTTTGGTAGCAGGCTTTGCTTTCAGCCTATAGTTCTGATGCTTCCTGGGAATTACAAGTCCCAGCATACCTCACCTCTGGGCAAGGGCAGTAATATGGCCACTCTGGAGCTGAGGCAGCATAAAAGGTCAGCACACCACATTACAAACTCTGTTGTAAAGATCTCTAATTTCTGCTCTTACTATTGAATAATATATCTTCCCTGCTAAAATCCAACAGTGACTACTACTATTTTTACTTCTATTATCTGCAAAAGGCAGAAACTCAGTTGTTACATGATTAGGTGGTGCTCTAAACTTTTTTTTTTTTTTTTGAGTGATTTGCAAAACATGCTAGCAATAAAAAATGACAACACAGATGATGATTCGGCTATCGGTCCTTCTTTTGGTTACAGAATAAAACAAAACAATGTAATTCGGTTGTTTAAATTACATTTTTCAGATACTTTGTGTATACCACTTTTTCACACCATATTTTCATGTATATTCATAAGATTTTTATTTTTAAAGGAAGTTGAGCAATAAAAGAGGCATCAATTGACAGGCAAACACTAGGGCAAAGTTTCATAAATAGCATACTCTGGGTGCTGGAGATAACCAGGCGAGGCTGTGGGGGGGTGGGGGAAATACACCTAGCCAGCTGATTCAGTCACTCTTTCAAAGTGAGAGACATAGGCTGAAATTCTGGTTTCGGGTTACATCTAAAAGAACAAGGAGTACTTGTGGCATCTTAGAAACTAACAAATTTATTTGAGCATAAGCTTTTGTGGTCTAAAACCCACTTCATCAGATGCATGCAGTGGAAAATACAGTAGGAAGATATATATACACAGAGGACATGAAAAAATGGGTGTTGCCATACTAACTATAAGGACAGTAATCAGTTAAGGTGGGCTTTTATCAGCAGGAGGGAAACAAAACTTTTGTAGTGATAATCAGGATGGCCCATTTCCAACAGTTGACAAGAAGGTGTGTGTAACAGTAGGGGGGAAAATAGCATGGGGAAATAGGTTTTACTTTGTGTAATGACCCATCCACTCCCAGTCTTTATTCAAGCCTAATTTAATGGTGTCAAGTTTGCCAATTAATTCCAATTCTGCAGTTTCTCGTTGGAATCTGTTTTTGAAGTTTTTTTGTTGGAGTATTATTATTTGCAAACTTGACACCATGAAATTAGGCTTGAATAAAGACTGGGAATGGATGAGTCATTACTCAAAGTAAAATCTATTTCCCCACGCTATTTTTCCCCTACTGTTACTCACACCTTCTTGTCAACTGTTGGAAATGGGCCATCCTGATTATCGCTGTTTATCACTGATTATTATTGACCTGGGTTCAGAGTTGCTGCAGTGGGATTTTTTTCCCCCCAGTGTTGAAATTCCCTGAAAAACTGCAGCCAGAAAGGGACTCGTTACTGCTGCACCCCAACCCTGCCTCCCTCAGTACCTGCAGGCCCTCAATAGAGTCTTTGTGTGTTTAATTGTAAGAGCAAGAACAGACAGTTGATGGAGGGGTGTCTGGCTGGTGGGTCTTGCCCACATGCTTAGGGTCTAATTGCCATATTTGGAGTTGGGAAGAAATCCTCCCCTCCCCCGGTCAGATTGGCAGAGACCATGGAGGTCGTTCACCTTCCTCTGCAGCATGGGGCACAGATCACTTGCAGGTTTAAACTAGTGTAAATGGTGGCATCTTTGTAACCTGAGTCTTTAAACTATGATTTGAGGACTTCAGTAACTCAGCCAGAGTTTAGGGGTCTATTTCAGGAGTGGAAAGCATAATCCCAACTATACATATAAAATGATGGGAAAAGACGCAGGACAGATCTGAAGGGGCGGGGAGAAGATAGAGGTCACCTTTTGTAAGGGAAGAGGTAGTCTGTTTCAAGTAGAGTGCTTTCCATGAAAAGTGGGAGGACATGAAAAAAAGAGCTTTAAGGAAAAGAGATTGAGCAGGCTGTAAGACCCCAGAGAGGGCAGAAAAGGAATGAGGACTCAGACGCTGGTGTGAGGGGAAGCAGCAAGGTGAAGACTAGGAGATAGAATTTGATTCACAAGAGGAGAGGAAGCCAGTGAAGGGGCTAAAAGAGGGGGATGGATGTGCTTGGAATGGAAGATCATGACAATCTGAATTGCAGCATTTTCCATAGACTGGAGAGAAAATAAGACACAGGATTCTGTAGATCATAGGTGAATTCACTGGGAAACTGTCACAATGATAAGTTTTTCCAGGTAAAGACAATAGAAAAAGGGAACGAAGGCATGCCCCTCTGCAGGTAGTAAGACACACTGAGAACTTGTGAAGTGTCAGGGTAAGGTCCCAGAGACTCCCTTCTGTAGCCTCAGCTTGTATGATGGATATGAATTATGCAATAAACTGTTGACTGAAGCACAGAATGCTGGTGAACAAGCTCAGAGTTCACAAACATGCTATTCTTTCCCCAGTGAGACTTGCTTTTCATTGCAAGCCTGAAAGTACTTGTTAAACTCATGACTAGTGAGGTTAAAAACAGTGATTCCACCCGCTCTGGGTGTGGAAGCTAGCAGAACTAAATAAGGTAACAGGAAGAGAAAGATCACTGGAATGAGTACATTCTGAATGCAGATGTAGGTTGGAGGAGGTGTGTCATAAACCCAGGGCACACAACATCAGAACAACTGAGAAGGGAAAAGAGGAGAGGGACATTGTGGATAGAAACCCAACACAGTACTGTATGTAAATCCTCTTCTCCATTGCAAATGCTCAGGTCTAAAAGAACATGGACTTTGGGAAGCAGGACTTTTGAGTGCTTCCCTGCTCCCAGCCCTGTTCCCCAAGCAGCACTCTTCAGTGGTAATCTGTGTGTGCCAGATTCATCAAGAGGAGAAGTGCTAAAAACAAAATTTAAGTCAAACTTTTAAGAATCTTTGTCCCCACCCCCACCCACTCAGGAAAGTCTAATCAAAGCTGGAGAAATCTAAGAGCAGTATCAGCGAGCTGAAAACAGCACAGGAGGGTGAGCCACAGCACCCAGAGTCCTCTCCATTAGCAAGAGAAAATTCATGAGAATCAAAAAAAGAAAATTATCCAGCTGTAAAGAGCTTATGAAAACGAGCTAGCATCTGCAATACTTTTTTTTTTTGGTGTGAGTAAAAGATTACATTCATACTGTGCCATTTAAAATCTTCTACATAATGATTTGGATTCTGCATCTCTTTCTTTCTCTGCCCCAGGTCAGGGAGGTTTGGCCTGAATCACTGACTAATTTTATTAGACATTGGCAAGAAGCTGCATGGATTTTCCTCAAAACCTTCCTGTACGTCATTAGGTTTCCTTACTAGTCCTCTTTAGGATTATTTTCTGAAATGTAGCTGAATCCCAACAATATCAAGATATTGGCTATCAGATGAATATGCATAATCCTCTAATACAGCAAGGCTTTCAGTGATGCTTGACAGCATTTAAGGGATTTTGGTACAGTTTTTTTGCCCGATACAGGACAGCCCTTTTGCACTTCCTTCAGGACCTGCTGTGATGGGGCAGCCTGGTCATCAGTCACTGAGCAAGACCCTACAAAGGATATTTAACTAATTCTGGCACACAAGTAGATTACAGGTCTCCTGCAGAGTAAAATCTTGAAAACTGCAAACCTTGCTGTTCTAAAAATTGATATGTGTTATTATATTTGAAACCTGAGAGGATAGTAATGAATGACACCTGTTTCCACAAAATGGAGGCTAAGTATTCAACAAACAAAAATGGACTGTCCTTTCCTTTGCAGCTCCCCCACCACAGCCCTTAACAACAGGCCTGGGAATGGGAACCCATGAAATCCAGGTTCCCCGTTGCTACAGCAAAATCCTTTAATTATATCAAAGAACAACTATTTAAGGGTCTCAGTTAACTCAAAGCTCAATTTATATCTGACCTTTTTGACAGCTGAAGGTAGCACATTGAGTAAAGAGACCCAAACCAAAGACAGATCTGTTTCTTAATTCCTCTCCCCTTAGAAATCATCCCTAAGACATTCTGTGAAAGATAATTAGCCAATTCTTTCTCAAGAATGGTGAAGAAGCTCTACCCTAAGACATTAACTCAGAAGAACTCAATAAAGGCCACGTACTTCACAGAAGTTGCGAGGCATTAAAAGAGACCATTATAGAATGGAAGCAAATCTAGACTCCATAACTGACCAGCTGTCAACAAAAATAGGTCAGAGTCAACACTCAACCCTGCCCCCCACCCAACATGAAGAAGGAGAGAAAAAGCAAAGGACTTCCAAGCTAACAAGGAGACAGCATATAGAAACCATTCAACAGACTGGAGGGAAAGGCCACCATCCTGCTGACAAAATCAATGAGGTCCTGGCCACCCTTATGTAATGGCAGGAACAGCAAAGCAGGGGGCAACCAGTGGTATCTGTTTTAAAAAAATAGTTAATATTCCTCTGAATCTGGTCCCAAAGGCCCAGGGGAGTGTCCATACATACTAGCCAGTGCCACAACATTGAAGCCACAACATTGTCAGCAACCAAAACCCATCTCTGAAAAAGAGTCTAGGAAGGAGCCAGTGCCATTTCTGCAGGCAGCCTTACACCTTCTCCTCAGCCACCTCGCAGTTCTTTAGAATATACTGTTCAGATCCAAAAAAATCCTCGTCACAGGGTACATCACTCACTACTGGTCTGGCACCTCCTCCTGGTCACTCTGAGGATTAGCTCAAAGGCAACACTCTCCCTCACCATCCATCCACGGTTTGCATATTCTCACTCTGTCTCTTGCAGCCTCAGGAACCACAATGTCCTCTTCATGGCCTGGCCCTCCAGCCATGTCAGTATCACAGTCTAATAATCATGCCATTTCCCCAGTGGTGAGGGGCGTGGAGGGGGGGCCCTGGGCCTGACCACTACTCCAGGTCCTGATCCAGGGACCCTGTCAATGGCACTCTCATAATGCTCTCCTTGGAACTGCTCACCACTTTTCCCTGGGCCTCTTCCCCTGCACCTACCTTGCCCTTATCTGAGGGCCTTCAAGCACTGCACTGTCCATGGTGCTAGTGCTCATTCCACCTGCTGGGAGCCAGCCTTCACTCCCTGGGCTCCAGGCTGCTACTGAGCCTTCTCAGCCCTGCACCTCCTCTTAGCTGAGCCTGCCGGGCCCGGATTGGTGGCTCCCTGCAACTCCTCCCTGATTGGCTGGACCTCACACAGCATCTCTGGGCTGCCAGAAAGGCCTCACCTCCACTGCTTCCCACTAATGTTAACCCTTCCTACACCTGTGTGGTGCTAACATTTCATCACAACCCCCAACACCTTAATCCCAGAGGTGCCCTATAGCAATTGTTGGGGCAACAAAGGAAGGGACTCCTACACTGCCAAGAGCCCAATAAGATCAAATTGCTCTTAGCCCAGTTAATGTGGGCAGAAGGTGCCTATTCATCCATAAGCACAGAGAGCTTGCATGTCACCGTCAGATGTGATAAAAACTGATATCTTCAGCATAGACTGATAAATGAACCAGGGCTGCCCAGAGGGGGGAGCAAGTGGGGCAATTTGCCCCAGACCCCGGGCCCAGCAGGGGCCCCCACGAGAGTTTTTGGGGCCCCTGGAGCGGGGTCCTTCACTCGCTCTGGGGGCCCCGGAAAACTCTCGCAGGGCCCAGGCCCCCAGAGCTTCTTCGCTCCCAGTCTTCGCTGGCCGGGGGTCCTTCCTCTCCGGGATAGAAGGACCCCCGCCGCCGAATTACCACCAAAGCGGGACCTGCCGCCGGAGCGCAGCCGGGTCTTCGGCGGTAATTCGGCAGCGCGGGGGGGGGGGGGTCCTTCCGTTCCAGGACCCGCCGCCGAAGTGCCCCAAAGACCCACGGTGGGGGCTGCACTTCGGTGGCGGGTCCCGCTTCGGCTGTAATTTGGCGGCGGGGAGTCCCCGCCGTGGGTCTTTGGGGCACTTTGGCGGCGGGTCCCGGAACGGAAGGACCCTCTGCTGCCGACTTACCGCCGAAGCGGGGGCCCCCCACCGCCGAAGACCCCGGGCCCCCGGCATCCTCTGGGCGGCCCTGAAATAAACTGGGAAAACACCCAGCACCCCTGACACAGAAAGCCAATCAGACAGCTTCAGAGAAGGTGCAGGAATGGCCCCAAACTAACAGCATACAGCATCCCAGGCTGAGGATGCCTCTGACAAATGCCTCTGCAAACTGGGAAGCAATGGTTAAGACCCTTGATTATCTTTAGGACACTAAAAATGCTGGCCCAATACCAACACCTTCTAACCTCTTTAAAAGATAACTATGGTTAACTCTATCAAAGGCCTTCTCCTGGTCCATTGAAACAAACTGCGCATCCAGATGACAAAGTTTGCTAACAGTAAAAACATCATGAATTAAAAACAGATTATCAAAAACAGAGCAGTTAGGAATACAATATGTTTGATCTGGGTGTATCAAACAGTCCTTCAGTCAATTGGCTAAGGCCCTGGATAAAGTCTTATAATCAGAACAGAGAAGAGAAATAGGTCTCAAGTTCTGTAAGTCACAGAGGTCCCCTTTGTTGTACAGCAGGGTGATCACAGCCCTGCAGTAATTGAAGGGCAGCTCCTTCTCCTGGATACACTCCAGCACCCCTAGAAAAAAGTCAGGACTGATCAGATTCTAGAAATGCTTGTAGAATTCAGATGGCAGCCCATCATTATCTGGGGCCTGGCCTGTAGAGAGCTGCTGGACTGCAAAAGAGAGCTCCTTCAGCGACACCGCTGTTCCTCACCAGTCAGATGGGTAACCCCTGGTATAGCTCCTCCATTGTCAGCACAACACAGGCATCAGGTGAGTACAGAGTACTGAAAAAAGAAACAGCTGCTTTCCGGATCTCAGTAGGGTCAGCCTCAGACAACCATCCGGCAGCTGGAGGCTAAAAATCTTCTGACAGTCTGTGGACTTTTTCTTCATCCTGGAAAAATCCTTGTGGAAGTGTCAGTTCCAGGAAGCTGAATAAAATGGGCCTAAACCAGGGCTCCTTGCACCTTCTCTTCCAATAAGCACCTCAGTTAAGGTCTGGTGAATCTGCACTGGGTTTCCCACATCAGGGTTGCCACAGAGACCCAAGATGTCTCATTCCAGGGCACTCACGGCCTGATGCAAGGACCACATGGCAGCCTGGGTATACTACTGCCAAAACAGTTGGATCTGGACCTTTTCAACATCCCATCACTTTCTCAGGGACTCATGCAGCGGCTAGTGCTGCCGCCAAAGCTCCCAAAACACAGCAAATATCTGAGTGAAATTCAAGTCCTGTAATAATCTGGTTTTCAAACACCAGTGGGAAATACAGGCAAGAAGAGGGAGAGACACACTGACGGAAACATAATGATGATCAGACAAGTGAGTAGGAGATATGGGAAGACCAAACAAATATATTCACACTGGCCTTCATGGTATAAAAGTGATCCTGTCTAGCCTCTGAGGCCTGGTTGGGAGTAGCTTTCAGCCAAAAGTACTGCCTAACAATGGGGTGAAAGAAGCTCCAAACATCTACTGGCCCAAAGATTTGCAGGAGATGATACAGTTCCTTGCCTGTCTGAATATATGGCTCCTCATGATTCCTATCTAAAACATAATCTGCAGTTCAATAGAAATCCCCTCCCAGGACAATAATAGTATCAGGGCCATATCCAGGCATGGCACGTGCAAGTGTCTGGAGAAAAGAGACATGATCTCACCCCAGAGTAGTAGCAATCACAGTAAAAAGATGAAAAACAATAGTGACAGCTAACCCAGGAGTGACATTGAAGTCATGGCTCAAGAATGCTTCCTCATCCCATTCCTTCAACCAGTTCCCCTGATTATCAGGGTCTGAGTGCGTCTCTTGCAAAAAGACAACATCAACTTGTTTTGTCTGAGAAATTCAAAGATTTGTGCCCTTTTATGACATCCCAGCATGCATTAATACAGAGCCAAAACTGAGCAGCACCATAGAGACTGGAAGGAGAGAGCCAAACAGCAGAGAGAAACAATGGAAAGTGGAAATACTTGGAACAAAATGAGCTGCTATATAGTTTGAACAATCCCCGCAAGGTTCCTCACCTTTATCAACAACTTTTTGAGAAGGAAATTTTTCCTACAATCAACTAAGGTATGTCTCAAGACAAGGGCAGCTGAATGAACAAAGTGCTGTAAAACAGGGACATAGGCCTTGACCTCAGTTCCCCGCTTCCCCTTAGTGCTATCCAAAAAGTCCTTAATCTCCATCACACTGTACCCAGCCTTCCTATATAGCTGACTGGCTGGGACACCAGGGACCAGTGAGGAGTCAGGGAGATCATTGTCATCCTCTTCATCTCCCCCAGACTCCACCAGCTCAGTAGAACATTGAGCCACCAGTGTCGCATTCCCATCATTCATGAAGCAGAGAGATTCATTGGGAGCAACTGGCATATCCATATTCCCAAGCATGCTAGGCAGGGCAGATCCAGGCTGGGAGCCAGTGTCATCACTGCAACATGCAGGATTGGGGGCTTGAGGACTCTTCATGCCCTGGGAAGAAAGTACCCCACTGGGAGCTCCTGCACGGAGCTACCACCCACCACAACAGTATCCTTCTTCTCAGGGCACACAGCTCCATTATCAGCCACTGCCAGCAACTTAGGGACCTCCAAAGTCTTAGCCCTTTTATAGTCCCACATAAGTGCACTTTGTCAGTCTGTTCTTCACCCCCATCTCTAGAACCTCTCTCTGATTTCTCTGCAGGAAGGTGCTCTTCAACCTCCAAGACAGAAGTGATGAGGTCACAACCAAGGGTTCCTCGGGGGGGTGGCTGCTCCCTGTATAGTGGCAGACCACATATAGTGGGAGGGGGACAGAAACTGGCAGTGTGGGTGCAGGCTCTGTGTCCTGATGGTCCCTTGATGTCCCAGCCCCCTCCCCACTACCCTGGGGTCACACATTCTTACCAGGGACGCCAAACCAGCAGTGCATGGGCAGGAATCCCCCAAATGACCTGGTCACCACACAGGAAACATTTCATGTTTTCAGAGGTAGCAAGCACTGTATAATCTATGTGGTGCTTTAAGACCAGGTTAATCATCTTGAAAAGAGAGTAAAACAGTGAAGTGGCAGAGTCTGTAGATGACACAAAACTAGGTTAGTCAAAGCTTGAGAAAACTGGTGGGGAAAACTAGGTGATTGGAAAACACAGTGGCAGATGTAATTCAATGTTCACAATGCAAGGTAAAGCACCTCGGAAGAAATAACTTCAATTACTCATAGATTCTGCAGGCTACATTAACAGTACCCCTTTAGGAAAAAGACCTGGGCATCATTGTGGACAGCACACTGAAAACCTACTTAGAGCTTTTCAGAACAGATGCCTTTGTTTAGTAGCATTATCTTTACAATTCCGTTTTTCAGTGCAAGCAGCAGGGAAAAGTCATTATTACATTAAATACAAGCTGTGGCTTCTAAACAAACTATTTCCTGGTCTTTTCTCCACTGGGCTTGTGTCTGAAAAATGTCCCACCATTGCAACCCCTGGTGCTGCACTAATGTAGATGAGGCTCTAGGAAGTCACTGTTATTTTAAGCCCAGGTTTACATGACATGGTGTGAGCAATGCAAAATTTTACAGTGTTAACATCATTAAAATATTAGTAGTGTTAGAAAGAAAAAAAGGCTAGTGTAGGCAAAGCCTCTGTGTGTGAGCATGTGTATAGGTACACACACACATACATGTTAAATGTATCCTACATAAAATGGTAGTAACTAAGAGGTTAACTGTGGAACAATATGATAAATTGCACTGATCATCTACCTTTAATTCTTTACCTGCACTCTGCTTACTAATCCATCTCCAATGGATCTACTTCTAACATTCCAAACCTCTCATCAGCTTCACTGAGCTGCCATAAAACAGTCTCCTCCTTTCCTCCAAATGATGAAATTCTTTCTTCCCTGTTCTCCTCCCCAACCAATAAAATTACAATAGTTTGTGTTATAAGATATGGCCAGAAGTTAGGGCACTAGCTTAGAACTTTAGAGACCTAGGTTCAAATCCTTGCTCTGCCATAGCTGCCTGTGTGTTCTTGGGCAAGTCACTTATAATCTCTGTGCCTCAGTTTCCTAGCTATAGAATGGGCATAAGTAGTACTTCCCTACCTCACATGGGTATTGTGAGGATAAATAAATTAAAATTGGTGAGGAGCTCAGATACTACAGCAATGGAGGTTGTATAAGAACCTCAACTAGCTAGCTCAGTGGTTCTCAAACTTATGTACTGGTGACCCCTTTCACACAACAAGCCTCTGAGTGTGAACCCCTCCTTATAAATTAAAAACACTTTTTTATATTTAACACTATTATAAATGCCGGAGGCAAAGCAGGGTTTGGGGTGGAGGCTGACAGCTCACGACCCCCCATGCAATAACCTCATGACCCCCTAAGAGGTCCTGACCCCCAGTTTGAGAACCCCTGAGCTAAATAAATATGTAATGTCCAGTTCTGGACTTAGGGTTCCACATCTCAAGAACTATCAGAGCTAAGGAGAGCTGGGAATCCTCCTTTAAGAAGGATAGAAACAAATTATACTATCAGAGGGATAGCCGTGATAGTCTGGATTTGTAAAAAGCAACAAAGAGTCCTGTGGCACCTTATAGACTAACAGACATCTATGCTCCAATACGTCTGTTAGTCTATAAGGTGCCACAGGACTCTTTGTTGCAAATTATACTATCTCATTGAAGAGGATGAGGTATCAGATCATAGTAAAACTGTTTTAGATTATTTTGGAGGTTTTATGGTACCAGTTAAAATTTTTCCTCTTTGTTTTCTGCTTCTAGAAAGAGTACAAAGTGTTACAAAAGCTGCAATACTATAGAATACTATATTCTCATGGGAGCCCCTGTGGGGCCCGGGGCCTGGGGCAAATTGCCCCACTTCCCCCCCTCCCGCCTCCCCTCCCCCGGGGTGGCCCTGAAGACCTGATGAAAAAGGAATGTAGGGTTGTGTTATAAATCCACAGATAAATTGTGCCTTTACTAACCTCCACACTTTTGCAAGAAAAAACTCTTCTTGTGTCTTTAAGCCTCTAGGGAAAACATATGTTGTTGGAATGTTTTAAACCTTTTATTTTTTAAATGTTTAAATGGCAAATGCCTTTATGAAATGCATACTTCCAAATGTGTTAGCTAAATGCAAAGCTCCTAATATCATTGCCATGTAAATGGTAAAATGCTTTTATGTTCCAACATGGAATCTAATGACCTTGCTAAACTAATTACTAATGTAAGAAGCCACTTTAAGTATAGAATATTTATATTAATGGAAAATTAATTAAATACTGGCACTGCTCAAGTAACTCTCTAATCCAACAGAGGAAGACAGGAAGAATCATCTTTCCAAAAATGATCATTTAGTATCAACAACTTCTTTAATAACTACTTAAACTACTGACTTTCTTTAAAAATGATTGAATATTAAAAGACTGCTTTAAAAACTGAAAACTTTTATATAAAGAACAGGAATTCGGACTTTGAAATTGAAAGAATATCTCAGAAAATGGTTCAAATAAAAAAAGAGTTAAAACTAACTTTAAAAATTATCTAATGCTTTCCTAGCACAAGTGGAAAAAAGACAATTAAATGTTGAATATGCATTAGGCAGACTTCATCTTCAGGAGTTGAAGGTGTCACCTCAGCAAACCCCAAAAGCATGGAGTCAATGAAAGAATGACAGTAACCAACTTTGAATCTCCGACAGCCTGTAAGAGGTGTATTTTCCTAATTTCATGGAAATAGGAAAGGAGTGAGTATAAAAAAATGCTAAAGCCAGCACCACTAACACACATACACCCCTTCTGCCAACCTGCATTAATAGGAAGCACAAAGCACTCATCAACTTATCCTGTCTATGTCTACAAGCAAGCTGCCATGACAGCCAAGAAAAAGAGAGAAGACTAAAGAAGACACCAGTCCAAGAAACCCTCTCCAATACTTCAACATGGATTGGTAAGAGAAAGTTAGTTAAAACACTGCCAATGGATTTGATTTAAAATGCTTGTAATAATCTTGTTGGGATATGGAAATGCTGTTGTAACTTAAAATATTTACAGTTATTTTAATCACCAAATCGTTAGACTATATATTCCTGACGAGGAGACAAGGCTAAACATTGGGAAACAGAGAAAAAACAGTGGAATTTAATTGACTGTAAGTTTCTTAATATTCATGTTTGGCCTGTCTCAAGATAGCTCATTAAATGGCTTCTTCTAAGTACTGATTTATATACCTTTGATCTCATAGGATTTAATTACAATTGCTTACTGTGCCCATCTCTAAACTGGCTGATTATTATTAATAACTGGACAGGTTTCACTTGCCCTTAAATTATTTTGCCTCTACCTGAACAGTTTTAAAGTATCTAATAAGATATTAAGACTGAATTCACAGTAATTTGGGAAACAATATACTTTGGTCTTAACTTATCAAATGAAGACTGTTCCCCACCTAGTCCCTTCTCAAAGGTGTACGCTCTGCTAAAATCTCTTCACAGACAGAAATAAAGAAGAGATTGTAACTGAAGTAACCAGTTTATCAATTGTGTTTTGTCATTTGTGTTGTTTGGTTTAATGTTTTTGTTTCCTTTTCTTACTGATAAAAAAGCCATGGTTAATCACTCTGATTATTTTGTTTGGTCTCAATCATGGTGTTCTGTAAGGTAATTAAAAGAATAACCCTTGTGACTAAAATAGTGGGAGTCACCTCCTCAAGCTGGCAGTAAGAGACACGATTAGAAAGAGCTGGCCTACCATTTCCTGATTCTCTAAACTAAACTGTTTTAGTAATTTTTAAAATAAAATCACTTGGCATCCAACAATTTAAATTATTTCTTTCTTTCCCACACTTCCCTTATTACTAGCCTTATTTATGTGTATTGCCGTAGTGCCTAGGAATCTCAATCATAGCCCAGGACCCATAGGCACTGTACAAACACAGTACAAATAGACAGTCCCTGCCCCAAGGAGCTTACCTAAGGCTCACAGGCCTTGATGGGATTCCTGAGCTTGGCTCTCCCTCGAGGGGGGTCTGATGCCCAACTTAGACTTTGCTGGGTTCCTTGCACTTTGCTCCTTTTTCATTGCACGTAGAGAAAAGTGGTCATACCTGATGGAGACAAAATAAGCTGTCATTCACAATAGATCTTCATTGTCTTCATCTAACATTATCTTCCCTCTCCATTCTTACATGCTCTGATGAGCAATGAGGTAACAATGTTAACATTTAAAGTATTAACACTGGCATCTCAGTCCCCATTGAGATGAATGGGTCAGATTACACCTCTCAGAACTATTGTTGCAGGTTCTGCAAACACAGGCTGATGTCACAGTGTCCCTTAGCCTCAAAAGTGTGACCTGAGCATATCTCAGCAACCATTGTAACAGTTAGCGACTTTGGTTTTTTTAAAATATATCTTAGATTCTGGAAAACAAGAAGGCAGCATAAAAGAGCTGCCCTGTACTGTGTGAATCCTGATCTAGGCTTTCATAGCTCACTCATCATCCTGGTATCTGATCACTTGCTTGAGTAGTTCTAGAGAATAAGAAGCTCATCCTTATTCTTCAGAAATTAGATGGCAACTGTTAAGCTTTAAACTGTGAGCCTATCATTAGCCCATTAATGATTCTGGAATTTTTTTTAAAATGGAGAGTATGGAATGTGGCTAATGTTAAATCTCCAATGGGCAGCTTGTGGCAAGCACTACATAACCAGAAACAAGAGAAATAACTGTTGCACAGTATGAAATCTGCTCCTAACTCACATTCAGCAGTTTCAGAAAAGTCATTCTTGCCTACACTTCTAAACTTATTGAAAATAGGCCCTCCAAACAGTGTCATAAAATTCTAATATTTTCTCCACCACTTGGTTCCAGACAGTAAGTGCATGCATTATTTATAGAAAATAATTGCAAGACAATTAGCTCAGTGAATGTAATCATTTCTGAACGGGAGTAGGTAGTGAGACACAAAAAGCATATGGTATTTTACAAACAGTTTATAAATATTAAAGGCAGTGAAAAGAAGCGTGGACTTGATTCATCAAGAACGAGAAAAGGAAATTTCCCAAAGGTTTGCCAGAGATTATATTGATCAGGCCCTTCATTTAAAGTTTATTTTTACACATTATATCACTTCTGATGTTTTCCTACTTTACAGACATCTCTGAACTATGATTTAGGATTTCAAAGTGTTCCTGTTTCTGTTCCCTAGTTAATCTTTAGAAGCTGAGGTCTTTGACAGAAGACAGGTTTGGCTTTCCAAACAGAGAGAAAACCCAGATATACAATGAAATGTGACCCAGAACTCTCTTAAAGTGCATCCCTTGCTTTCCTCTGAGGTTTACACAAAGAGATGGATTGCCTGCAGTATTTACGGCCTCTTTGCACCACTCTGCTTTTTTCTTGTCCTCCCACATTTCCCCTCCATCTCTCTCTTATTTGATATACCCCTTCTCTTCCTGTGTACAACCCCCTGAGAAAAAATGGCTTGTTCATGCTCCCCTGAAATCCCTGTGCCGCCTTCTCCTCATATCTACCTTCATTTTTTGCTCCCTTCTTTTTTCAAAACTCTTTCTGTCCTCCTCACTATCATTTTAATGGGCATCTCCTCACATCCCTTCTCTCTTTTGTGCCTCTTTGAACTACTCCCTCCTCCATTTTGTTGCCTATTCCTTTCCTTCTCTGCTCCTCCTCCTCCCATTTTTTTAACCTTGTTGCCACTCCTGGACTTTGCACCTCTCTTCCTGTCCCTCTATTTTTGCAGAGCTTTTGTCTCGGTCCCATTTTGACCCTTTTTACCATTCTTCACCCTTCCTCCTTGTATTTTTGTACCTATCTGCTCTTCCCTCATTTCTTCCTTCCTCTTCCCCACCCTCATTTTGTGTTTCCCCTCCTTCCTGATCTTCTGCCCCATCACCCTCTGCCCAACACAGTTAATCATGGCTCCATCTTTGTGATTTACACTTCTTGGTTTCACTGAATTAATTTACACATCCAAATCTCAGAATTTTATATTTGTCCATCGACTGAAATAAGCAAATGAGTATATGGACCCCATGTATGTATGCGTGTGTTTCCTGTTTGTCTAAAATCTGGAAATAGGCGGATAATCAGTAGGTACCTATGTGTGTGTGTGTGCATGTCTGTCATCTGGACATGTGTGTGTATATGAGTGAGAGAGAGGGAAACCTGGACATAAGTAACCGAGTGTGTGTCAGTGTGACATCTGGACTTAAGTAATTGAGTGTGTGTGAGATCTGGACTTAACTGTGTGTTGGGGGGTTGTGGGACATAATTTTGTGTGTGTGTGAGGAGTGCTGGCAGGGGTGAAAGTAACATAGAAGACTTACCGGTATGGGGGCCTGGCTCCAGGCCCCCGTAATGGGAAGGGCCTCTGGTGGAAGCGGTGGGGCTGGGGTCAGCCTCCCCCAGCTGGCCCATCCACGCTGCCTGGCCCGGTGGGGCACTGTCGGCAATTTAAAAGGGCCTGGGGCTCCTGGCCCTTTTACACACATCCCCTCCATTGGCGGGGCAGGGCCACAAACGGGGGGAGGGGGAGGAGGGAGAGACAGAGACCTTAAAATGCTGCTGTGGCAACGCTTTAATGTCAGCTCTGTACGGGCTGGTACCAGTGGCCACTTCTTACCCGTATGCCATACGGGCCCACTTTCACCTCTGTGTGCTGGAACAATTTGTATGGTGGTGGGTGTGCTGTAGCGTGACCAGATGTCCCGATTTTATAGAGACAGTCCCGATTTTTGGGTCTTTTTCTTATATAAGCTCCTATTACCCCCACCCCATCCGGATTTTTCACATTTGCTGTCTAGTCACCCTAGTGTGCTGCTGAACCAAACTGTAAACCCCATATATAATGGAAACCACTTCCAGCCAGGGGCTGCGCTAGACATTCCGCCGCCCCAAGCACAGCGTCATGCCGCGGGGGGCGCTCTGCCGGTCCCTGTCCCACGGCTCTGGTGGACCTCCCGCAGGCGTGCCTGTGGAGGGTCCTCTGGTCCAGCGGCTCTGGTGGTCCACTGAAGCCGCGGGACTAGCAGACCCTCCACGGGCATGCTGCGGAAGGCACCCTGCCTGCCGCCCTCCCGGCAACCGGCAGAGCGCCCCCCTTGGCATGCCGCCCCAAGCATGCGCTTGGCGTGCTGGGGCCTGGAGCCGCCCCTGCTGCCACACCCCTAGTTCCAGCACATCTGGGATGTGTGTGTGTGTGTGTGTGTGTGTGTGAAAGAGAGAGAGAGAGATCTGCATTTCAGTAACTGAGTATATGTGCTCGCGTGTGTGTGTGGGCGCGCCCCTCATTGGACATAAGCAAGGAAGTGTGTGTCACTTACAATAAGTATGTTTATGTTTCCTCCCCTGGCGGACGGGCAGCTCTCGCCAGCCCCGGCCCCGGGGAAGTTTGTGCCGGAGTGGGCCGCTCTCCGGAGCAGGCCCCCAGGGGAGCAGGCTGAGCCCGCCCAGCAGAGGCTGTGTGTCTTTATCCGGCGTTGGGCTGTTCCCTGGCCCGGGGCGGGAGAAGGATGGCAGCGCTTGTGCACTGAGCGCTCCTGCCGCTGGGGAGAGCTGTTCCTGCGCCGCTTGGAGCACAGGCAGGGCCAGGCTCAGAGAGCCCTGGCCGCTTCCCTGCCTGCTATCGCATGCAACTAGTGGGATCCTCCTCCTCCTCCTGCCGGGAGCAGCCTGGCGCTCCCTCCATAGCAGAGCCAACAGGGCAGTCCCCAAGAAAGGCTCAGTGCGGAGCAGAGGGGGCGCGGGGGTTTGCAAAGGGGGGGGACCCCTGCTGTGGCTGGCTCCCAACTATGCAGGCGGCTGCCCAGTGGCATCGGCGGCTGCAGGCGGGCGGCAGGCAGAGGCAGCCGCCGCGTGCAGTGTGAGCGGAGAGCTCGGCTCCATTCCCAAGGATGCTGGGGGGCGATGCCTGGCGGCAGGGAGGACGAGATTTGTCAGAAAGCGCTGCAGCTGCTGGCCGAGCTCTGCTCCAGCGGGGCGGTGGAGAACGAGAACTGCCTGGATTTCATCTACTACTTGCGGGACAGAGCCCGGCCCCGGCTCACGGACTCAGGTACACGCTGCTGCTCAGGCCGGAGGGCGGGGGACGGGGGTTGCAAGAAGAAAACAACAGACCCTAGTCCCTTCCCATCCTCACTGTGCCGCTAACTTACTGGGGAGGGGAGAAACCCCACTCCTCCAAGACGCCTTCCCCGTGTCTGGAGTCCGGGAGACGCAGAATCAATACTCCCCATCCCACCTCAGCCATGGGGAGACGCAGAATCAATACTCCCCATCCCACCTCAGCCATGGGGAGATGCAGAATCAATACCCCCATCACATCCCACCCCACCCATGGGGAAATGCAGAATCAATACCCCCATCCCACCCCATCCGGGGGAGACACAGAATCAATACTCCACATCCCACCCTAGCCATGGGGAGATGCAAAATCAATAGCCTCACTCTACCCCTATCTACCTCCATTGAACAACAAGGGAGGTGAAGAATGTGTCCCCCCTCATACCCACTCCCCCAGCGCTCATACACCCCCTGTGCTCTAACTTCAGAGGGGAAAGAAACATCCTCCTAGAATAAAAGCAATAGCTCCGATTGTTCAGGACTCAGTCACAGAATCTATTCTTTAGTTTCAAGCAACAACCTGACCTAAGTGTTGTTCTGAAGAGTAATCTACAAGGCTGCTGAAAGGTAAAACCTGGTGGGGTTTTAAGTGTTCCTAAATCATTAGGATTTTCTCTCAGACTACTTGAAGAAAGCAACAACTGGTGTCATCAATTTCCAGCCATTCTTTCAGGTGGTTACACTATTTATATTATTAGAGTTCTCCCCTTGAAACTGGATTCATTTAGGACTAACGCATTTATGTACATCAATTTTAGCAAATCTTAATTTCAAAAGTATTCCCAGTGAAATATAATTTTGACTGCTGGTCTGAAACCAGGAATCATAGATACACTGCTTTAAATTATGTCATCTTAGTTGTCCAGTGTTTTCGTTTGTTTTAAAGCTTAAGAATTTGTTTGCTTCCTGATAGTAGTTTGAACCTATAAGTAGCTTTACTATGTTCAATCAAACCAGAATCTCAGTGTTCAGTGAACGGTCCTTGAGGGATTGTTCCTGAATTTATGTGGTCCTTGTATCAGTATAGATTTGATTTTAAATTATTGGAGTTTTATATTAGTCTTTTATTTAAACAATAAAATCTAATAGCTCACAGGACAATGTTTTGATATAGAGGAGCTTGATGGGTTTCTTTTGCCTTTCAGTGACAGGAGGCAGAATAAAAAGCCTTTAAAATTGACAGAATGTAAACTGAGAGATTTATTTTCGATTATGTTTTGAGCATGGTTGTCTTAGTTTCTTCTGATTTAAATACTCCCTTTAAGCTTCTTAATTAGAAAGCTGAACTCTGGCTGCCGTTCAGAAAAATAGTAAACATTTGATGTTATCTTACCCCAAAGTGCCCAGATTCCTTCTACCCACAGTGGAGAAAACATTTTGTAGAGCGTAAGCAGATTTAAAAGTTTCTCATACTATATTTCAATTTCTGTAGTGCGTCAAATCAAGATTTCACAGGTGTGAATGAAAATTATAATGAGCAGAACCATTTTTAGAAAGAGTTAAAATAACTGAGAACTGGAGAGTATTTGCAGCACTCTAAATTGTACTGGCAGTTCAGCTGCTCATCACTGCACACTAATAATAATTTATTTACTATTCTTACAGTAGTTAGTTCACTTAGCAGATTTGATTCCAATTTCAGTCTGTTCTTCAATGTGTAATGCTTTCAGACAAAGATTTTGCAGTAACCTGATTAATATGAGGCAGCTTTCATGATGCAAATTACTGACAAATGTTTGGGTAAACTAAGATAGCTTGAGCAATCTAATAAGGAGAATAAAACTGGTTTGGTAAAAAAATCTTCCATGTACAATAAATGAAGCAGAATTTTCATATATCTAGGTTATTTATATTAAGATCTATTTTCATCTGTGATAACTTCATTCACTTAAAACAACTCTGATTTTAAAAGATTTCAGACATTTTAACAAGAACGTTAACATTTACTAAAAAATAGGTAGAATAACTTACCAAATAAATTTTATATGCATGAATTTAATAATTTTAATAATTATTTGGTTCAGATAAATACTTTGTGTGTGACAGACACTTGACTGTCAAAAAGCATTCAAGAAGTGATTGTGTCTATTTCTAGTTTCTCTAGTTTTTATACACTCAGGTATCAATCACATTCTTGTATCCTAAGTAATGATTCCCAAGAGGACATCTACTGAAGTCAATTATCACTTAGAATTGTGAGTTACTTGAACCATATGTAAAGAAGTAGCCTAAATCACTTTGAATAATAAGGGTTTTTGACATAGTTTTGTAGAAGACACCTGACCTTTCATGAAAGTATCATGCAGACATGATATCTGGCATTCTGTCTGGGAGCATTTTTAAAACATACTGTGCTCAATAAAGTTATATACATTTAGCATACATAGTTGCAAGAATAAGAGATTCTTAGTCTTCTCATATTACTTTCCTTAATGAAGAAAACTGTGTCTGTATTTCTTATTTTAGCTCATTATTTCTTAAACCAGGGGTAGGCAACCTATGGCACGCGTGCTGAAGGAGGCACGCGAGCTGATTTTCAGTGGCGCTCACACTGCCCGGGTCCTGGCCACTGTTCTGGGGGCTCTGCATTTTAATTTAATTTTAAATGAAGCTTCTTAAGCATTTTAAAAACCTTATTTACTTTACATTCAACAATAGTATAGTTATATATTATAGACTTATAGAAAGAGACCTTCTAAAAACGTTAAAATGTATTACTGGCATGCAAAACCTTAAATCAGAATGAATAAATGAAGACTCGGCACACCACTTCTGAAAGGTTGCCAACCCCTGTCTTGAACCATTCTGGTAGGATGGGTTTTTAGTATTTGCTGCAAACCTGATCTATTACACAGAGTAACTACTACGTTAGGAAGCTATTAATTGCACTTAACTCACATTTCTGTAATTCAAATATGGATTGTCAGGAAAATGAATTGCCCATAAAGTTGGTTTCCCAGTCAAATCCATGGTTGGTAAGAAGACAGTGCATTCTACTCCCAAAAGAGGGAGACAGTACCCCTTCAGTAGCAGACAGGCCAAATCCAGCTTGATTTATTCACATAAGAAATACCATTGAGTTAATGGTGGAATGGAATTTATGGGCTATGAAGAGAGACTCATCAGTTTTCAAGGACTGGAAGGATGGTGGCTACAATATAGGGCTGGGGACAGATTCTTCTGGGCAAAAATAAGCATGAAGTCATTTTAATTGTGTAATACTCTCTTTCCTATGTAAGCAAGTTTTTCATCAGCCACCCAAACTACATTCCTCTCAGATAGCAGGAAATCCTGTCAAGCCAGACACAAAAGAAAACCATTTAAAAATACATAGACATTTGTTAGTAAATAGAGCTGACAAGAGTGTGGCTATAAAGGAAAAATATATGCGGTGTGTGGCTAATGGTTAGCAGTGTTACTGTTTTCATTATGTCAGTTCTTGTAAAAAAATATGTAAATGCTGTTTTTAGAAAGTTTCTCTATGATCAGATGCATTTTCCCAGTAAATTAAATGCTCACCTAAACTCTTCAACCTGGTGAAAATGATGATGTACAGTATCTTTACTTGTTACATAACTTTCCCTATATGGAAGAAAGGATGGTCTATTGGTTAGGGTACAAGCCTGGGACGTAAGAGATCCAGGTTCACTTCACTGCTGCACCACAGACTTCATGTGTAAAATGACTTGGGCAAGTCACTCAGAACCAGATTTTCAAAGTTTTTAGGCACCTAAAGATGTAGATAGGCACCTAGTAGGATTTGTTCAATGAGAGTTAGGTGCCGAGGCACTTTTGAAAAATGCATCTATCTGCATCTTTAGGCATCTAAATACCATTAACAAGCTGGCTCTTAGCCTTAGCCTCTCTGTTTCAATTCCCCACCTGTAAAATGGTGTAGTAATAGCACTTCCCTACCAAAGAGGGGTGTTGGGAGGATAAATACATTAAAGACTGCAATGCTCAGATACTATGGTAATGAGGGCCACATCAGTACCTTAGATACATATGCATGTGAAAACCATCTTAAGTGGAGTTATGGGACCTTTGAGATAGTCACCTGGAAAGCGAGTTTAATTAAAGCCAACAAAAAAATTTTCAGTTGAGGAATGGGTGTTCAAGAGGAATCAGGGCAACAGCAAGTACGTGCTGATTCTTTGTGGACTTTTCCTCTAGTAGATTCCTCTCCCAGTCCTTTCTCACTTCCCAAGTTAAACATCTGATGTGGGGCATATTTTAGCAGTGTGTAGAAGCAGCTGTATACTTTTGTCACACAGGTATATGATTCTGGATTGCCAGAGAAGCAGGTGTTTTGTAGAAAGGTCAGTCAAAAGTGTACTATGATTTTGGTTTAGGACTGTTAACAGTTTAGCACCGAAGGTAAGTGATAGTGGTCTTCTTCTGTCCACTAGAGTCAATGCTGGTTTTCTCAGAGTGGCAAATTTTGTGGCAAATTACTGTGGTTTGCACTTCTGTTACAAATAGGACAATACATATATTTTTGGATGACAAAGTCCCATACATCAGATGGCAATTTTTACATTTTTTTGCCACTGCTTTTTGTTGTGTTTGCATATCTTTTCACCCATCTTCCAACACGCCAGAGAATTCCCCAGGACCAGTCATTTGGCAGGGTTGGTCTGCCATTGTTCTTTGGTAGATGTGCCCGTCCCTGCACATTTCTACAGGGTCCTCTAGTGTGCCATTTCTCACCCTTCTCAGATTACCCCGCACCTTTTCCACAGCTTCTGCTTTCCATGTGCTCCTTACTGTGCATGTCCTGCAGCCACAGAGGGCTCACTGCCTGGTTTCCCGTTTGTTGATAATTACTGAGATATGAGTATGAAGCATTTATTCAAAGGAAATTTTGTGATAAAATATTAGAGATTTTGTCAAAAAAGACAGTATGCCTCTACAGCACAATCTGGATTGGATTCTTCACTCTTCCTGTAGATAAAAGAGTGAAAGGATCCAGCCCTAGAAACTTACAATAAAAATTTTTTAAAGGTCATTGGAAGCTGTTGTGGACCTTTGGAGGAGGATGAGAAGAATGATCAGGAAATGTTTATGCAGATAAGGGTGTTATATAAAAGGGCTAGACCATTAATCATTGTGAATTTTCATTAATGTCACACTGAGCGGAATAATGACAGTAGAAATACTAAATAAAGCTGCCTATTCTTGACTGTCATATTGGATTTCACATTTTGAGGATAAGCCAATAAGTTCAGAGGTTATTCTTAATTATGTGCTTTTAAAATGATCACTATCTGCTAAAATAGAATAAACAGTGAATATTGTGGTTTAGTGATGGACATTAGACATGAAGAACTCTATAGGTCTTGAGCAAAAGCGATGGATTTTATACAGTAATGGAAGAATCAGACTTTATTATTTAATCAAATTAAAAATAGTTGATTGCAATCAAGAAACCAAGAAATCTAGCCATGGCAATGTGATGGCTATTGAAGGAACGATGTGAAAGGGTACAATTTACATTTATGTCAGTGGAAGCTAAGGGTCCTCTTCATCAATACATTACTTAACTAAGTGTGTTTTTAACTCTGCTTGATTCCTTTACACAGGGCATAAGTGGCTTAGCTGCATAATACATTATCAACAGGAAAAACAAAAGTGGAAAGCAGCAAAGGTGTTTGGACTGGTTGGCATTCAGCCAACCACGTGAGCACAGAAGCCAAACTTGGGGCTTGTTTAAACAAAATCTTTGGCAAGCCAGGGTGTAAATCTACAGTGCTATAGCCTGTGGTACACAAACTGGCTGTGTGGACCCTGCTACTGCCACTTAGTAGTGGCACGCTAGTGTCCTGTAGATACACACCCCAGCTTGCCACAGGCTAACTGTTCATCTAGACACACCCTTGCTCACAGAAAATCTTTCCAACACGGACTGTACATTTTACCCCATATTATGATTACTAATGTGTTGTGAATTCATCTTAAAACCAGTCTCATCATGGGGGCTTGTATTTTTCTGAATAAACTGTAGCCCTTATATTAAAACACTTTTTAAAAAAAAAACTGGTGAATTGGGCCTGGGTTTTTTTCACAGGAACCTAAAGAAGTTGTGGTTCAATGGGAGCTGGAGTCCTCACGCCTTTGGGCCTCTATGGTCCCGGACTGCTGGCATTCAAGAAGCATCCGCTCTATCTTGTGTTCTTATCCTCAGCAAAGTGTGATCGCGTTCAGGATAACCTGGTTAAAAAAATTTAAGTAAAGGGGTGGGGTTTTTTTTTTTCTACTGGGTGTGGAGCAGCAGCAAAAAAAAAAACACACTCCTGCGGGCGGGGGGGGGAGGGGGGAGGGTGAATGATCTTTTTCTTTTTGGTCAAATCACTGAGACAGTGGCTTACCATGGCCGCATGCAAGCTGAAAATCTGATGCTGACCTGTGTCCTGTGAGATCTGTAACCCCAGAGATGCAAGCAGTCACTATTAAGATGAAAAAGCGACCTTTGTGGGGAATCATGTGTGCTATGTAAGGTGAATAGTGTTTCACTGTGAAAAGAGTATAACCATTGTTCTGTATGTAAAATTTCTAAATATTCATCTCCCATGCTTTTTTTTTTTCTTTTTTTCCCTCCATCCCTCCATCCCAAGGGGGGCGGAAGAAGAAAGAAGAAAGAGATGATGTTCTCAGATATTATCAGATATTATGGAGGAAATGAAAGAAATGAAAAGAAAATCAGTGGAAGGATGTGAGGAAAGGGAAGGTTCAAATGAGGGTGAAGGGGAGGGGAGAGTGAGGACGGAGGGGAGAGGACAGAGGACAGGAGGGTGGCGAGAGAGAGAGGAAGCAAGGGCAGGGCGGCAGAGGATCAGCGATGGCGGGCGGCAGGGGCGGGGGGGCTGGTGGGATGCAGGCGTGAACGGCTGCGGATGCGTGTGGAGCTTCAGGAGCAGCAGCAGCAGAGAGAGGAGCGGCAGCAGGCAGGATCCACCCCTGCCACCCTCTCTCCTCCCCTCCCTCCCCCCTCCTCGCCCATGCAGTCCGCACCGGGAGGCCCGCGCGCGCCCCCCCGCCCCCCCCACGCAGAGGACCCCCCAAGGATAATTTTTTTAATTTCCTCTTTTTTTTAATGGCCTTCCCTTCTTTTCCTCCTCTCCTTCCCTCCTCCTTTTCTCTTTTCCCTCTTTAAATGAGAAAAAATAAATAATAAATAATTTAAAATTTTATTTTAATAAGTTTATAAGTACTCTGAGGGAGGGAGAAGGGGGAGGGGGACACAGGGGGGGTCAGGGGTCAATCAACAAACACTGTTGGTCACACTGTAAACAAACACAAGACTGTACCTGGCCATTGATGAAGCTTCTCTGATAAAGCTGGCCTCTCTCTGCTCTCTCCCTGGTCCTGGTGTCGCTGTGTGGTGGTCCCTCCCTGCCTCAGCCTGCCACCCCCCACCCCCCCTCCTCCCCCTTCTTCCTTCAGAGACCCTGGAGAAGCAAGCAGCAATATAATGGACATTGGTTTGGATGGGGTCTGAATGCACATTCCACCACCATTCTGCACTTGCTCAGCCTGTAATTGAACAGATCCCTGACCACTGTCCAGGCTGCCTGTGTGTGGCTGAGCCATGGCCATGGCATCAAGGGGGGGGGTCCCAGGAACGAACGACAGCATTTCAATCCCCCCAACTGTTTTTTTTTCTTCTGGATCATGAACCCTCCCTCCCATCCCACGGGATGTTTGGGCTGCTCTCATCTTGGTATTATGGCGTTTCAGGGGGGGGGCAAAAGTCACAAAAGTTCATGAAAAAGCCCTTACGCATCGAAAGAGTTTCTCACACACACCCACAATCCACACACCTGCAACAACATGCAGTCACACCAGTGCTCAGTGCGGCCCAAAATCGGGCGTCAATGGATAGAATAGAATCTGCCCCATCATCCATCAGGATCTCCGCGCCGGAGGGGGGCCAGCAGTTAATTGTGTCCACGCTCATCTCTGTCATCCGCTGCCGCCCGCTCCTCCGCTTCGCCCTCGTTCGGTTCGTGGTTCAGCAACCACCGAAATGATTTTTGCCCCATCAGGCACTGGGATCCAACTCTGAAAACCTCAGCTTAGGTTTCTTCAAACATGTCATTCCTCTGTCCTTAACTAGGGCTAAGTCCCCAGCAAATTTGACATTAACTAGCTTAATTTCTTAAGAGGGACATGTCTAACTTTTCATGCTTGGACAACTTGAAAGTGACTCAACTGATTTTGTTCAAACTTTGAAAAAACGAAACGTATCAGGGAAAAAGATTAGTTTAAGCCTGAGAAATTTCAGCTGAAGGGGAAAAAACAACTTACACAGTCATGAAGTGAAAAAAGGTGGAATAACCCTTTCAAGGTATAGTACATTTATTGTCACTGTGTTTTTTACTCATTCTGGGCCAGATTCACCATTGCCCTGCATATTTTATAGCCAGTGGCACCAGTACAAATAAAGGTAAAATGCTACAATTCTGAATTGATAATGTTTTCGACCCATTTCCCATCAGTATAAACCACTCCACACAATGTAAGGCAGCAGTGCACCAGCTCCTCTGACACTATGGCAAAATGAACAAGGAAGACTGCAGCTCAGATTCCTTTGGATTTCAGAAACCAAAATCTTGTTTTAAACTTCGTTAAAATATAGTGTTAATTACATATTTTAAATGGGAGCTGAACACTGTTTTCCTCTTTTGAAAAGTCAGTCTCAAGTTTTGGGAATTTAAAGAAACATTTGCTGCTCATCTTTAATGTGAGATGGTATATTGTTTTAATTGGGTTTAGTGCACATTTACTGTAAATGGCTAGGCACTCAGAGATTTTCCATTGACACTAATAGGGTTAAGTACTCAGGTTACGAGAGAAAAAATGCTGCGTTCAACAGATAACTGTACAATAATGTGCTTTGAGAAAGAGGAAACATAAGAGCATGTATCTGCTAAAACAAGAAGGACTACAAGTGTGCTTACCAACAAAGATTTGGGGGCTAGTTGTTGCCTTACAAAACCAGTGATACAATGTGAAGCAAGCTAAAGAAGATGGTGAAAATTATTATACAAGTTACTATATTATTTTTTCTAAACAAAGGTTCTGCTTTAATATAACAACTGTACAAACCGTTACAGACCTATACTATGGGAAACACACAAGTATTCTGTGTATGTACAGATGCTTCAGATGTTTGTTATTGGATGTATTACAGTGGGATCCAGAGGTCCCAGATTGGAGCCTAGTTGTTGTAGATGTTGTACAGACATGTATGGCCAGATCCTCAGACTAGCTAACCTCAATGTGCACTGCCAGGGTTGCATAAGTAACCTTAAAACTGCCCTAAAGGAGTCAACTGAGCATGCCTCCAAATTGAGGAATCCTGAGCTGGCAAAAGCTAGTGTGGCTGACTTTACTCCAGCCTCTCTTGGCATTTCCACCCTCATCCCTTTCCACCAGTTCTCTGTGGCTGCTCTGAGAGGGTCAGTTGGCCCCTTGCTTGCCACAGGAGAGAGGAAGGAGTAAAGGTGGCTCCTAGCCACTTTCCCCTTCCCCACACCTGTGCTGGGTAAGAGATTGGAGCTGTTGAGAACTGTCCCCATATTGTTGATTTAGGGGTTTAAAAAAATAACCTGAAGTAAATTCTTCAGGCTCAGAAAACAGCAAGATTGCAGAGAATTACCTGTAAAAAGTTGGACCCACCAAGTGAGTATAGAGAATAAATATTTAATGTAGCAAGTGAAAAGCAGAAATTCTTACAAAGGATTCCAGGTGACTTTCTTAAAGTAGAAAGAGGGAGGGGGAGGGACTGTAAATTCCTTCATTAAAATTATCCTTGCTGTAATCCTAGAACTTCCCAGGAGTTACACCAGACTTGCATAGTTTACAAAACAGTCCTTAAATGCACAAAGTGGTATGCTGTACAGTATAGGGTGCTGCTAACTACATTTGCAGTTTGCATTTTTGAGGTGTTTTTTTTTTTAATACTCTGTGAGAGAAGACAAATGTATGCAGTCTTCCACAGTATTACTTTGGGCTCCAATTGGTATAAGATGCTAAGCATTCTGATTTGTTAGCGGTGCCCTGATAAAATCCCACCATAAATCTTGAGAGAGAATCACTTTATCAGAGCTTCCCATTGCTAGTCCAGTCAGTGCCCCATATGACTTCCCATTTTTATTACTGCGCCTGATCCCTGTTTGTATTTAAATGGGAGATACTTCAGCCAGACTTGTTAAAATTATAACAAAAACATAAAGAAATTCACTTGCAAAATTAGAGTTGCTTTATGACAAAAACAACCAAGGCAAAAATGCACATTGAGTCAAAATGAACCCCAGGTCTTCGCATACCTAGTCACACCTGGAGCCCTTTGCACTAGTTTTCTTAAGACAGCTCATCTCACCAGTTTATCTTTGCATTTCATAGCATATGTTTGTATATGATATGACACATCCTTACAGTTATTTCAGTATCCCACTCTGTGCCTCTGTTTCTCCAGCTGTAAAATCAGAATAATGCTTGTCTCTCTCATGGGGCATTGTGGTTTTTAGTTAGGGGGATCTAACAGAAGGTATGCACATGAGAGAAATATAACACTTATTTTTCCTCTCACTTTTATAACTTCCCCTTTGCTATTTTTTATTTATATTTTGCAACCCGTTTTACTCATTCTTCCTCTGTTTACTTTAAATTCTTTAAGTCTCCCTTGAACTTTTGAGCTTTTAAAATTTACAAAGAAATTAATACCAAGCCAGTGTTCCTGCCATGGTATTTTTTAGTACTCTCCCAAAGGCGGTCCCTGTTCAACCATGTCTGAAGTTAGGTGGGTGAGTAGTCCCTTTGACTTCTATGGAACTACGCACATGCTTGAAATTAGGACCTGCATATGGGTCTATATTCTGAACTACCAGAGCATTGCAATATAGTGGAAAATGTGGTGGCAAGGGTTATTTCAAGTGAGCTGGAGATATATGCCAATTGTCTCCATGATGAAAGATTTTCTCTGAGGGCCTTATCCTATGGTGTCTTTGAAAGCAACCAAGTTTGATTCCTGGAAATACACCTAGAGCAAATAAATAGACAATACTATCATTAATAATGCATCTTAGGAATCTACAGAAACATTCAAGGGAAATGATATGAGGGACCTGTATATAGGTCATTTTATATGTGTTTTTAATATATACTAAAGAGCAGGTTTGTGAAGCATTCTTGGAAATTGGATTAGAATATCATATACAAAATCAAATCAGAAATTATTTGTCCACTAACATCCAACTACTCAAGCAAGTTTCTTATAATGTACTATCACTGTCAAAGAAAATTAGGATAATCAATGGAAAAATACAGATGATGGGGAAATTACCTAAAGTGAAACATAAGAAAATACCAACATTTTAAGGTGTCTGTGATTAATTACAGTCCAATCCCTCTTCCTTACTCCAAGGCTCTAACCTTAAATGCCTTTGCATATTTTGTAGATTTCAGTAATTGGATCAAATTCTGCTCTCACATGTATATGCTTGTAATTCCCACTGAGCCCTTACCGTCACATTAGTAGTGACAACATTTTCTTTCAATGGGATTTGCACATTCTTGTCTGAGGGCAGAATTTGCTTTATTACGTCTCTAAGAAATATTCATGAGTTTATTTTCTACAGGCAGCCATTTACATTTATAGGGCACATAGCCCCAGTCACTTATGTAGAGGTCTTAATTTCTAATGGCTGTATGGGTTAGTCGTTCCTTGTAAAAACTTTTTGTGAACATATGGTATGATAATGCTGTTGATACATAATGTTGTTAGCATTCTAAATTGTTATATTTTGTGCTAATTTGAGTGACCAAAGTGCAAATAATAGGCCACATTTCCCTCCCCCCTCCGCCAAAATGGCTTCTAATTTCCTGAGCAGAATCAATTGTGCGTGCAGATGTCTGCATTTAGACATCTAACTCCTTGATTGCATCCACAAATCAGAATCAGAAGTATAATCCCAACTGATTTCAGTTATAAAAACAAAGGCTGGGTTGAGGTCCCTTCTACAGATTTGACCTCCTATATGTAATTGTCTGATTTTTCTTTTTATTGGGCATTGCAAGGTTATTGCAAATGAATGGAAAAGCTTAAATGAACATGGAGTTAAGTGCAGTTTTATATCCTGAATACACCTCTGATCGGGCTGTGGGGAGGCAGTAAACGTAGAAATAAATTTTAACGTACATGTTTTTCTTACAGCACTGATTGGCTTGCTGGAAATAAAGTATAATTCTGTGACCTTTCCAATATGATGGTTTGCTATGAGATTCAATGAGTTCCAGGCATTAGATATGAACAACTTTTATCTAGTCTGTATTAAAAATCTTAAGTGATAAGGCTTTCACTACTTCCCTTGAGAAACTGTTCTACAGCCAAATTGTTCTTGTGGTCAGACAGTCTTTTTTATGACATTCAGCCTATATTTTCCTTTTTTAATTTGATCCCATTACTCCAAGTCATAGCCCTGTGTATGTCAGGGGTGTTCTATCTTATACCTTGCTTCCCATGGACCTCAGGGACCTCTCTGGCCCTCAGACATCTCTGAGGGATCTTAGGGATGCCCCAGTCCTGCTTCCTTTTTCCCAGCCAGGCCCCTTGCACCTGGGCTGGAAATGGGGGCGACACAGGAGCTGTATATGATATTCCTCTAACTAGGAGCAGTCCCCAGGGGGCTGATCTTTACAGTAGCTTTGAACCATCAAAGTAGGCCTGGATCTAGCCTTTTTAATTTATTGTTGAATAGTGGCTTTGCCACAAGCCCTGCCAAAGGAGCAGCACATAGTTGTGCTGTCCCAGAAGCAGGCCAGGGTCTGAACTGAGATTCAGAGTCTCAGTTCAGTCTCTGAGTCTCCCCCGCTCCCCGCAAAGAGACACACACACACACACACATGCCAGCCTTTCACTGAGTGAAGATTACTTCCACCTCCACACCGGAGTGGCTGCAATGACCAGCTTCTTTGAGTAGGGCAGGTGAAGCCAATGCTGTACCACGCACTCCCCACCATTTGCACAGGAGGGCAGGCAGCAGCTCCGGGAAGGCTGCCCCCCCCCGCCCCTCAATGCTGATACCAGCAATAGAGGTAGCCCAGGCAGGGGTTTAGGGCTACACCTCACACTACTACTCGGGTGGGTAACTAGGATAATGACTGTGCCCTTACTAAACAATCAGAACCAACTCATAATTGTGTCTCCAGTGCTTGCTCATATTTCTAACTACTGTATCTCCTTATCTAGTACCTAAACATTATATTTTTGCAATGAGTTCTTTAATTTATATTTCATTTTTAAACACACATTTTGATTTTTTTTTTTAAATTCCTTTGGGAGATAATGAACATTGTTGTTGGTTAGTTAGAGAACTGTACTCAAGAACTTTCTATAAGGTTGTGGATTTTTGCTGTACTTTAGCATTAATTTAAGCTCTCTTGTGGCTTTATTTAGCTTGAACAGATAGAGGGAGATTATTTTCGTTTAAAGCTTTACTCTGATGCTATGTTTGTGACAGTGCCTGCTTTCAAATGGATAAGAAAAATAAGTGAGCTTACAAGCCAAAATTCTTCATTCACTGGGTTATCAGCAAAATTAAAGATAGAAATGGTTTTTTTATAAAGAATGTTGCTGATCACAATTTATAAAGTAGTTGATCACTGAGTTTATTGCAAAATAAATATTTACCTACATGTTCTTTAGTATTGACCATAATGAATATATTACAGCAAGTACAGGGTTTTTTATAAATCTAATAAATGTATAAAGTAGAGAAAACGTTCTCCATACCAGCTGGTGCAGCGTACATCTGTAACGTTGGCTTTTGTAATCACACCAAATCAGCATGTTTTTAGGTTCTCACTATGTTTAGCAGCATACTGAATACTTGTTAAGCAAGAAGAATGAAGTCTAGCTTTCTTCTCTGACAAGCAGGTCCACAGCTAGGATTTATAGGATATGCTTGATATGCTTAAAAGGGATCCGTGGAGGCAGTGGATGTAGCCAAAACTGACACATAAAGGTTTGCCCTGAGCCAATTTACAGCACTAGGGATATATCAGCCTGTAGGTGGTAGAAGGGCTCAAGGGCATGAACTCCCTCAGAAAAATCTTTGGATTATTGATGAAAATCCCACATGGTAGTGAAAAAAATCCAGTGGCACTAATGTTTCCAGATTTTAGACATGCAAAGAATGAATAGAATAAAAGACATTTGAGATGGGATGCAGGATCGTCTCTACAGTGTATTTTCTAGCATTTTAGACAGTTTTGCTTTACAAGTCCTAAGCAATGAGGTTTTCAAGACTTCCCTTGGGAGACTGTTTCTTCAGCATGATAAATCTGAGTCAGGACATTTTCCCAGATATTTAATTTAAATGTTCTCTTCTTTAATTCTGTCTCACTGCCAGTGGGCCTTTCTAGCCATGGTGTAGCCTGTTAGTGTGACTCCACCCTCTCTTTGCCATCTCTTAGATAAGCACAACATATTTCGCTATTTTAATCTCACTTTGTAAATCAATCCCCCGAGCTCCCAGATAATTTTTGTGGCTGTTCACTCAACTCCCTCCAGTTTGCCAATAATGTTCTGCTAATATGGTGCCCAGACAGAGCCTTATAGAAAGGGGTCATTAGCTCCCTGCTCTATTGCCTTTGAGAAGCACAAATTTGAATTGGCCTAGTTTGCTGCTATAGCACATTGTAAACACATGTCAAATATGCTATCCTTTACCACCCCATATCTGTTTGCCAGATTTGTATGTGTATCTGTGTTTCAGATTATTTTCGCCAAATGCATGATCTTGTGCTTGTCCAAGCTGTATCTCATTTTATTATTTTCTACCCATGGTTCTAATTTCTGTAAGTCTCTTTGTATTATTTCTTTGTCCTCAGTGCTGTTTGCAATCCTTCAAATTTAGCATTGTCTAAGAAGTTCTTTACTGTGCTGTTGAATCCCTCTTCCATCACTGAAGATGATAAATAAGCCCAGACCTTACGCCACTCCCTACATTATCTCGCCAGACACCACTGCTCAGCAATATTCAATTCTGTTTATCATTATCCTTTATAGTCAGTTTTCAATTCAAATGAGTGTGACCTATTCAATTAATGGTTAAATTGAGGTTTCATAAGACAACATATTAAATACTTTATTGACATCTGTCATAGCTTAAAACTAATTAGAACTTGCTCTGAAATAACCCAGTAAGAATTCTGAATGTCCAGGAAAAAGGGACAATACACTGTCTCTGATAATGGTATCAACGAAACCAAGAGTTTTACAGTCTAATGGTTCTATGTGTAGCAGAGGAAAAGCCTTTCTACATGTCAAAGAGAGAAAGTTCTTTTATCTTTCCTCCCAGATAGATTTGGGATATAATAAGATACATGGCAAGTTATTGCAATTGTCTTGAGATATTTCCCACCATAAATAAAATATAATAGGCTTGACCATCCATTACATTTTGGTCTCTTCGTGTTGCTGGAGCAGCAAAAAGGAATCATAAAACTTGTAGATCTGGCTACCAGGGAATATGCATGGTGAAGCCCATTACTACTACACCCTTTATATGCCCCACTGTAGGGGATGTAGCCACAGCACTATGGCCCAGATCTTCAAAGATATTTAGGCATCTAACTCCCATCAAACTCAATCCTCAGCTGCTGAAAAGTCCTCTTGGGGCCAGGGGCAACCTAGTGCAAAACAGAGCAGACCTGAGGCTGCTCTAAATTATGGCAAGTTCTGAGCAGATATCTGGCTGGGCCCAGCGAAGGGGTGGTGCTAAATGTGGCTCACAGCCCTTTTAGCTCCCAGCCAACGCAGCTCTGTTCCTGAGCTGAGCAGAGGTTGACCAGAATAGAAGGTGAGGCCAGTGTATTTACACAGTACAAGCAGCAAAGAGTCCTGTGGCACCTTATAGACTAACAGACGTATTGGAGCATGAGCTTTCGTGGGTGAATACCCACTTCGTCATCATGACATGCATCCGAAGAAGTGGGCATTCACCCACGAAAGCTCATGCTCCAATATGTCTGTTAGTCTATAGGGTGCCACAGGACTCTTTGCTGCTTTTACAGATCCAGACTAACACAGCTACCCCTCTGATACTTAACACAGTATCAGTCATTATTAGCATATACTGAATATTAACAGGTTTCAGCAATCAACTTTTTATAAAGCTAAAAAGTTACAATAAACTACAGTATGTAGGTCTCACACTTTGTTCTTCCCTCTCTCTTCCATAATTCCAGTTTCTTTTTTTTTCCATATCTAGAATTCTCCTTTAAGTCTTTTTCAGTGTCTTTTCCTCAGTTAACTGTCATTTTCACTTCTTTCTTTGTCCGTAAATCTCTGCCTCCTATCACTCCTGCTCTGGAACGTTTCCCCTTTATTCATTCCCACTTCAATCTTTCTTTAGTCCCATACTCATTCATTGGTCCTCCTTTGCCTGCTCTATCCCTCTTCTTTCTCCTTGGGACCCTACTCCCTAATCAGTGTTATGATATTTATTATCTGTTGAGCTCTCACATTGGGGAATGGGGCTATACAAGACACAAAATAAAGACAGTGCCTGCACCAAAAAGATTTCAGGGTCTGATCTCATGATGGGCTCTTTCCTTAGCCCCAGCAGAGCAAGCCATAAGGAGAGGCCATTCTTGTTCTTCTCTTACCCCCAAATGAAAAATTAGCTTCCCTGGTCATCTCCTGTCAGTCAATGTCAAAGTGAGCTCCAGCTGTCCTGGGAAAGCCTTAGAAGCAGCTCTATCCTTCCACCCACAATTAGTTTTTCAGATGAATCATAGAATCATAGAATCATAGATCAGAAGGGACCAATATGATCATCTAGTCTGACCTCCTGCAAGATGCAGGCCACATTAGCCGATCTCCCCACTCCATTAGCGCCCCCCCCCCCCTGCCCCATGAAGGAGGGAAAACGAAACCTCACAGGCCAATCTCTATACCCTCCCTGAAATCCCCCCCCCCCCCAAAAATGCTGCGAACTGAACAGCATGCGGGCAAGACTCAAGACTCTCTCTTCCAAAAAAGGTAAGAAATATATATCATTGACCCATTGTATTATTTATTGTACTATTTACCAGAGTGGCACTTAAGACTAAGATCCTATCCCATATCCTATCTCCATATCCTTCTCTATCTTTTAAAGTAGTTTAGTCTTCAAAGTCCTTCAGTCCCTCGCCCTCCCTGTTCTGTCCCAGTATTGTATCCTCTGATAGTTGATAGACTTCGTCTTCTAGCTACTCCTAATAATTAATATTTGAACTGACGCACTGCTTCATGCCCTGAACAGCTGATTAGCCTTGGAGGTAAGGAACCTCTGAAGCACTCCATGCTCTGAGAACTGTAGGGGGAATCAGGCTCTCCACAAACCATTGACCAGCACTGCCCTTTACCAGGTCCTTTCACCAAGCTGGGACAGTCTCTCCTCTCCTCTCTTAATATGTTCTTGCTGACAAACAGCCGCCATCTGTACTGTATGCATATATGATATTCCCTTTCTTCTCTCAGTAACCAACCAGATCAGAAAGCTGTAAAATAAGTGCCTTAAAATGTTATCTGAAAGCTATGTGTAACTAAATATGAAAGACCAATTATTAAAAGAACACAACATAAGCTATGACAGCAAGAAAAATCAACGATATCAGGCCACAAGCAATAAAAACAACTTTCTCCTGTGGATATTTTCCCACATTATAGTGTACCTAAGGCCCTAACAGATGGGCCACCTTTTACCATTCTTACAGACCCCGCTCGTCGGCAGGCAGCATCAAACCTGGGCCCCCTGGAGCTTAGTGTATGAGCCAAAAACCCTATCGCTGTTAGCTAAAGCTAGAGAGATTAATGAGTTTGTTCTACTTCTCTAAGTGGTCTCAGTACCACTAGATGGGACAGAATACCACACCCAGGAGATATGTGGGTTACACTAGTATGCAGCAACATGGCTGCATTAAATAAACCATAATTTCAAGCATAGTAGAGTTAACGTGAATGTTTCATGTTGAAGAAGTAATCACTTTCCCAAACCAAAAGCTACGCATATCAGATTCACTGTAAATAGTATACCACGAGGCTGGGCCAGGACTCTGGGATTGTTGCCACTGATAAGATAATTTTTTTTAAAAAGCAGGAAGAAAATTTAATTACCATTGTACATATAAACTGCTGCATAACGAACCAGTGATTATCAGGCAACTTTCATAAGACTGTTTTTAGAAAAATTCACAATGTATTGTACCCAGTGAATGATATTGGGCAGAGTAAGGGGTAGTGAGCCATTAAGTATTCTTAATTGCAATATTAATGTATTTGATTAAAAAACCCTAAACATTGCCTATTCTTGTTTGCCAGTGGTTAGCCACTGGAAAAGCTCCTCAAAAGTGTTTGCTGACTCATGCTTAGAAGATGAAGTAATGGGATGACAATTACAGGGTTAGTTTAAGGGAAAAGGAAGACATATAGAAAGCAGTTTGGAATTCTAAATGCTATACATTCAAAATTACACTGTAGGTGTGCTGGATATGTCCTGTGCATCAATTTTGCTCTCTCTTATGTTGGTGCAAACCCACTGATTCAATGAGGTTATACAGAGGCAGCACAGTAGATATGACAACAGACTTGGACTTGGGAGAACAGAGTTCTTTTCCTAGCTTTGCCACTCACCTACTGTGTGACCTTGGGCAAGTCACTTCACCTCTCTGTGCTGCTATTTCCCTGCTATCACCCTTTGTACTGACTGTAAGCTCTTTGGGATAGGGACTCTCTCTCTCACTATCTGTTTTCACAGTGCCTAGGACAATGAGGACCTGATCTCAGTTTGGCATGTAGGCACTAGTGTAATACACATAATAAAGAATAATAATTTCTCCCATGTGCCTGCAGGGGAGAGAATGGGTTGGTATAACACCTTTTAGTTTTGCATTCCTAGCAATAAGCACTAATTGAACAAAGGTTTAGAGTTTTGGTGGGATACACTTTGGAGGTTGGATGCAATATGCAAATGTGGGCACTAAATAGGACATAATCTCCTACATTTGGGCATGGAAATCAACACTTAAAAAAAAGCTAGGCACTTAAAGAGGCATCTATCTGCCACTGTATTTGTTTGAATGTCCAGATGTGGGATTTGGTTGTGGAATTTAGGTGCCCATGTATTTGCAAGTTGTTCTCTCTGTGTTTAAAGAATCAAATGGAATATTTCTGCCTCAGAATCTGGTCTATCTTTGACTGTACAATAGGAATTTGGGTTTGCTTTTACTCATTCTCTAAATACTCAACACATTTTGCGATTGCTTCCTATTTTTGTGAGGTATAAGGATGTCAGACATCCATTGTATGTTTTCAAATACACTTCCTGTATGAACCAAGCTGAAGCAAAAACTGAGAAGACTGTTATCATCTTTGCAAAATTGTTCCAGTTGTGGGAATAAAGAGACACAAGATATGGAAACCTTTTATTTCAGCAAACAAACTATAGCTTGACTCATACCACTTGTGAACTAAATGGACACACACCAATTATTTTGGTCTTGATTTATTTGCTCTTTAAGTTACATATTTGTCGCTAAACTCTACCAAAAAACCTCAATATCCATGTAATGTTTGAATAAGCTGTTTAAAATGCACCAAGCTTCCCCCATGTGAAATTCTTGTGGGAAAATTGCAGAATGGCAGTGTACCTCGCTTTCGACTGAGCAAGCTCCTTCATGCTCCGACTTCCTTTCATAAATCTCTGGAAATTTAGAACATGCAGCTCTTCAAGATTCTTTTATTTAATCAGGTTTAATGATATAATTGTCTTAGATTTTTTTAATCAAAGTGGATAAAATCTGATCCTTAAATTTTTCCTAATTGAGAAGGATAGCAAGTAAGACATTTTCTGCTCTCTTAAACTGTATTTGTCTGGTAATTCAAAGGAATATTTCCTCTACTTGTCCTTGTCTGAATTTATCCATTCTTTGGGACAAATTCAACCATGGTGTAACTCTACTTCAGTGGCATCATGTCAGTTTATATCAGGGGCCACTAAATCTGGCCTCTAAACTATGGTATCATTTTCTAGTACCATTTCTGGCCTCTCAACTATGGTATCCAACTCACAAGGGTCTTTTAGATTGGGATTTTCAAAATGTTCATAGGAGTTAAACACCTAAATCTCACTAACATTCAGTGGAAGTTGGATACTAATTCCCTTAAGCATCTTTGAAAATCCAAGCTTTAAATTATATAAGAGTATAGAAGAACAATCGTTAATTGTTTCTATTAGAGATGAGTTGAAATGACTTGCCCAAATATTGCAGTGTGAATAGATTCATGGTGTGTATTAAGCATCCTACAGAGTTATCCTAATATTGCTATGTGAAAATAATCCTAAAATAAGCAGACCTCATCATTAGTGTTCCAGACCACTACCTTACAGAGGAAAGTGAAAATGCAACACAAGACACAGTCACATGGACTTCAGTAGGGGAGCACAAATGTGACAAAGCAGAATGGGGTCTGGAAAGTTTATCTTTTCTGATCCTTCTAACCATTAATTTCAATGAGGCTACATAGGAGTAACCGTGAACAGAATTTGGCCTCAAATTCTCTATAAAATAACCCTCTCACCTATCAGAAACTGTCACATCACATTGTATCAATGGATATACACATATGGTTGTGTGTGCCCTATCTGGCACATTGATGTTTTTGCTTGGGTTTCCTATTCAGCCAACAATCAAGAAAGGGAAAGATTGGCTACTGATAATCCAAAGAAAGAAAAAGTAGTTCACTCAGTGTGATTACACTGAGTCATCATCTTTATCTCCGTCATCACCCTCATTTTCCTAGGTGTACCATAAATAAATTAAAATAATAATAATAATAATAATAATTAATAATAAAACAAGAATTTACAAATTCTTCCTTTACAGTATCAGGGGGCAGGGTTTTCATCTTGCTCTGCCCTTTTAGAAGATGGTGGGGGGCATGTATCAGCATTCATGTCACGCTCCCCGTCAGTAGCTGGCCTGGAGGGGGGAAGCTAATAATCCAATCAGCAGACCAAATTCAATGATGAATCCTGGTAATGTGCTACCTGAGGCATGTTGCACATACACTAAGAAGAAGCAAATAGTGGAATCCTACAGGGAACTGCAAGTCAATTCTAATGACTCACTGAGACAGGCATGGCCTGTTCAACACCACCTTGAATATAAGAGAGGTGGGAGGAGCTCTGAGGTAGAATGGTTCTCTTGGAGAGGTTCTGAGGTAAGGAACTATAGGAGAAACCAAACCAGAGACAGTTTAGGCAGGGATTCATGTAGTGTTATTTTGAAATTACCTTCTTGTTAATAAAATTAGACCCCAGGAAGGTTTGTTGACTGCAATGACTGCATAGCTCTTTTGACGGATCTAGGAAAAGATTCCACCTGTTTTCAGTTGTATTTTCCCCCATGCAAATAAATGATCATGTAGAGGCCAGGGAATGACAAGTTTCATCTCACTGTGGTTACAGGGGGTTATCCTGCTGGGGATTGCCCCTCTTCCCTCAGAACAAGCAGGAGTCGTGGAATTCCTCAGAACCCAAGGAATCCTCCAGGTCTGTGAAGTATTACAACAGATCAAGACTATTGAAAAGACAAGCACATTTGTAGAGGCCCATGTTTCTGTGCTATTTCCTGGAGACTTCTTTGTCCATGGCATTATGGCTTTTGAGAGTTTAGGTTCTATGACTTCATTGATGGCTGCTGCCTCAGTTCTTCATCAATGCTGATAAAGTCAACAGTTTGTGTACGTCTACACTACGGGATTATTCCGAATTTACATAAACCGGTTTAGTAAAACAGATTGTATAAAATCGAGTGCACGCAGCCACACTAAACACATTAAATCGGTGGTGTGCATCCACGGTCCGAGGCTAGCGTCGATTTCTGGAGCGTTGCACTGTGGGTAGCTATTCCGTAGCTATCCCATAGTTCCCGCAGCCTCCCCCGCCCCTGGGAATTTCCGGGTTGAGATCCCAGTGCCTGATGGGGCAAAAATCATTGTCACGGGTGGTTCTGGGTAAATGTCGTCAGTCACTCCTTCCTCTGGGAAAGCAACGGCAGACAATCATTTCGCGCCTTTTTTCCCTGGATTGCCCTGGCAGACGCCATAGCATGGCAATCATGGAGCCTGTTTTGCCTTTTGTGACTGTCACCGTATATGTACTAGATGCCGCTGACAGAGGCGATTCAGCAGCGCTACACAGCAGCATGCATTTGCTTTTGCATGACAGCAGAGATGGTTATCAGCCCTACTGTACCATCTACCATGTAATAGATTGGCAATAAGATGATGGTTACCAGTCCTTTTGCACTGCACCTTCTGCTGCTGTCATAAGTGCCCCTGGCTGAGATCAGCCGGGGGCACAAAAGCCAAAATTGGGAATGACTCCCTGAGTCAATCCCTCCTTTTTGGTATCTAAAAATAGAATCAGTCCTGCCTAGAATATGGGGAAAGTGTACTAGAGAACCAGTGTATCAGAGAACCAGAGAGCACAGCTGCTCTGTGTCAGATCCTGCAGAAATGATGAGCTGTATGCTATTCACAGGGGGTGCTCCTGCATCAACCCCACCTGTTGATTCCGTTCTCCCCCAGCCTTCCTGGGCTACCGTTGCAGTGTTCCCCCACTTGTGTGATGAAGTAACAAAGAATGCAGGAATAAGAAACAGTGACTTGTTAGTGAGATATGAGGGGAAGGCAGCCTCCAGCTGCTATGATAGTCCAGACAGGACATTAAGCAGTGTGGGGGAGAGGAGCCCAGCATCCTGCTGCTAGTCCAGGGACAATTGAATCTTTTCTTTACACATGAAGGGCGGGGGCTGATGGAGCTCAGCGCCCTGTTGCTATGATGAAGACGGTTATCAGTCCTACTGCACTATCTACCAGGAATAATCAGGAGTTTTTTACCCAGGCGCCCCCGGCCGACCTCTCTGGAGGCCAGCCAGGAGCACTCATGGGCTGATGAGAACGGTTACCAGTCCTTTTGCACTGCACCATTTGCCAAAAGGCTGATGATGATGCTGGATAGCAGTCATATTGTACCATCAGCCACCCATGGCGGGAGGGGGGAGGGAGCAAGGATGTTGGTGTTGACTGCTGAGCATCGCGTCTATCTGCAGCATTCAGTAAAGGTAGGGTGACATTTAAAAGAGTCAAGAGAGGATTTTTTTCCCTTTTACTTCTGGGGGTGGGTGGGGGTGTTAAATTGCCGAGCTATGCCCTGAACCACCGCGGACACTGTGTTTGACCCTACAGGCATTTGGAGCTCAGCCAAGAATGCAAATGCTTTTTGGAGACTGCAGGAACTGTGGGATTGTTTGAGTCCTCAGTCCCCGCTCCCTCCCTCCATGAGCGTCCATTTGATTCTTTGGCTTTCCGTTACGCTTCTCACGCAGCACTGTGCTGAGTCCCTGCTATGGTGTCTGTCTGGAGATTTTTTTAAAATGCTTTGAATTTCGTCTTCTGTAACAGAGCTCTGATAGAACGGATTTGCCTGCCCTTACAGCGATCACATCCGTATGGTCCATGCTGGAGCTCTTTTTGTATTTTGATTTCGGACTGCATCGCCACCTGTGCTGATCGGAGCTCCACGCTGGGCAAACAGGAAATATTCAAAAGTTCACAGGGCTTTTCCTGTCTACCTGGCCACTGCATCCGAGTTCAGATTGCTGTCCAGAGCAGTCAGTGGTGCACTGTGGGATTCCACCCGGAGGCCAATACCATCGATCTGCGGCCACACTAACCCTAATCTGATATGGTAATTCTGATACTAGCGCTACTCCTCTCGTTAGGGAGGAGTACAGAAACCGGTTTAAAGAGCCCTTTATATTGATATAAAGGGCCTCTTAGTGTGGACGGGTGTGGCGTTAAATCGGTTTAACGCTCCTAAAACCGGTTTAAACGCGTAGTGTAGACCAGGCCTTTCTTAAACTGCATATTCTCCATAGCTTTGAGGGTGCACTCTGAAGAATGCTTATTCCCCAGCGACACCTGTGGAGCCCAGATCCTGTAGTGTGTCGGCAGGACATCCACAGGCTCAAGGGAAGCATGCTATGTGTTTTATTAACAAACAGTGAAGCTGAATGCAAGTTAAGTTGAACATGTGGTATTATATTATACCCTGCAGAGTGCTCTGTCCATGTGGTTGAGTTGCTTACTGCCTAACTCCCCAGGTTGTTTTCCTGGTGCCCCTCAATAACAGTAGTGGGGGGTGCTGAAAGCCAGACCCCTTACCCTGTCTTCCCCCCTCCCTCGCTAAGGCTGTGAGCAGGGCTGTAATTTTGTGACAGGGGTACCTGGACAGGGTTAAAGGGACTGAGGCCACAGCTTGGGGGCGGGCATGGAGCCAGGAGCAGAGCTCCGGGCAGGGGCCAGCAGCCGGGACCCCATGTGCAGGGCCAAGAGCAGAGCCTCGGCTGTGGGGCCAGGTGCGGGGCCCCAGGAGCGGAGCCCTGGCAGTGGCCAGCCAGGTGCAGGGCACGGGACCAGCAGCTGGGGAGCAGGGTCGGTAGCCAGGGCCCCAGGAGCAGAGATGGGAGTAGAGTGCACCCAGGAGCAGAAGGCTGGGAGCAGGGGGTGGGGCCGGGCACGGGGCCCCGGGCCAGCGGCTGGGGAGTGGGGCCAACAGCTGGGACATGAGCCCCAGGTGAGGTGAGGGGTTGGTGAGCAGAGTGCGTGTGGAGGGCCGGGCCAGAGCATAGGTACAGGAAGCACCCCACGTTTTTGCTCTGAGTCAGTGGCAGGGCAGTGGCATAAAACCTGGGGCTGCTGCAGCACCCCCCACCCCTAGTTCCCACGCCTATGCTCCTGCACCCCAAACCCCTCATCCCTGGCTCCATCCCAGAGCCCACACACCCAGCCCAGAGCCTGTACCCCGTCCCACCCATCAACCCCCTTCCTCAACTGACAGCCCCCTCCCACATTCAGAATCCCTCAACCCCAGCCCCCAGCCTGGAGCCCCCTTCTGCACCCTGAACCCCTCATTCCTGGCCCCACCCTGGAGCCTGCACCCTCAGTTAGAGCCCTCACCCCCTCCCGCTCACCAACCCCCTGCACCAGCTCAGTGAAAGTGAGTGAGGTTGCGGAACAGCGAGCCACTAAGGGAGAGGGAATGTAGTGAGAGGAGGGTGGGGCCTCAGGGAAGGGGCGGAGCTCAGGATAGGGGCAGGGCTGTGGTTTTCAGTTTTGTGCAATTAGAAAGTTGGCAACCCTAATCAAGCCCTCGTTCTCTGACCAAATACACTTTTTAATGATTACAATGAGCTTCTCTTTAAAGAAGGTGTGATATATACTGTATATGATTTCACTCTATGGTGATGTTGGTTACCCTCTTTATCTTATCTGTGGCTTTAATGAGCATAATACATTTTAAAATGTGTTTTAGAAGAAATGAGGTACTCAACATTTGGCTGAAGTCCCCTATAAAATAACCTTTAATCCTCTCATACGCAAAGTAAGCTAGTACTGAGTCACCTGAATACCAAGCTCCATTTCATGTTCGCCTTCATGCTCGTTTCATATATCCTTGTTCAATCTATTCCTGCTATTCTGATTAGCACTGCAAATTATTATTATTAATATTTTACCATTAATACCCAGAGACCCAATCATGATTGCACTAGGAGCTATGCATACACATATAAAGAGATGGTCCTTGTTCCAAAATGCACATTGAAAATTGTATATACAAAAAACTGAATAAGTAAATCTTCTCTAATAGTAAATATGACAAGACAGTTAACATGCTGGAAATAAGTCACGAGTCCACATTAATATGTATCTTATTAATTACTAATAAATTTCCCCTTCATACAGGAATCAGAATGCTTTAACTGATTTTGGCACTGAAACTGCAATCTGTTAAATAACTTGTCTCCTTTGTTTCCTCCTAGCTCTTGCAATTAACAGTAATTGCTATACTGTACCTATTCAAAAAGTACATAATACATTAATATCCCTCTGCTGGGAACTCATAAAACTGAAGAGTAAACTGCTTGTAAAAATTATTCCGAATGAGCAGTCTTGTTTGTGTGAGAGTTTTGGGAGTTAGATAAATATTCAGATTTTGAAGAAAAGAATGAAAAACAAACAAATGTAATGCCCAATCCTGTAGTCCTTCTGTACTTAAAAGGGAGTTACTCATTCGCAAAGACATGGTACCATAGGGAAAATTGGGGCCTACAGATAGTAAGACAAATTCTGCCCACATTGTCATCCAACACTAGGAAGTGAGTGTTGCCCTTTGAACAAAAAGAATGAATAATTCCTAAATAGAAAAGCAAAGACAAATGCATTCTCAGCATGGTGCCTCTTCCAAGACTCACTCCAAGTATGAGTTGGGAGCCCTGCACTCAGGGCCGGTGCAAGGATGTTTCGCGCCCGAGGCGAAACTTCCACCTTGCCCCCCCCATGCCCCCGGCCTGAGGGCCCCCCCCATAGCAGCTCCCCCCCTCCGCCCTGAGGCGCCTCCCTTGCGGCAGTTCCCCACCCCCCACCCTCCACCCTGAGGCACCCCCCCTGCCCCAGCTCACCCCTGCTCCGTGCAGGAGCATGAGCACCCCTGCCCCGCCTCCTCCCCAAGCACGCCGTTGCTGCTTCACTTCTCCCGCCTCCCAGGCTTGTGGCGCCTAAGCTGATTGGCGCCGCAAGCCTGGGAGGTGGGAGAAGTGAAGCAGCCATGGCGTGCTTGGGGAGGAGGCGGGGCAGGGGTGAGCTGGGGCAGGGAGTTCCCCTGCGTGCCGCCCCCACCACCTGCTGCAGGCGGCCCTCCTTGCGCTCCCCTGCCCCAGCTCCCTCCACCTAAATGCCGGCAGCGACCGGGGCGGCCGAAGATCCGGCCGCCATGGTTGCTGCTTAAGAAAATGGCGCCCCCCCAAATCCTAGCACCCTAAGCGACCGCCTAGGTCACCTAAATGGTTGCACTGGCCCTGCCTGCACTCTATTTGGAATAGAAGTTAAACAGGTGATGTCACTCCCTTCACTTCAACAGTCACTGTGTCCAGAGTCCATGGGCAGAAGGGCCTAACACTCTCCTAGTGTGAACAATGATAAGCTACTTAGCAGGAGAGCTGCTTGGAAAATGGCCAATATTTTTATGATTTCTTTTAAACTCTCATCAGAATTGATATTGTTAAACTAAGTTATGACCCATTCCATAAACTCACTCAAGCAGGAAATATTTTTCATGAATTTTTTTTTAAATTTCACTGAAAATTTTAGCAATTCCAGCCAGCTGTACTTATCACACTTACTTTGGCTTCAGTTCAGCACAGCAGTTAGCCTTCGACACATGCTTAAATCCTAATGACTTCAAGATGACTACATGTGTGAAAGTGCTTTGCTGAACAGAGGAAGGCTTAAGACCATGCTTGAGGCTAAGCACGTGCTTAAGCACTTTGCTGAACTAGGGCCTTGGGATGCTCCCATATCTCCTGAGAAGTAAGCTTATAGTTCTTCATCTATGTTGCCATAAGGAAGATTATTTTTATCGTATTAGTAAAGCTTAAAAGGCCATAGAGCCTGCCCACAAAAAGGATGTACACTCTAGAAGATTCACTCCTTCGGGGCAAGGGTGTAACAAACAAAAGTAGTTTCAGAATTCCCAGCAACAGAATAACTGCCTAAACACCAGCAAAATTCCCTGTCACAAAATGCATCTCCTAATGCAAATGATTAAATGGAATACAATCCACTACTAGAATCAACAGAGGCATGTGGCAAGGTCACCAAAGAAGACATACAGCATGAGTAATTCCACAGTAAACCTGGAAGGGAGTATATTTTCCAAAAATATCATAGTTTAAAAAGTGGAGGAAGCACTAAATCTCTCACATGAGTTAATCTGGCCATTTATGCTATTTATATAGCCAAGGCTACTCTGGCCTGGCTACAGACCTCAATAGAAGAGACTGACTGCTCCTCACAAAACTATCTGGGAAATCAAAGAAAACCCTGGCCCAATCTGCAGAAACAGCACAAGCATTTACAAGATTGCCCTACAAGTTAATGGGGAGCTATGTTGTCACCTGACGCACCATAGGGTTTGGTTTTGGAGCATGGATCTGTTTTCCAAGCTTAGGCTGACAGCATTCCTTTTTTTCCATTCACTGGGCTGTTCAGGAAATAGCAGATAATAAAGTGCTCTTTCTTCTTAAGCACAGGGGATGAGACACTGCAGTTCCTCTTTTTCCTGTAAAAATAATTTCCGCAGATATGCCACTGGTCTAGCTAGATTAATTTAATTAAAGAAACAAGCCTAGTTCCTGTTTGTTGCCGACATGAGACATAAAACAGGGTGAATTAACTCCTCTAAAGTAACAGAGAATGCATGTTGGAAATATTGCGTTTTTCCAAACATTTAAGAAATGTTCCATCAGAACATATGCTTTAAGATAAGAAATTGTTCAATTCGTTGCTATTATTTAGTTGTTCCCACTGCACACAGATAGACAAGTCCGAACATATATATATGGAGATGAGCTAAAGAACATTCAAACTGTTTTGGAGCTTTCAATTCAGTTAATTATTTTGCTATTCCCCATTCAATTAATTGTCAGATTAATGTTCTCATGTCACATGTAGAGCAATCCTTAAACAATACAAGGGATTATGCAGAGTTTGTTTTAGGAAAGATAACTCAGCAAGCTTGGAACCTGCAAACTTCTGTATTTAAGGGACTATTAACTTTACCCACACATTATATATATATAAATATATATATATATAAACTAGACCCTTTTAATGGAATCTTTTCAATTGGCTTGTTGGTAGGAAGGATAGGAGTTTTTAGATAAATATTATTGCTGAGCTCTTCAGCTAGTAGCATGCGTATCTTTAATGAGTCCTGTACTATATTTTATTACAGCAGCTGATCAGTGATAGTAGATGATCTCTTTTGTGCTGCATTTCAGTCTTCCTGAAACCTGCCAAATTATCATTCACAACTTTCTAATTTACAGTCAGCAATTGCTTTTGACTGCAGTACGTGATGACATAACTTCTCAATTGTTTCTGCTTTCTTTCTTCCTAGGTCTATTGTGTCAGTTGGTAGTTTAACTGTGGTGCCAATATGCCTCTTTCAAAGTCATTGGCTTTGGATTAATGATTACATGATACAACTTCTCTGAAAACTAGATTATTGAAGTTAACCCATTAACGCACACACACATCCCACCCCCATTTGGAAAGTACAGAGTGTACTCCTAAAGGTAATAAGCATGGATATGCATTAAACAATGTTATTACATTTCTATGGTTGCCGCTCTATTGAATCACATTTTGTTCTGCTAACATAGTAGATATTGCTGTGTGAGTGTTTAATAGGAAAGTGATGTTCTGATATGACCCAGGAGGCTCAAGACTGGGAGTCAGGGGAGACAGATTCCATTCCTAGCTTTGCCACTGATTTACTTTGTGACCTTGTGCTGCATCTCAGTTTCCATTCCACATCTGTGAAATTTAAATGATACTTAACCCACCTGTAATTCCTTTGAGATCTATGGATGTGTTCCGTCCGTAAGTGTTAAATAGTTTCATCACTATGATATTTTAGTGACTCAGTTCTCCAGGCTACGTGACAGACAGATACAAGTAGGACAACACTACAAAAAATTCTGCAAATATTCATTCAAACTTTTAAACAAATTCTTTCTCATCCTGTTGTTCCATGAATGTCAGATTGAGATTTGCTACTCATTTCTTAAATTTGCACATCAGATCCTTGCACAATGTACGTGCAGAATTCTAAATTCCCTTTCTAAGACTATTCATGCCAGATACTTGTTTTGAAGAATTACACTCATCCAATCAGGAGTAGAAACATTGCTAATTGCAACTAATCAAAAATAACAAATTTCAGGAAATGAATTCCAATAGCAAGCCAGAAAAGAAACAAAATTCATACACCAGAAAATGTTGAATAGATTTGCATAACAATACATTTGAGAAAATGGCAGAGGGTTCACAGACACTCCATAAGTAGAAAGAGGAGAAAATCAATTATATGTTATGAATTATTCTGCCAGTTCTAATGATGGATGTCCATAAAAACTGTAAGCATGCTACTTTAGGGAGCAATCGTTGTGTATCCATAGAATGCACAAGAGATTAATCAATTATAAAATCTTCTTTGTTTTAGTCGACTTTATATTATTCCCAGCTTTTGGCTCATTCACATTTTTGGTCAGAAAAGTAAGACTAAAGAAGTTGTCTCCTGAATAAGTAATGTCAACTATTCCCATTGCTTCAGTTCATGGGAACATAGCACATTTTTCTATATTAGCACTTGTGAGGATTAAAGGCTTCTTTTCTGATGTGAAGGTGGATAGATTTCAGAGTGCAATTTCTCTTTGACTAGGCTAGCATGGTAAAGTCATTTTACATTTTCTTGATATTTGCATCTTTTCAGCCTTCATTATGATAAAGGTTTCTTACAGAAATATCTGCATAGGTTTCAGGTTGGTATTTTTTATGATGCTTAACATTTTCATAGCACTAGAAAGCAAGTAAGATTAAAGGTGAGGAGGAGGAGAGGAGTCATTGTCAGCACATGCTAAAACACTCTTCAGTGGACAGCTTTCTTCAACATGCATATACAGGAAACAACAAAACAGCCCTTGGGTTTTTCTTCTTTTTTTCCCCTCCCTCTCTCCGAAGAGGGGGTCATTGTCTGTAGGGATAGTGCTTCCATAATAGAATGTGGCAGACAATGGCCTCCTCTTGGAGGCCTTTTGCTATTACCGTTGCATGTAGAAGCCCCAGTATTGGATTGGGACTCCATTGTGTTAGCACAGTGTTTCTCAAACTAGGGCCGCCGCTTGTGTAGGGAAAGCCCCTGGCGGGCTGGGCCAGTTTGTTTACCTGCCCCGACCGCAGGTCCGGCCGATCGCGGTTCGCTGCTCCAGACCAATGGGAGCTGCTGGAAGTGGCGTGGGCAGAGGGACTTACTGGCAGCTAAAAAGTTATGGGACCATGGCCTCCTGGGCCCCTGGTTGGTTGGTTCTCCAAATCTCTTCACCTGGCTGCTTGGGTTTAGATCTAGTGTATTGGGTACTTTGTGATTAAATTGAGGCATTGCTCCTGGAATTCAGGCAACCTACCACTAGAAAACTCTGTTCGTTAAAGTAGAAATGGTTCTAGATATTTATGCAGGCCAAAGGTCTTGATCTGGTGTCTCACAAGGGTAACTTGCTCTGTGACCATACTGCTTCCACAGAGCCACACTGATCCTCCCTCCTTCCTTCTGCTTCAGAGCTTAAGATTGGCTTCCAAAGGGAGAGAAGAACTCAGGGCTGACTAGAAAGGGTGGATGTTCCAATGCTCAACCCACAGAATGGTGGGCTGACAGAGCTGTCAGTACTGCTCAGAAAGATTCTGTTGACGTACAGCCAGGCATCCAGCTCCTACAGCAGGGGTGGGCAAATTAAGGCCAGTGGGCCGGATCTGTCCCACCAGCCATTTTAATCCGGCCCTCAAGCTCCCACTGGTGAGTGGGGTCTGGGGCTTGCCCTCACTCCAGTGCTCCAGCTGGGGAGCAGGGTTGAGGGCTGCTCTACACGGCTCCCGGAAGCAGCGGCAAGGACCCCTCCGGCTCCTGCATGTAGGGTCAGTCAGGGGGCTCCACTCTGCACGCTGCCCCCACCTCAAGCGCTGCCCCCACGGCTCCCATTGGCCAGGAACTGTGGCCAATGGGAGCTGCAGGGGTGGCACCTGCGGACAGTGCAGCATGCAGAGCTGCCTGGCTGTGCCTCTGCATAGGAGCCGGAGAAGGGACATACCGATACTTCTGGGAGCCACTTGAGGTAAGCGCCGCCCGGAACCTGCAGCCCTGAGCCTCTCCCAGTGCCTCAACCCCCTGCCCCAGCCCTGATCCCCCTCTTGCTCTCCAAAACTCTTGATCCCAGCCTAGAGCACCCTCATGCACTCCAGATCCCTCATCCTCAGCCTCACTCTAGCGCCTGCACCCCTAGCCTAAGCTCTCACCCCACCCACCTCACTCCCCTGCCCCAGCCTGGAGCCCCCTCCTACACCCTGAGCTACTCATTTCTGGCCCCACCCTGGAGCCTGCACCCCCAACCAGAGCTCTCACACCCCAACCCCAATTTTGTGAGCATTCATGGCCTATTTCTATTCTCAGATGTGGCCCTCGGGCCAAAAAGTTTGCCTACCCCTGCCCTACAGGATGGCTGTGTAGATGCAACATATTCAAAAAAAGAGTTACCTGTACAGAGTCTGCACTAATTTAATTGCTTGCCCTGCTGCTGTTGGAACAGGGGTTAAGGATAGTTCCAGGGGCAGCTGTAGTCAGGGAAAGTCATAGAGAAGCCATCTGAGCTATCTGAGCATTTGCTATCTAAGGGTAGGTCTATACTTACCGTGCGGGTCGACGCGGAGAGTTCGACTTCTCGGAGTTCGAACTATCGCGTCTAATCAAGACGCGATAGTTCGAACTCCCCACGCACTCCGGTCGACTCCGGAACTCCACCACCGCGAACAGCGGTGGCAGAGTCGACCTTGGAGCCACGGACTTCGATCCCGCGGCGTCTGGACAGGTGAGTAGCCCGAACTAAGGTACTTCAACTTCAGCTACGCTATTCGCGTAGCTGAAGTCGCGTACCTTAGTTTGACCCCCCCCCCCTTAGTGTAGACCAGGCCTTAGTGTATGTCTGTCTACACTGTAATTAGACAACTGGGGCTGGCGTGTGCCAGCTGACTTGGGCTCACAGGATTCAGGCTAAGGGGCAGGTTAATTGCTGTGTGGATGTGCTGTCTCAGCCTGCAGCCAGAGCTCTGGGACCCTCCCACCTCTCAGGGTCCTAGAGCCAGGCTCCAGCCCAAGTCCAAACATCTACACTGCAGTTAAACAACCCCTTAGCTTGAGCCCCACGAGCCCAAGTCAATTGGCACAGGCCAGCCAAGGGGTTTTTAATTGCAGTGTAGACATAGCCTTAGGGGCCAGTGGGGAGACAAGCAGCATCCATGCAGAAGTTTCTGGCCTCAAGCTGATCTTAGGTGATCTGCTGGTTAAGGGATGGAACTTGTTCTGAGGAGAACTGCATTTCCCGTCAGGTGTGGGAATAACCTGAACAGTAGAACGTACGGCCTAATACCTACTTACAGTGATGTCCAAAACTATCTTTATTTCATCTTTAATACGCTCCTTCTGCCTCTGTCTGCTTATTTGTGCTAGATTGTTTTGGTACTAGGATAATAAACAAATACAGGAAACATATCTAGTAACAAATTCCAAAATTATTATTATTACCAAGTAATACTGTTGTTATAAAGGGAATATTAAATAAAATGTTACCTAAATTTTGACTCCAGAAAACACCTTTTGAAGAAAGGAATAGAAGCGCTAGAGAATTATCACCTGTGGAGTGACAGCAACAAGAAGATCTTTAAAGTTATGTACCATGGGCCAAATTCTGCACTCCTGTGAATGCAGCTCCTCCTAACATCAATAAGAATTATGTATATGTATCCAATGAGAGACTCTGGCCCTATATATAGCAGAGGTCAGCAAGCTGCTAAATAGAGATTCAAGTTCTAACAAATGATTGCTTGTAGATTTCTCTCAGAAATCCAGATCTGGCTTTCCCTTCATGTTAGGCTCACAATGACCTTCTGGTAAATTGGAAGTTACTGGAGAAAATATGTCTACTACTACTTCTTCTTCTTTTTTTTTTTAATGTATCTTCATGTGTGCCACTAAAAGGCAGGTGGTACAGCAGGAGAGGAACAGAATAAAGGTCACATTTTGTGTCAGAAAGGTAGTCTAGAAATACAGAACGCTGGAAAACAAGGACAAGGATTCGAACCTCTGTTTAAAACTCTCTGTCTCAGGCGTCAGATAATGTTATCACGGGTGTTTCTCTGGTCATTAATTATTTGCTGCAGAATATTCATAGTACACTCAGCCCTATACAAAACACAGGGCCTAATTCTGGCCCATTCTAAGGTCACTGTGGTGGTGACAAGGAGCCTTTAAACTACCCAAGACAAATATCTGAGGAAGATTTCTCTAAAGTGTCTCTGAGGTTGCTTTAATTTGTACTATGACAGTGCTCCCCAAACTGGGAGCTGTAGCTGTGGCTCCCCAAGGGAGTCACAAAGGGTTCATGGGGGAGCCACCAGTGTCTGGGGAAAAAAATTAATCAACATGCCCATTTTTGTGTTTTTCTAATTAAGAGACTATTAAACTAGGCTTAAAAATTGCTTGTGTCTTATCCATGGATCTGCATCTTATGCTGCTGCTGCTGCTGGAGAGGGGAGCCCCTCTGTGCCCTCCACTCCTGCAGGGAGACTTCAGCAGGGAGACTCCCTGCTGGGGGAAACATTCAGCAGGAAGTCTCTTGGCGCAAAGCCCCCTGGTGGAGCAGAGGGCAATGAGAGGCTCCCCTCTCCAACAGGAGCAGCACCAGTACTAATGGATAGAAGAAGGGGGCTGAGCAAGAGACAGGTGCTCTTTATAATTGATTCATTTTTACCAAGTGCTACAAGTACATGTAGCAAAACATTCAGCAGAAGAAGATCAAGATTTTAATAAAGTTAAACAGAAAAGGAAGAAAAGTACACAATACAATGATAGTTACATTATGTTTGATTACTGCAGAAAATTCACAGCTACAATGCATCATTTATTTTTAAGTGTTAGTAAATGAAAGTATGAGGGAAACTAAGGGGACATAGAGAAACCAAACACCTGGAATTTGTAAACAAGAGCTGCAATTTTTTTCCTTCTGAAACAAGAAGAATTAAATCACACAAAAAAATATGTCCAAAGAAGCAACTGTTCCTCAAATAGCCTCAGAAGCACCTTATGTTGTGGCTATGCAAATTGCAAAATGCACACAAGCACACACCATTGGCAAGACCCTTCTACTTCCAGAAGCAATAGACCTGTCAAATTATGGCTTGGAGAAAAAGCAGCCATGGCACTGAAAACCATTCCTATGTCAAATAATACCATCCATTGACACATTAATGACCAAGACCAGTCAGTAGACCAAGTTAAGAAGATGAAGATGCAGCTTGATAAATGCACAGACATAGTCAACATGGCTCAGCTTCTGTGTTATGTGAGATTTGTCAAAGCACTATTATAGTTGAAGAACTTTTATTTTGCAAAGAAATCCTAACCTGAGCAACCTGTGAGGAAATATTCAAGATCTTCAATAAATTCAGTAAAAGCAGCAAAGAGTCCTGTGGCACCTTATAGACTAACAGACGTTTTGGAGCATGAGCTTTCGTGGGTGAATACCCACTTTGTCGGATGCATGCGCACGTCATGACGATGAAGTGGGTATTCGCCCACGAAAGCTCATGCTCCAAAACGTCTGTTAGTCTATAAGGTGCCACAGGACTCTTTGCTGCTTTTACAGATCCAGACTAACACGGCTACCCCACTGATACTTAATAAATTCAGTGTGGATGAAGGTCTTAAGTGTGGGGTTCTACACTGTGTGGCTATGTGTGGGGCTCTGCACTGATGACCTAGCACCCACCACCAAAAAAGAACAGAGAGGTTGCAGCACAAGTAAGCAGGGCCATCCCTAGCTATTCTGAGGCCCTATGCAGCCCTCCCTGCAGTTTGGGGGGGGGACTGGCTTGGGGGGCAGGGGGCTCACCAGTGGCGGGGGGCTGGGTCGCTGCACTTTCTGCCGCCGGTGAGTGCAGGCCCAGCCCTGCTGCAGTGCTCAGGGGAGTGGGGGCGGGGCAGGGCTGGGGCGGGAAGAGGCAGGGCCGAGGAAGAGCTGGTCGGGGGCTTTAGGGAAGGGGTGGAGTGGGGGCAGGGCTGGGGCGGAGCAGGGGCAGGGGCCATGGGGAAGAGGCAGGGCAGGTGCCCCAAATTTCCTGGTGCTCTACGCAGCTGCATACTTTGCTTATGGGTAAGGATGGCCCTGCAAGTAAGGAAAGTGGCGCCAGCAGCAATATGAACACACTGTGTGATTCATCACCAAGCTTTGGCATCAAAGAAGTTGTGATATAAAGTACACGAGGGCCTCAACATTGTTGTTAAAATTGTTAATTTTAGAAAATCCCAGGCAGTGAACCCACCCTGTTTTAGTATGCTGTGAGAAAAGATGGTCTCAGGTCACATTCTATCTCTGTTTCACAATGAAGTAATGTGGTTGTAACGTGGGAAAGCGTTACAACATGTCTTTGTATAGTGTGATGAGATCAGAAATTTCCTCCTTGGGAAAACAGATCTTGCGGATTACACGTGCAATGTGGACTTCTTGACTTTGTTAGCTTACCTAGGGGACATTTATGGCAAATTGAATACACTGAACCTAATTGCATTCAAGATGGGAATGCAAATATACTAGATATGAAAGAGAAAATCAGGGGATTCATGAAAAAGCTTTGTTTTTGGAGATGCCACTTTGAAAATGAAGTGACCAAGATGTTTCCAGTGTTTTTTTTAAAAACAGAAAAAAAGAACTCAAAATGCTATTAAAGACCAAATATTAACTCTTTTTCTGGATTGTATTCCTATTTTGATTAATATTTTCCTGCAGCTGAAGATGACTCTCCAGCTACCAACTGGATTCAAAACCTGTTCTCGATAACAGTTGATTCCATTCCAACCTTAAGTATCGCAGTTCAAGAAAATCTCTCAGAATTGTCAAGTGAATCACATTATGAAGACTAAGTTTTCAAATCTAACAAATTTCTGGATTTCTCTTGAGGGAGGGTATGAAGACCTTGGAGACGAAGTTAGGGAAGTGCTGCTTCCATTTGCTTCCAGTTATCTCTGCGTGTCTGGGTTTTCAGCAATGATTTCTGTGAAAACTAAATACAGAAATAATTTAAACGTGGAAAATGACATATCTGGAACTGTCAGAGATTCAAACAAATATTGTGCAATTATGCAGTTTGAAGCATGCCCATTCTTCTTGCTAAAATCTTGGCATATCCAAATGCCTCCCAAAAATCCATATTTTCAAGTTATAGTTTTAAAAAGCCAAATTAGATCAGATTATATAATTAAACAAACATTATAAAATTGAATAAAGTCAAAAAACCATCTGAACTCTAGTGTCCCTCTTGAATCTAATGTTTTAAATTGGTTTTTAAAAGGGTATTTGGTTGTGGGGAGACAACAAGTTTTAAAATATCTGCAAGGGAACAACAGTACTAAAACATTTGGGAGCCATGGCACTAGAGGATGAGATGGCTCCAGTTTTCTGAAGAACTGAGGGTGGGGATTTGGTTTAATGCAACATTTGACCCGTGTCACCCTCTCATCAGCAATGAACAGAACTCTGGCATAGCTGAGGGTCAGGCTCACAGAGTGAGACATGGCCACTGTCCTGTGAATGTCACAATCACTATTCCACCTTACCTCTTCTTCTCATCAGGACTGAATAATCTTTTTTCTATTTAAAAATCAGAGATAAGGCTCTGAATATAGTGCAATTTTGGAGCTTTTATAATATGCCTCTGAATTGGACATTTCTTCATTTCTCTGAGTTGAGATTGACAACAGGGAAGAGAGATGGGATTTACAATGTCATGGGGTTGCTGGCTCCTTTGGATAAGTCCACATTGCAGCTGGGAGCAAGCCTCCCAACCTGGTAGATGGGCTTACACTGGCTTGGCTTGGGCTAGCATACTAAAAATAGCAGTGTGGCTGTTGCAGCTCCAGCAGAGACTCAGGCTAGCTGTCCAAGTTCAGACCCAGAGGGTCGGGTGGGCTTGAGAGCCTGCCTACCTACCACAAGGCAAATGGCACACCAGTGTTCTCAGGGCCTTGATTTTAAGGAGAGAGCGTAGCACACATCACCTGAGAGATGAAGTTGGATACCAGTCAGTATTTCCCAAGGGAACCATAGCCCAGACAAAGAGTCTGATAAGTCCTGGAGAGATCGCTGTCGCCTTAGCCAAACACAAGGGGAGAATCCACCACTATGAGTATATATTGGTTTCCCAAGGAGTTCTTTTCTAAAGGCCCCGCCATGTCCATCTCTGTTCTCTCAAATGGTGTTTCCACAAATAGAACTGGGACCAAAGGAGCCTTTGGGACATTCTTAGCTGCCACATACTGACACGCAGGACAGAGAGAGCAATACTCCCTTACCTCCTGATGCACCCCCGGCTAGAGAAACTGAATCAGTACCTGCTCCAGGGTCTTCTCATCACCTATATGCCCTGCACAAGGCATCTCATGTGCCAGCTGGATTACAGCCTGACAGTGGTTACAGGACATGAGTTCTTATTACCACCAACTGTGGGTTCCGTTCCATGTGATACAGCCACTCTCTCTCCTGGACAAAGTGGGGAGTACTGTCCCATGCACTGGGGGTCCACTGCCTCCCCATCCATGGGCATCACCTTCCACACAGGCCTTGTATTCACTGTTAGCGAATCATTCCTTTTGGGTTGATCATCTCGCCCACTAGGAAGCTTGCATCACCATTTGGCTACATACCGAGTCTATAAGCCCCAGTACCTCCTTCCTTTGGACCCACAGTGGAACCATCACTTGGCAGGAGTCTTTCTACAGACTCTCTCTTCGGCATTTCTTCAATGGGCACTCTCTCTTCATATGTCCCTGTTGCCTACAGGAGTAGAAGGTTGCCAAGTTCAAGCCCATGATCTCCTTCCTGGTTTAAATTATGTGGGGACTTTTGTCTGAACTCAAAGGATTCAGCCTGGTTGTTTGCATCACCGGGTATTTATTCATGCAATACCTCATCCAAACTCGGCCCCGTGGCTCACCAAGGTCTTCCCCTCTCTATGCAGATAGCTTGGGTCTCTGTGGTGGGTTTCATACGTTTTCCATCATGCCCAGGGTTCGGCGTGTGCTGGCACGCATCCGGTGCCATTGGTGGCCCTATCTGGCAAGTGGACAGAGGCCACACATGTCCCATCTCTAGCAGCCCATCGGCCATGAGTAAATTCTCCATCAGCTGCACTGCGTCCAACAATAACTCAGGGAAATGCCTGCATGAACACAAACTGCTCCATTTGAAATAACTCTGCAACTTGGGTCCCAAAGTGCTTCTCCAGGCAATGCTTCCGCCAGCGATGCTCTTCTAATTGTTGCGCCACCACCTGAGGGCATGCCCCCTATTGCTACGTCTCTGCTCTGAAGCACTACCGATGTGTCTCTTTGCTGATATCCAGCCCAGCTGTAGTCTCTAGCCTTCTCTGGATCAAGATTACTGTAGGCCAGCTGTCCCTGTCCCATCAGGCAGGGAACAAACCTAGTACCCAGGGCTCCAGAGACCATTGAAAGACCAGCTCCACCCTCTCAAATGTGATGAGGAACACCTCCAGATTGTCATCGGGGCCCATTTTATTTAACTTCACCGGCATGGGTGACAGAGCTTCCCCAGTGTAAAGGCCCATGTGAGGTCTCCCTGGGCAGGGGACAGGGGTCTTAACTGTGGCAGAATGTCTCTCTGGAGTTCTTGCTGCTGGGACACAATCTCCTTCAGCAGCTGTTGCAGCTGCCCTGGCTTGGGTCTGTTGCAACCTCTGCTGCTGGAAGTGCTGTTGTTGGTTGGCCTGTTATTGTTGGCACTCCACCATTCACTTACACCAGTGTTTGGGGCCCCTCTCAGCAGAAGCACCCTCTGAACGGACTGGTATGGGATCTGTATCTGTCTCGGGGCCTTGTATCAGGCATAAGGCTTCATGCCCCATTCTCTACCAGTTGTAGTGGTCCAACCCTTAGCTGGGGCTTGGACATAGTCCCTCCAAGTCTCTTGCCACTGGGTCCCCTATCAGATCCACTTCTTCTGGGCAATCTTTCTGTTCCTGGGGGAACTTCAGCTCATTCATGGGGATTTTTCTTAGTCCAACTGCTACTGCTGGTAGTCCTTGGTGGCACTCCCCAGGTCCCACCATAGGTTTCTGGCTGAGATCAGCCTTCCAGGGCCCCTCGCTCATCTCAGACTTGTAGTGTCAGTCTGTCCCCAAATGAGTGGGGGGAAAAGAAGGAAACACCAGACACTGACTCACGCTGGGCTCCCCTAGCTACTGGATATCACTAGCAGTCCCTGGAAGCCTGCCCTCCTGGGCAAACTTCCTCCCTCCTCTGTGGCAAGTTTCACTCTTTTAAGTTCCTCTTCTCCAAGTGGAGCATGTTCTGCAGGTGTGCTTAATTGGCACTGGCTGAGCAGGAATGCTCATTTGCCTATTTATCAACAGGATGAGGAAGCTTCCTATCACACAGACATATACCCCAGTAAATCTAATTGAAAGGAAAAAACCCCAAATTTGCTATGATCTAGCTTCACCCTCCTTTTAATGAAATATTTTAATATTACATTGTAAACTTCATATGAAAATTGCAAAAGATAGTCATTACTTTTGATTCTTTTTAAGGATTCCTTTTAATGACTGATGGTACAGTGCTACATCATGGAATAGAAGTCCAGATTTGTTAAACTCCTACCACTCACTGCATATTTTGTTTAGTTGTCTGTATTTTATTGATTAAAATGTGTGTTCTGCTTGTTTTAAACTTTTTTCTATTTCCTTTCATGAATCCTTCAGATGCTTCTGATGCCTAAAAGAATGTCATGGTATAATGTGCTAGGGATGAGCACCAGAAAGTAAAATTGATTAAAATGTGATTATAAGCAAAACTGAAACTGAATTATCTAGTTTCATTTTTCAAGCCAAGAGAGTTATAGATAGGAAACAGCCATACTAATGAAAAATAAAGATTTTTAAAATTCTTTCCGTTTTAATAATTTACAGCAATTGTAACACAGGTAAGGAATACATTATATATGAAATAGTCCTTGTAATAAATAGCAAAAACCACAATGGTAGTTTTGAATTTCTAACTGTATATAAAAAAAAGTATTCCAATACCATGGCAAAACATTACCCACAGTACATTTTCACAGTCCAATTCAGCAAAGCACTGCTTCAGCAAAACATTTAAGCATACACTTAACTCTAAAGATGTGCTCATGTCCCACTTAAATCAGCATATGCTCAAGTGATTTGCTGAATCATGGCCTAAATGCAGCCTATACAATCCACCAAAGTCTGTCTGAAGGATAAAACTTGAGAGGAAGATGAGAAAATAGGTGTACCAGGTAAACCCAGTACAGCGGGCTGACTGATATCACTTACTATTTTAATAATCTAAAAGCTAAACTAAACAAATCCAAATATTTTAGGTACAAAATTATAGTGACCTTACTGAGGCCTGATCTACACTACACAGGTAAGTCAATGCAAGGCAGCTTATGTGGATGTAGATGTGTATGCATCTACACTTAAATTTCACTCCCACCGACATAACTGCCCTGTTATCCTGACTTAATAACACCACCCCCATAACCAGCACAGAGTCAAGGTTGATGTAGTTAGGTCAACATAGTGTCAGCGTGGATGGTGCGTTACTTGCATTGACTGTTAGTAGCCTCCTGGAGGTGTCCCCCACGAGGCGTCACTCTGATCGCTCTGGTAACCATTGTGAACTCTGCTGCGCAGTGGCCAGCTGGCCAGGAACCACCCCTCACTCGGGGCATGGAGGAGGGACCAGCACCAGGACTCACCAGACATCCCAGTGCACATAACCAGTGTTCTACAGGACCCCCTCTGCCTAATTCTAGAGGGGGATGAGAAGCAGACAGCAATTCTACCTCTACTGGTTGTTTCACTACCTCTTCTAGCATAAGTAAAAATGAGCAAATCAACAGATGTGTTCTACTACTTTGGGGGTTCCATCTCTGTAATTTCAAAGCAAACAGCATACTTACCGGGAGTTCCTTCCCCTGCATAAGGCTCAACCATGCTGGACTGTACGGACTGGCTGAACTGCACTGGATTAAAAAATATGTCCTGGCTTGCTGTACACCTGGATCCCCTGGTTGCCTGTCCCCCATACTCCTCCTCCTCTTCCTTGTCCAACACTTCCTCCTCACGCTTCACGGTGTGGGCCTCTGACTCAGACTCCTCCGAAGTATCCACGAGGTCTTCTGGTACAGCTGCCACAGCTCCTTGGCTTTTATGTGGCCCTGCTGCTGGTCCGTCCTCCATGCCCCAAGATCTGCTTATATAGGACAATGTTTCTATGGCTAGACCAGAGCTGTGCCTGCACAGCCTCTTCTCCCCACACACACTGGAGATCCAACCTCTCCTGTGTATTCTAGGCAGGAGGGGCGTGTGGGGTGGGGGGGAATGGTCATATGACCCCACATTTAGCACCACAGGCCAAAAGACCCTGTCAGACAGACTCTCACCTTTCACTTTTAAAAAAATTCTACCCTTTGTGAAAAAAGACTTGAAAATATAAACTAATGATGCCAGGCTCAGTCACCCTATAACTATTTTCCAACTATCTTCACTCTTTCTTCCTTTATGCATGGAATACCTGCCCTGAACTGATTCATAAGTGAGACCCACTTCTACAGAGGTGCCAACAAAATATTAGCCAATCAATGACTCGATCAAGGACTTATTGGGAACAGCTGACATCTTCCCCATCGTTCCCCATTGTTTTGTTTGAGTTTTACTTTCTTAAGTTGTGAGTTCTTCAGGGCAGAGGCTTTGTCTTTCTGTAAGTATGGACACAGCTAGCACATTGTAGGCACTAACATCATCCTGACGGTAATGATTTATGTAAAGTGTGTGTGAGAGAGACTGGAGTAGTGGGGGGACATCTTTGAATTCTCTTTTCCCCCACCCCATTCCTCTTAATGCCTGTTCCAAGAGAATAGGAACCCAGTTGTTCGTGCTGGGTTCTGTTCGCAGCTAACGTTTAGAGAAATTTTACAAAGAAAAAATCCTCAGCTAAGCTAGTATTCTCTTGGGGCCACTAGCCTTCCTCCTGCTAGAAGGATTTGTGACTTTAGGAGTTCTAGGTAGCCCTTTACAAACTGTGAATAACCTAAAATCTTTACGAAAAATCATTGCTTTCAGCTCTACTGATCGGGTTACATGTTCAAGTGTATTTCGGTAACAGGAAGGGCTTGAAACTTACTTTAAAAAAAAGGAAGCAAGAAAGCCAAGGTTCTTCTCTACATTTTGAATTGCCAAATTTAGGGAAGGCCTGAGGCTGACAGCATCATGAGCTTACAAAGGCCAACTTCTGTTCATAATCATAAAAGAGCAGCATAGAAGCTTGAATGTTCAGTTTTGTTCAGATAGGTTCTTTGGTTTTGACATTTTTAAGATGTCTCACTTCTTCAGACTTTTTCCTATATTGTTTATTTGCATCTTTTAGTCTCTCTACATTAAATTTCCTTCAATAAAATGTGGGGGGGGGAAGAAGTAATGAGATGATGGGGTTGTTGCACAGTTTTAGTCACAAAGCACAATACATCATACTTAGTACATAAAGTGGACACTCTATAAGCTGTATGAAAGGCATACTTTTCAACTTGATATATATTTTGAAGCATGTGAATTTACTGTAGTAATTCAGAGATTCTCTGAACCTCTGGTAACAGTGAAAGTAAATTTTGAAACTGATCAGATACTACACTAGTCCAATTAAAGGGTATCTAAAACTTAAGGGTTGATTGTAAAACTCTATCTGCAGGCCAGTAAATAATATGATTGCCTGCGGCAGTAGTGAGATTTAAATGTATATCTCGCAAAGTGGTGGTTTCAACATGCACACAACTATCATCAGCTTGGAAAAGTAGGTGTCCTGTCAGGGTAGTTCCCTGTCCCCTACCCTCCCAGCAAACGTTGTCATGAACAGTGACAACTTCCCCTGGCTTCAGTTTACGTATACACTGAAGCTGTGGAGGTTCTAGAAAAACAGAGTTCTCACTCTCAGGTTGGGTGCAGCAAGTCAGATACACTTTATTCTCTGTCAATTGCGTGGAGGGAGAGAGCACAACAGGTCTCTCTATACAGGTAAACAATTACAGCAGGCATTTTTACCTTTTGTTTCATACAATAATGAGCGACAGCTGCATTTTGTTTATACATATGTCATCCTGATATCTTTTTTTTCTCACCTATTTAGACTATAGTCTACATTACATACTTATCTAACACAAGGTCACAACAACTTCTCACACAGTTCTTTCCCACTCGCTTCACACAATCCCCGCTTCTACAAATCTCGCATTATTAGGGTTACAGCTAGCCTGACTTGCTCACATAAGGGGACTGTTTGAATCTGAAATCCCTTTCAAATCCCTGTCAGTTCTTTCTCTGCTTCCACACATCTGTTTAGCATTTCTCTCTTTGGAAAAGAGAAAATGAAATACAAAAGGCCAGATCTCCAAAATTACCTTCCAGAAGCACAGCCTACAAAAGCCTTCAGCACATTTCTTCTCCTCTCTGGGGAAGAAGCACGAAGGAAAAAAGAGCTTTTTGCTATAAATTCACTCTTGGACCCCCAAGGATAGCAACACTCTGCTGCACCTTAACAAGAAAAAGTCTCAAAGGTTTCCATTTTCACTCAGTCTTCAAAGGTTTTCCCCAAATTTAAAAAAACCTTGTAGATAAAAATATTTCTGATCCTAACATGAGCAGATGACCTCACTCAGCTGAAGCCTCCTAAAAAACAATGAATAAATGAGGATTTCTGCAAAAAGCAAGGTCATCAGGCTGGGAGAGTGCAACTTAGGGGGTCTGAGCAAAGCAGATCTGCTGATCTTGTCAAAGAATCATAAAAAATAGAGCTGAAAAACCCCCTATTAGTTCCCTTAAGCATCTATTCATTTTAGTTTCCCGTAAACTACCTCCGGTGTGTGTGTTTCTGTTTAGTGTTGAGGTGTCCAGAACTGAATGTGGTATTCCAGAAAGCCTGGGGTAGTTTTACTTAGGGTTTCTCATTCTCTCTCTCTCTCTCTCTCTGACTCACACACACACACACACACACACACACACACACACACACACACACACACACACACACACACACACACGTTGCAAAATGTATTTTGAAGACAAAGGACCTGTCCTGCTCCCAGGACAATCAGCCAGAAGTTTGTCATTGATTTCATTGGGGGAACGACCGGTCCCTTGAGGAGTATGCATGAAAATCCCTTAGAGAGGCCGGTTTGTGTGTGTATGTATGACAGGAATCTGAGAATTCATTTAGATTAGAATATGTTTTAAATCAAACAAGTATAGATGGCTCCTGAATTTTATTATTGTAATTGCCTGATCCGTGGACAGCTAAGTCCCTTAACATAATGTATTACAAATGATCATTTATGGCAAAATCCCAGCACTATCTGCAGCCATGGAGAACTAATCAGATTCTCAAGGGCCATAAATCCTAGTGACTCTGCGCTCCCTAGGCCCAATCTGACTATGATGTCAGGGAAGGACTGAGGATGTGCACACCTCAATTCCATTTCTTAATCAGGCAAGGAGAGTGAACTGTTGGGCTTAAGGCAGGGACCTTCCAGCAGACAGTGCTGAACTGCATTTGTGAATGCTGTGGTATCTCGGGCTAACAAACCCTATGGAAACTGAGAGCTGGGCAGACAGAGAAATCTTTACCAACACTCTCCCAAGCCCTTGCTAGAGGTCCCTTTTCTGTGGGCTGGTCTACACTAAGGGGAAAAATCGATATAAGATACGCAACTTCAGCTACGTGAATAACGTAGCTGAAGTCGAAGTATCTTATATCGATAACTTACCCGTCCTCACGGCGCGGGATCGATGTCCGGGGCTCTCCATGTCGACGCCGCCACCGCCGTTCGCGGCGGTGGAGTTCCGGAATTGATAGAAGCGCGTTCGGGGATCGATATATCGCGTCTAGATGAGATGCGATATATCGATCCCTGAAAAATCGATCGCTACCCGCTGATACGGCGGGTAGTGTAGATGTAGCCTGTGTCTTATGAGGGTGTGGAATATATAGATAGGTCTGGAGGTGTAATTTCATTCGCATTCTGACTCCACCTCCTTTCCACTGCTCACACTAACCCCTGTATGCCCTATGCAGGGAGAAAAGGGCAGAGTTCTGTGGAAGGCTGCTTGGCTATGAGGAGCTTGCATGCTGTGGAGGAGATCTGCTGGTCCTCGCCACAGAGTGAGCATGAAACCTCTCTGCTGCCACTGCTGTACTGGGCCTGATTGACCTGGCACAGCATTGTATCTGTGGTGAGAAAAGGATTAATGTGTGGCTTATTACTATGTAAAGCAGAGCCAGGAGCTGGCCCTTAGATCCTGTTGTTATGTCAAAATATTGTCCTATTCTATTGGAAAATTAGAATGAATTAACTAAAGTTCCAAAACTTAGATCCAGAAAATAAAATGATGGTGATTTACAGAAGATTTCAATCGGCAGGAATAGAGAAACATGAGACTAAAATGCAGAAAAATCCTGCTGAAGAAATAGCACAGTTCTAGCTCCCTACTGTTATGACTCCAGGAAATGCCGCATGCAAAATTATTAGGCAGATGCTGAGACTGCAAACAGATCCAAGTTTAAAAAGCTGTGTCTAGTTTGCAATATTTTTCACAGAGAGGAGGTAGGAAAATAAAGATGTAAATAACCTGTATGATTCCAAAGGAAGAAATGGACTATGGGCTATGTTGTTCTGCAGTGTAGACTATACAGGCAAAAGGAGCCATTGTGATCATCTAGGCTGACCTCCTCTATAATACAGGATGCTTGGCCCTAGCAATGGTTGCATCATTGCCATTTCTACTACCCACATCTCAGGCACAATAGCAATCCATTCAGGAGATTTCTCCCTTCTAGAGCTCCAAGAGTGCAGATCACCCCAAAGGGGTGCAAAGGAGGCAGGATCCCAGCTAATAGGCACCAGGCTCCACTATCCAAAGGAACAGTGCAATATGCACACTAGCGTTGCATGCTGATGAGCTGGTACAGGGAGTGTTCCTTCTGAAGTACAATCCAGTCCAGTGCTCTTCCACACTAATATCAAATCCAGGCTTGTATGTAAATCCACAACCCAGTTTACCATATTGGAAGAGCTCTGATTTGCAGTTGCAGTTTGGGACCATCTCTAGTAGTAGTGTCACATGCATGTTGCAAGAATTCCTGTGAAAGCTGAGCTAACTGAAAAGACTACCCTCTGAGGTCCTGAGTGTCACCACAATTCAGGTACTCATTCGCATTATGGGCATGGCTACACTTGCAGATGTAGAGCGCTTTGAGTTAAACCAGCCTTTGTGGGCGCAGTAGGAAAAGCACTGTAGTCTGTCCACACTGACAGCTGCCAGAGCACTGGTGTGGTCACATTAGCAGCTCTTGCAATGGCCACAGAGAGCAGTGCATTGCGATAGCTATCCCAGCATGCAAGTGGCTGCAACATGCTTTTCAAATGGGGGAGGGTGGGGTGCAGTGGTTTCCCCAGGAATTGAAATTAGGGGGGGTGTTCGAATTTACAGGGGGGGGTGTCAGGACCAATGAGATATATAAAAGAGATATGAATAAAGTAAATGTTTTGTTAGGATTATGCAAATTTAACATAAAAATAATGCAAGTTACACCAAAACACATAACAGGTCTAGATTTCTAAAAAAATATACATTTTAAAAAAAAGTATTTAATTTAAATTGACTTTTGAAAAGTAAGCCCTCATGGGGTAAGAGGAAAGTCCTCTCATGGATCAGTAACTGGTTAAAAGATGGGAAACAAAGGGTAGGAATAAATTATCAGTTTTCAGAATGGAGAGAGATAAATAGTGGTATCCCTGAGGGGTTGGTACTGGGACCAGTGCTGTTCAACATATTCTTAAATGATCTGGAAAAATGGGTAAACAGTGAGGTGGCAAAATTTGCAGATGATACAAAACTATTCAAGATAGTTAAGTCCCAGCAGACTGCGAAGAATTACAAAGGGATCTCATAAAACTGGGTGACTGGGCAACAAAAATGGCAGATGAAATTTAATGTTGATAAATGCAAAGTAATGTACACTGGAAAACAATCTCAACTATACATACAAAATGAAGGAGTCTGAATTAGCTGTTAACACTCAAGAAAGATCTTGCAGTCATTGTGGATAGTTCTCTGAAAACATCCACTCAGTGTGCAGCGGCAGTCAGTGATTCCCAACATTCTGTTTGCTTTTTTAAAAAGAACAGGAGCACTTGTGGCACCTTAGAGACTAACAAATTTATTTGAGCATAAGCTTTTGTGGGCTACAGTCCACTTCATCGGATGTAGCCCATGAAAGCTTATGTTCTTTTTGCAGATACAGACTAACACGGCTGCTACTCTGAAACCTTTGCTTTTTTAAGAAAGGGATAGATAATGACAGAAAATATCATATTGCCTCTATATAAATCCATGGCACATGTACACCTTGAATACTGTGTGCAGATCTGGTTACCTCATCCCAAAAAAGACATACTGGAAATGCAAAAAGTACAGAGATGGGCAACTAAAATGATTAGGGGTATGAAACAGGAGAAGAAATTAAAATGACTGGGAATTTTCAGCTTAGAAAAGAGATGACTAAGGGGGGATATGCTAAAGGTCTATAAAATCTTGACTGATGTGAAGAAAGTGAATAAAGTAAATGTTTTGTTAGGATAATGCAAATTTAACATAAGGAAAATGCAAGTTACACCAAAACACATAACAGATCTAGATTTCTAAAAATATATATAATTTAAAAAAATGTATTTAATTTAAATTGACTTTTGAAAAGTAAGCCATCATGGGGTAAGAGGGAAGATCCTCTCATGGATCAGTAACTAGTTAAAAGATGGGAAACAAAGGGTAGGAATAAATTATCAGTTTTCAGAATGGAGAGAGATAAATAGTGGTATCCTTGAGGGGTCAGTACTGGGACCAGTCCTATTCAACATATTCATCTGGAAAAATGGGTAAACAGTGAGGTGGCAAAATTTGGAGATGATACAAAACTATTCAAGATAGTTAAGTCCCAGGCAGACTGCGAAGAGCTACAAAGGGATCTCACAAAACTGGGTGACTGGGCAACAAAATGGCAAATTAAATTCAGTGTTGATAAATGCAAAGTAATGCACATTGGAAAGCAATCTCAACTATACATACAAAATGATGGCATCTGAATTAGCTGTTAACACTCAAGGAAGAGATCTTGTAGTCATTGTGGATAGATCTCTGAAAACATCCACTCTATGTGCAGCAACAGTCACAAAAGCAAACAATGTTGGGAATCATTAAGAAAGGGATAGATAATAAGACAGAAAATATCATATTGCCTCTATATAAATCCATGGTACGTGCACACCTTGAATAGTGTGTGTAGATCTGGTCACCCATCCTAAAAATATATATATTGGAATTGGAAAAGGTACAGAGATGGGCAACTAAAATGATGAGGGGTATGAAACAGGAGGAGAGATTAAAGTGACTGGGAATTTTCAGCTTAGAAAAGAGATGACTAATGGGGATATGATAGAGGTCTACAAAATCTTGACTGGTGCGAAGAAAGTGAATAAGGAAATTTTATTTAATCCTTCACATTACACAAGAGCTAGCAGTCACCCAATGAAATTAATAGGCAGCAGATTTTAAAAAAACAAAAGGAAGTATTTCTTCACACAATATAAAGTCAACTCAGGGAACTCTTTGCCAGGGGATGCTGTGAAGACCAAAACTATAACAGGATTTAAAAAAGAACTAGATAAATTCCTGGAGAACAGGTCTATCTGTGGCTATTAGCCAGGATGAGAGGGATGCAACGCCATGCTCTGAGTGTCCCTAGCCTGTTTGCCAGAAGCTGGGAATGGGCAACAGGGGATGGATCACTTGATGATTCCCTGTTCTATTCATTCCCTCTGAAGCACCTGGCCTTGACCACTGTTGTAAGACAGGGTACTGGGCTATATGGACCATGGGTCTGACCCAGTATGACCATTCTTATGTAAAAATTAATTATAATAAAAATGTTTAGTACAGAAACTCCCCAACATAATGACCTCCCAAGATAGCAACAATGTGAGATAACAACCTTGGCAAATACTGCATTTTAAAAAACTTGGCCTACTGGGAAACATATTGATATAAGTTTCCATTCCCAGTCACAAATCTAGCATTCTGGAGCAAAGTGAGTAAAATATAGTCCAACAAACAAATGTTTATTTAACATGCCCCTCACTTTTCCCTCCACCGCACTCCACTCATCGGTGTTGTCCTTGGTCAGTGGAGACTCAGAGTTCAGAGGTGCTTTCACGTGAGTACACCTTCCAGGTGGGGGACAAAAAGGCACAGTTCGCTCTGGCCACAGCTGTTCGTTGTGCCACCGTTCACTCCACCACTGTGTTGCCAATGGCCCTGCACAGTCACCTTCTGCTGTCACCTACCACTGTGACCTCTGCGAGTTGGTCTCTTGAGGTTCCACCAGCTCTCAGTGATTTCAGCTGAGCTCTCAGTGTGGGAACCTCGCTGCTAGTGCAGTCTGGGCTGTCTCTTACACAAAAACACTGTACCCACAGGAACATTGTCCCCACAACAGGACTAAGCACTTAGACCTGATTGTCAGTGATTTCGGCTGCAGTGGTCACTTAGCAGAACAAAAGACTATCTATGGAGCCTAATCAGCTCTGTCTTTAAACAGTGGAGAGGGACAGGTCCCCACCCACTCTCTTGATGCCCTCAATCAGCACAGGCTAAGTACAGTTCTACTGCCCTTTACTCATACAATAAGAACAACATTTCATCCCCCCTTCCCCTCACATTCAAGTGGTTTGTAACCCAACCCCAGCCAAAAATCTATCACTTGGACAACACAGCTCTGTTTGCTGGATACCTAGGTAGATTAGGTGTGAATGTAAATATAATCTGGCCCTGAAGCCTTAGCCCCCAGCTCATCACTAGCTGTCAGGGAGAACACATTTAGACTTTGCTTACAAATCATCATTTGAAATTATTAGGTTGGCCAACATCACCGAAATGAATGCACTGACATCATAAAAAACAGCTGTATAAGGAAGCAAGGAAGCTAGTCTATGTTCATACTTTTCAAATCTATTATACTTTTTCAGATACACATATTTTATCATACACTGTATAAGCTTTTAAAGTGTGTATTAATGTTGCAGTTTAAATTCAGATTTCCAAACAGTCACTAAATTGGTATGTAACTAGCTCACAAAACTGTGGGTGGGGGGTGTTGGGAAATCACTGGTGGGGTGGAGTGTGACAGGGAGTGTGTTGTGGGCGGGGGGAGAGAGAGTGGGTTTTTGAGGGGCTGAGAGCATGTCAGCATTCTGTTCTGTCAGTTCAGATAGCAGCAGACTGTCCCCTCCACTTCTCCCTTCCCCCCCCTCCCACCTCTCTCTCTCTCACACACACAGCATTCCACAGTAATGGTTGCTTTGTCTCGGAGCAGATAAGCAGCCAGCTGTCAAACGGAGCTTTCAAAGGGCATATCCAAAACAAGGACAAGACTGTCTACTTGACAAAAGGGGATTATGGGATGTTTTCGGAGGCTGATTAGAGCACAGTAATGCAACACCTAGTACCTATAGGACAAGCTAATGATAAGATCTGTGAAAGGTTTGCAAAGAATCCACCTCCACATGCCCCTGAAGACCAAAGGGATATAGACCAACTGCAAGGGTTTCAGAGAAGAGCACAAAAATGAAGGCACTTGACCTTGTACAGGTAGCTGTACCATAATGAAATGATGACCGGGGGACACAAGATTACCATGTAAAAACATCTGAAGAGTGCACACGCAAAGTAGAGAAAGAGGCTCGAATTAGAAGGAATAGAATTAAAATACTGAATATTTATGGTGAATTTTTGGGAAAATATCTTGACAGGTATTATAAATTATATATATTAAACTGTGGAATATTCACCACAAGGCAAGTGGTGAAAGCCCCAATAAAGGAGGCATTTGAAACTGAACTGCACAAGGCAACAGAAAGTGTATTGTAGGGAACAATCCTGCACTGGCAGGAAGATGAACAGATGATTGAACACGCCTCTTCCATCTCTAGTTTGATTCTTCATTCCACCAGCCATCCCCACTCCCCAACTTTACGCAGGAAAAGAACACAAGCACAACCTCTACACTACCTCAGGATGAACCCATACAAGGGCTGTTGAACCTCATTGTGTAGTGCTGGCTTCCCATGGCAAAGAGGGCACATGACAGCTCAACACCTGCCAAAGGGGCAACTGAGGGGCAACTGAGACATAAAAACATTTTGAAAGGCAATAGAGGATTTTTTTCATTTTACTCTTTTAAGTGTTATTTCGCTAAAAAAATCTCTATCTGTAGATAAGATACTATTTGAAAAGTCTAAATATTGTACATTTCCCTTATGTCTATGCCAGGAAGACCATAGCAATGTATGTTTCCAAGTATGCAATGTTGTATTAGCTGTGCCAGTCCCAAGATATTAGAGAGACAAGGTGGGTGAGGTAATATCTTTTATTGGACCAGCTTCTGTGAGTGAGACAGAGAAGCTTTCCCCAAGTATGACATTTACTACCAAGATAGAATGGAGAGTAGTTTAGGCTGATGAAAATCACTTTAAATGGTGTTTAATGCTCTCTTGTAGCATTAGTGAAGGCCAGAAGTCACAGAGCCTGTGTCCAATATTAATAATACATTTCAAAACTATAATTCATTAATATTTTATTTACAGCAAGACATTAATGAAAATTAATTTTTCTGGGGGAAATGGAGGAAAAACATTTTTGTTCTATTTCTGTGACCTGAATGTTGCAGCTACCAGTGCTTATATTTTGCAATCCAATAGAAAAGCAATATGTAAAGAAAGATTAGTTCCATAATGTGTGCCCCTTTGGAGCTGCACAGAGCCATATCTGAACAGGAGGAAAAATGTGACATGTCTTTGTATTTTTCTTCTTTGCAGATATCTCAGTAAGCTTGCTGTCCTTAGTTGTCACAGCCTGTGGACTTGCTCTCTTTGGTGTGTCTCTGTTTGTGTCCTGGAAGCTTTGCTGGATCCCTTGGCGAGAACGTGGCCTGCCCTCTGGGAGCAAAGACAACAAGCAGGAATCGCTGAACTATACAGACACAGAGACCAATGACCATGAATACAGTGAGGATTACCTGGGGCAGCCCACTTCCTACCCGGAGTCCTCCCTAAAGATTAGCCACACCTCCCCTGATATTCCATTAGATGCTCAGGCAGGGACCAAGGAGAATTGTGTGCACAATGTCCGAATGCATCGCCAAATCACAGAACCAACCTCTTCTGCTCGGTCAGTAGCTGTAATTTCTTTCTAATGATAATCATTATGAATGGAGATGAGACCAAGAGAGTTACACTTTATTAGCTAACATAGAGCCTGACTGCAGATGTATATTTTACATGCCTCATTCTTTTACTTTAATGGTTATATAAAATCATTTGTGTGTTGGGGTGTGCTGGATGATGGATGGCTTTAAAATTAGGAAGGTGCTTCCATAGTAGCAACAGTGGCAATCCATTTTTTTCCAACATGAACAACTACTGCATCATCTGTGTCTCTCCCTTATAAGCTGGACAAAATAGCGAGGAAGGTTAGTGCCCTGTAGAACAAAAGAACAGCCTACACTGAATCTTGTAAATCATGTTCATTTGAACTTATCATCAGTGCTGAGGGCTCTGCAAAGATTTCAACAGCCATCAAAAGAGAAAAATAGGGCAGGCTAATGAAACACTTGTGAGAGTTAGAAATAGGATTAAAGGTGATAAGTTTTAGCCATAGCCTTGACTGGGGGGGGGAAACTGACTGAGCAAGATTATATGGAGGCAGAGGAAAGAGTGCCAGCCTATAAGGGAACAGGAAACGGGGAAGGGGAGAATGTGAGAGTACGTAGGGGCAGGTAATAATAGGATTAGGCTGCATGCAGCCAGAAAAAGGATCAGCACGTGAACAGCCAATTAGCGGATTTCTGAGCTAATGCAGGTGTACTGGACCTGGAGAAGTGTCTCCCCATTGCTCCTCAATAACTCTTCTGGCCATCTGACTGGAGTGGGTTTGGCAAAGGCTCTTGCCTGCAGGGTGTACTTTAAGATAAGATGCTGTAACAGCCATTAAAATTGAATAATTGTTGACAGACCCAGGTTTAGGTGTGAGAAGACTTGGCCTAAAAGAACAGAAGGCCCAACAAACACCACACATACTACAGAGCAAAGGCTCCATGTACATGGACATACTTCGTAATCTTTTTTCCACTGGCTGTAGATCAGTGTAAGGGAGGCTCCTTCAGAGTCTTTTCTATGAATCTGTGGAGAAGGCATTGCCATAACTGTTGATGCTGGACACCATGTTGCACACATGCAAGGTTGATTTCAGATTGGAATTGTAGTTGGAGAGCTGTGGTATGGAGCTAATGTTGTTCTGTTTTTAAACCCCTGTAAAAGTTTGCCCCATGCTCTGTGGTTCACTAACAATACCACTAACGTTAGATGTGAAAAGGGCCCTCACATTCCCTATCAGAGGGCCACATCTATACTGGTTAACAGGCCATACAACACCACAGAAGTCAACAGTATTGCACAGAGAGTGTGGCAGGGAAGCACATGGCTGTAGCACAGTGGAGTGTCTAATCCCAAAGTGTCTCTGGGACAGCAATAAAATGGAGGAGTGTTATAAAGCAGGAGCAAAAGAACAGCAAAAGGGAGTGAGAGGGGGTAAATCAGTGGCAAATAATGGAGAGGATGGGTAGAAGGGAAAATATCAGAGACACAAAAAAAGGAAGGCAATTAAATTAACCCATTCAAACCAGTGCCTCTTGTTGGTGCTCGATAAAAGACAGTTTAGGGCTGGGGAGGGGCAGGAGGCAACATCCTCCAGGAAAAGGTAAAAAGAGGAAATTGAGGGATTAACGTTACTATTATCATCATCATCACTATTTTTTTTTTTTGCCATTGGTGAAACATTGTCACACTTAAGTCAATTTTGGAAATAAACTCTGTGTGGGGTACAAGAAAAGAATAAATACTCATTTTGATTCATGCATGCAATTTGATCCCCCACTACAGTATGCCTTTTTTTTTGTTTGAACAGCTGTGACCTGGGAGCCCATATACGCAAGCTGTATAAGATATTGTATGTGAGGCAGTGGAGTCTAGCAAGCACAAAACTGAGAACCAGGATTCTAGTCTTTGGTCAGTTATGGCCTTTGCTGTGCGTCCTTCATCACCTATACAATATAGATAATATATTAACCCACACGCCAGTAGCATTACAGTATCTCGATGATCTGTAGAGAATGCTAGGGGTATAATTCCTTATTTGTGGCATAATATCTTGTCATGGAAATTACTAATGCACAACAACATAATTATGCTTTTATTGTGCAGTAAGGGAGAAGAAATAGATGGATTATAAGAGACAATGCTTTTGTTTTAATGCACACACTTTCAGGAAATGATAACAGCAGAGAAAAAATGCTGATTATATTCAACATAAATAGTTTTTGACTAATCCTATGCTAAGATTTCCCCAGGTTTTCCTTTTTATGCTCACCTCATTTTGTTTCTACAATATGTTGCATGATTGCTTTATACTAATTGGGGAAAAATGTAAAATCCAACTTGTATAGGATTAAGGTTTTACCTAATCCAGCTTTCATATCCCACTGCTATACAAGAACTACAAATTTGATTTCTGCAATCTTCTTGTGGGGTGGAAATTTCAATCACAATAACCAAGTCTAGGTAATAAATCTCACTGGACTGAAACTAAAAGTAACTTTCTCTCCTAGGAGCAATGAAACTTTCATTCTAAGTATTACAGCGCTTATTACATCAGCTAGGAGTTCTGAGAGGCAAACCAGCTTGATAGGAACAGGCAGAAAAATCATTTAAATTAGAATAACCAGTTTGTGAACCAAGTAGTAGGTTCCATCAGTAAATACAGATGTTGGGAAATATCTCCTCCCGTCGCTATAGACAAGATATCTGCAAATTCAACGCAAGCTTTTATTTAGCTTATGGGACCAACTCTGCTCTCAGTTACATAGGTGTTACACCCTTATATTTCATGGGATTTGTCTCTGTATTTACAAAGCCCTTTGAAGATGGCAAGTGTTAAGTATTAATATTTATTATAATTATTAAACTTATTGGGACAAATTCATACCTGGTGTACTTAAGTCCACTGACCTCTGTGGATTTGCACCAGCCATGAATTTGGTCCATTTCCTTTATGGGCTACATATGCAGTTAGATTGAATACTATACACTTCTAAACTTTTCTTGGGAGTCAATGATTTTGCAGCATTCTTGTGAGTTTTGTCTAACAGGGGATGTTATTATAAGTTTCAACCAATTTTGGAGAGTACTTATTGCCAGCTTGAGGTATAGGAACTGAAAATTCTGCAAACACCATGAGTCCAGTGATGAAGAGAACTATAGTAACTTTTGGCTAATATAAGTATCCTTCTACTCATTAAAAGGGATATTGTGCTCTGTAGGTGTATAGAAGTAAAAATCAAACCCTGTGGCACCATACAACCCAAAATCATGGCTAAGGAAAGCAAAATGAAAATAAATAATAGGTCCTTTATACAGACCAGACTCACACAGCACCTAACAATGTAATCAGTTTAGTTTCTGTCATTTTTCCCTTAAGGCACAATTCAATCCGAAGACAGATCAAGCTCTCGAACCCTGACTTCAACATCCAGCAGCTTCAAAAACAGGAGCAGCTGACGGGGATTGGACGCATTAAGCCAGAGTTGTATAAGCAAAGATCAGTGGATACCGATGATGGCCGGAGGAATAACAGCAAGGCCTGTGGGAAACTCAACTTCATTCTGAAATATGATTGTGATTTAGAGCAGTTGATCGTGAAGATTCACAAAGCTGTCAACCTGCCAGCAAAGGACTTTTCTGGAACTTCAGACCCTTATGTGAAGATCTATTTGCTTCCGGATAGAAAAACAAAACAACAGACTAAAGTGCATAGAAAGACCCTAAACCCAGTGTTTGATGAAGTTTTTTTATTTCCCGTTCCGTACAATGATCTGACCACAAGGAAACTCCACTTCTCTGTTTATGACTTTGACAGATTCTCCAGGCATGACTTGATTGGCCAAGTGATAGTGGATAATTTTTTAGATTTGGCAGACTTTCCCAGGGAAAGTAATATTTGGAGGGATATTGAGTATGTCACCAATGTGAGTATGACACCTTTTCATTTTGAGATTTTATATGGTAATTTAATAGTTTATAACCTCTACCTTTTTTAAACTGGTGATAAAAGTGCTCCATGGTAGATTTATGGAGAAAATTATTTTTTTTTTCTTCCTCTCTTTCTCTCAGCATTTGATCACAATCCATGGAACGTCCTCATTTTACCTTTATTGGACAGCATTAGAAATGTCCTTTATGTAGAAATTACTGAAGGTTAATCATTATCTTGTTTGTAGGGGAAGAAAGCCACAAAAATCTATTCTCTATCCCTCACTTACCCCAGGGAATGTTATATTTTCTTTTCTCGCTCTACTTTTCTGTGGTTTGCATTATTTTCCACATGTATTCTAGGATGCTGTTGGCCTCAGTTTGGAAATTGAAGACTTTTGCATAGCTTCCGTCAACGTCCCATAGAAAGTCATTCTGACAAAGTCAGCTGACCTTGCACCTACAAACAAACCTAGCACCTGCAGTTAGTAGCCACAGCCTAAAATGAGAGGAAAGTTTGCAGATGTCATGCAGGATATGAAAACTCAAATCCATACAAGGATCGTCTCAGTTTACATTCCAGGAGGCAGGTCGCAGGTACTACATTTGTGTAGTGCTGTGCTGCTAGGGGCATTTTCTGAAGGAAACTTTATTAAAAAAGAAGCAGGGGAATGTCTTTACTATAATCTACTAATATTCCTGCTGTCTTGACAATCTTTGGTATAGGGATCTACATAGGAACACTCTCTGGGCACCGGCTACAAAACAGACAGTACTTTCAGAAGTCAGGGGCTTTATACTTCTCTCATGGCATAGGCAAACCTCCCATTAGTATTAATGGGACTTCAGCATTCTCCAGTGGAAAAAAAGAGCCCATGCATTTCAGAGCTCACAAGGTGAAACTCCTGGTTCCAGAAGCCAATAAATATTTCATTTGTTTTATGGAACTATAGTCTTGCAGATTCCACTTTTTAGTGTCAGTAAGTTAATAACAGCAAAAGAGTGTAAGTCATTTAGGCCCCAATCTAAAAAGCATTTAAGAGTGTGCTTAAAGTCATCGGTGCTGGAACTAAGGGTGGTGCTGTATCCCCTGGCTTGAAGTGGTTTAAGAACATAAGAACAGTCATACTGAGTCAAACCAAAGGTCCATCTAGCCCAGAATCCTGTCTTCCGACAGTGGCCAGCACCAGGTGCCCCAGAGGGAATGAACAGAACAGGTAATCATCCAGTGATCCATTTCCTGTTGCTTATTCCCAGCTTCTGGCAAACAGAGGGTAGGGGCACCATCCCTGCTTATCCTGGCTAATAGCCATTGATGGACCCATCCTCCATGAATTTATCTAGTTCTTTTTGAACTCTATGTTAGTCTTGGCCTTCTCTGGCAAAGAGTTTCACAGGTTGACTGTTTCCATCATATAGGGGTTTACTGTTTGGTTCAACGGCTCTCAGGAGCCCCCACTGTACAAATTGTCCCAGCGCCCTTACTTAAAATTCCTTTTGACTTCCGTGGGACTTATGCACATAGTTCAAGTTAAGCATGTGCTAAATGCTGTTCTAAACAGGGATGCTTTCCTGAGTCAGCACTTTAATCTTTCTAATGTGCCATGTTATTGGCCATAGAGCTAAAAGGACTAAATTAATGTTTTTCTTGATTTTGTTTTGGAAATGTTTGCATTCACACTGGCTGTCATTATCTTAAACTCTCTTATCTGTGAAGTTCTCAGTTGACATTGGATACCCTGGCGGGGAGGACGGGGGTGGAGCGGGGGGAAGAGATGGAATGGGACAGAAGCTCCATCCAAATGGTGAAGTGGAGGAATAGGAGAGGGAATGAGGTTTGGCCAGAAAGGTTGGAGGTAAGCAGCTGGCTCCAGGCTGGGAAGGAGGGTCTTGGGGGTTCCTACTTGCTCCCAGGCCCGTTCCAGCCCCTCTAAGTCCTGCTCTTGCTTCTGCCTCCCCCCCAGGCATGTGCAAATTTACGTGAAGGAAATGTGTGCCTCCCCCCGTCCCTTCCCAATATTTCTATTGTGTTTGAGTTCAAATTTTTATAACTCTTTTGTTCCACATGTTCTGCATGGGTGATGAGGTATGGGTCCTTCTATAGTCCTTAGAGTTTTAGTCAAGGTGCATTTCAGAGTACAGTAGAATACACTGATCCAAACAGAACAAAGGACATGGAATTCATTCTGATAAACAGGGGCTTTTCAATGTAAATGATGCACAGCAGGAAACATAACCCAATTTCAGGTACTGTTGGTTTCCAGATAACAGGTTCGGATAAATGATGTTCTATAGTACTTGTTTCTCCAATTAACATTTCCAAAAATTCAAAATGTTAGACTTAGCACATTAAATATTGACAAACTAACCCAGCATAATTCAAGAACTTGTACTGAGTTCCAGCAAATCTGAATTCACTCTTTTATTTGCATCTCCTAGCTGCCAGGTAGACTGACAGCAAAATCTCAAATCCCATTGGGAACTCAACATTGCTGTAGAAAACTCACCTGATTTCATCACAAACCTGAACACAGGACAAGGTTCATGAACCTCTGAAGCAAAACTGGGCTGAGTTACGAAAAACTTGTGAGCAGAAATTGCATCAGCCTTGGCAGCAGTTGAACTTTGAGTTTCTTGGTTTTTCAAACATCAAACTTAAAAGGGACCAAATGCCACGATGATTTACACCCAGTGTAACCCCACTGAAATCAGTGGACTTTCACAGGGTGTAAATCGTCAAAGAATCCAGCAAAAGAGCAGAAGTAAGCATTATACAACCAAACCTGCCAAGTTACCCACAGTTCTGGTATTGTATCTGAGCAAAAGTGCATCTACTTCAGTTCCTGATGCATCTCATTACATTATATAGCCAGGCATCCCACATCCCATTATCTTACATTATTCCCTATTTTATTATATTCTAATCCAATTTGATACATTACTGTAACAGTGCATCAAATCAGACTTTACTGAATACCTAACAAAATGGTCTATTTCAAGTGAATATTGCAGATTATACATGAAATAAGTCAGCTTCTCCACAAACAAAGCCATTCGATTCCCCCATTAGACCATGCAGGGTGGATTTGATTTAAACCATTTAAATCACTAGTCACAAAGACTTGATTTCATCAAGGATTTCTACATAAAAGTGCATTCTTGTTGGTTGCTATAACTTTAATACATATTCTTCACAGCTCAGAGATAGATGTAGGTTTCATTTTTAGAAGGTACACACTATACATTTTTATCACTTTACATTATATAGCCAGGCATCCCATGTCCCATTATCTTACATTATTCCCTATTTTATTATATTCTAATCCAATTTGATACATTACTGTAACATAGTGCATCAAATCAGACTTTATTGAATACCTAACAAAATGGTCTATTTCAGGTGAATATTGCAGATTATACATGAAATAAGTCAGCTTCACCACAAAAAAAAGCCATTCAATTCCCCCATTAGACCACGCAGGGTGGATTTGATTTAAATCAATTGATTTAACTCATTTAAATCACTAGTCACAAAGACTCAATTTCATCATGAATTTCTACATAAAAGTGAATTCTTGTTGGTTACTATAACCTTAATACATATTCTTCACAACTCAGAGATAGATGTAGGTTTCATTTTTAGAAGGTACACACTATACATTTTTTAAGTGATTTATTTTGAAAACTTTTCAGATTAGTTTTATAGCTATATCAGAAAATGAATGATTGGTTATTTTATTTACCAAAGGTAACTGAAGCAGATATTTATGAAGTCATTGGGAGGTGAACTATATCCAATTCAACAGGTTAATCATTAATATTTGGAGGATTTTCTTGCCATGCTGTATTAGGAGGAGAACATCACCAGACAGACATTTAAATTGTTTTACTTAACTAAAACAACAACATTATGTATTCTGAATTTTTTTCTTCAACAGCAAACATATAATATTTTAACAAAACAAGCATATGAATTTTTGAATTTACTTAAACATTCAAGTTTTTTAAAATCAGGTTTGTTTTTGTTAAAATTGCTTTTAACTAAAATAGTTAAATGAAATATTTTTAAAAAATTACAAAAATTAAATCGACTATGTCAGCCAGGTCAACATGAGAAACTTAAAATATTGGCTTCTGTAGCTAACTCAGTCATCTTTGCCTTCATTTTCCTGTTTGTTCATAATCTGGAAAAGAAAAACAAGCTTTCCTGCTTTTTCAGGTCCCAAACGATTTCGCAGTTTGGAATTAATTAGTCCAAAGGAAGAAAATATTCTTTCTATACCAACAGAAGAAGATACCGCTGTTAAAAGTGAGATTATCACTTCAACAGTCTCTGAATCCAAGTGCTTAAGTGACTTCCACCAGTTCACTGCTGTGACTTTCTTTAAAACATTATCAGCAAACATATATTTCTTGAATGGTTCTTATTCCCGAACTGTGTCTCTTTTACGGCCTGCTGCCATTATAGGTTTTCCCTTCTAGTGAGAGAATGGTATGGTAGATCTCAAATCAATGAAGGCTACACTCAGAAAGACCTCAAGACTTCTGGAATATGCTGCTCAAACAGTTTCACTTTTGTTTCTGCTGCCTGTCCCTCCCTTCTCACATTTATTCCAGACTTCTTCTCTTTGTCCAGATCTATTCCAACAATCTTCTATTCATTGAACTTTTTGAAACTGTGCACTTTTAGAGAGACTCTGTGTACACAAATTTGCAGAGGGACAATAGGGTTGAGGTCTATTATTTCTCACCTCTCTATATTATTTATTTATTTATTTTAAAACATTTTTGCTGTTAACAAGCATGTTATCTGTGGAGACACAAATCCACAGTTTGAGAACTGCAAAACTAAGCATCTCTGATATTATCTTCTAGACTGAGCATTGAGTCCCATAGGGTAGATAGAAAGATTAACCTAAATAATCTATACAGAAGCCCCTGGAGCCCCATAAGATTGGGTCCCTAATCCATGAACTATTGGAACTCATTTACAAAACTTTTCTTAAACATTACATGCATATATTTTCTCATACTATAGAATTAGAATTTATAATCCCTATTCCATGATAAGATATCTTTCAGCTATAATGTATCTTAATTAAAACTATCTTTAGATAGGTTTTTTTCTCAAAAAGCATTTTATCCAAAAAATTGGATTTAAATTTAAAAAATCTGATTTTTTTTAAATCACTGATTTTTATCCACCCTGAGACCACGTCATCAATGTGTCTACTTGCTATTCTCAAACAAGGCTGAAGATTTACAATTCCACTGAAGCACAGTAGCTTCAGTTCTCCTCCTTCCAGAGTGCAGTACGATCCCAGACTATAAGATTGTTTTCTAATAAGAACATAAGAACATAAGAAAGGCCGTACCGGGTCAGACCAAAGGTCCATCCAGCCCAGTATCTCTCTACCGACAGTGGCCAATGCCAGGTGCCCCTCAGGGAGTGAACCTAACAGGCAATGATCAAGTGATCTCTCTCCTGCCATCCATCTCCATCCTCTGACGAACAGAGGCTAGGGACACCATTCTTACCCATCCTGGCTAATAGCCATTTATGGACTTAGCCACCATGAATTTATCCAGTCCCCTTTTAAACATTGTTATAGTCCTAGCCTTCACAACCTCCTCAGGTAAGGAGTTCCACAAGTTGACTGTGCGCTGCGTGAAGAAGAACTTCCTTTTATTTGTTTTAAACCTGCTGCCTATTAATTTCATTTGGTGACCCCTAGTTCTTGTATTATGGGAATAAGTAAATAACTTTTCCTTATCCACTTTCTCAATATCACTCATGATTTTATATACCTCTATCATGTCCCCCCTTAGTCTTCTCTTTTCCAAACTGAAGAGTCCTAGCCTCTTTAATCTTTCCTCATATGGGACCCTCTCTAAACCCCTAATCATTTTAGTTGCTCTTTTCTGAACCTTTTCTAGTGCTAGAATATCTTTTGTGAGGTGAGGAGACCACATCTGTACACAGTATTCGAGATGTGGGCGTACCATGGATTTATATAAGGGCAATAATATATTCTCAGTCTTATTCTCGATCCCCTTTTAATGATTCCTAACATCCTGTTTGCTTTTTGACCGCCTCTGCACACTGCATGGACATCTTCAGAGAACTATCCACGATAACTCCAAGATCTTTTTCCTGACTCGTTGTAGCTAAATTAGCCCCCATCATGTTGTATGTATAGTTGGGGTTATTTTTTCCAATGTGCATTACTTTACATTTATCCACATTAAATTTCATTTGTCATTTTGTTGCCCAATCACTTAGTTTTGTGAGATCTTTTGAAGTTCTTCACAATCTGCTTTGGTCTTAACTATCTTGAGTAGTTTAGTATCATCTGCAAACTTTGCCACTTCACTGTTTACCCTTTCTCCAGATCATTTATGAATAAATTGAATAGGATTGGTCCTAGGACTGACCCTTGGGGAACACCACTAGTTACCCCTCTCCATTCTGAGAATTTACCATTAATTCCTACCCTTTGTTCCCTGTCCTTTAACCAGTTCTCAATCCATGAAAGGACCTTTCCTTTTATCCCATGACAGCTTAATTTACGTAAGAGCCTTTGGTGAGAGACCTTGTCAAAGGCTTTCTGGAAATCTAAGTACACTATGTCCACGGATCCCCTTGTCCACATGTTTGTTGACCCTTCAAAGAACTCTAATAGATTAGTAAGACACGATTTCCCTTTACAGAAACCATGTTGACTATTGCTCAAGAGTTTATGTTTTTCTATGTGTCTGACAATTTTATTCTTTACTATTGTTTCAACTAATTTGCCCGGTACCGACGTTAGACTTACTGGTCTGTAATTGCCGGATCACCCCTAGAGCCCTTTTTAAATATTGGCGTTACATTAGCTAACTTCCAGTCATTGGGTACCGCCGATTTAAAGGACAGGTTACAAACCTTAGTTAATAGTTCCGCATTTCACATTTGAGTTCTTTCAGAACTCTTGGGTGAATGCCATCTGGTCCCGTGACTTGTTAATGTTGAGTTTATCAATTAATTCCAAAACCTCCTCTAGTGATACTTCAATCTGTGACAGTTCCTCAGATTTGTCACCTACAAAAGCCAGCTCAGGTTTGGGAATCTCCCTAACATCCTCAGCCGTGAAGACTGAAGCAAAGAATCCATTTAGTTTCTCCGCAATGACTTTATCGTCTTTAAGCGCTCCTTTTGAATTTTGATTATCAAGGCCCCACTGGTTGTTTAGCAGGCTTCCTGCTTCTGATGTACTTAAAAAACATTTTGTTATTACCTTTGGAGTTTTTGGCTAGCCGTTCTTCAAACTCCTCTTTGGCTTTTCTTATTACACTCTTGCATTTAAGTTGGCAGTGTTTGTGCTCCTTTCTATTTGCCTCACTAGGATTTGACTTCCACTTTTTAAAGGAAGTCTTTTTATCTCTCACTGCTTCTTTTACATGGTTGTTAAGCCACGGTGGCTCTTTTTTAGTTCTTTTACTGTTTTTCTTAATTTGGGGTATACATTGAAGTTGGGCCTCTATTATGGTGTCTTTAAAAAGGGCCCACGCAACTTGCAGGGATTTCACTTTAGTCACTGTACCTTTTAACTTTTGTCTAACTAACCCCCTCATTTTTGTATAGTTCCCCCTTTTGAAATTAAAGGCCACAGTGTTGGGCAGTTGAGATGTTCTTCCCACCACAGGGATGTTGAATGCTATTGTATTATGGTCACTATTTCCAAGCGGTCCTGCTATAGTTACCTCTTGGACCAGCTCCTGCGCTCCACTCAGGAGCATCATATGTATTAGGTTAGCAGGGTTGGATATTCATATGGTAGCTTAAAGCACATCCACAGCACACAGAAGAAATCTGTGGTGAGCACTGCCTCTAAGCAGAGAAGAATCTGATATTCAAATGACTGTTCTTCTAATCTAAGTCTCTCTGAGCATAAAACTGAATCTCTTGTGTCACACTGCTTTTTCCAGCCAGAGGGAAGCAGAAGGGATTGCCTTACAGGCACCAGTAGCGGGTTGTTTAATGGAAGACATAATTAAGTGGATCAGCCTTAGATGAACATGAAAGCAAGTTTGATTTGCTTTTTGTACATCTATCGGGCAAGTTAGTCTGATTTCTGACTGTTAGGATGGAGGAGAAGGGGTTGCTGTCATCTCTATTTTTTGGTCTGAGTTAACAGGTCGAACTAATGCTCTCAGTAGCCTCTGAAGTTTGTATTCAAAAGATTTTTTTTTAATGTTCACAGACCAGTGACATGTTTTGAAGAGGGCATGATTGTTCGTTGCCCCCCACGCACACACTCCCCACATACAGTGCTATCTTCAAATTCATATTTCCTCAGGAATAGCATATGGCCTCAGGAAAAGGTGGGTAACATATTAAACTATAAAATAAAATAATTAATTTATCTGCACAAGACATGAAACCCCATGTTACAGCACTCTGGATAGATGAGAATCACCTTCTCCATGAAATACTAAATACCCATTTACTGACATGCTGTGTACCAGAGAATAAAAAACTCTTTTCAAGGAAATAACCTACTAAACATGACCATGCTGCTACACAGGCAGACAGAAAGATTGCAAATCTTGGATGAACCAGTTTCTACTGTGAACATTTTGTTTCATAATGACTTGTTTTTGTTACCTATAGGCTTTACCTCTGTCACCCTGCTGTGTAGCAGATCCTTCCACTATCTTCTTTCTTTAAGAACAAAACAAAAATTAGAACTGGGGAGTGATGATTTCCACTTAGAGGAGGGGAATAAATGGGAGCTGTGACTTCCTCACTTCTACTCCCAGCTTCCAAATATAGTTAATTTTGAGACCTGGGTATGGGTAAGTGCATTTGTTTGTTAGATATTCAGTGTCTGTAAGATTCTTCTATTCTGAATGGTAACAACAACACTAATATATATATTTTAAATTCTAGTATGGAAGAGCACCTATGCACATTCACACATGGAAGGAGTTCCTCATAAGCATCCACAAAGCCCCTTCTCATTGTCCTTCTAATCCCTCCTTAAAACTCTGCTCTGTGATTAGTCATCTGATGTGCTGTGACCACTGCTTACCATTCTTATCAATTAATTGTTACCAGGTGCTCCCTCTGTCTGTTGTATCCACCTGGTATGCCTGGTCTTCTTAGATTGCAAGCTCTGTATTATCTTTTGTTATGTGTTTGTATAGTTATGTCTAGGACCGGGGTCCTGATTCATGATTGCAACCCCTGGACACAATCACAATACATATAAATAATAATTATAATTAAAGGTAAGTGAGAACAATATATTTACAGATTCCTTCCACTGTGTGTGGAAGGAACTGAGATCTGAATTATGTCTGTGGGTTCTATTTATGGAAAATAGTTACAGGTGTACGTTTTTGAAGTGTAACTGGAAATCTGCCACACTTCCTGAAATTCAAAATTGCATTCACATCCCAAACAAAAGGGACTTTTCTAAAGGCTACCCCACAAATTACCTGCCCTACTCATATGCTATGAGAAACATGCACTTTGGGGAAGAATATTACCCCACTGGGACACACCCAGCAAGTTCTTTCCTAGGAGCAAAGCTTTCCAGAGGAACTAATAATATGTGATATTTTTATAGTTCATGTTTGGCATTTCCACTTTTAAAGCTCTGTACAAACATGAACTAATCCAAAACATTCTTTGAGGGACGTTAGCAAATATTATCCCCAATTTGCAGAAAGGGAAACAGATCTAGAGAGGGTAAGTAACTTGGAAGAGCATCAAGACATCACAGTGAGTTAGTAGGAGGTGAGACTGGAACTGGGGAGCTCCTGTTCCGAGTGCCAGGTTTAATCCACTATATAACGGCCTCTTTCCCTCAGTTTACGACTAGTGATGCTGATAACAAACCATCCAACTCCACCTATGGTGATTAGAGAAACCTTCAGTGTGGCATCAAATTTTAGCCCATTTAAAAAAAAAATCCTGTTTTGCAAGTGCTTTGTATACAGAAATGATGGGCTTGAGCTTCAGATCTCTGATCTGGATTTTAAATGCTCCGAGGTTTAGAATGGTTGAGCCTGGGATTTTGGTTTGACAAACAGAGAGAAACCAGGAACAAAATATTTCTCTTGCTCCAGATTTGAATTCAAACCCCAGAGATGTTAAGATCTGGGCCTTTCTCTATTTTATAGAATTACAGCTGTTAGAGACCGAAAACACCAATAGAGTTCTGCCAATAGAAGATACAGTCTCATGACAGAGGACATAGCCAATATTAAACCAACACTGTATTTTGGGACACATTTAAAACCAGCCGATCTTCAGTGTCACTGGAGCAATCAATTGTTGAAGTGGACTTATAGGCATTTAACTATCCAATTTGCAGGTGTGAATTGGCTAGTAAAAAGGTAGACTTGTAAATCATTATGTTCTACCTCAGAGGTCGGCAGCCTCTGGCACGCTGCTTGCTGGGGTAAGCACCCTGGCAGGCCGGGCTAGTTTATTTACCTGCTGAGTTGGCAGGTTCGGCCGACCGCGGCTCCCACTGGCCGCAGTTCGCCGTCCCAGGCCATAAGAATCAAGTCCTAGTGATCACTGTTTATTTGTGAGGGACTGTTTGTTTTTGCCTGTGCTTGCTTAATCAAAAGTACCAAAAAGGTACAATGTGTATCATGTCGGGGAAAAGAAAAAAGTCTGAAAAACTGGAGATACTTGAATCCTCCTGATTTCTTAAGGATCAACCCAGTGTGGAGAGGAAAACATTTAATTAGCCTTCACACTTAGCACAGCAGCTACAGTAGTTGTCACATTGATGGCTAATTGCACTGCAAAGTGTTCTTTCTACAGTTTTCACGTTTTTAAGCAGGCTTATTTTTCCAAGACTGGATTTTGCCTGTTGGTTTTGTGTTTTCTTTTTTATCTCATTGTTTTGTTAATCATGTTAGGAGAGGTTCATCAGAAATGAAATGTAAATTAATCTGATTAGCAATTAGCACTCCACATGGCTATAGCATAGATAAATTTGCAAGTTATAATTATGTTATGCAATAGTTAAGAAAGATAATAGCATTAACCCATTGATTTCAAGGGGCTTTAAGTATGGGCTTAAGTGGTGAGGCTGAATAGCGATCAGTTTAAGCACGGGTTTAAGTGCTTTGCTAAACTAGTGCTTTAAACTGTAAATTCTATGGGGCAGGGACTATGTCTGTGTGGGTGGTTTCTACAGCACCTAAAACACTGAGCCCCAAACCTGACAGGGTCATCTGGGCAGTACCATAATAAAAATATTTAATAGTGATAACAACAACAACTGTAATAATAATATGGATGGGTCTGAATCTAAACCTCAGATGTAAATAGCCCTGTACTTTGAGGATGAAGACATCCAAATCCAAACTCTCTGGCTAGCCCCAACATCTGTAATGGTCAGGACCAGAAACATGAGATCCAAGCACTACCACGCTTTGGGTCTGCAGCCCTGGTCCAGAGCTAATGGTGACAAACTGGTGCAATTGATTACTTCGGCAGCCTTTCACCTCCAAAGACATGGATTTGCACAATTTTGCTCAGAAATAAGATTAATTTGGTCAATCAAGTGTTTAAGCAATCAAGTGTTTAAGCAATTTATAATGGGGCTTAGGAATGGGTTAATGGTAGTGGCAGTTGAGAGCTGTTGCATGTAAAGAGTTCTGAAAAAGAAGCTATTTCCAATGCAGAACAAGAAGTTTTATTGGTCTTACAAAAACCAGGCGTAGAGCTGGTCAGAAATTTTCGGACAGAACTTTTTCCATCAGAAAATGCCAATCTGTCGAAAGCAAAATATTTAATGTAAATGTGACAATTTTGATGAAAGTTAGTTTGGGGGGGGGGAAGCATTTTGAGAAGGCTGTAACATTCCATTTTGACCTTTTCAGAATGGACCATTTCGATTTTCTGTTTCAAAATTGTTTTTCATGCTTTTAAAATTCTATATATCGTATAAAATAAAAAATAAAAATAAGAACAACATGTTTTTGATTTTATCAAAACAAAATGTTTTGATCAATCCTAAACAAAAAAAAACCAAAATTTTATTTTGTGGGGATTTTTTTTTTTTGGTTCTGTTTTCTAAGAGATTTCTTGCATTAGAATAATAGAATTAGAGAATATTAGGGTTGGAAGAGGCCTTAGGAGGTCATCTACTCCAATCCCCTGCTCAAAGAAGGACCAACACCAACTAAATCATCCCAGCCAGGGCTCTGTCAAGCCAGGCCTTAAAAACCTCTAAGGAAGGAGATTCCACCACCTCCTAGGTAACCCATTCCAGTGCTTCATCACCCTCCTAGTGAAATAGTGTTTCCAAATATCCAACCTAGACCTCCCCCACTGCAACTTGAGACCATTGCTTCTTGTTCTGTCATCTGCCACCACTGAGAACAGCCTAGCTCCATCCTCTTTGGAACCTCCCTTCAGGTAGTTAAAGGCTGCTATCAAATCCCCCCTCACTCTTCTCTTCTGCAGACTAAATACCTCAGTTCCCTCAGCCTCTCCTCATAAGTTATGTGCCCCAGCCCCCTAATCATTTTTGTTGCCCTCTGCAGGGCTCTCTCCAATTTGTCCACATCCCTTCTGTAGTGGGAGGCCCAAAACTGGACACAGTATTCCAGGTGTGACCTCACCAATGCTGAACAGAGGGGAATAATCACTTCCCTTGATCTGCTGGCAGTGCTCCTACTAATACAGCCCAATATGCCATTGGCCTTCTTGGCAACAAGGGCACACTGCTGACTCATATCCAGCTTCTCGTCCACTGTAATCTCCATATCCTTTTCTGCAAAACTACTGCTTAGCCAGTCTGTCCCCAGCCTGTACCAGTGCATGGGATTCTTCCTTCCTAAGTGCAGGACTCTGCACTTGTCCTTGTTGAACCTCATCAGATTTATTTTGGCCTAATCCTCCAATTTTTTTAGATCACTCTGGACCCTATCCCTATCCCTATCCAGCATATCTACCTCTCCCCCAAGTTTAGTGTCATCTGCAAACTTGCTGCGAGTGCAATTCATCCCATCATCCAGATCATTAATAAAGATGTTGAACAAAGCTAGCCCCAGGACCGACCTCTGGGGCACTCTGCTTGATACCGGCTGCCAACTAGACATCGAGCCATTGATCACCACCTGTTTAGCCCAACAATCTAGCCAGCTTTCTATCCACCTTATAGTCCATTCATCCAATCCATACTTCTTTAACTTGCTGGCAAGAATACTGTGGGAGACCGTATCAAAAGATATATCACATCCACCGCTTTCCCCATATCCACAGAGCCAGTTATCTCATCATAGAAGGCAATCAGGTTAGTCAGACATGACTTGCCCTTGGTGAATCCATGTTGACTGTTCCTGATCATCACCTTCCTCTCCTCCAAGTGCTTCAAAATGGATTCCTTGAAGACCTGCTCCATGATTTTGCCAGGGACTGAAGTGAGGGTGACCGGTCTGTAGTTCCCTGGGTTCTCTTTCTTCCCTTTTTTAAATATGGGCACTATATTTTCCTTTTTCCAATCATCCAGGACCTCTCCTGATTGCCACGAATTTTTGAAGATAATGGCCAATGGCTCTGCAATCACATCAGCCAAATCCCTCAGCACCCTTGGATGCATTAGATCTGGACCCATGGACTTGCACGTGTCCAGCATTTCTAAATAGTCCTTAACCTGTTCTTTCACCACTGAAGGCTGCTCACTTCCTCCCCATACTGTATGCCCAGCGCAGCAGTCTGGGAACTGACCTTGTCTGTGAAGACCAAGGCAAAAAAATCATTGAGTACTTCAGCTTTTTCCACGTCATCTGTCACTATGTTGCCTCCCCCATTCAGTAAGGGTCCCCCACTTTCCCTGACCTTCTTCTTGTTGCTAACATACCTGTAGATACCCTTCTTGTTACCCTCAACATCCCTTGCTATCTGCAACTCCAATCATGTCTTGGCCTTCCTGATTACACCCCTCTAGTGATATTTTTATACTCCTCCCTAGTAATCTGTTCAAATTTCCGCTTCTTGTAAGCTTCCTTTTTGAGTTTAAGCTCACCGAAGATTTCACGGTTAAGCCAAGCTGGTCGCCTTCCATATTTGCTATTCTTTCTGCACATTGGGATGGTTTGTTCCTGCACCCTCAATAAGGCTTCTTTAAAATACAGCTAGCTGTCCTGGACCCCTTTCCCCCTCCTGCCCATCAGTTCCCTAAGGGAGTCTAAGTCTGCTTTTCTGAAGTCCAGGGTCCGTATTTTGCTACTCTCCTTTCTTCCTTTTGTCAGGATCCTGAACTCAGCTGTTGTTGTTTTAACTCTCAGGATTTCCCACAAAATGAAAAATCTGGTTCCAATTCACCTTTACCCAGGAGCAATGCTGCATATTTTTGGAGACGATCTATAGTGGGCACTTTGCTATTTACATATGTGTACATACACGTTTCTCTTATAGAGCAGTCCTGTAACTGGCAGTGTGTGAAGATACAAGAGAAACACTTCCGTCCCCACACCATGTACAGTCACAAATTAATAGAAATAATAAGGTTAGACTGAGTTCTAGTTCCATGCTCTACTAGATGGTCCAGATTTTACAGAAACAAGATGTAGCTAATTCTGTAGTCAGCATCTTTTTCTCTCATTTTGTCTCCCACCTCCTCCTTACCCTGTTCTCCAGGACAATCCTTCCCTAATCTATACAGAAATGAAGCAAAATGCCATCTGCTGGCAGCCTCCAATATTGCATTATAACAAGTCAAACCTGGCCCTCAATTCCACCATACAATCCCAGCGATTTTAATGAGACATCACAGGTGTAACTGCGGAAAATATTAGCAGTTAATAGGCAGCAGTTTTACCAAGCAAGCAAGAGCTTCTTCTGTAGCTGTGACCCTAAGGCAGCTATGTTAAGGTGGCCTCAGCTGGTGTCACTTTGCACAGTGGGCAGCTGTTAAGTTACTCAAAGACCTAGGTTTTGTCACATTCATATTAGCACAAGGTTACATCTTTAAAACTTAAAACATTTATCTAGCCAGGTGAAAAAAAGCCACTTCAAACCAACATTTGTTTAATTATTAAATAGTCTGGAGACTTCTGACTCTACTGCTTTTCAGTTGAGTTTATGGAAAGCATTTAAATAGCTGTAGAATTCATCAGATTTTCTGAAAGATCTCTACTCTGTAGATTCAGTTTCAATACCTGGAGCCAAACTTGAATTTATTCTTCCCATTGAATTTCACATACTGTACTTACTTGAAATGCCTCAAGCTATTTTTAGTCTTTAATCCCTACAAGATATCAGAGCCATCAGTCTTCCTTCTCCATCAGGCTTCTTTAGAGATTTAGGATTTCAGATCTACTGTGTACTGTCAATGCTCTGGTTATTCCAGTTTTCAAATTTTATTCTTCTTTGACTCTTCCCTAGCTTTCATAGACATGCTGAGCAATGGACACATTTTTGTTCTAGTTACGTATTATTAATCCAGAGCTCTACTGTGGCTCAGGGAAGGAAGTTCCAGAAACCAACCAGGAAACTGACTGACTTGCAATCTGGTTCCTAGTTGGTTCTTCCCTTGCTCCAAGGCAGAGGGACGGTGACTTAACTGCAGTCATCCTATCATTGACACTGATTACTTCCCCAGTGCAACAGCTCAGAAGCACTAGCTGGTGAATCTGATGCATGGTGCAGATGCGTGGCTCCATCATCCACTTTCCACGCCTGCTTATATCAGGGCCGGCCCACAACATTTTGGCACCTGAGGCGGGGAGCTCAAATGATGCTCCTTTCCTTGGGCCAAAACTTTGACAGGTCTCAATTCTGCCTTCTTCCTGTTCTACACCTTTCATGGTACTGCTCTGCTACCTACTGCAATAAAGGAGAACTAACAACTTAAAATGCCTTGTTCAAAATTTTTAAGTAACACTTAACTTTCAAACACCTGAACAGAAAATGTAACTCTTCTTGTCTGCAAAGTAAACACTGACATTTGTATCTGTTTGAATAATCAAAGTGGTGCTTTCTGTGCCTTCTTGGTTGCAAAGATTTGAACTGCTTCCTGAAGGTCCACAGTCTGGGCCAGCTCATGCTCTATTGAGATGGTTTCAAGGCCAACCAGCCTCTCCTGTGTCATTGTGGAGCGTAGATGTGTTTGGAGAAGCTGTGTTCTCCACTGGCAACTGTTACAAGAAGTGTTAGAAGTATGCGCAGAGCAACAAAAGCATTTGGAAAGAGGGTGGTCATCTTATTTGTGCACATATATTCCAGAACAGCCTTTGGAGTTGATCCTGCTGAAATGTATCTTGAAAGTGCTTTCAGTTCATCACCTAAATCACTCACATCAATATTGTGCATGTCATCATGTGTCAACACTGTCTCTAGTGCCCTGCATTGCTGGTGTAGGTCTTCTTCAGGTATAGTGAGGAGTTTGGGAATATCATACAACATCCCATATGTTCTCCGTATTCCTTGAGCTGCATGAAATGTTCAACTGACTAGTGAACAATCTAACATCTGGTTAAAGAATTAAACTTTGAATTGTTGTTTGGGGTCTCTTAAGGGATTATCTTGTCCCTCGTAATCAAAATGTCATCTTCTTCAGTGACTCTTGTATTCTTAAATGGGTGGGAAAATAGCTTCAGTGTGAAGTTCCTCTGCCAACTTCTGTGCACTCTTCAGAACATTTTGAAATCCCTCATCTGACTGGTAAGACTGTAGGTATGACTTTGCTTTGTCCAGTTGTTCCATTGCTCCAGATATATCAAGATCAAGACCTTGGAGTCTCTTACTTACAACATTTATTTCAAACAGTATGTCATGCCACAACACTAAGCCATACAGAAATTTGAACTTATGCATGTTTCTGGTGATTCCATTTCCCTCTGCCACTGCTCTCCCACGAACAGTTCCTGTCATAGCATTATCCTCCATAATGACAACTGTGGCATCATCTATCTTCCCAATTTGGGGTTTGATAGGCTTTATCGCCTCCACTCGACTTTCCCATCGTGGTTTCAGTGTCAGAGAGGATGTTCCCAGATGTTCCTTCAAAATTTGCCATCGATGAGTTGATGCAAAGAAAAATACATAGATGCTTTGAATTACATTAAAAAAATCAGCAGCCTCACTAGAAGCTGATGCTGGATCACTGACCACCAAGTTCAATGAATGAGAACTGCATGGGACAAAAAAAGCTCGAGGGTTTAACTCTCGGATCTGTGTCTGCACTCCTCTGTTCCTCTCATGTTGGCACCATTATCATAGCCCTGACCTTTCATGTCAGCTATCGCAATTCCCGTATCTTCCAGCTTTTTAAGAAGCACATTTGTCATATCAGCTCCTGTAGTATCATCAATGTCAATAAATTCTAGAAAATGCTCTCTGACAGTCACCATTGCATGGACATTTTCACTAGGTTCTGTTGTTGTTACAAAATGCACCATTAACGTCATTTGTTCTGTATGGCTGATGTCAGGTGTGCAGTCCAGAATAACAGAGTAATATCTTGCTGACTTCAGATCTGTCACAATCTTCTGTTTGATTTTTGTTGCCATTAACTGTGTGATCTCATTTTGAATTGTTTTTCCAAGGTAGTGGTGTGTGTACATTTCTTGGGTGGTGACTCTTCGTAGATGCTTCTGGAGTACAGCATCAAACTCAGCCATCAGCTCCACAATTTTAAGGAAGTTTCCATTGTTTGGCACATACAGTGATCTGAAGTGCCATGCAGTGCTAGGTTTTGGGTAGCAAGCATTCTCACAATGGCAGTGAGCCTTTTCAGAACATTTTGCCAGTAAAGAGACTCTGATGCAATCTTCTCCTGATGCTGATCATCTATGTGGCCTTTAATTTTAGGGTATGTCTACACTACGAAATTAGGTCAATTTAATAGAAATCGATTTTTTAGAATTCGATTTGATACAGTCGATTGTGTGTGTGTCCACTAAGCGCAATAAGTCGGTGGTGTGCGTCCACAGTACTGAAGCTAGCGTCAAAGCATTGCACTGTGGTAGCTATCCCACAGTTCCCGCAGTCTCCGCCGCCCATTGGAATTCTGGGTTGCATTCCCAATGCCTGATGGGGCAAAAACATTGTCGTGGGTGGTTCTGGGTACATGCCTTACGGATGGCAGACAGTGCAATATGACTGCTAGCTGTTGTCATCGTCCCATGGGTGCTCCTGGCCGACCTCGATTAGGTTGGTTGGGGGCGCCTGGGCAGACATGGGTGCTCCCGGCTGGCCTCGGTGAGGTCGGTCAGCGGCGCCTGGACAAAAATGGGAATGACTCCAAGTCATTCTCTTCTTTAAGTTTAGTCTAATGGAGATTCAGTCCTGTCTGGAATATCATGCCAGCTGGAGGCTTCTGCCTCAGGCTGCTCTCCCAGTCGGCAGCACCATGCGATCACACCTACCCCAGCCTATCGCTTGCTCCCATGGCTCATGAAGCCTGGACAGTAGTAAGGAACAGTTCAACTATAGGCTGAGCAAGTGCGTAATGGTGGTAGAATGTGCCTTTGGACGTTTAAAAGCTCGCTGGCACAGTTTACGGACTCGGTTAGACCTCAGTGAAACCAATATTCCCATCATTATTATTGCTTGCTGTGTGCTCCACAATATCTGTGAGAGTAAGGGGGAGACCTTTATGGCGGGATGGGAAGTTGAGGCAAATCACCTGGCCACTGATTATGCACAGCCAGATGTCAGGGCAGTTAGACGAGCACAGCAGAGCGCGCTGTGCATAAGAGAAGCTTTGAAAACCAGTTTCATGACTGGCCAGGCTACGGTGTGAAAGTTCTGTTTGTTTCTCCTTGATGAAAACCAGCCCCCTTGGTTCACTCTAATTCCTTGTAAGCCAACCGCCCTCTCCTTCCTGCTTTGATCTCCGCTTGCAGAGGCAGCAAAGTAATTGTTGTTTCAAATTCATGCATTCTTTATTAATTCATCACACAAATGGGGGGATAACTGCCAAGGTAGCTTGGGAGGGGTGGAGGAGAAGGGAAGCACAGGAGTGGGGTAGTTGTAGATACACCCCCTAGAATGGTATGCAGCTCATCATAGAAGTGGCATGTCTGGGGCTCTGACCCGGCGTGGCCATTTGCCTCTCTGGTTCTGCTGCGGGTCCCTGTTATAACCTCTGTTCTTCATGCCCTTGGAGATTTTTTCAAATATTCTGGCATTTTTTCTTTTGGAACGGAGTTCGGATAGCACAGATTCATCTCCCCATACAGCGATCAGATGCAGTACCTCCCGTTCAGTCCATGCTGGAGCTCTTTTGCGATTCTGGGACTCCATGGTCACCGGTGCTAATGAGCTCTGCATGGTCACCTGTGCTGATCAGCTCGCTACGCTGGCCAAACAGAAAATGAAATTTGTGTCTACCTGGCCAGTGCATCTGAGTTGAGAGTGCTGGCCAGAGTGGTCACAATGGAGCACTCTGGGATAGCTCCCGGAGGCCAATACCATTGAATTGTGTCCACACTACCCCAAATTCGACCCAGCAGGGTCAATTTCAGCCCTAATCCCCTCGTCGGGGAGGAGTACAGAAATCGATTTTAAGAGCCCTTTAAGTCGACAAAAATGGCTTCATCATGTGGATGGGTGCAGGGTTAAATCGATCTAATGCTGCTAAATTCAACCTCAACTCATAGTGTAGACCAGGGCTTAGTCTCATCTCAAGCTTTTTCCATCTATGGAATGCTCTCTGGTGATTTGCTGCCTTCTCATGGCATGCCAGATTTCTAGCCAGATTTTTCCAATCCTTTTTTCCTGTAGAACCCAATGTGGCTGGAACAGTAGACTGGAAGAGTTTGCAACAAAAACAATATGCAGCATTCTGGGTTTTTGGGTACATAAGCCATGGCCTTTCCACTTTGTCACCATTGGGGATTTCACACCAGTAATGTGTTGGATGGAAACTTCTATTTTCATTGTCTTTGGGAAACATTAAGTTTTTCACTTGCTGTGGCCCATGCAGTACAAGGAAGTCCCTCAGGCTACTGCTCAAGTTGGTCCACAGTCCTAGATCATCTAGACTTAAGGAACTAAACTCAGAAGCAGCTGTTTCTTGCCCTCCCCCACACTCTTCTCTGATCTACACTTTTCTTCAGGAATGTGCATGGTTACATCCATTTGAGATGGAGATATGGATGATGCAGTAGCTGCCAGGTCACCTGCACTCTGACTAACTGGAAGATCAGGCATCTCCTCACCACTCACATCCTCACTGGGGACGAAAAGCTCACCATGAACATTTGTGTCTATGTATCTCAGGAGAGCTTCTTGCTTTCTTTCTTTTTCTGAATGCTGCCCCAGAGGGGTGTTTTCTTCTTTCACTCATGACTGCTGTTCTGTGCCAGCTATAGTGGCTCTCAACACTCAATTGAAGAGGACAAATAGGCAGGCTGGATGCAGGGCCTGAGTGAGGGAAGATATCAGCGTCTTAAGGCCCTAACTCGCTCCTACTACTTCAGTTGACTGCCTGTTCTCCTCAAGTGGGTTCAGGGAAGCAGCAGGAAACAGGAAGTTCCCTGAGAAGCTGGTGTTAATCAGTCCAGGCTCCTGCTCGTGCTGCTTTCTGTTATTCCCTCTCACCTTTTCTCCTGCCTGCCTGTTATGTCTCTTGTGCCCTCCTTCCTCCAGCACAGCACTCCACCATCTCTGTGCATCTAGAGCAGAGAGAATACATATGCACCAGCAGCAGACAATTTTCTACATTCTGGGTCCTAGTGGTGCCCCCCCACAGTCTGGCACCTGAGGTGGCCACCTCAGTTTGCCTCATGGGAAGGCTCACTGCCTGGGAATCCACAAATCTATGCCATAGATGCAACCTGAAGCTGATATATATATATATATGGGCCTGGAGGTAGTGTAGCTAATGTAGTTGTAAAGAACACTGCAGCACAGCGGCACCTTAGCATCACTTAAATGGATGCTGCCATTGATGGCAGAGGTTAAGAGATAAAGAATGGAAGCAGCAGGGAGGGGAACAGTAGAAAGAGAAACATGTGCTGGCTCAGCCATGTGTTAGAGAATTCTGATCAGGTGTCATCTATTTATCGCTTCTCTTCCAGGAGGCTTTTAGCAACTGATCATGTATTTTGAATCAGATTTTAAAAGAGGGGAAATGAGAGCAGACAGGGTTAACATAAATCAGAGCTGAACATATTTAACCAGTCGCTCAACACTGTCAGTTAAAACCCAATTACAAATTCAGCAAGCAACTCAGGGGCTGATTGACCACAATCTCACAAACCCAAGCGTCCTGCCCAGCAGCAATTCCCCCGTACCCCAAAACCCATTAGCACATTCAAGGGTTCATAATTCTTTGCAACTGTTCTGCCACCGATAAGAAAGAGGGAGGCTGGGCTCCCAAGAGCCTCTCTGTGATGTTTAAATGCAACATTTTACAGAAGCAGTATTGTTTGCAACACGGACAACACTATTTCAGTGCTTTAAAACACAGCCAGTACTCTCACATTTCTCACTAACTGGCTGACCCCAGAAAAGCACACATAAGCCACAAGACCCACAAAATGGTGAGTAGCCACAGGGGAAGGCAAATCACTATTCCCAGACCCTGCTTTACACTGGGCATGTGGTTCTTGGGCACTTGGGGAGAGCCAGCACTGTAGGGTGTGCCTGATAATCATTCCTGTCCGCACACTTTCCACAGGATGTGATCATTATGGAAAATATCTTGCTGCTGAGGGTGAGCAGGGAATCAAGGGACGGTCTTCTCCAAGCCGGAGGCTTCTGCCCTGGCCCCTATGCCGCTCGCCTGTGTGCAGCAATGGTGTCATCCCCCCCCTCCCCCCCGCGTCACGGCAAAGTGGCACAGGAAAGTTACCGTTAATGGTGCAAGAAATAAAGCAGGTCTGCCAAAGAACCTGTGGGAGTGGTTCAGAGATCTCTGAGGGAGATTCCCATGAAGTGAGGGAGTCAATCAACAGCCTGTTCCACCGCTCAGATTAGGCATGTGGTGGGAGCCAAGCCTGCTTTTTGCAACCCTTCTGCCCCCAACAATTCGCTTCAGCAATTCCCAAAATCAGATCCACTTACCAGGGGCCTCCTCTCCAGTTTGCGCTTCGCCAAGATCTGACTGCTGTGACTGGCTAGGCTCCTCCAGGGTAGAAAAGAGCTCCTGGCTGCATGCATCTCTGGCTTCCGAGTCATCCTCTGCCTCTGGGTCCCCCTCCCCCTCTTCATCCAAGATTGCCTCCTCCTGGCTCGGTCCACTCTCAACTGGCATGCAAGCCAACGAAGTATCCACAGGGGCCTTCCCAGTGGAGGTGAGGTCATTCAGCTCTCTGTAGAACCACCAGCTTGTGGGCACAGCACTGGAGCGGCGGTTTGCCTCCCGCACCTTGTGGTAGGCGTTACACAGCTCCTGCACTTTTACCCTGCACTGCAGTGTGTCCCGGTCATGGCCTCTTTCTATCATGCATCTAGAAATCTGTCCTTAGGTATCATAATTCTGACGGCTGGAGCGCAGCTGTGACTGCACAGCCTCCTCTCCCCAAAATGCAGATGAAGTCCAGCAGCTCGGCATTGCTCCAAGCAGGGGCTCACCTGGTGTGTGGAGCAGGCATGGTCACCTAGAAAGATGCGCTGAGACCACTGCACGCATCACGGAGCAAACAGGGGAGGGGAGGTCTGCTGCTGTCTGAACTTACAAGGCAGAATGCTGACACACTCTCTGCCCCCCAAAACACACTGTCTTTCCCCCCACATACACACAACACACTCCCTGTCATACTCCACCTCCCCACATTTGAAAAGCACATTGCAGCCACTTGCACACTGGGATAGCTACCACAATGCACTGCTCTGTGTGGCATTGCAAGAGCTGCTAATGTGGCCATGCGAGTGCACTTGCAGCTGACAGTGTAAACACACGGCAGCATTTTCCCTGCTGCGGTCTCCGAAGGCTGGTTTAACTCCCAGCACTCTACTTCTGCAAGTGTAGCCAAGCCCTAAGTCGCTTAGCAGTGTGTACACCTCGGGAGTTACAGTTCTCAAAGCTGTTTTACTGCGCACAAACTTGCCAGTGTAGATGAGGCCTTAGTGCACTGCAGAGAGGTACACCATACATTGTGATAGGCATGTGCAGGATCTATGGTTCTTGAAAGGTGTGTTATAGCGGGTGCTGATCATTGTAACAGTGGAGCTATGTCTGCAGGTTTTGCATTTGTTGTTCTGCCTGGGTCTGGTGCCCCTTTGAGTTGGTGTGTACTGGTCCGTGGGGAGCTTGTGCTGATTTGATCAGTATCTGGTGGTTAGATTTCACAGACTGTATGGCACTCCTCTCGGTGGCAGAGACATTCTGGTGGATGTGATGTTTGTTAAGGATTTTGCAGTCCATTTTTTTCCTGAAGCAGTCAATGTAATGATCAAGAGTGTGGTTTGCCCACATGCTCACGGTTTAACTGATGGCCATATTTGGGGTCGGGAAGGAATTTTCCTCCAGGGCAGATTGGCAGAGGCCCTGGAGGTTTTTCGCCTTCCTCTGCAGCATGGGGCACGGGTCACTTGCTGGAGAATTCTCTGCAGCTTGAAGTCTTCAAACCACAATTTGAGGACTTCAATAATTCAGACATAGGTTAGGGGTTTGTTACAGGAGTGGGTGGGTGAGATTCTGTGGCCTGCATTGTGCAGGAGGTCAGACTAGATGATCATAATGGTCCCTTCTGACCTTAAAGTCTATGAGTCTATGAGTTTAATCTGCTCTGTGGTGTCCACTCTACCAGGCCACTCCACCTTGAATGGTCCCTTTCAATATGTGCTAAACTACTTATACTAAACTACCTGTTCCACCTTGCATTTTGCTGTGATGTTGGGAGTTCCTTTCCCAGATCTGAAGAAGAGCTCTGTGTAGCTCAGAAGCTTGTCTCTCTCTCCAACAGAAGCTGGTCCAACTTTGTGTCTCTAATATCCTGGGACCGACACGATTACAACTACACAGTGTACATCATGCATATATGTTCTTCTAAATATTCAGAAGGAAATATATGTTTGAGAAATGACAAAGTAAAGTACATAGTTTCCTCAAGCCAGCCAATAAAGAGTTAGCACCTTATATCTCACTTCTGCCCTCCTAGGAAACACATTGCCACATATCTTGAAAAAATCAGCTCTGCCCATGCCATCTCAAACACAGTAGGTGATTTTACAAGATAGTCCTCAATTCTGCGAACATTCCCAAGTGTATTTAACTTTATTTATGTGGGTAATCCTGATGTGGGACTGTTTGCATAGGTAAAGTTAAGGACATGCATTTTTGTAGGATCAAGGCTTTAGTGTGGCTGCCGAGTTGAGGAATGGGACAGGTTTTTAGGGTATTTCACATCATTTATTTTGGTGAAGTGATGAGCTCAGATAGAGAGGCTATATTCATGTTTGCAGTATCGTGACATTTAAGATCGATGCAGCCACATTGTTACAGTATTTAGTTGCTTGATTAAACAGCCTTTTCTTCAGGCAAACCGCCGTCAGAGGATACAGCTCACCTTAGCGAATGCTTGATCATTCTCTGTCCCTTTCATCAGAAAGTATCAGACTAAACTACAAATAGCACCAAGAAGAGAGTTTTCACCAAGCGATGGCAGCTTGGTTGTGATGACTAAGAAGACAGAAAATAACTGAGCTGGTTTTTGGAGTCCTTTGTATGAACTCTTGGGGATAAATTCTGGGCTCGGATGCATGGGCAGACTCTGGCCCAATGCAGGCTCCTTAAAAAACAGCAACTATCTGATATCAATCCATTCGACCTCCGCCACCCTCAGAAAGTTATATTACCTGCGCATTTGAAAACATAAGTAATAAAAATGGTGGGTAGTATATATTAAGGGCTAGTTTGTGCTCTTTAAAGCCACAGCTCTGAGGGCAATGAGGTGCAGAGCTGCACCACCCCAGGAGAAGAACTGGACTGTGAGGCAGCCAGGGGAAGCACAATTTGCTCTATCCCTTACTGTGGTACACATTGTTCTTCTAGTTTGTGCTGGTCCCATGCCACAGGCCAATATATGCAGGGAGTTTGTCATTAACCTGCTTTCTAACAATGGGTTTTTTGGACACTGAAAATCATACCATCCAAATGAAACAGACAGGGTTGGGTTTGACTGTATCGCTACACCCCATCCAGTGGGATGGCGGATGGAAAGGGAACACCCTGTCCCTTACTGAACAGACTGTTTGCCACAAGTGCTAATTAAGTTGCAAACTTTCTAATTCCTGGTAACCAGACCCCCGAGACCCTGCCCCCTGTCCCGCCTCTTCCCCCAAGGTCATGCCCTGCCTCTTCCCACAAGTACCCATGCCTGCTCCGCTTCTTCCCCCCAAGGCCCAGCCCCTGTTCTGCTTCTTCCCTCAAGGCCCCACCATTTTCTCCACATCTTCCTCCAAGGACCCATCCCCATTGCTCACTCCTCTCCCACCCTCCCCCCATCAAGGAGCCTGTCTGCAGGTGGGATGTGGCCTTGGCTAAGTAGCATCTGGCACAGGTTTATGACCCTGTGCCTCCCCCTGCCTTGTGGTAACTAGGTTTTTGTTTCAGGTGCCATTTAGGGTTGCCAGGTCCCCAAAACCTGGGCACCTGGCAACCCTAAATGGCACCCAGACACAGACTGTCCGGGTAAAAACCAGATGGGTGGCAACCCTGAGTGCAAGACCTCATTGCCAAAGTGGGAATGCAGTGAGTTCATCTTGAGCGACTTGACCTATTAGGAAAGATCTTTCAAGAGTTGTTTTTTGAGGACCTCATCCTGAGAGATGCTGAGCACCCAGAACTCCGTCTGAAATCAATGTGCATCATGGGTGCTCAATATCTTTCAGGATCAGACACCTTGGATTTGCACAGGCTTAGGAACCAGACTCACCCCAGGCTGAGGAGAAGAAAGAACCCTTTTGTCGGTTTATTGATCTGTGGTAACAAGAAGTCCATGTGATGTACGGTCTAGATAAGACCTCTGAACCCCAAATGTTTGGACTGGTTGTCTCTCCTTCACCTAGTCTGGCCTTACATCAGCCGTTACTGAAGTCTTTGTCATAACACTAGGCGGTATGACTATATTTTTCAAATGCCCAACTACTGAGAGTCACAGTGCAATTTGCTGAAACCCACAGATTCTGCAACCTCAAAATGGATTTCCCTTTCATGCTCCATCATGATGATTTTGGTGCCTCATTGCTATGAATATGAAACTTGTAATAAATACTGGATACTTAATATTTCTTACTAATACATAATCAGTTACCCAAACAATAACAGACAAGTTAGCTCATAGAATACAAGTTAGCTCATAGAATTAAAAAAAAAACGAGAATTCATAACTCATTCACCATTGTAACTCATTCACCATATTTTGTATGCTTGTTTTAAGACTCCATATAATGCTTTCCATTTTTTCTTTTTATAAAAATGTCATTTTTAAAAGATTTTTTAAAAATATCAGCAGTGCCTTAATCAACCATATGACCCACTCTGTTATTCTAACACGCACAAGCAACATTACGATAAAACAAGTTTGTAAACACTAAGGAAGGGGGGGAAATGGTGAAAGAACATTAGTTTCAGTTCCTAAAAAGGTTATTTATTAGCACTGTGGGAAGGAATTACTTTAAAAATCAGGAAAACCTTTCAATGTTTGTGCTCCACTGAGTTTAGCAGTTTAGAGTAAGTGCCAAGCTAAAAAGAAATTCTTCTTACATTGTGGCTGCAAAATCTTGGGTAGATCAAAATGAGTAATTTTCCTTGCTCAGAAAACTGTGCTGAATATAGTACTGAATGAACCAAATGAATCTACCATATCTGATCAGCCTCAAGGCCCCCTATGTTACAGTCTGGAAAGACCTCTCCATTAAGCTTGAGCTCTCAGGGTAAAATTCTGGACCCACTGAAGCAAAACTCCCACTGAGCACTAACTTCAGTGGAGTCAGGATTTCACCCATGGTATTTTAAATCCATAGCAAGAAAATACCTTAGAATCAGTCCCAAGAGCCCTGGGAAATAAAATTAATGTATCAGTTGATACCACTGAAAGATACATTTGGGGATTCTATAGGGCACCAGAGCAAATGGACTGTGCTCCTTCAAACACAAAGCATATACAAGAACAAATGGATATAAACTGTCCATTAATAAGTTTATGCTTGAAATTAGATGAAGGTTTCTAATCATCAGAGGAGTGAAGTTCTGGAACAGTCTTCCAAAAGGAGAAGGGGGGGAACGGGGGACGGGACTTAAGTTGTTTTAGATTGAGCTTGATAAATTTATGGAGGAGATGGTATGATCAGATTGTCTACAATAGTATATGGTCCATCCACGATAGCTATTAGTAAGTATTTCCAATGACTGGAGATGGGACACTTGATGGGGAGGGCTCTGAGTTACTACAGAGAATTCTTTCCCAGGTGTCTGGCTGGTGAGTCTTGGCCACATGCTCAGGGTCTAAGAGATCACTAAAGTTAAGATTTTGTCTTGGTTATTTTTAGTAAAAATCACGGACAGACTGTAGGAAATAAACAAAAATTCACATAAGGCCATCACCTGTCTGTTACTTTTACTAAAAATATTGGGGGGAAGGAGTGGCTGACAGGGGATGACTGAAGCCTGAGGAGAGGGGATAAGAGCCCAAGCCCTGCTACAGGGAGGGAGAACCAGCACCTGGCACACACGGAGACTCAGAACTCTGGGGTAACCCCATGGCAGCTCAGCACTCTTGGGTGCCTCCACCACCCACAGTGGCTTGGAGCTCCAGGACCAGCAGCTCAGAGCTACAGGGACCCCCTCCTGCCCATGGCAACTGAGAGCTGCAGGGCCCCCCCCGCAGCACTTGAGAGCTGACAGCTCCAGCCCCATCACCCCAGGGTTATGGCGAAAAATGTCACAGAGGTCTCTGGAAGTCAACTTCTATGACCTCTGTGACATTATCTTATCCTTACTGATGACCATATTTGGGGTTGAGAAAGAATTTTCCCCCAGATCAGATTGGCAGAGACCCTTGGAGTGTTTCGCCTTCCTCTGCAGCATAGGGTAGGGGCTGGTTTGAACTAGAGTGAGTGGTGGATTCTTTGTCATTTGACATCTTTAAATCAAGATTTGAGGACTTCAGGACTCAGCCAGAGTTTATGGGCATATTACAGGAGTGAATAAGTGAGGTTCTGCTGCCAGACTAGATGATCATGTTGGTCCGTTCTAGCCTTAAAGTCTATAAGTCTAATACAGGAGAATGCTGATCTGTTCACCAAAGATTTGATTCCTAAAAAACCAGACTGATAACAAAATGTTTTGTTTGATTTGAAATGACATGTTTCATTAGTTTTCAGCATCCTATAACTTTTTAATTTTTTTAAAATAAAATAGAAGGAAATTTCTAAACAAAATGTTCTTTTGAATTGACCAAATCAAGACATTCAGTTTAGAAAATGTTGAAATTAAACATTTAGATTTTTTCAGGCTTTTTTGAGGGGGAGGAGTGTTTCTACTCAAACAATTGGGAGAAACACGATTCTATAAGGCATTTCACTTGGTACCGCATGCCATTTTGATTAAAAACTAGAATGATATAAAGTTAACATGGCACACATTAAATGGACTAAAAGCTGGCTAACTAATAGCTCTCAAAATGTAACTGTAAATGTGGAATCATCCTTAAGCAAGCGAGTTTATGGGGTTGCCCTGTAGGTTAGCCCTATGCTATATAACATTTTTATCAATGACCTGGAAGAAAACATAAAATCATCACTGTTTTGTGCAGATGACACAAAAATTGGAGGAGTGGTAAATAAAGAAGAGGAAGTCACTGAAATAGAGCAATCCAGATCGCTTGGTAAACCAGGTTCAAGTAAGCAATATGTTTTAATGCAGCTAAATGTAATGTATACATCTAGGAACAAAGAATGTAGGCCATACTTACAGGATGGGAGAGGCTCTGTCCTGCGAAGCAGTGACTCTGAAAAAGATTGGAGGGTCCTGGTGGATAATCAGCTGAACGTGAGCTCCCAGTGTGATGTTATAGCCAACAGAGATAATGTGATCCTTTGATGAATGAACAGGGGAATCTCAAGTAGAAGTTGAAAGGTTATTTTGCCATTTTATTTGGCACTGGTGTGACCACTGGAATGCTGTGTCTAGTTCTGATGCCCACAATACAAGAAGGATGTTGATATATTGGAAAGGTTCATAGAAGAGCCAGAAGAATGATTAAAGTATTAAAAATATGGTTTCTAGAGACTCAAAGCGCTCCACTTATTTAGTTTAACAAAGAGAAGGTTAAGAGATGACTTGATTACAGTCTACAAGTACATACATGGGGAACAAATATTTGATAATGGGCTCTTCAACCTACCAGAGGAAGTATAACACAATCCAATGAATGGTATAATCATAGAAGATTAGGGTTGGAAGAAACCTCAAGAGGTAATCTACTCCAACCCCCTGCTCAAAGCAGGACCAATGACTAGAAGTTGAAAAAATCAGATTGGAAATAAGGTATACATTTTCAACAGTGAGGGTAATTAACAACTGCAATAATTTACCAAGAGTCATAGTGGATGCTCCATCATTGGCAACTTTTAAATCAAGATCGGATGTTTCTCTAAAATATATGGTCTAGGACTTATTCTGAGGAAGTTCTAGGGCCTGTGTTATACAGGAGGTCAGACCAAATGATCACAATGGTTCCTTCTGACCTTGGAACCTAGGAATCTATGAACCAAGTACTCTTAATTGTTTTTGCCAAAACGTTTCAGTGTCATTGAATTTGCATTTTGCCCTGAAAAAAGTTTCATCCAGAAATTTTGCCCAACTCTACTCTTAAATCGCATAGGTACTTTGAAAATGTAACCCTATATTTTCTGAGTGGTAGCCGTGTTAGTCTGTAACAGCAAAAAAAACAAGGAGTACTTGTGGCACCTTAGAGACTAACAAATTTATTTGAGCATAAGCTTTCGTTGCCTAAAGCTCACTTCATCAGATGCATGCAGTGGAAAATACAGTAGGAAGATACACCTCTACCTCAATATAATGCTGTCCTTGGGAGCCAAAAAATCTTACCGCGTTATAGGTGAAACCGTGTTATACTGAACTTGCTTTGATCCACTGGAGTGCACAGCCCCACCCCCCTGGAGCACTGCTTTACCACGTTATATCCAAATTCGTGTTATATGGGGTGGCGTTATATCGAGGTAGCGGTGTGTGTGTATATATAAATATACATACACACAAACACACACACACACACAGAGAACATGAAAAAATGGGTCTTGCCATACCAACTCTAATTAGACTAATTGATTAAGGTGGGCTATTAGCAGCAGGAGAAAAAAAAAGATTCGTAGTGATAATCAGGATGGCCCATTTCAAACAGTTGATAAGAAGGTGTGAGTAACAGTAGGGGGAAATTAATATGGGGAAATAGCTTTTAGTTTGTGTAATGACTCATCCACTCCCAGTCTTTATTCAAGCCTAATTTAATGGTGTCCAGTTTGCAAATTAATTCTAGTTCTGCAGTTTCGCGCTGGAGTCTGCTTTTGAAGGCTTTTTGTTGAATAATTGCGACTTTTAGGTCTGTAATTGAGTGACCAGGGAGGTTGAAGTGTTCTCTGACTGTTTTTTGAATGTTATAATTCTTGACATCTGATTAATGTCCATTTATTCTTTTGCATAGAGACTGTCCAGTTTGGCCAGTGTACATGGCAGAGGGGCATTGCTGGCACATGATGGCATATATCACATTGGTAGATGTGCAGGTGAACGAGCCTCTGATAGTGTGGCTGATGTGATTAGGTCCTATGATAGTGTCCCCTGAATAGATATGTGGACAGAGTTGGCAACGGGCTTTGTTGCAAGGATAGCTTCCTGGGTTAGTGTTTTTGTTGTGTGGTGTGTGGTTGCTGGTGAGTATTTGCTTCAGGTTGGAATGCTCGATTCATTTTTCGGTACCTACAACAATCAGATCCTTTTGCCTATGTTAAGTGCACTCTTGTTATCCCATATCTTATACAGCCTCTTGTGTGGTCTGTAAGGGAAGAAAAATGCTCACCAGCTGAGATAATCCTAAAACTGCCAGCCACAGATGCCTAAATATAATGTGGAGACAAGTACATCTGTTGAAGTATAAGTATTATGGAAATAGAACTGCTATCACACGCCACATAATCACATTTTCACCTGCTCATTCTGTAGACACCTGGAGGGTGTTGATGATTCACTTGATTGCAGTGTCTGCAGTTTCTCAGATAGATTTCTCTCTTCTCCTCCTCCCCAGCAAGTTCCTCAGAGTCTTTATTTTTTTATTTTGAAATCTTTTTAGTTACAGGTTTTTAAAGTGGATTTAGCGCTAGATTGGTAGAGTGCCTGGCTGACAGATCTGGGGAGTGAAGTCATCCATTTATTTGTAAATCAGGTTCATCATGCATAGTGGCAGCACAAATCCCGCCTCCTGTGGCTAATGTAACTTAATTTTAACTTGGAGGAACCACCTCTGAGGACAACAGAGCAGTGTAGTGTCCAGGACCCTGGCCTTTCAGTTAACACCACGTCAAGATTCCAATCTGGACTTGTTTATATCTAGGCTTGGAAGGATTAGATTTTTATTGGTAAATGTCAGTAAATGTTGATTTCACCATACACACACTAATTACCAAAAAATATTTCCATCTATAATAACTGAAAATTTCAACTAGGCAAAGTAAGAAAAGTGCTGCTATTAGAGTTTGATTGAAGGCTATTTTACTTTGTATATTTTGCCATGTGATGTTGATAATTTATGTTTTAATGGTTATAAAGCTTTAACTTTTTTAATCTCAATAACTATTGTCTGACCCGCCCCCTAATTTTCTGCAATTGTGAAAATTTAAATCAATAGAAATTAAAAAATGCTTGAAACCCATAATTTTGTGCAATAGTGAAAATTTAGAGGGATAAAAGTCTTAAAAATGCTTTAAAATAAACATTGATATCTATCAAAATTATGAAAAAAAAATCATAAAATTCTGCCAAGCCTATTAAAATCAGTAGAATCACTGAAGTCATTGCCTCTCCCTCCCAGACAAGTGGTTAAATTAACCCCTTGCCTGTTCACCACCACAGATGAAAGTTCCACAAATGCTGGCATTTTCTCAGGCGATAAGGGATGTGTGCACTGATGAGAGGTTTTGGCATCATGTACTGAGTATGTTTATGCAGTAAACAAAGGCTAATAACAATTACATATGAAATTAGTAATAGTAACTGTTAGAGGAGTAAGATTTTTTTTTCTCCTAATTGAGGTGGTAACATTTTTTTATACCATGAGAACCTAAATTAATTCATCAGTCCTGTTATTCACACTTTTGGAGTGAGACTCTCTCCTTGTCAGTGATTTTAAGTTTATTCTCACTCCTCCTTCCTAACTTTTGCTATTTTGGTTCCTTTTGCATTTCAACAGAAAGAGATTTTCCTTTCAGTATTTTGGAATCTCAGTGTTGCATCTGGGTATTCTGCCATTTAACAAACCTCATCTGGTAGGACATAATGACTATCCCTGGATTCCGTGACTTTTTCTTCCATCTAGATGATGGTTTGGTTGTTCATTCCATTTTATATTTCTTTGATTATCTCATAGTTAGATTCACAACTTTCAACTCAATAACCCACTCACTGAGTAGTACTATCATTGTAATTACTTTAGGCTGTTCCACTTCAAAATACTGAGATTTTCTTTTCTATATGAACCTATTACTTAAAAAATAAATGAAATCCTGATGGAAATTGCTTTACTTTTGATAAAAATGGGTCATTTTACAGACAAATCTTGCTGATAAAATGAATGTTGTTCAATTTAATTCTGCTTACCATCTAATGAAAACCTGGAATGCTCCCAGACATGTTTTTAAACTGTAATGGTCTCCTCCCTTTAACTGAAGTTTTCAGTGGATTGCACATTTAATTAAGTATGGTGTGGCACCGGTACTATTGCTTATCAGTTCCAGCATTTACAACATGTCATCAGCCAACTTTGGAGCATTCGATGAGTCTATTTAATAGTAAGTAAGTCACAATTTCAAATGTAATGAAATAAAAAGGAGGTTCTAGGAAGAAATTACTTGTTGCCAGGAAAGTAGTTGTGAAAGATTGAGACTGGTTCCTGGGATGGAGAGAAAGAGAGAGAAAGGGAGTGTCCAAGGAGACCAAACAAAGGAGAGACAAACGGAGAGACTCTTTCTCCTCTATTGTACAAAATATAAGGTAGTACATGAAAGATACTTATTCAAGAATAAAAGGTTTCCCACTAAAACATGAGGAACAAAATCGCTGTATAACCTTGGAAGAAGACTACAGAAACAGACTCACAGTATCACCATCCTGGCCTCCAGTGAGAAATGGGAACTAATAACTAAATGGACACATGGTGTGAAAAAATACATTACACTCCAAAACCTTCCTTGAATGCGCCTTATTAGCTATGCAACACTTCTGTAACTTCTCACTTCAATAAAAGTGATCATAATTTTACTGAGCAGGGGAGAGGAAGAGAAAGATAAATGCATGCAAGGCATCTTCTAGAACTGGGCAAAATATTCATAATGCAATTTTTTTTTCATTTAAATTAACATGTTTTTGAGAACTCAAAATATTCAAGAGCTGAAGAACTCAAAAATGGCCAGATGGATTTTGGAAAAACAAAAAACAACAATCCCCCTACCCCCAAGTTTTAGAAGAGACCAAACATGGAGAATTTCAACCCATAAGGGTTTTGTTGGAGAACATTATGAACAGCTGAACTATAAGGGTTATCATGGAGTGTTTACATATATTCCCAGTGCCAAAGAGGAATAGTAGAAATGCAAAGAGGTTTTGATTGTAGCAATAGTTAAAGACACCAAACACTCCTCAACAAAAGCTTTCCAGCATAATCAAATTAAGATCTGTCAGGATGGGTATTTTAATATTCAGGATGTAGTCGTCAAGGACCAGGATAACCACAATATTGAACAAATACTTCCTGAATACATTTGCAAGAGAATGAGAGAGAACATTATAAATATCTCATTTAATTGTATCCATGCATTTGTTATCAAACAAATGATTTTGAGTCGGAGTGACTCAAGGCAAGCCTATCAAAAAGAACAAGTTCAGCTGCACAGTGCTGCAAAAATGCTTGTGGCAGAAGACTAGAGACTGGTGACCAAGGGAGGGCAGCTTCCTCAGCAGCCAGCCAACAAAAGTGGAGCTCCCTGAGATTCAGAAGGGCTAGAAACCTCACCACCTTAAGAAGGAATGTAAAACACAGTTATTCTACTTAGTGTGGGAGGTCACGGGCCTCAAACCCAGGTCCACAAGCAATGCTCAGGCCACCCAGCAGCTCACCTGAGTAACCAGAGAAGGGAACCAGCCAAGAACTAGTGTGCAGAGGGCTCCAGCCCCCATCCCTAAAGCTCCTGATTGGAGAAAACATCCAGAACCCCCCAACTGGTGGAGGAGCTCTGTATAAAATCGGGTAGTAGCACAGGAAATTGTTTGAGCAACTAGAGGAATCCCTGGCTGGCTGCTATCTCCTGCTTACGTGACTCTTGAGTCCTGCATTTCTGCCTGCTCCCGGTTCCTGCCTCCCCACCTGCTCCTGGTTCCTGTCCTCCTATCCCAGACTCCCGTCTATTTCCAGTTCCTGCTGTCCTGCCTTCCTCCAGGGCTGTGCCCCTGACGCTGTATCCAGCTCTGACCCGTGGCTTGGCACCTGACTGTGGCTCTGATCTTCGCTTTGAAGCTGACGCTGTCGTCAGTTCTGACCATGACGCCTGACCACCCATGCACTGGTTGTTGCACTTAGCTTTTCTACAATAATAAAGATGCACAGAAGAGTTGGGGAGGAGGGAACAAACCATAATCCTTATGTGTACATTTGATAGATGCTTTAGTCAGGGGATCAAATAGGTGCTGGAGATAGGTAGAAGCTAGACAGAGAGCCATGCACCTAAAGTAAAATTAAATTTTAAAAGGGAAGTGAAGAAATCTGGATTTGTGTCAGACAGTTTCTCACAAGCACAGATTCTTTAGACTGATACTTTCATCTTAAACAGGTAAAATAATCAGAACTCCCTCACAAAAGTAGTACTGGCCAAAGGTGTTATATAGAATCATAGAACTGGAAGAGACCTTGAGAGATCATCTAGTCCAGTCCTCTCTACTCAAGGCTGGACTAAGTATTATCTAGACCATCCCTGACAGGTGTTTGTCCAACCTGCTCTTAAAAATCCCCAATGATGGAGATTCCACCACTTCCCTAGACAATTTACTCCAGTGCTTAATGACTCTGACAGTTAGGAAGTTTTTCCTAATGTCCAACTTAAACCGCCCTTGCTGCAATTTCAGCCCATTGCTTCTTGTCCTATCCTCAGAGGTTAACAAGAACAATTTTTCTCCCTCCTCCTTGTAACCACCTTTTATGTACTTGAAAACTGTTATCATGTCCCCTCTCAGTCTTCTCTTCTCCAGACTAAACAAACCCAATTTTTTCAATCTTCCCTCATAGGTCATGTTTTCTAGACCTTTAATCGTTTTTGTTGCTCTTCTCTGGACTGTCTCCAATTTGTCCACATCTTTCCTGAAATGTGGTGCCCAGAACTGGACACAATACTCTAGTTGAGGCCTAATCAGTGCGGAGTAGAGTGGAAGAATTACTTCTCGTGTCTTGCTTACAATATTCCTGCTAATACATCCCAGAATGATGTTTGCTTTTTTTGCAACTGTGTTACATTGTTGAGTCATATTTAGCTTGTGATCTACTATGACCCCCAGATCCCTTTCCGCAGTACTCCTTCCTAGGCAGTCATTTCCCATTTTGTATGTATTGTTCTTTCCTAAGTGGAGTACTTTGCATTTGTCCTTATTGAATTTCATCCTATTTACTTCAGACCATTTCTCCAGTTTGTCCAGATCATTTTGAATTTTAATCCTATCCTCCAAAGCACTTGCAACCCCTCCCAGCTTGGTATCGCCCGTAAACTTTCTAAGTGTACTCTCTATGCCATTATCGAAATCATTGATGAAGATATTGAACAGAACCAGACACAGAATCAGTCTCTGCGGGACCCCACTCGTTATGCCCTTCCAGCATGACTGTGAACCACTGATAACCACTCTCTGGGAATGATTTTCTAACCAGTTATGAACCTACCTTATAGTAGCTCCATCTAGGTTGTATTTCCCTAGTTTGTTTATGAGAAGGTCATGTGAGACAGTATCAAAAGCCTTACTAACGTCAAGATATACCACATCTACTGCTTCCCCTCATCTACAAAGCTTGTTACCCTGTCAAAGAAAGGTTACTGTGACACGATTTCTTGACAAATCCATACTGACTGTTATTTATCACCTTATTATCTTCTAGGTGTTTGCAAATTGATTGCTTAATTATTTGCTCCATTATCTTTCAGGGTACAGAAGTTAAGCTGACTGGTCTGTAATTCCCCGGGTTGTCCTTATTCCCCTTTTTCTAGATGGGCACTATATTTGCCCTTTTCCAGTCTTCTGGAATATCTCCCATCTTCCATGACTTTTCAAAGATAATTGCTAATGGCTCAGATATCTCCTCAGTCAGCTCCTTGAGTATTTTAGGATGCATTTCATCAGGCCCTGGTGATTTGAAGACATCTAACTTGTCTAAGTCATTTTTTATTTGTTCTTTCCCTATTTTAGACTATGATCCTACCTCATTATCACTGGCATTCACTATGTTAGACATCCAATCGCCACCAACCTTCTTGGTGAAAACTGAAACAAAGAAGTCATTAAGCACCTTTGCCATTTCCACGTTTTCTGTTATTGTCTTTCCCCTCTCATTGAGTAATGGGCCTACTCTGTCCTTGGTCTTCCTCTTGCTTCTAATGTTTTTGTAGAACTGACATCAAAGCTGATCAAACACCCTTTTTTTTTTTAATTCTGAACCTAGATACTATGGTAATCCTCACATACTAAATAGCATAGATGAATAGATTGATTAGAAATTTTTTGATCATGGTGGAAATAGCTAAGAGAGCAGCAATCTTGGCTTCTACAAGTAAAGGTGTAGCCTGCAAAATCCTAGGTCAGGAATAACAAACTTCAGGCTCAAACTGGTGCCTGGTGTGTAATCCATTGTCCCAATGTAGTGGGGAATGGAGCTCAAGCCTATTTGAAGGTTGTGTTTCAGAAAGTGGTCAGCGTGATGCAGCATGTGACATGACTCATCACTATTCCAAAATGTAAGAGTGTGTTTTGGTGGAAGGGGAGAAAGCTTCAGACAGTGAGAAGGATGAATTAGGGAGGGCAAATGGAAGAGAATGGAGTAGGGGGAGATGGACAGAACTAGGAAAGAAAGAAATGGAGAAAGGGACAGAAGGTGAGCAAAAAGAACGAAGGGAACTGAGAAGGTGCCATGTGAAGCAGACAATGTTTGTCACTTGAGGCTGTGCTCAGATGTTCTTTGTGGCCTCTGTACACACAAGAGCCTAGTTTCACTATCATTGTACAAGACAAAAGGTCTGGGTAGCTAAACGCCCTCTAGAGTACAGATGTGTAAGTCAGATGATTGTATGCATTTACATTAAATCCTTGAGGATACAGTGGGTGCAGCTAAAATTCCCTATGTGCCTTTTCCCAATAGGTGAGAAATTACTGGTTCTAGTGATATCTCCCATTGTAAACAGAGTAGAACTTCAGAGTTACGAACACCTCGGGAATGGAGGTTGTTCATAACTCTGAAATGTTTGTAACTCTGAACAAAACATTATGGTTGTTCTTTCAAAAGTTTACAGCTGAACATTGACTTAATACAGCTTTGAAAGTTTACTATGCAGAATAAAAATACTGCTTTTAGCCATCTTATTTTAAATGAAACAAACACAGAAATAGCAAAGAATCCTGTGGCATCTTATAGACTAACAGACGTTTTGCAGCATGAGCTTTCGTGGGTGAATACCCACGAAAGCTCATGCTGCAAAACGTCTGTTAGTCTATAAGGTGCCACAGGATTCTTTGCTGCTTCTACAGAACCAGACTAACACGGCTACCCCTCTGATACTAAACACAGAAATAGTTTCCTTAACTTGTCATATCTTTTTTTTTAACGTTCCCTTTATTTTTTTAGTAATTTATATTTAACGCAGTACTGTACTGTATTTGCTTTTTTCGGGGGCGGGGGAGAAGTCTCTGCTGCTGCCTGATTGCGTACTTTTGGTTCTAAATGAGGTGTGTGGTTGACTGGTCAGTTAGTAACTCTGGTGTTCATAACTCTGAGGTTCTGTTGTATAAGGAATACCTGTTCAAAGCAGCAATATCTCACCTACCATTAAAAAGATGAGATATAAACTTTTTAATTGTGCCCATTTTTTACCCTTTCCTAATTATGCAAGCTGGAAAGATGTGGCAATAAATGTTCAATGTAGCTGCTAAAACAGTCACAACAACAAAAAGAAAGTATGCATGGCTGTGAATGTTTGACACATCTCAAGACTCTTCCTCTACTTGAAGATATGCTCTTCTGTAGTGACTGTACCAAGACTCTTGTTGTATGTATATTTTTCAAAATACAGAATTTAGACAGAGCATTGATCTTTCAAGTGAGCAGTTTCATGACATTTACATAGTTTCACGACACCTACATATAGTTTTCTACACCATCATAGTATTTCTGCTTTCAAATTGGAAGTACTGGGATTGTCTATTACTGTAACTTTGCTTTCACAGTATCACGGCTAGGATATGAATATGAGACAAACACTTTTCCTGTAAAAATGTCAGTACATTATTAATTAGTAAATTTCCTGCAGCAGTCTGTGGGGGCCATCACAATCAGGATATGTCAAACCCAGGGAGAATACTGCTTGATTGACCATATGACTCTGTGTTGTGGATTTATTCAGCTGAAAAGGACAAATGAAGTGATCTCTCATCAATTTGCTACGGTAATATAACAAAAAGAGATTAGACATGATGGGCTAAATCCTGGTGTTGCTAAAGTCAATGGGATTGTTGCTATTAACTGCAGTAGTACCAAGATTTGGGCCTATAACTTTAAAAGAGAACAGGGAAATTTCATTACAGACATGTTCATTTTCAAATAAAATGGTTATCCTGTACTTTCCCAGAAAAGTTTGTCAGTGCACCCTAGTTCTCTATATCCTCCCTTAAATTTGGCATACAGACTGAATCACAAAGCAGATGAATGAAATCTGCTGAGAGATGTCTGGTAATTCTTATGTTTTTGAAGAATACCCTAAGAGTAAAGTTTATTTTCTTTGGTACAATGAAAATGGCATATAGTCTGGACATGTTAATGCAATGGAAGAGGGCAGTTTTAGTTTTAACTTTAGAATTCTGTATTACTTTGGACCTTTACTCAATCCCTTCCCTGTCAGGCTGTGTAAATGCGGTACAAATTCTATTACTTTTAAAGAGAACTTTATAGTTATCAAAGGATTCTCTCTTTATTAGCCCTTCAAAGTTGAGTCTGTGCTAGTTCTGAGTGGAAAGGAAATTATCCTAATGTAAGCATAATGAATACATACTTTAGCACTTACAAAAGTTGCCTTTAAAGGTTGAAAATGACATCTCTATTTCTCTCACCGGCTGCCTCTCTCTCCATCTCACTCAATACTACCCAAGTATTTAGTTCCTATCCTTTTCAATGTGATCTGATTCAAATTAGATTTTCACAAATGGAATAAGAGTAAGTAAGCTGCTTTATTCAACACAGGTGGCAAGTTCAGAGGAAGCAATTCAATGCTAATGAAAGGCAAGTGACTGTCAACAGTGTTGTCCACAGCTTTTGTTTTATCCAGGTTTAGTAGCATAACTGTATTAACATAAGCTTTTTCCACACAGCTCTGCCATTCCATTAGACTTCACCCTATATAAAGACTGATCGCTCTCAATTCTCAGGTGTGAAAGGGTAATTCTATCCCCATGGTCCTTCATTTCTTAGCAGAGACTGGTTAGGAAGCAGAGCAGTGTGTGAAGCTTTTGGCAAGTGTGTACGTTCATACAGAGCCACTCAACTGAGGGTGGTCTGATATATCACTGCATTTGTCCACATACAAGTTTAACTGATCTCAGCATCTTCAGTTTAGCTCATCAGTACCAAATGTTGACAAAGATGACATTTTGGATGCAAATACTTTAATTAACTAATTTTCACAAACATTTTCCTCCTTTACATGTTTTTTCTTAGCTGTATAATTAATAGTATACAGAGAGAAATAAAAGTTCCTTTCACCTTGTACCAGAATAGAAGTGAGAAGGAACTGGCAAAGAACAACATGTACCTGAATATATAGCAGAAGTAGATTTTAAGCCACAGGGTGGTTTTGCTGCTTTATTTTGAACAAGTTCCAGTCCTCTTAGTGATGGTGAAAATTTAAACTCAAATTAAGCCCTCAAATTATAACAGATCTAAATTTGGCCCTCAAACCACAGGAGTTTACAATCTCCTCTCCTTATATCTGTATGACTACCACTGAGAGTTTTCTTTTAAGATACCTATGATAGGTCAGCTGCTAATTTGTATTGTAAGATATTTAGTGCCACAATGGAAGTAACCTCTCTTTTCTCTATTTTTTCAAGCTTAATATTTCATAGAAATTAGAGATGGACTTAGTGGGCCATCCTGTCCAACTGTCTACCAACATGTGACTATTCTGTACATGACTGTATATTCCTCAGTACTTGACCCAATTTAAATGTCTCAAGCCTTGGACCTACTGCCACTTATTTTGGGAAATTATTGCATGCTCCTTCAGATCTCCCCATTGGGAATTTTTACCTGAACTGACATCTGGAACCTGGACCTATATGATTTGCGCTGTGCATTCTCTTACCATCTCTACCTACCTACCACCAAAACCCTCATGTTTCCCATTGGAAATTTTCTTCAACTTGTTCTCTAAACATAGAGTATCGGGGTTGGAAGGGATCTCAAGAGGTCATCTAGTCCAACCCCCTGCTCAAAGCAGGACCAATCCCCAGACAGATTTTTGCCCCAGATCCCTAAATGGCCTCCTCAAGGATTGAACTCACAACTCTAGGCTTAGCAGGCCAATGCTAAAACCCCTGAGCTATCCATTCCCCCCACCTTGATACTCTTCCAAACTCAAACACTTAATATTTCAAAGTGAGCTGCAGTTTCTTCTTCAGTTTGTCAACATTTCTAAAGAATTACACTCATGCCAACCCCGCATGCTCGGGGTTCAGCTGACCGCCATATTTGGGGTCGGGAAGGAATTTTCCTCCAGGGTAGATTGGCAGTGGCCCTGGAGGTTTTTTGCCTTCCTCCGAAGCATGGGGCAGGGGTCGCTTGCTTAAGGAGTGGGTGGATCAGCTTATGTGGCCTGCATCTTGCAGGAGGTCAGACTAGATGATCATAATGGTCCCTTCTGATCTTGAATTCTATGATTCTAAGAGAAATATTGCAGTGACTTCAGCACGAAAAGTGCTCTCTTTTAAAAGGTTTAACATTATGAAACCATTTAATCCACCCTCACAGTGCTTCCATTGTAAAGGCTTGTGAAGTACGATACCAAAGAATGGAGAGCTTTAAATACAGGCATTTATGAATGGATGTGACGCAAGAGATATTTGCGGAGGAGGAGGAGCAGTTATCCCTTGCCAGAATCTCACTTGTTAATTCATGTCTTCGAGAACATGAAATTTTCATTTTTAAATGAATCATATAATCAGGAAGACACTTTGTTTTCCCCTGAAAGTTTTCTCTGCTTTTTCCCTGAGAGAGAACCAGAATGATCAAAGGACACATTGTGGTCTCTGGAAAATGAGGGTGTTTTGTTCTGTTTTTTTAAAATCAAACACAGCACACTGTCTACTGGCAGGAAGGCAGCAAGTAACAAAATGTGGGACTAAAACATGAAATTTAAGAAAGCAAAACACCTTAAGACTCATTAAGCACAACACAGATGTCATTCAGTGAGAGACTTATCAGCCTTTTTGAATCACATTGCTTTTAACTGATCTCCCCTTCTGACTTCAACAGTGATACATGGAATAACTTATGAAACAACTCATTTTCTCACCAACCTTCTTTACATCTCAGTTTGTTCAGGAGGCAAAGATTACTTTAGAGCTATTAGCTCTCTAGAGAAGTTTGTTTTCAGAATTCCCCATTACCAGTTATGTCTGTGGAATAACTTTAGCACAGCGTGTGACACACACAAGCAGAATGAATAATTCCATCTTTTTATTCACACCTAATTGCTAATTTGCATTGTATTGTTCACTGCAAGCTCTGGCTCCCCAACTCACCATTTTACCTTGTAACACCTCAAGATCTATCTCTGTTCATAGCTCCAGAGTAATCAATTAAAATCCACTATTACCCTGACTCACCAAAGCACGCACAACCCTGAAGTCCAATTAAAGTCAATGGGATTTAAGCATGTGCTTCAGTGCTTTGCTGAACAGGGATGCTTTAGTGAATCAGGCCCTTAATGAAGAATAATTTACTATCAAAATATCAGCTGGATCTGTGACAAAACCAGATGTTGTGCAGATGGACCACTAAAGGCAATATTCTGCTCTCTGATTTGTGAGGCAGATCTCATCTCCAATTCTCAGCCATCTTATTACAACTGCAGTACATAAATTTGTGACCATGGAGGTTTTGTGTATGTCGAGAGAACAGAATATCAGAGTCAAGATTCATCTTGTGGCTCTGAGAATGGAACTTTGTTTTTCATTTATGAATGACATTATGGCAAGTGCAGGTTACGTGCATATTATTCTCATAAGTATTATCTGGACTTGCTCTCAAATGTATATACATTACAAGAACATATCCCTTGGTCTCACTTGCACAAATCTTGAGCTTTCTGTGCTGACCAGCCCATAATGGATCACAGAATTCTGTTTTGGAGGATTTTTGCTATTGTGCTGTAAGGTGCTGCCTGTGAAAGGAAAGTGGTCATGATATTGGGTGGGTGTAAACACAAAAAAACCTTTGGGGAAGGAGGCGGTTCTGTGGGCTCTGGTGGGAATAAGGAATAAGGGAATTGAAAGCATCAGAGAACAAAGAGGTGGGTTAAATCCACTGTACTGCCACTCTAACAATGACTCAGTGAGTGGCTTTGAGAAAGTCATTTAATTGTCTGTGCTTCAGATTCCCATCCTGGACTATGGGAATACTACTATTTACAATACCCACTTCAGAGGGGTCTTCGGAGGCTAAACTCAGTTAGGGCCTAGTCTTGCTCCTTCACCCTCAACACAGCGGAATGCAGGAAGTTCTACAGTGAAAGGAGGGTAAGGATATGGGGAGCCTGCCCAAAGGGATGCATCCTTTGCATGTTCTGGAAGACTGCTCTTTGAGTGCTCCCATGCAGCTGAGTCTGAGGTGAGGCACAGGCAGACTGGGGAAGGAGCTGGAATGAGGCCAGTAGATCCTGTGTTCTGCAGATCCACCAACCAAAGTCGCCAAAGGAGCAGGAAGCACAAGGCCAGCAGAAGCCTTTCCCCAGGTAGTCTTGACCCCCGAAAAAGGAAAAGTGCCACAGACTCCATGAAGTCCACTGGGAACTATCGATTTTACATCAAAGGTCTCAGATTAGAGTGATAGGTCTTAAACCGCAAGATAAGAGATAGTCCCAGAGCTGAGGGGGCAGCCATGGTGCAGATCCACTATTACAGTCTGCAGGAAGGATTCCTTCCTCCTCCAGTCCCCTGGGAACTCCCAACATCAAGCTCAGCTATTCAGACTAAGCATGGGGGTCAGAATTTATCCCTTAGTGCCATATAGCACTTTGAGACCCTCTGATGAAAGATGCTGAAAGGTGCAACATTATTATCTTTTTGTTAGATAAACAAACTCTGAATTAAAATACATTTTTCCAGAGTGAAAATACCTTTTTGAATAATGAGGTAGAGCTTTTTTTCTGTCAGATGGAAAGTATTTTTTCCAGTGTATAAATAGAACAGAAATTATGTGGAATAACTTCTGTTGCTCACCATAATCGAGGATTGTCCACATACCATTTGTCTGTTTTTCATTCCTTCATTGCTAATGCTCTTTAGCCAGTTATATAATGGACAAAAATATACATTACTAAAAATGACACAAAACTTGTACTTTTTATTCACAAAGTGCGTAATTAGAAACTAGATCAATAAACATTGAGTCTGTCCATGTTATATCATCTCCATACTCAAATGCTCATGCTCCCTCATGTGACTCATTCATGGAAATGAATGAGTCACACATCAGAGGGGCTTGCTATTCTGTATTGCATTTGTTTTGGAGTATCAGGATGCCCCATGCTGTTTCAAAACATGCATTGTGCTGAACCATGTATTTTGTGGTGTCTGTCACACAAGAAACTTCCATGTCTAGCATTTTATTAGAGAGTAATTCCCTTTTATTACCCAGAGGGTAATAATTGCTGCCTGTACTACAGACGAACCAGTGGGTAAAACACTAGGAAATCAATCCTGTCCTCTCATATCACTTGTAATATTGGCTTCTTTACATAGATGCACAAGCATGCTGGATGAATTGACAGTATATATGTCAATATCTGTCAGGGATGGTCTAAATAATACTGAGTTCTGCCAGGAGTGTAGGGGACTGGACTAGAAGACCTGTTAAGGTCCCTTCCTGTCCTATGATTCTATGATTCTCTATTGCCTGTAGCAAAAGTTATACTGTACTTTAAAACCAGGATCAAATGTAGGCAAATTACTACCTGATAATTCAGCCTTTTGTGATTTTTTTCTTTAATTAAGTAAAGCTAAGTTTCAGAACTGAATTCTTCCCTATACTCTTTTCTAGCAAATAAAACCAGACTCATTCTAACATATAATTCTAAAAGCTTGTCTACTTATCCATTTTCATTTTCTAAAATAAAAGAAATACAATTGCTATCACACCAAGAAAATAAATGTCATTTACAAATTACTTAAAACATCAAATATAGTCTGAAGCAGAGATATGGAGGGGATAATTATAAAAGACAGGCCATTCAGATTTTTCACAAGTCACTGTTAATCATCTCTCTTCAAATATAATTTGATTGAGGCATTAATGGAAGCCTATTTTACACCAACTGATTTTTTTATTTGATTTAAGGTGTAATGAAAATAGAATTTTCCAGTCTGAGAGGGAATCACATGTTAAGATAACTAAAGAAAATCTAATGAGAATGCAGTTGGCACTTTTCTAGTGATGTACAAATCCAATTTAAATCAAAGCTTACTAACCAGAGTTCTTTTTCATGTACATTTCTGATGCATAAAACTCATGAAAAAAATTCTCTAATGTCTTGGAAAATACTACAGTGAAATGGCTGAAAATGTAGAACTAATGTCATCAATTTATACTGTAAATTAAATCAAAGATTTTAGAGTTATGCACAATCATTCACAATCAGATTCTAAACTCAAGTTGAGTAGTGCAGGAAATTTTCATAATGTGTGTATCCTGGACGTAGATCTGAACCAAATGCAGGTCCGAACATACATGAATCTGAATCCAGACTTTACAACACAACTCATCTCCAATATAAGAAACTGATTTCCCAAAAAGCATACAGCATTTTTCAGATTTATGGTATACTTTGCATTCATTTGGATGTAATATCTGTAGTTATTGTACTATATATGTATACATCATTATCATCAGCTTAACTGAGTGTAACTCCACTAAATAAATCACTGCAATAGTTCCAAAGCCCACATTACCAAAGATTGGAAGGACATAAAGTAAAATTTTATCTTGCAGCAGAGACGCATAATTCCATTAATTCTACTGAAGATTAAGGACTAACTGAACTAGGAGGATTTATTGGTTAAATCAAACTAATGCCCCATGCTGATTGAGAAAAAAATAAATCAGGAGGCTATGTTTTTGAAAAATAAAAGATTATTACCTAATATTACAGTAGCAGTTAATTAAAATGTTGGCAGTCCTTGACATGCTTCAAAAGTTCAAATGAAATTGTCTGGTTGCTGATAAATATGCTTGTATTTGCGTCATTTTTATTCATATGGTCTCTAGCTTGCACACAATCACAAAGTGCCTATAGATATCTGGTATACTGAAACCTAGACTTTTCCCTTTTAAAATTAGATTTGCAACTCCAGGGACATTTTCTGTATGAATTTGTCAGGGGAGGTGATATAAGATCCTGCCATCTCATGCAAAATCTTTAGATGGGTTGCACAATTAGTTCAAAACTATAAAGACGTTCTCCCATATCCTTATTGCCTTTGACAAGTACTATTGCTCTTTCAGTATGTATCTGACTTGAGAGCAACATCGGCACCAATAATAAAACACATCACTTCCTGTGAGTGTTCCTACTCTCACTGGTACTTATATGTCCCTTATCACCACAGTATCTGAGCACCTCACAGTCACTAATGGACTTTATCTTCATAACACACCAGAAAAGTAGAAGAACTTTATCCCTCATTTTATAAACGGGGAACTGAGGCATAGAATAAAACAAGTGACCTGTCCAAAATCACACAAGACATCTGTGGCTGAGCCAAGACTTCAACCCAAGTCTCTTGTATCCCAGTTCAGAGTCCTATCCTATAGAACATTGTTAATATGGCTCTGCACCTAGGATATCATTTGAGAGACAAAACAGTCAGTAGCCTTACCAATTGGCTACATCTTGTGACATGCCCTTCAACCACCAGTAATGAATAGAGGAGAGGTTTACATTGTGTTTGAGAAAGTGACTCTCAAGCTCAAATCCAAATACAGGGACCAAAGATAAATGAAAATGACAAAATATATTTTCCCAGAATTTCATTAAAAATGCCTAATTTTTTAGCCAACACACTTGCAATTTTTTGGTGATACGGCTTATTTTACATCAGAATTTTGTACTGAATTTTATTGTATTTGGCATTTTGTATGTTCTGATGTAACAATTAATATTTGTCCAAATGGAATCTTGAAATTTACAACAACTATCCCAAACAGGAAGATTTTTTTTCCTGGTCCACAGAGATGCCACTATTTATTTTTCCAATCACACACACATTAGTAATATAAAACAGTAAGTAACACTTTGCCAACCATGCAGCTGAGGTTGTAGACAGTAAAACACATTAGCTTTTGCCATTGAAGACAGATTTTTCATAATTCCAAACATTGCTTTAAACCAAACTAATCTTTACGTGACTGGTTGTCTGAAAAGCACCAGGTTTCAGATTCTGGGCAATATAAGATCTTAACACCTAAGAGAAAAAATAAGGTGTTCTATTTCCAAAAGAAACATTATCAGTGCTCTAAGGCATCGAAGATTATGGAATAACTTTTTCAAACTTGATTGCTAAATCTTAAGGTAGTTGTGTGTATGGATTATGATACAGTCTTTAATTATGTGACCACATTTTTCTCACATGGTTCATTAGCATAGCCATAACCCTGTGTTAATAAATAGTTTGAACTATAGGACGTTCAGCTGAATACCAAACAGTTCTACTACTTGAGCTAAAGGTAACAGGTGTTGGCTGTTATGCTTTAAGTGGAGTAAGCACTACAGGCAGATGCAGCATAATATTTGCCTGTGGATTACACAACTCTTTGATGAGACAGCAGTGGAATGCTGGGTGTCAGGAACCTTGGGCATGCTTGTTCTGAAAGGCAGTGTGGCCAAGGGAATGAGACATTGGTTGTATTCCTATTCCCAGGAAGAAATATAAGCCCTCTCTTGGTACATGCTTGTTTACACGTAAAAATCATACTGAATCATAGAATCATAGAATCATAGAACTTAAGATCAGAAGGGACCATTATGATCATCTAGTCTGACCTCCCGCAAAGTGCAGGCCACAAAAGCTGACCCACCCACTCCTGAAATAATTCTCTCCCCTGACTCAGCTGTTGAAGTCCCCAAATCCTGATTTAAAGACTTCAAGTAGCAGATAATCCTCCAGCAAGCGACTCCTGCCCCATGCTGCGGAGGAAGGCGAAAAACCTCCAGGGCCACTGCCAATCTACCCTGGAGGAAAATTCCTTCCCAACCCCAAATATGGCGATCAGCTGAACCCTGAGCATGTGGGCAAGACTCTCCATCCAGACACTCAGGAAAAAGACTTTCAATATCTCAACATTGACCCTCGGTACTAACTACCAGTGGTCGCACGTTATTGACCTATTGACTAAATCACGTTCTCCTATCAAACCATTCCCTCCATAAACTTATCAAGCTTAATCTTAAAGCCAGAGAGGTCCTTCGCCCCCACTGTTTCCCTCGGTAGGCTGTTCCAGAATTTCACTCCCCTGATGGTTAGAAACCTTCGTCTAATTTCAAGCCTAAACTTCCCGACTGCCAATTTATATCCATTTGTTCTCGTGTCCACATTAGTACTGAGCTGAAATAATTCCTCTCCCTCCCTGGTATTTATCCCTCTGATATATTTAAAGAGAGCAATCATATCTCCTCTCAACCTTCTTTTGGTTAAGGAAAACAAACCGAGCTCCTCAAGTCTCCTTTCATACGACAGGCTTTCCATTCCTCGGATCATTCTAGTGGCCCTTCCTTGTACCCGTTCCAGTTTGAATTCATCCTTCTTAAACATGGGAGACCAAAACTGCACACAGTACTCCAAATGAGGTCTCACCAACACCTTGTATAACGGGACTAGCACCTCCTTATCTCTACTAGAAATACCTCGCCTAATGCATCCCAAGACCGCATTAGCTTTTTTAACGGCCACATCACATTGCCGACTCATAGTCATCCTGCGATCAACCAGGACTCCGAGGTCCTTCTCCTCTTCTGTTACTTCCAACTGGTGCGTCTCCAGCTTATAACTAAAATTCCTGTTAGTCATCCCTAAATGCATAACCTTACACTTCTCACTATTGAATTTCATCCTATTACTAATACTCCAGTTTACAAGGTCATCCAAATCTCCCTGGAGGATATCCCGATCCTTCTCCGAATTGGCAATACCTCCCAACTTCATGTCATCCGCAAACTTTATCAGCCCACTCCTACTTTTGGTTCCAAGGTCAGTGATAAATAGATTGAATAAGATCGGACCCAAAACCGAACCTTGAGGAACTCCACTGGTAATCTCCCTCCAACCCGACAGATCACCTTTCAATACGACCCGCTGCAGTCTCCCCTTTAACCAGTTCCTTATCCACCTCTGGATTTTCATTTCGATCCCCATCTTTTCCAATTTAACCAGTAATTCTTCATGCGGTACCATATCAAACGCCTTACTGAAATCAAGATATATTAGATCCACCGCATTTCCCTTGTCTAAAAAATCTGTTACTTTCTCAAAGAAGGAGATCAGGTTGGTTTGGCACGATCTACCTTTCGTAAAACCATGTTGTAATTTGTCCCAATTGCCATTGACCTCAAGGTCCGTAACTACTCTCTCCTTTAATATTTTTTCCATGACTTTACATACTACAGATGTTAAACTAACAGGCCTGTAGTTACCCGGGTCACTTTTTTTCCCCTTCTTGAAAATAGGAACTATATTAGCTAATCTCCAGTCAAACGGTACAACCCCCGAGTTTAGAGATTCATTAAAAATTATCGCTAACGGGCTTGCAATTTCACTCACCAATTCCTTTAATATTCTAGGATGAAGATTATCCGGGCCGCCTGATTTACTACCGTTAAGCTGTTCAAGTTTGGCTTCTACCTCAGATACTGTAATTTCCAACCACGCACCTTCATTCCCATCAGTCACTCTGCCACTATTCCTAAGCCCTTCATTAGCCTCATTAAAGACCAAGGCAAAATATCCGTTTAGATATTGTGCCATGCCTAGCTTATCCTTAATCTCCACTCCATTTACAGTTTTAAGTGGTCCCACTTCTTTCTTGGTTTTCTTCATATTTATATGGCTAAAAAACCTTTTACTATTGGTTTTAATTCCCTTCGCAAGGTCCATCTCTACCCGGCTTTTGGCCTTTCTCACTGCATCCCTACACCCTCTGACCTCAATAAGGTAGGTTTCTTTGCTGATCCCTCCCATCTTCCACTCCTTGACGCTTTCTGTTTTTTCTTAATCACCCCTCTGAGACGCTTGCTCATCCAGCTCGGTCTAAAACTGCTACCTAAGGACCGTTTTCCCTTTCTCGGGATACAGGCCTCTGACAGCTCCTGCAACTTCAACCTGAAATAATCCCAGGCGTCTTCCACCTTTAGATCCCTAAATATGTTAGTCCAATCCACTTCCCTAACTAGTCGCCTTAATTTAGTAAAGTTAGCCCTTTTGAAATCGTAAACCTTAGTCTCAGATGCAATTTTGTTTATCCTTCCATTTATTTTGAACCGAATTAGCTCATGATCACTCGAGCCAAGTTTGTCCCCTACAACCATTTCCTCAACAAGGTCCTCACTACTCACCAAAACCAAATCTAAAATGGCATCCCCCCTCGTCGGTTCAGTAACTACTTGTTGAAGGAATTCATCAGCTATCACGTTTAGGAAAAGCTGAGCCCTATTATTATTACTAGCATTTGTTCCCCAATCTATATCCGGGAAGTTAAAGTCTCCCATGATCATACAGTTCCTATTAGTATTTACCTCCTTAAAAACATTAAAGAGTTCTCTATCCATATCCAGGCTAGATCCCGGCGGTCTATAGCACACCCCAATCACTATCCCAGGGGAGGCTCTAGTAGTTTTCTTCCCTAATGTGACCAGTCTAGTCAAAGCAGTACAACCTCCTGGTAATATCAATATAAAGGTGCCTTATAGCTACTCCTGTATGGCAAAAGGAATAAGCTATGATGGTATAAGGCATCTTTTTACTGATAAAACTGCATCCACACTAAGGCCTGGTCTATACTGGGGATAGGGGGCGATCTAAGTTATGCAGCTACAGCTATGTGAATAACGTAGCTGAAGTCGACGTACTTAGATCTACTTACCGCAGTGTCTTCACTGTGGTAGGTTGACTGCTGAGGCTCCCCATCAATTCCACCTATGCTTCTCGCTCCGGTGGAGTACCGGAGTCGACGGGAGAGCACTTGGCCATCGATTTATCGGGTCTTCACTAGATGCAATAAATTAACCCCTGCTGGATCGATCACTTCGGAGGTAAGGGTAGACATGCCCTAAGGGGGGGAAATTGTACCAGTACAACTATTTCAGCACACGCACAAAAATCAAAGCCTTAACCAAAGTAGTTATAACAATATACAAACCGAATGTTGAGAATGCCTGATAAGCACTGTGAACTATAAAAATATTAAAGGTAGTTTGTGGAAGAGGTGAGTCTAGATTAGAATATGTAATGTCTGGCCTCACAGCACAGTGCACCTTCCCCGAGGCCTCAAACATTATCAGAGAAGGAAGGTTGACTTCAGTCTCTTCCCACCTATTCTGCATATCCACTGTACTCAGACATGAATGATTTCACAGGAGGGGGCGGTTGATCTACAGGTGACCCCTGATCTGCAATGCTATTTCCATTTTGTCAAAAAAAACTCCTACTCCAATGTAATTTACAGATCTCTGTGTGGAAGTCTGACTCAACACAGCCCCAAGGGAATCAGAAATGGAGCCATTAAGGAGTACATTTGTCACAGCTCTCTTTACGGTCACACATTTCACTGTTTCTAATGCTGAACTATACTCACCTTCGAACCAGTACGAAGACTGTTGACATAGCACTAGGGGATGACTCAGCCTGCAGGCTAACATCCAACAAAATTAATAATTTGAATGTCTATTAATAATGTGTGAAAAAACAGATTAACTAACAAGGTATTAGAATTACCAGTGAAATTCAACATTTAAAGATAGGTGCTCACTACACTAGCTTTACATAAGGAAATCAGGAAAACATTTCTGGGTAAATCAGAATCATTTGAAATAAACTGCCAGCGTATTTGCGTAGCTTCTAAAACAATTCTGATGGTAGATCAAATGTTAGCTGTAAAAATGGAGTGTGAAATGGTGGTGGGGATGTAGATAAGATTTCATAACCCTTTAGCCCCAGCAAAAATTCATGTTTCCCTTGTGTTTGCAAAAATGGAATTTTTTGTCCTTGCCTGAAAACTGTATCTCTGCAAAGAGCTCCACAAACCTGGAATAATGTAAGACAGGAACTGCCACAGCTCAGAATGGTGAAGGTTTTAATGCTCAGTTCCCAGCAACCCTCGCCAGAGTTCTCCAGACAACAGTTACCCTAGCAAACAGATGCATTTATCCTAGAAAATCTAAATTCCACAGGTGGGCTAGCAGAGCAGAGGAGACCTTTTCAGAACTAACTACCTTTCAGGAAAGGAACTTCAGGCTCCCCAACTTTGGAGTAATCGGCTGCATCTACCTAACAGTGCTTATCGAGAAACATGGGCAAGATAAACAACATAGCCAGACCATTGAATAACTTCATTCCAAATATACCGCTCCCTCCTGGCACTGTACAAATATGAATGTAGCTGTTTTTGCAATAACTGATGCAGAACTATTTTCAAGTAGGAATCCAAAATTTACTAATATGTCAGCTATTTCAAAATAAATGTTTGTCAATTGTGAAGTGCCTAAGGAAACTGAATACAAACACATTCATTGATCAAATCAAAAGAGTTATTTTACTGAGTCACTTTTAACAACAAGAATATAAAACAATGCCCTAAAAGTATAATGTGTATACAACCATATTTTGTTTTGTATACATAGTAATATAGAAGTACCCAACTCATACTGAAAACATAATCTTCACTCAAAATCCTACCAGTTAAGTTTGTTAATTCTAAGCTGAAAATGCAGTTCATTTCTTGACAATTACAGCCCACATTAGGTGATGGTACATGGCACAAAACCCTAAGGCTCAGTGATATTAAACCAACCCAAGATATGCAATAATCCTCTAGACATTCTCTGCCTCGGGGAAACTGAATTTACAAATAAAACAAAATGAAACAAAAACACATATCTGGACTCATGTATTTACTGGGTGTCTTGGCCACTTCTGTGACATCACTGACTATCAACCAAAAAGCTCCATTTGTTCTCTCTGTTCTCTATTTCATCATTTAAATTAACACAGTGTCAAGTTGCATTTATTGGTTCAGCATAAAAGCATCATCTGATAAGCAGTCAAGGCTTGAAAACCCCAAAGCAAATTTAACATTTCGGGGACAGAGACTGTGATAGAAACAGCACTCTCACATGATAAGATATAATACCCTGCAGTAAAAATAAATAGCAGTTTGCTAAGTGGGAATGGGAAAGAGATTATGAGGCTCACTCCACCAGAAATTTACTAACGTTTGAGATTTCAATAGCAAGATAATAATTTAATCTTTCCCAGATAATCAGTGCTCTGAAATATTTTAACTCCAGAGTCACCAAAATAAAAGTGCTTGATGAGACTGGGAAGCATCAAATATTGATTGATTGGTGAGCACATTTGTTTGCTGAGATTCCATGGGATCTCCTAGTTAAATCAGGATTAACATGCATCTGTACTTAGGAGGAGGAGCACTAAGGAACATCTAGCCACCGCAGGACATAGACTGGTCATCATTATGTACCTTCAGAAATAGTACTGAAACACTGCTGTGGAACGGCACTATGCTACTGGAGGAACCATCTTTCAGATGACAGAAAACAGATTTTAACCACTTGTGGTTATTAAAGATGATAGAGTTCTTTCACTAGACATTGCGTTTAACCCTGTTTTTCTGGCCAAATTCCAAGCAGTTACATTCTGCCTACCTTAATTGACTTTGTTGGTTCAAGTAGTTATTGTACTAGTCTTCAATCCATGTCCTAAACTGTAATGTATTGTTACTGTGTGCTATTAAAAGAGACAGCATCAATATTTTTAAAATAATCTTTTCTGCATTGAATTTTTACCACTCACTATTATTACAAACATCTAAAATTACTAGAACTGAAAAAGATTGGAGAAAAGAAAAGCTATGTTCTCTTTATTTTCAGTTTGCTTACTTTGCGCATTTAACAGCATTTTATGTTGAGTTCCAATGAGTCAGTTTACTTTTTTCTACTGTATAACCAGACAGTCATCTTCCACCTGTTTATATTGGTCTTTCACACAGCAAGAAGGGAGAGAAAAATATTTGTGTATACATACATGTACTGGCAAGTTGTCTCAGGGGCAGAAGTAATACCTGAAACTATGACTGTTTTTTTTAAGTGAAACAATAATTTGAAATCTAGTCATTTAAAGCCTGAAAAGATCACAAGAGTCGCGAGTGACTTGATGCATGTGTGTTTGTGTGCACACACGCATTAGTCCATTCTAAGGCTTAATTAACATTTGTAAAACTGCTCTGAGATCCTTCACATAAAAAAGATTCTATAGAAAATGCACAGTATTGTTGTAATTACCACCACTTAGAATTAAATTATTTTTTTAATCCTCTCATAGTAATAAGAAAGTCTATCATGTAACTATGCATGAGGTTTCCTGCACAGTAAGAACTTGGGATAAGGAGTGTATTTTTTACAACAGCGGTCTGAAAAATATCATCCCCACAAAGTAAAAATATTGATTTTTTTGCTGTTTTTTGTCAGCATTAAAAAAAATCATTGAAATTTTATGATTTTGAAAAAAATCTTAACCAGCTCTATTTGTTCCTGAGGCTGTTTGAATCAAAATATATAATTTTATAGTTTAAGAGCTCTTATCAAATGTGAGGAGGTTTACACAGCTGGAAGATAAATGTTTTATAGGATAATTTCCTGAAGTACACTCAGGGTAGTTTCTTAAGCTCTTCTCTTGCAGTTCTTCTAAAAGCCTTAAATTCTTTGCTCTTAGAATTGAGAGCTATTTGCAGACAATCATTTAAATTTATCCCCTTTGTTCTTTTTCTGAACCACCCACAAACAATGGTTCATTCCTAATTGTCTGAACATTTTATTTTCATCTTTAGGTTTATTCACTGATTGTTTATTTCATCTGTATCTTTTACTATTTGTGATCTGTGTTTGGCCATTTGGTACCATGTGGTAAGTCGCATGGTATCTGACAGATATTGCAGCCACATGTAATATATTTGGGGACTACTGTATGAAGTTTATGAATGTTATATTTATTATTATGGGCCAGGGATTGTGTTCTACTCCATGGGGGAGAGTTACCACAGCTCCTCCCAAAACTAAAACCAGTGTGGGGTAATTACTGCAGTGCAGACTGTGGGGACCATACACAGCTCTGAGAAGTATCACCCCCTGGCCTCGGTTATATATACTGGCACAGGCTGTGTTCCAAGAGAAACAGGAGACAAAGAAAGAACTTGTGCTATAAAGGGCCGGAGGGAACAGCACGGGGGACTTTGGTTTGATTCAGTAAATGGACATGACCTTTAGTCCAAGGGAGGGCCAAACCCACCGGATGGGTTGGGAGGACTTGAATCTGCCAGGGTCCCCATAGGACTGATGGGTGACTTCTGGTACATTTGTTGCATTTAGACCTTTTGCTATGTTTTCTCTCTATGCTTCTGTCCTTAAATAAATGTACTTTGGAAGAGCTGTGTGATCACTTGCAAGCTCTGGCATTCCCTGGGCATAGCTCTCAGAGGACAAGCAAAGCACAGACGCTGGACATCAGTCAGAATTTACTTTTGATAATCATAGGGCAACTGCAGGCAGCTGCAGCCTAAAACCCTGGTCTGGAGAGAGATGGACCTGGAATGCCACCCAGAGACAGGTGACAGCTAGAGGCCTGAGATGGCATTCCTTGATCAGACCATATAGGGGGTCAACAATGCAATTACCCTGAATCTGCGACAGTATCATTTCTTGATTTGATTATTGTTTCAATCATGAATGTTGTATAAAGAAATTTAAAGGTGAATTCTTCTGGCCTGAAACCTCCAGTGAACATATTCTCATGACTACATGCTAGGCTTTCACTTTCTGTGAATGTTCTTGTGAGCAAAGTTGCTCTTAGAAATGTTTGTAGAAAACAAATCAAAAAAGTAATGAATACCACTGAAACTTATTCATTGTTTTTATTTATCCAGTTCTATCTACTGTGACTGTTCTTTACAACAAAATAAAAATGTATTTAATCAGTTAGTTACAGAAATCTGCTTTTGTCCACTAGAATTAATGATCCATTATTAATATCTATGCCAACTGTAAGGTGAGCATACTTATATGTGTATAAAAATAAGTATATTTTTTCTGGGAAGTTCTCATATTCAAAACCACTTCACAGTATCTCATTGAGATGATATTTTCTTCTTGCTATGAATTGCTGAAAGGTTTTGAAGTTTTGAAAGCATCCGGCAGGCTGATAAATTCGGAGACAGTAGGGAAATTGAGGGTGGTGGGCACAATAAACCAGTGACAGTAACAAGATAATGAATTTTATAGCCACTGAGTAGAATACAAGGGTTGAATACAGAATGACACTGCTATGATTGAAAGAATATAGGAAATCCTATCTGCAACTAAAACAAACAAGGGCAGAGGCTTCTTTGTGGTGTTTAAGGCAAAATTACAGGCTTCATTAGTGTGCCAGATTTTCCTCATAGCTCATGAGCAATTTGATAGGGATAATCCCTCCTTTGGAATTTTTCTCAAATTTTTTGGTTCATGGGGGCAAGTTCTTGAAGAATACAGACACAAAAAGGTGTCACTAACTACTGTAAATGGACCATGGAATTCTCTCCCCCAAAGAGTTACATAGTTTGCATCACAGGAGGGAAAATTGTATAGCTCAGAATCCCCATGGACCTGGGAAACTTCCAGCCAATCTCTTGAAACATTTCCCCCCAGAAGTGGCAGCAGTGCAGTGATTATGTACCATTTAGGGAAAATTTCTCAGTCAGAAAATAATCATGTCCAACTATTCATCAGTGAAATTTGATAGAGCAGATATGCCTCACCCAGAGCTGAATGCAGATTTCAGCAAAGGAGTATTTCCTCTGAGTGTGGTGACACCCCTTATGGTCCTGAGGGCTTCTTAAACATCACCTTGTCAAACACCACTTTGATCTTCCAGCAGTCCAAATGAGTCAGTGACACAAAGAGTGTGGTAGCAGTCTATTTCTGTGCTGTGAACTGTTTGGAGACATTAAACAGGGTGAGTCACCCCAGACATCTTGTACTAGTGTCATGCCCTTTAATTGTTTGCTTCGCAGTCACCACAAACAACTTATCCACAGTGTTCACTTCTGCTGCCAAGAAGTGAAGACATCTGGACTGCTTATACCAATGAGAGTGTTTAAAGAAAAGAGTAAGGAGGATTCCAATAGTAGAAGGTCCTAGAGTGTAACCTGTAGTGTGTCTTAATTAGTTCTTGTCTGTCAACTTTTTATTTCTGAACATAAGAATGGCTATACTGGCTCAGACCAAAGGTCCATCTAGCCCAGTATCCTGTCTTCTGACAGTGGGCAATGCCAGGGGCCCCAGAGGGAATGAACAGAACAGGAAATCATCCAGTGATCCATCCCCTGTCGCCCACTCCCAGCTTCTGGCAAACAGAGGCTAGGTACACCATCCCTGCTCATCCTGGCTAATAGCCATTAATGGACCTATCCTCCATGAACTTTTCTAGTTCTTTTTTGAACCCTGTTATAGTCTTGGCCTTCATAACACAGGTTCCACAGGTTGACTATGCGTTGTGTGAAAAAATACTTCCTTTTGTTTGTTTTAAACTGCTGCCTATTAATTTCATTTGGTGCCCCCTAGTTCTTGTCTTATGAGAAGGAGTAAATAACACTTCCTTATTTACTTTCTCCACACCAGTCATGATTTTATAGATCTCTATCATATCCCCCCTTAGTTGTCTCTTTTACAAGCTGAAAAGTCCCAGTTTTATTAATCTCTCCTCATATGGCAGGCGTTCCGTACCCCTAATCATTTTTGTTGGCCTTTTCTGAACCCTTTCCAATTCCAATATATCTTTTTTGAGATGGGGCGACCACATCTGCACACAGTATTCGTGATGTTGCCATACCATGGATTTACATAGAGGCAATATGATATTTTCTGTCTTATTATCTATCCCTTTCCTAATGATTCCCAACATTCCGTTCGCTTTTTTGACTGCCGCTG